>NC_138829.1:11976080-12576080 GCF_965183815.1 Platalea leucorodia
GCAGCCTCTCAGAAGTGGCAGCTGCTCAAACTGGAAGAGACAGATACAACTGTGACTTTCCTACACTATTCAGCCTGACATTGTTTGATAAAGGAACATCCATAAAAGCACTTAAATCTTAAACACAATATTCTGTTCAGGGAAAAAAAAAAAAAAAAGAAAAAAAGCAAAGCAGAACCACCCCCAAGACAGAACTCCTCTCCTCCTCTGCTCGTCTGTAAATCTGGATGACATGCTTTGCAAATCACTCAACTGCTGTCAGCTGGAAGGAGCAAACTCAAGATATATTGCAGGAATGCAGCTACTGCAATCCTTTAAAAAGTTTAAAACCACCATCCTCTACACTGTGGAATGGCGCACACACACACAAATAATAGCACGTTGCAAGTAACCTTAATTTTTGTTAATTTTGAACTACTTGTGCTGTCTCCAGATAAAGCACAATATTAGAACACTATAAAATATTAGTAGTAATATGCTGCCAAAAGGGATAGCAGCACAGGATTTAAGAAACAGTTTACGAATGTAACACCAGTGTTTGTATGTAGTGCAAATTACTAAGAATTAAGACATACAGTCACCTGATAATTCCGAAAAGTGTAAGTATTGTCCTTGAAAAAGACTTATTTTTAGATACAACTTCTTAAGTAGTACCCAAAAGTTCAGCTTTGTGTCAGACGTTTCTTGACCTTCTGAATGTTAATTAGTGCAAGGTTAACTTTTTAAAATGTTTTGCTGGGGTACATCACATAGTAAGTAGAGTATAATTAGCCACGACACCAACCCTACCAATATGTGAGGAAGCCAGTACCACTGACTAGACTGGTTACATCCTTTGCTCTATTCACTTTAAAATTTAATAAAATCACCTATAGATCTGACATAATCCCAGAAACACAATCTTAATACGATGAATGGGGTTTATGGCAGATATGCACAAAAGAACCAAAATAGGAAACTGCTCACTTTTAAGTCTACCCGCAAAAGATATTTTACTGCTTTTACCTGTAAGCAAGACTTGATATTGAGAAACCATGTAAAAATCGGTACGTTTACGTAGACAACAGAAGGAAAGCGTATTTGGAATAAAAGATGACATGATCCCATGCTTCCTAATTCTGAGCAAGAAAGATAACCAATAATAATTATTTAACAAAATAAATTCAATTTAATTCTACATGCATGTCAAAACACACCTTCCAGAGTAATGATTGTTTCTGATTGCACTAGAAAGAGTTAAATAGCAGGGTCCATGGGAGATAAACTGGATTCAAAAAAGCAGAGTCATCAAATCAACACACAGATACTATTACTTGCATCTGTTTTCTTAGCTGACTGAATCTGAAGAAACTGTCAACTATGAGAGATTAATTTTCTTTATACATTATAAGAAATTAGCATATCTAGTGTTAACTGTGCTTTAGTGTTCGTCCTCTGAGAACAACTCCTTTGTTCACATTCCCAAATATATCATGGGTACTGGAAGCATACATCCGCAGTCATCATGCTTGCCTATTCACTATGGCCTGTCATTATTAAATATATTAATTGTCTAGCACCACCACCACTGCCCCCCCCCCCCCCCCCCAAAAAAAGGAAAGCGTCATCTTATGCCTGGTGCCTGCAAAGTACGTCACACAAAACCCTATGGAAGTAATTCCTCCATCACTGAAAGCATGTGTAATTCTGGCTCTGACCCCCTAACCAAGTGCCCAATTTAAATCCCGTAAAATGAAGGCAACAAAAGCATCTCAGCAAATCTAAGCCAGCATAAGTGCACCTTTTTTTGGTCAGGCATTTATTGATTAAGTAATTTTTCAAAGGAACCATGCTTATTTCTACAGCCTGCTTTCAGAGAGGAAAATGTTTCACTAAAGAAATTACTGGGAAAACCTTAATACCTCAAAAATACCTGAAGCTGACCATGCTCAGGATATAACTATTATAATCGGTTCTATTTTGAAGTCAAAGAAGGTTGTTTTTAGAATGAACAATCTGTCTTTGAGTGGTACTTGGTTACCACAAAGTATCTATTACACGTGTCATGCTTTTGTTTTACGGAAAATGAGAGTTAACATTGAAAAGAAACGTTTTCTTAAACGTTGGTCAAGGTAAATACGATGTTCGTATAAAACATAAAAAATACATTGGAAACACAAAGTATTATGCAGGCTGAATTAAGAGAAAAGCCTGTGACTAGCCACTTTATTGCAATGATGATGGAATCGGTCCATTTTTATGGTAGTTGTGTCATACTGAACAACACCCTGGAGGCAGACAGACTACAAGAGATGTTTATTTAAGTACAGCTAGCACGCTTGTCCCCATCACTGTCTGCTATTGTGCTCTTCAACATTAAATACAGAAGTATATTTTGCTTATTTATGAATTTACCCAAATCTCCTTAGTTTCCACTCCTCTTATAAAAAACACTATTTTAACAAGTACTTGTACACTGAATTAAGTTCTAAAATAATCACGAGCTATGCATTGGAAGAGATGCTATTAATCCTAGAATAAATCCAACTGCATGTCTGCCAGAGAAGCCAAACAGAGGAAGAGATGAAAGAGTAACTGCACAAGCCCACGTGTCTCAAGAGAAACAGAAGCTGTATTAAATGGACTCAGAACTGAATACGAGGCTACAATATTTCCCCAAACTCCCAATTAAATAAGAGACATGTAGGTATGTATGCGTACACAGACAGATACACATATAAACACACATATATAGATATACTGCGTAAGAGTAGCACACAAGTGAGGGTTTTCTGACATTATCGTGGTAAAGTTCTTCATAAACAGAGGAAGCAGCAAATTGCTCTTTTATGCCTTAGGTGCCTGTCCAGTATTATTTTGATTCTTGTATGTCAAAAACATTCAGAATATCATATTCTGGACTCCTGCAAACTTAATTCACAATTTTACATGCAATTCCTCTTTTGTCAAACACAGACCATTTTAAAAATCAGTTTCCGTTAATAAGACGCTGTTAGCATATCACCATAATTTGACAAACAGTAAATGAGGCTATTTCACAAGACATTTGGGGGGGGTAACTTTATTCTCTTTTTTAATTACATATGATAGTGTGTTTTCTTTGATTAGAAAGTGAAGGTAACCTAAGCTCAAACTGCAGTTAGAATTTCTCATTACTGGAATTGTCCAGTTCCATCATCATCCTTTGGAAACAGAAAGGCTGCCAAACTTTTAACTGCAACATGATGCAGAAGTGATACTGCATCATTGTGAGAATTTCAGGAACTGACGACTTAAATTCCTTGCATTTACCCACATGGTTCTGCATTATATAAAATGCATATCTAAATGGAACTGCTAGAGTTCTCCAGATCTGTTGTAATTTCATGAAAAGGTTCTCTTAAACCATGTGTTCACAAAAATAATAGTGCAAGTGACTTACAAAATACAAGGCCTTCTGCTCAGGATCACCAGATGGATCAGCTTTCTCTCTGCTGCCAGTAAATGCTGAATGTGTTACTTTCAATTGTATCTATAATCCTAGGGTTATAATATCCTCTATCATGTTTCGCTGAAGCTTTGGAATTCATAATCAATTAAAATAAAGCTATTTTCCAAAATAGCATGAAATCAATTGTGCATTGAAAAAGGTGTTGGTTTTAGTTTTGTTGGGGTTTTTTGTTTGGGGTTTTTGGGTTTTTTGTTTTTGTTTTTTTTTAATTAAAATGCTAAGCTGCCTAAATCTCGAAGGTTCCTTTTTAGCTTCCAGTGCACACCCTTTGGACATAAGTTTCCTATTTAAGTGAACTGCAAATACAAAAGTGGAAGTGAAAGAGACAATTACTTCCCAGAGTAATTGTTACTAAACCTCCTGCCAATTGCAAGAACACTAAAATTACATTCTGACAGTCTTCATTTTATGTATTTTTATGTATAACTGTGAAAGTATTTTATATCACGGATGGCATTTGCTCACCATTTTGCTGTTCAAAGCAAACTATAAAAACAAACTTTCACTTTTTTGTAGCTGTTTTTATTTTCCGATTCTGTATTCTGATTCCATGTACAGTACTTGAGTATTGCTGCTACATTTTAGTCATAGACACTAATGGAAATCATTAGCAGAAAGGAAAAAAAAAAAAAAAAAGAGAGTAAGAGCACCATCATTGATTTAGTAGCCCTCAAAAAGCCAGGCGGTAGCATTACACTAGGTGATGCTGCTTTGGTCATTAAAATATGCTTCAATACGCTTAGAAAACAGAATTCAATAAGGAGTCAAGAAGTTCCTTCTTGTGATTACAGACAACTGCTATGCAGATCTACAAATCAGGCACCTTGTCACCTAAGAATACTAGAAACACGAAGCCAGAACGAGTAAGGTTTTAAAGTGCCTTTCTAACCAATCTCTGCCCTAAAGATGCAGTTATCAATTAAGCCAGCTGTGTATTCATGGGATTTTGCTAGAATAACGTGTTCCTAATCAACGCTTTTCTTATTTTCTAAGTGCAGCGATCTGGCCAAGACCCAAGCGCAGGAATCGCCTCCGACCACAGCACGGTAGGTGACCTACAATGCACGAATCCGGTCGCTATTTCCCAAACCCGAGGAAGGGCTGTCCCCACCTCTTCTTTCACCGTTTCCGAACGAGCGACAAACGCACCACCGAGGCGGAGCACGCCAAGCGCCGGACGCCCGCGGAGCGGAGCGGATCGGGCCCCCGCAGCCCCCTCGCCCCCGGCTCTGCCCGGGGACCCTCCCTGGGCGGCGCCCGGCCCCAGCCGCAGCCCCGGAGGGAGCCGGGGCGGGGGAAGGGGACAAAGCCGAGCCCATCCCCGCCGGGGGGGGTCCCCGCTTCCCGCAGCCCAGCGGTGGCGCAGCTGACAGCGCTCGTCACGAAACACCGAAAAACCACCTCACCCCCGCCCCAAAAAACAACCCACCCCGGCCCTGCGCCCAGCGAAGGGGCTGTCAGCGGCGCCGCGAGGGACCAGCCGCCCCGCGCAGCCTTTTGTTGTTTGCGTAACGGCAGATAAAAAGGCAAATTAAAAAATTAAACACCCCCCCCTCCCCCCGGCTGCCACCCCCGCCGCCGCCCGGCAGGGCCGCCCCCGGCCGCGGGCAGCGCCCCTCGCTCACCGCTCGGTGCTGCAGGCTCGGGCGATGTGCGCAGCGCTGGCAGAGGCGGCGGGGGCCGCGCAGCCCGGGGCGGGGGGGCGGGGAGGAGGCGACCGGAGGAGGATGTCAGCGATGGGCGGGCGGAAGGGAGGAAGGAAAAGGGGGTTTCGGGGGGCGGCGGGGGAGAGAGGGGAGGAAGGAAGCGGGTCGGCACCACGGCGCTCTTAGCGTCGTCCCCCCCGAGCCGCTGACAGGCCCGGCCCCGGAGGAGCGGGCGCTGACGGCTGCAGGCAGCCACCGCCGCCGCCCCGGCTGCCGCTGCCGCCGCCCCTGCGCCCGCCCCGCGCTCCCCTCCCGCCCGCCGCCCCGCCCAACATGGCGGCTCCCCATCTTCTCCCACAAGCCGCCGCGCGCCCTTCTTTCCCACCGCCCCCCCGCATGACGTCATCGCTCCCCCGGGGAGGGGAGAGGAGGGGAGGGGGAGCGGGAGCGCCGCGGCCTGCGCTCAGCGCCGCGCCCGCCCGCCGCCGCCCCGGCGGGGAGGGGAGGAGGGGGGGGCGGAGGGCGGCTGGTGAGGGCCTGCAGGGGTTGGGGTGCGAGGCCCCGCACCGACATCGCCGAGGCTGCCCGGGGAGACGGGCGGGGGCCGTGCTAAGGCCTCGTCTGCCCGAAGCGTGGTCAGCGAAACCCGGCATCTCCTCGGGGCACCCGGCGGCGGTTTTGCTCCGGGGCGGGCCGGCTCCGGCCGCGGGTGCCTCTCGTCGTGGGGGTTGTGTGGCCTGGAAGGAGGTGTAGGCTTTGCTTCTGTGAAGCAGCCGACGGCGCGACTGGCGCCGCTGGTGCTCCCGTCTCCGTCGAACGCCTCGGGGACGGGCGCGCGCGAAGGGCTCTGCGGCGCGCGGCCATCTCGCGGTGCCGGTTACACGGGGAAACTGAGGCTGGAGTGCGGATTCTGTGGTGAAAGCTGGGACCCCCCTTTGGGCTAGTTATGTGCTGTTAATATATTTCAGTGCCCTTGTCTTTGTTTCACACGGAACACGGTGAAAGATCCCTACTCTTCTGCAGGTTTACACATAAAAGGTAAGGCTGCCGTGAGAACTCGGTGGCGCTTGTCACAAGAACTATTTCTTTGCAGCTTCCAATTTCATTCCCGCTCTTGCTAGAGAAGAAGGAACGGTCACAGTATTTTCTTCACGTTGCTTTATGTTCCAGTAGGTGGGAATTAAGCCCAGAAATGAAAGATGGAAGGAATTGAGGTCTGAGATGAAAAAAAGAGTTAACTATAGCAAAGCAGTAAAACGTACATTGGAAATCATCAGGGAACGGTGACAGCCTAACTTTATGAAAGAATTATTAACATCTGGGCAGAATATTATGGTGCATTATCCTCTGAGCTCCACATAATATGGAATAGAATAGTTCAGTTGGAAGAGACCTACAAAAACCATCGAGCCTGACTGCCTGTGTAACTCCTGCAGTACATACAGGGTATGAATCATCAGCTGATGGAAACATACGGAGGTATAGTGGCAAATCAAAAGGTGCAGCCTCACCTGAATGCTAATATCTAAAATACACAAGGAAAGCAGAGCTTACATCTGTTTGCCCTCACATACAACATTGAGCAAGTCTACAAAATGGCAGACATGAGAACAAGAGTCAGGTGAGAACGCCAGAGTCCTAAGAAGAAGCAGGAAGACGGAAGAGGAATCAAAGCTAATGCTGTTGTCAAAGAGGCAGAAGAACAGGAAGAGTCACAGAAGGCCACAAGAAACAAAACAAAGTTAGGGGAACATGGATTGTCTGCAGACTGCAAATACGGAATCACTGTTGGATTTGAAAAGCTGAGGAAACTGAAGTGTACTTTCTAGATACCACTCACTGATTGGTATCTTACACAGGTCAAGCTGTCCAACAAAAAAACAACTGTGATACTAGTATTTCAGAGCTTCTTGTGTTCTTCATCTCCATTTAAAACATTTCTCTGGCAATTTTGCGTTAATGGTTTATCATCGTATTGTAGTTTTGATAGGCAATACAGGCTAATGATGTATAATAATGTTAAATACGTGTTTGTATAGTAATATGAAAGGGAAAAAAAAGATTGAAGGGCATTCCTTTATGCAAACTACATTTTAAAAGTAAGAGTCATGCCAATTGGTCCGCAGGTTCAGAGAATTTTCATGAATATGCAAGAGATTTAATTAAAAATAGAACATGCCCTAATTACATAATTATGCAAGAGAACCGATTCAAAGGAACCACTCCTGTCTTTTGAATAAACAATATTCATTGCTTTCTTCCTATCACACATTTGCTTTAAAAGATTTCCTGCAATTAGCTGCTTACTCGAGGGATCTGAGCATCTCGGAACAAAGCAAGTACTCCAGCTATGACCCTGATTCATAATACGCTGGCTAATCAAGTATATGCATGCTGGCAATTTCCCACATAAGCAGCACACACTATAAGCTCCCTCCTGCAGGAAGGTTGATTAGTTCAATGGAACTAAAGTGCAGTATTACTCCTCTCTGTTTATGGCACACAGCATAAGATGGACACAGAAGAGACTCGGTGAGCGTGCTTTTTCCTCAAGCTTCTGTCTCACATGAAATACTGTAAGAGTTCCTCTCCACTTGGATCTTGTTTTTCCTGTCCTGTCTACACAAGAATTATCCAAGTTCATCTAGTAGTAGAAACTATTTACTGCCCACATTTCCATCCTCTCTTAGGGAACTAGTTATGCTATATGCCCTGCTTTTAGGATGAAGTGATCTAGACATGCTGTCTCTAGAATATTCTTTGTCTGCCACCAACAAGGTCACCATGGTTTTTTGCAGACATCTGAGTGGATATTAAAACAAAACCCAAAACCACATTATTTACAATGCTGGATTCTTTATTTCAATATATTTCAATATACCCATTTCCCTTCTCTCCCAGAAGAGAGAGGGAGGTTTGTAATTCACAGTGGGAGAGAAAAAAGCAGATAGTTCAACTAATGCAGCACAAAGCTCTTACGTTTCAAGGTGCAACAGTGTGAGAAATACACACAGCAAACTAAGATTCGGTTTAACTGACATCTACAAATAGAGCAAGCCTCTCTAAAGAAATTCAGGTTCACTTCATTGAAGAAGAGTGGGTCGTTTTATTTTACCATTGTTATTAAAAAAAATTATCCTCCTGGCTTAGAGGATCTTTCCTCCAAAAGAGACAGAAGTTTTTTAAATCTAATCCTACAGTCTATAAAATCTATGACTTCATTTTATAAATATGGGCTACAATAAAGCACTACATTGGAATAATTTCAACTGCTGCTAAAGTGCTGTTTAAAAGCATCCTGGCAATAATAAATGTTGAAAGGCCAGATTCGGCAGCCTGACTGGCTTTTCATCACAATCACTTGACAGTCGCACATGCTTTTAGTTTGTATTTCCTACAGGAACGTCCTTTATGGAAAAGAGGAAACATAAAAATCAGTGCTCGAGAGTCAAAAGTGTCAAGTACGCAGTCCCAGACACAATTTTAGCCTAACGCCTTTGTGCATATGTGCAATTACTGCATGCAGAGCTACCTTGTTATCGGGGAGTTCAGGCACTTTGGCGTAAAAGGACTGTATTTTGTTTGACATGACTCAGTCATAACCGAGATGCCTGAGCATACCATCGGGAACCCACTGTTGGGCATGGCATTAAAGTACTAAGTAAAATAAACACTGATCATGATCCCGCTTCCCAAGTCAGTAAGCTTTATTTACATGCAAGTGAATTCTCCTTTTTCAGAGTCACAAGGATTTCTAGAAAGCTGTAACAAATAAAAGCCAGTGTCCTTTCCCCTGCCGTTTTCTATCTGTGGAGAAATAACAAGGAAATAAAGCATGCAGTGTTAATTCAACTCTTAACAGGCCATTTCATTAGTTTATTTCTGTTACTTTTTTTAAACAGAGCAGGATCCTTGCTGTGGACATTAACATTTTGCTAACCAGAATTCTTTTCATCTCCCAGCTATTACAGAGCAGTGCTATTGTTAAAGCCCAAAAGATACAGAAGGGTTTTAAGCAGCCCATTCAATTAGCTTTAAACCAGTTCTATTATGAAAAACAGACTTAAAAACCTCAGGTAACCAGGTTAAAGTAACCACTTGAAAGCTAGAAACTAGTAGAGAATTTGCATGTCAATATTAATGTGAACGTAAAGAAAAATACTAGACAATTTCAGGAAAACAGCTATATTTATATATCCCAATTTCCGCTGGGATCTTCAAAGTAATAAGTGATCACGGAGCTAAGAATTGCACCCTTTGACAAACCATAATACTCTGTGCTATATGAATTTACAGACACTGTCAGTATTTTCCAAGATCCTACTTTTAAGCATCAAAATTCCAACAGGTTAAGGGTTTGCAGAGGAGAGCTTATGATGATCATTAGACTTGTACCTTTACTCCCTGCATTCAAGGAGTAGGTTCCCACCTCTACGAGGGAATGCTTGCACCAATATGTACTTACTCTGCTCAACCAGCAATTTCTGCTCCTTCTTTACTTCTGCCATACCTCTCATTTCATTGAAAGATGAAGCAACTTTCTTCCTTACTTCCTTCCATGTTGTCTACCAGCACCTTTCTGGCTTGGAGAGACTCTCTTCTCCATATTCACTCTGCATGACTTTTAGTGCTTGTACATGATGAAAGATAGCATTCTGTTTACACTCCTCCTTTCCTTCCTCTATACTTTCACTTTTCAGTGAGTTTATTCTCTCTTGGGGTTTCAGTTGCTCATTCAAGGTTATGAGGATTATTAATCACTGCATATGAGTCACAGGAAGCTACATTTATTTCTGTATTCACCTACCTCAGTCACTGAACCATTGCAGAATTGCATTAAATCCTTCAGAAGAAATAAAAAACCCCACTCTGTTGGTGGAATATCACAATTGTGGCCACTACTAGAGAGAACATTCAGTGTGTGATACAGTACTTCTCTTCACCCTCCCGTATCTTTACTTTCCAACTATGACTGTGCTCCCTTTCTTTACCATTCTCTTGGCATAAGGCCTAGTATCAATAGGAAAAAAGTTTATTCCACAAACACAACAAACAGACTCTTCCAAACACAAAATCTTTGACAGTCTGTGTTCAAACCCAGGAACACTGAGCTAAAAGCAGAAAACAAAAGGATCGCCTCTACTGATTTGTAAGTGCCTGCTGTATTACTACTTACATTATCCCCTTTGCTTTCTTTGAACACCAGCTGTTTGTTACCTACACGGTTTGTCAGCATTCCGTCATGGAGATTTGCTAACTCATCAGGCTTTGCTGCCAGATTATTTGCAATTAGATTAGGTGAGACTCTTATCTTGATAATCTTGGTAGTCGCTGCAGGGTTTTTTCCGTCATGAATGAGACTTTTAGGTACCTTTTCCTCATTAAATTCTCCAGAGTTTCATTATGAAAAGTGCTTTTTCCCTAAAAAAAAAACTGTGAGGGCTGTGATTTTAATTTCAGTCACACGTCAGTGTAAATCTGGGATAATTTCATTAACCAGTATAAGATTTTTCTTTTTTTGAGAAGTGAATCTTTGAAAGTGTAAGAAAGGCATTCCTTTTTCCAACCAACATGAGGCAGAGGCACGGACTGGGACATAAACTTGTCTCGGCACCAGGGAAACTGGTGCTTCCTCATGGAGATATAAAAGATGTATTCTCTTTATTCTCACTAAGATTCCTACATACATTTATAAAAGAAGGAAGTTGTGATTTTTCAGATGCTGCCTTTTATTAAATCTCATGCATATGCTAATCACAAGAAATGCTAATACCAGTGTATGCCTGTATGTGACCTTTTCCAAGTAGAAATTTGCACCTACTGATGAAAGAGAACTAAGTCTCAAAAGTCTAAATGGCGTTACAGATAACCACCTCATCTGATCTTTTTCTAAATATAATTATCAAACTCTATTGAAAACCAAGCAGGCATCTTGCCCTTCCTGCCCAAGAACCTCACTCCTCCAGCTTTCGGTCTCAAGGGTAATATATACATATAGATATTGTGCCAAATTGTGTCGTTTCTTTCCAACTCTTTTCCCTTGCTAATGATTAGCCCCATTTCTCTACGTGTTTGCATTTCTAAGGAGGTCCTCAAATGTAACACTTCTCTTTTATATGTTTGATTAAATTATTGCAGAGAAAGAACATTCTTCCCTGGGTAACCCTCCTAGCTGGTCCTTCCTCCACTCACCCGCCTAGGAGATTCTGCACTCCTTTCTCCCCTCCTGACCATCAATTTGCTTGGCTAAACAAACTGAACTCTTAATCTCTTTAACAGAGATTCTGCATCTCCCTGATTATTCAACTTGCCCTTCACTGCTCCCATTTGCTTCATCTTTCTGGAGCCTAATGTGCTGCAATTGTTTGTGCCATGGCCACTATGGAAAACGATTGTTCCTAAGTCTGATTTATCAGTAACGTCCCTTTCACTTGATGTATTCCTTTTCTGCACATGCCACAGTAATTGCCAAACCCTTACCCCCCTTCAGTTCTTCTCTTAAATGCTTTTCTCTCCTCCTCAACTAATACTCTATATGGAATTACACCAAATTCACTTGGCATCCAAGGTTGATTGGAATTTCTCGGGTTTTATGGGAGGCCATTTCACATCCACTTTTCATTGTTGGAGTTTGCCTTGGTTAAGAGGCTATTCAAACCAAGGCAGTTCTCAGCTGCACTCGACGGGGCAATTAATGGTAATACAGTTTTCCCCAAGGGAAAGGGAAATGTTTCTGCCGTGTGACAGCTGTTTCTGTAGTTTCTGTGCCAATGATCAATTATGTCTCTGCAGAAAATGGCTTCTGTGAATATGCCTGTGGCTAGATGGATGGTGTACAGTCCGTGGGGCTGAGAAGGGCAGAGTCACTCTAGAAATCAATAGGAAAGAGAACTGCCTGTGCTAGGTATTTTGTTCCTCATCCTGTCTCCTTGGGCAATAGAGCAGATGCAGGATAAGGAGAGATGATCTTACTCCCAGGGGTTTGGATATGAATTCTTTCTCCTTGCTGCCTCTCCCTTCCCACAGCACGTATGTACTGTCAAGTTTATGCTTCCGTTTCAGATGTCGTCACTCCTATCTTTTCTGTTGTAATTCTACCTTTTTTTATCTGCTTTAGTGAAACATTTTCTTGCCAGTTCACAGAGAAATCCATTGAAAGGTATTAAGTTGAAAGACATGCTGTGGACACACTCTTCACTTCTGTATCGTTGTGAAGATAGATA
This sequence comes from Platalea leucorodia, assembly GCF_965183815.1. Taxonomy (NCBI): domain Eukaryota; kingdom Metazoa; phylum Chordata; class Aves; order Pelecaniformes; family Threskiornithidae; genus Platalea; species Platalea leucorodia. The sequence continues at coordinate 11,988,440 of NC_138829.1, forward strand.
CAGAAGAAAACAAGACATGTACATCACTACCATCAAGTCTTAGACTTAAAATGTTAGTGAGTTGATTGTATATTCACTCCTACAGGATGGATGGTGTCTTTTATCTCTACAGGCTTGTCTGTCAGTTACCTGAGAGCAAATATTGTTGAAGAACTCAATCTGTGGACAGTCTCCAAAAGGTCTAGAACAGAGTCTGGTAGCCCAGACGAGAAGGGGTTGAGAGAATGGTTTTAAATCATCTTTGTGGCTTCCCAATCCTATACTATTCCCTGCTCCCTGTGCGATTTAGACAACCACAAGGACCTGGCTCCCATGTGATAGTTCTGCCCAGGACCTCCATGGGGTCCATCTGTAACCTAGCCCATCCGCACTCAGTATACCCCCTATATTAGGGGATGTGAAAGGAGGCCTTAGAAACTAGCCTTGTAAGTGCCAGTTTCTGAAGAAAGGAATTCCTCGTACATCTGTGTGTACGTGTTTTAGAGACCAATATATAAAAAAAACAGTGAGGGGATGCTACTAATTTGTCAAGTTTGTCAGATACTGCTGCATCACATCATGTTCTGAAGGTTTTCCTTGTGCCAAAAAGGCTAGACTCAATTTAGGTAAGTTGTAGTTTATGCAGAAACGAGCTAAGGAGAAGGCAGTTACCTCATCAGTATGCAGATCATCACAGATGTTCTGAGGCTACCATTTTTCTTTCAGAGGACAAATCACTGAAGATGATAGGAATTTAAAGCAGGACTCCTTGACCTTTGACCTTGGTGGCCAGCTGGGCATAGTGCAATTCACAGAAAGCAGAGCTTGTGAAGAAGCTACCACAGTTCTCTACAACACCAGCATCCCCTAAAACACCTGGACTGTGTGAGGTGTTTGGATTATACGGGGCGGTTCACTCCACCACATCAGTTAACAACAGTCTCCTGGGGAAGTTCTGGGGAATTGCTGAAACGTGCCATATGCAGTACTTCAGATTTTGAATCTGTGTATTCTAAAATGAAATTATTCCTTAGTATTTAAAATAATAATTATGTTTTAGTGAAAGCTGAAATACATTGAAATTGTTTCAAAGACATATATAGTGCAATTTTACATAGTTTGTCAAACCCTACATATTCAAAATAATGTAACTGTAAACAGGAATGGAAACGTGCCTCAAATAAACACTAGGAGAAAGCTGGGAGCAACTGATATGTATAAATAAGCCCTGAAAGTGAAATGTACTGCCTACACAGTGTTACACTCGTTATTAAATGCTGAAGGGCCACAAAGTACACCATCACCATATGTTGAAAACTGGCATGACTCATAGGGAACAGGCTGACGAATGATAGTATCTTCCTTCATCAGTGTATAACACTGACCAGAAATCTACCCAGGAAATGGCTCCGGTGTGGGCAGCCATTTAACATGCCCCATATCCTTATAATTAACTACATAACCGTAAAAACGTTACTGCCAGGTTTATCATGCCCCAATGCAGAAAGCACTCTAAATATCCTTAAAGGAAGGTTCACACATTTGTCATTTCCTATCCCACTCATTTTGCAGCCAAAGGAGGCGGGAATGCTGTGTTATCAGCGTTCTCATTAGGTTCACTTACTTTCTTTCTCTTTGAATTTTTGGTTGGGAACTCTGTTGCGTAGTGCCCAAACCCAAAGTTCATACTGTAAATAAGCGAGATCGCTTTTCTAATTCACATGTAAACATATAACAGAACTAAAAGTGGAACTGACATTGTTAATGACGTATGAGATTGAACATTGAGTGCTAAGTGGCTGTTAGCTAATACCTATAGACTCAAGACAGTAAGTAATAAGCTACTTTGCTGCTTTTAGAGAAAGTGTGAACCCCATGATTCAAAAGCCTGAGAAAAATCTTCCTAGGATGGAAACATGCCCTGTCCAGTGGCCACTCTTCAGCCAGCTTCCCCCAGCATCAGCCTGTTTCACTCCGTCCTGTGGCAACCAGACGCACAGCTGCGACCCCGTGGTAACTGTTGAGCGTGCCCAGCAAGTCTCCGGGCGTCACGCTGAAGAGACCCCTCTTTTCCCAGCAGCAAAAGCAGCAGCAGGGAAGAAGCAGAAGAGGAGCACAGCAAATGAATTCATTTTGAGCACCTCTTGTCAACTAAAATTGCTCTATAATATCCTATGGCAGAGCTGATCTTTTCTTTGAAGTGAGCTTGAATTCTCTGTTGACACAAATTTGCACCTGTGGCTATTTACTCATATGTCAGCTTAGTATTTTGTTCTGTTTTTCATGGTGGAATTTTTCATGAGGCCTGAGGAAACTGGAGGTTTTCCAGGCATGACATTAAAAGTGAAATATTATTTTGGTAAATGTGAGAAAAGGATTGGTAAATCCAGAAGACATTTTCCTACATATTAATAGGAATTTAGTTTCCATTTTGTCTTTCAGTCTCATAGAATTTTTGACAAATAAGATTTTCCTACCTAAGTATTTATAGTTTCTACAGCTACTAAGGTCAGAACTGTCTTGACTCGGTTTGTTACAGAATATTTATGCTGTGTCATACCATCTATTTTCTATATGACACTCCAGAATAATAAAATCACTTGGAAAACAATCAAGGCAGTCAATTAATCTCTTCTGAAATTTGCAATGCATAGATTTTGCCTTCTAATGTAGTCTTGACTACAAAGTCTGTTTTGCAAAACATGCCCCCCCCCAAGAATCTAGACTTCTAATTATTCAAATCATTCTAAAAATCAAAATCTGTAACTTTTCTGGAACCCTTTAAAAACAGCCAATGTATGCTACACACTGATCATCACATGAAACATTTTCCACGGCAGGGATTTATTACAAGGCAGAGCTAAAATTTGTCAACAGGATGTTCTTTAACAATGAGAGTCAAATAGTGACCTGAATTTCTTATCACTCTGAAACTTGCTTTTTGCCTGTCAATCTGTTTTGGCTCAGCTGATGAAAGTTATCACAGCCAATTCTGCAGCTGAATCATATCAGTGGGCTCTTTGGAGGCAGCGGTGTGAACGGAGTACTGCTGAACGCCAGCAATTCTGGACTGGCACAGGGGCTGCTGGAAACTTAATGCCAGTCACGGTCCACCCCAGCAGCTTCAGGGCTCCTCCAGCTTAGGCTGAGCGCTGATTGCCCCCTGGCACCCTCAGGAGATGCACGCAGTCCTTGCTGCCTCCTGCCAGCTCAGGCCCCCTTCACAACGCACCTGGGGCCAGCCCTACGGATGAGAACACGGGCACCCACCAGACAGCAAAACCACTGTGCCTTCCCCTGCAAAATATAAGAAACAAAGGGGGATCTGGTTGGAAGCAGTAAAACACAAGCGGCTGTATGAAACAGGGACCACGTCTTCAGAGCATTTACATGGCTTCTGAAACTGATTTTGACTGTGGGTAGTACTATAAAATAGTATTTCTCCTGCGTAAGATCACAGTTAAAAAGGGATCCTGTAATTTTTTGCCTTTAGTATTTCTAGGCAAAAGTACTGCTTTTGCACTTCCAAAGCATCTGCTGGTTGAATGTATCAATCAACTAAATCTCACGATACTTGGGTTAATCTTAATCCATTAATGAATGCAAATTCAAGGCACAAAGAAGTGATTTCTATAATAATGAATATTAATGAGCATGAATGAGCATGTATTTCAAGATGATTACATTCCATGTACTTATAAACTCTTTTTAAGAAATAAACTCATAAGAAATAAAGTAACTTGTGTTTCCGTTACTGGTTTTTTTTTTTGAGAAATGAACCTGAATATTCAATTATGGGGTTATTATTCTGTGAATCAGTTTACGGCAATCAGTGGATATAATTTTTAATATGAAAATGTTATTCATGCATATTATAGTTTCAGGCATATATTATCCTTTCCTGAAAGCAATTCAGTCTCCCAGTCTTTATGCAAAAGACTGGCCCGTGGGCTCTGCACAGGATGTAAATTAAGTTCTTGTTTGGCTAAATCCGATTTTCCTGTAGGATACCAGTCTTGCTTAGTGACAGTGGAAGTTAAAAACTGCAGGCAGAACAGTCCCCTTCAAACGGGGCCAGGAAGGGTCAGCTTCCAAGTAACAAATCTGAGGTTTGAACTAAATTTTAATTTTATCACCAAGAATTTTCAATTAAATATAGAAGCTATCTTCTCAGTAGTTTCTACCATTGCTTTTAAAACTCCTAATGAAGCTGAGAAATGCTTTTTTTTTTTTTTTTTTAAGATGTACAGTTCATTGTACTCTCATATTCTATCGAAATTAATGCTCCGGCAGAAAAATTCAGTGAATAGCAAAAACCCCACACAGATTATCAGAACATAGCCACCCTAAGCCAATACAAACTATCTAAAATTGTCTGAATATTACCAAAATACTGTTGCTTTATTATGCACTTACTGAGGAGACAGATTAAAAAGGCACATGCTGACACTACTGAATATGAAACACTGCTGTTCCTTCTGACAGGATTAGCTAAATACCTAAATTATAAGAGCACTCCCCTGTATTTTTCCTATACTCAGAAAATGTGCAGAGAAAAGTCACTCTTTGATCTATTTGACTAGCTTCAGCTACTGTAGCAGGCCTCTGAATACATAAAAAATTTATTTTTAGTAGTCTGTGGCAGCTCCTTATTCTTCCTTTGATGTATAAAGGATTTATGATCAATAATGTCTGAAAGCAGCTGGCATTATTACAACTGCTCTGAGACAAAAAAAAAATATCAAAAGTAATGCAACACTGGCAAAAATGATATGGCTTTTGCTGTTCAGAAAATGTAATTATCTCAGTAAATGTATGTGGTTTTGGTAATGAGACTCAAAATTTCAGATAGTTTATTTTTAATAACGTCTTTTCACAGTAGCTTTATTAGATATTCTAAATCAGAGCTCAACACTTACCTAACAGATAACTACCTCACTCCTTCAATAGGCTTTAGATGAAGGGACCCAGCACCCCACACAGAATCTTAATGAAGGCAATGCCGTAAAGGCGTGAACTTCACCTACAAGCAGCTCGGAGCAGAATCCTAGCATGATCCATCGTATGCCGATTATATTATTTTTGGGTGACCAACACTAAAATTACATGTTCAGAAAACAGTTTTAACTGTGAATTGACTGAGGCACAATCCAAACCCCCCATCTGAATTCCCACATCTCCCCTATGCCAACAGTAGAACACTTATATCTGCATGACGAGACCTACTAATTCAACTGACATCTAACATTTTTTTCCTTGGATTAGTTCTAGTAGTGAATCAATTTCCTGATCTGGTTCAGCAGGCAGACACAAAAACGTCTGTGTTAATAGAAGTGGGACGCTCAGAAGATGAAAATCTTTTGATTGACCTCTACCCACTCAAAGCGTATGTGAAACTACCTTAGGGATCTTATGCGTAGGCTGTCAGAACATATGGCTATCAACCACCAGTCCGTTGGGGTTCTGGCCTCTGCCTTTCAGGGATATTTTCTGACATTATCCAATCATTCTTTTACATTGGAACTATTTATTAAAAGTGTGCATTCGCATTGTGGTGAAAGCTTAGATACTGTAAGATATGATTTACTGTAAAGCCCTGAAGAATTACATTACATACCCACAGTAGTCTATTGCAAAAATTTATTTTCCTAAGGAAACATGGCATTTTGTAACTTTTTAATAAACATATACCTTTTACAGTACTGAGGCAGTAAATAACATTCACAAATAATATTTTCCCAGAAGTGTTGGTTATCACCTCAGCAAACACTATTAATGACTGTTTTCATTTGCTAATAACACAACAGTTAAAACCACAATTCAGTGACTGTTTAAGCCCCAATGATGATACCATCATTGCATGAAACAGTGTGATCCACTACTATATCATTAATATTTATTTCATCTTGCAAAGGAATTATTACAGTTGATACTGACAAAGCTTTCTGCTCCAGCTGAAAAAGCCTGTGCATAAATCATGTCATGTTTAGACACGAAAAACAGGTCAATGGCTACTGAGCTGACATTTCCAAAAGCAGAATCTTCCCTACAGCATAGCTTTAGGAAAACACGCTTCATTTGACAACATACATCCTTTTTAACAGAATCCTCTTACTAGGTACTGTATCAAAAAAATAATTTAACTGCATAAATGGACAGGGAGAACATTCTGAGGAATGGAACTTCTTTTAAATTACAGATACATGGCATAACATTTTAAGACTTCATTTAAACCAAACCCCTTCCGATGATGTTACATACCTTGAGGCCAGAAAAATCTCCCTCAGGCAAGTTCTTTCGAGTGCCTCAGCGAAACCGGTGAGAATCGTACATTTTTTTGAAAGAAATGAACCGGTAGAAAGCAGTGCGTATTAGTACTAATGTCCTCCTCCATACAACCAAGTATCAGTTTCCTTTTCTACCAAGATTAAGTGACTGGCAATGCATCTGTTTTATTGCTCAGCAACTAAAATCTTTACCAATCATAGGTTAGAGGAACTCTTGTCCAATGGGGGCATGTTTCTTTTAATTAAAATTATCTAAGAAGATCCTATTGCATTAGTAATTTATATGAAATCATATCTTAAATCTTTATTAAAAATAGGAAATAATCACACTGAAAAGAGGATTATTCTACATTGATTGTATATATACTCACAAATCATACTTGTTCCTTCAGCCATGTTGTATTACTTGTGGATAGCTACTGCTCCAGACAGACAACTGCTGCAAAATGAGGCATTTTTGTCTTTATACACTAACAGGGTTGGTGGAGACATCATTCCCTGACCCAAGTTCAGGTCCAGCATACTGAATCACATGTTATTTAGGAGCTATGACTCTCTGGTAAAAACGTGACAGTTGCGATCCCTTCCATTTAATGTAAACGAGGAACAGCTTTTGGTAGTTTTCTTAGTTGTGTTTTGGTTGGAAAATATTTTAGATATTCTTGGAATAAAAGGTAAAGGAAATCTACATAGTGATTGTAAATTAAGATCAATGGCAACTTTTATTTACATAGTTTAACGAACAGATTCAAGCAATTATTACATTAGTCATTCAGATTCTGAACATCACAAGTTTATAGCAGGCCTAGCTAGTGTTGCATTCTTCGTGGAGCTGTGATCATTAATTTCCAACATTTTTCTTTTTCCAACGAAGCCACCTCAGAGCTCTCACCAGTGCTACTTGTCCCATGAGGAATGTGATAGTAAAGTTACGTTTATACCAATCTCTAGGATTCCAAAGCCAGGAAAATCATCAGCACACAGAACAAGAACAGAAGAAAGGTACACAATTATATTAAAATATCCTTTGGCATTGACAAATGACAATTCAGTGACAACATGCTTTTCCATTCTTTGTGGCAACACTTTCCCTGCCTAATTAGAATTAAATAACCTATGAAAAGGTCTATGTGAATATCCACATCCATGAACAGATTACATGTAGACTACAGGGCTACAACCATTGAGAGCTTAACTGTAAAAAAGTTAAGGGATGGGTAGTTTTATGAGCAATTGTATTTGGAATCAGGTAAGATAAAATAATTGTAACCGTATCTCATGTTTCAGGAGTAAAGCTGATCATCAAGCTAGCCAGAAGAATTTCCTGCCAGTGCTACTGCAGGATTTGTTTGTGCGTGTATGAAGTGTGTGTTGGAAAGGGCACAGTTGGTCACCTATGGGGGGGGATAAAATAAAATGACACTTCAAAGACTAATTATATAACCCAATACAGGAAACATTAGGCTTCTAATGCAGTACCCCTTAAAGATGATGCCTTTAATTAAAAGTTAGTGTTTATATCTTCAGTTTTTATGCAGCATGCGTGATTTCTGGAGCCAACTCAAGATATAGATAAGATAGTCTGTATCAGCCCTTTTTAACCTCCGAGAACTTGCTTCAGATTCTTGCCCGTTACAAACTAATTTCGCAATTTCTTTCTAGTTTTCAACACGGATCACTCTCCCATTTTGTAAAATGCTGCACAAGAAGCAACAGAATACGCTTATTGTAGAACTAGCAGGGAATATTAAACACTGGGACTTAGGTCCTCTCTAGACATCTCTGCGGGAAACCTTGCATGTACAGATCTAACATAAACCTCAGCTACTAACCTCTCAGTAAGGATAGTAGCCAAAATCATGCTGACAAGCAGCACTGAGCTACCCCCTCAAATGTCATGTTAAATCAAAATAGCATGCTAACATTGCAACTGTGTCTTTTCCCCTTTCATGTCTCATTTCCTGTATCCTTCTTGATTTTTTTTTTCCTAAACTAGACTGTATTTCCAGTCTAAGCACCCTGAACTAAATATTCATGGCGTCTATGCACAGTCATTGCTTCAATTTTAACTAGATTTTAGAAGTTGCAACACTTCAGCGGCCACAGTTTTCAGGCCAGCTGGCAACACTGCAAAAGAACATACAGTTGAACACATAAACAGTTTTTTATAAATATGAGCCCTCAAAATCAGAATGCCTGTAAAAAGCTCCACAGCATTCAGGGCTGTGCAGTTCCACTTTGAAACTACAATGATGCAGCTTACACCACCTGATTTTACAAGGCAGCAACAAGGAAGGTCATGTCTAGCCACAAAGCCTGAACTCTTACCGTGAAGATGGGACACTATCCCAAGGTCACAACAACAATGGCATCTGGTGATCAGTTCCAAGATAAACTATTTGCTTTGTCACTCATCAATTATAAGCAATTTGAACAAAAATTCCCTTATTAAAAGGAATTTTTTACTTTCCACCTTTTCATGCTGTTCCTTAGGTTTTTGGTGAGGCTTCTCCCCCACCCCATGGGCAAGACAAGATGTGCATATTTGTTTTAAATATTTGTTACTGTAAAATTGTTCTTACAGTATAGTATGTTACAATATATGCACAATACATACAAAGAACCCTAAACCACAATGTGTTATATAGATCAGTTATAGCGATGGTAGGACTCTCACTAGCATTACACCATCAGGAACCCAGTAACATTTGACACCTTCGAGCCCAATAATCTTTCAATCCAATACAGAGAAGAAACTGAGGTTGTTGTTTCATATTCAGTGGACAATGCTACTGTAACTGGATTAAGTACTATCCTCCTCCAGCTTCCCATTACTTCTTCACTTCTAGCCTTCTACCAAGCGTGCACAGCTACTTGCAGAGTAAGGTGTGTTTGCAAGGCGTTTTTCAGTTGTTTCATACCCCCAATCCAGTTTATCAAGTTGTTGTACAAACAGTAACACAAACAATGCAGTAGATGTTGTAAAGAGGCACGGTGGTGTGAGCTTACCCTGTTGTAGCCAAGGTTCTACACAGGATTAGTTCAGGCGATCATTTTACTAATGCTTCGCCACACAAAACCCCCTCAAACTCAAGGCCAGTCACTTTCATTTTTACTATGGGCTTGCAAAATAATAAAACCAAGAATACTAAATATTATTCGCATTAAACAATTTTCCTTTGAGTTGAATCACATTTACTATTCCTTATTTAAGTCACCTGGAATATGTTCTATAGAAATTTCAACTGTTTTATTCGCATATTTATCAGTTTCAATTAGCAGCATGAAGAGACCCATGCCATAAGAGAAAAAAATTGAGTGCCTGATCTTGTCTCTCTGAATCTCAGACATGAGATTCATCTGTCCACTAAATAATCAATAAGCAGCAGAACTCAAATGATAATGTAAATTTCTGTCAAATGCTAATAATAGCATTTAAAAAAATCATTTTCTAAAATGATGGGTTTAGGTGCTGCTTTACCAATTATGGAAAAAATTGTTCAAATTTTAAATTTGATCTTATGCCTTTCACTTAGACTGTAATGTATAATACCCAACATAAATACCTTCTACATACCTGTTATACTGCATATGCTTTCTAAAATTTTTACTTAGAAAGTCCTTGTAAAAGTCAGCCATTTCTTCTGCATTCAGTGTTGCTTTTTGACCTGAAAATAAGTTTTGGCATAACAATGTCAAGATAATTATTTGGATTAAAGCACTGGGTTCAGATGCAGGAGAGCTAGGTCTGACTCCTTGCTCCTACAAGCTTCCTCTGTAACCTTGATCAAGTTAATAGGCTTTTATCTTCCAACTTTTTAAAAATTATCTAGGGAGCACAGCAGATTAAAAATACTGATCATCTTCAAGCTGGCATAACTCTTAAGCCCTTATTACTTGTGAAAGTGATTATGTTTATCAGGTCTTAGATTATTTAGGGAACTAGTGGATGCCTATGAAATAGTCCATAGATCTAGAATTAATTAGCCTTTGAGTAAAATTAATCTCTCGCAGGGCTGAAGTCTAACAGCACCAGTAAGACCACTTCGTAACTTAAATTTCCCCCCTAAAGCAAGTCAATAAATATAGAAAGAACACTATCCATGACTGACATGATATTTTCAGCTGTAATTTTTTTCTGTTGCTGTTGATAAATTTCAAGTAACTTATACCAAAGAGTCTATGTTCGGAGATGTCAGATTTATTACCAATATAGTAGACAATCACTTTGTGAAAAAGCAAGTACAAAAGATGACTTTGAATATGCCACTCTCATAAGCAGAACATAAGAGGAGATGGATTCTCTCCACAGAACATGAAAGGAAAACCCATGGCTACAGCACAGATGTAGAATCCTGAGAATCAGCAAATATTCTCAACTCTACCAGATAATTCCTATACAAACTTTCTGGCACTTTCAATGTTTCTAAAATAAGGGTCAAATTTGAATGTCCCATGGGACATGGATATGATGAGGGAGGTGGAATTGTGATATTCAACTTGTTACTGTTCCAAAATGCATTTTAAAGCTCCTGAGACTGATCACAGAAATGTAAATTATTGATCAGCTCTATTTGTCATTATTTACAACTCTAATATATTACAAAGGATTAACATTATTAATAAGACTACTTAATACCTATAGTTAATTTGTGTCTTCATACTGGTATCAGCAGAACTGATCGTAGATTCACTTATATAAAAAAGTAAGTTATGTTCCAACTGTTCACATATATTGTTATTACTCTTATTTTTATATACACACAGAGCTGTAGTATAGAACAGTTAATCACCACATGCAGCCAATATAATCTTATTTCTAACGGATGTACATGCTTACTATTTTTTCTTTTATTTCTAGGGTATAAAAACAAAACAACCAAAACAAAACCAAAATGGCAATATAAAAGAAGTGTTTTCTAAACAACACAGAACTTTATTAAAATTATTTCTCAACCACACACTGATCACCAGCATACAAACAGAAAAGAAAAATAATGGTCTGTGATATACAGAACGTCAGAGCAGATGCTTTACTAAACTCAAACAGATCATTATTCTACGAACAAAATGTTCAACCACATACTACAATGGCCAATTCACTGTTATTATGAAGGCATCTTGTTTTCAGTTTCACATAATGAATTAGAGAGGCAACTATTTTACAGCAACTGTGCTCAGGCAAAGACAGGCAGATAGCAGCTGCTGTCTCCTCAGAAGCTGTCTTAGTCTCCCTCAAGGAAAAAATATTGTATTCATTGTATACACTATGGACCTGAAGCCAAAGAGTGTGAATTTATCCACCCAACCATAACATGCGGTTGAGGCAAATGCTCTGTATGTTTAGCTCAGCTAGCTCACTGGGTTAGGAGGTGTGAAAGGATAAAGCCCCTTCCTCCTTAAGACTACAGAATGATTTTATTACTCGGCTAGGATTTCAGCACATTCCCTCCAGCTGCGGGGAAGGAGTTAGGGGAAGAACAGTGCAACAGATGATCTGACCCCCACATGCACGTCTCTGAAGAGCTCCTCCCCTCTTTTTTTATCGTGCTCCTGAAAAAACTTCTAAATCCTACCCTCAAGATTTACTTGTGACAGAACACAAAGAGCATAAACTAACGAAATTCAAAGTCAAACAGAATTCAGAATGCATCCTAAACTATAAACAAAGATCTCACTAACCTGTTTCATCTCTCATTTCCAGACCCTTCGCTTTCAGTCTTGAATAAATAAATTCTTCTTTTTCCTAAAACATGTTTTTCCACATTAGAATCTGATGTACTCAGCCCTTGAAGTTAACCTTTTTTTTTAATCACATAGCAGTGTAGTGCTTAATACTCTCTGAAATAACAAGCAATACTCATTCTACTTGTAAATGTCAACAAAACATTTTCCTGAATCCAGCGAGTTAAACCAGTACCTTTGTCACTTAGATCCTGCAACCTGCATGCATCAAGTCAGTCATGCAAGTGTTCTACTGAAACATGTGCGACTTATTTGTGGAGGAAAGTTACAGCTGAGTTTCAGTATTGTTTGACAGGATCCGAACCTTAAGTTTATACAACAAACTGTGAAGATCTGCTGTATTGTATAACTGAGAATTTGAGCATAGAGAAGAACATGCAGCCTTAAAAAACTGAAATTACTTAGATGGAAACAGAATAATTATTTGTAGCTAAGTTTTTCAAACTTAAAAAGCAGTTCTATGGAATTAAAAAAACAAGCTTTGTTTTTTTGTCCGAGATCTTTGCAAGTTTTGGGAGGATATGATGATCAAAGATCATCACAAATGATGGTGAATTACTGAACTGTTACTGTTCTTCCAACAAAATTCGGTGTCTCCTAACCAATGCTGCAATCAGGAAAGAGGACAGACCGCAACTGAGAAGTCCCCACTTCTAGCCTTGTCGGGATACACTGCCAGTCAAACAGGGCAGTGTCCTGGTTTCGGCTGGGATAGAGTTAATTTCCTTCCTAGTAGCGGGTATAGTGCTGTGTTTTGGATTTAGGATGAGAATAATGTTGGTAACACACTGATGTTTTAGTTGTTGCCAAGTAATGCTTAGACTAAGTCAAGGACTTTCCAGCTTCCCATGTTCTGCCAGGCGCACAAGAAGCTGGGAGGGAGCACAGCCAGGGGGGCTGACCCAGACTGGCCAAAGGGCTGTTCCATACCATATGGCGTCATGCTCAGTACATAAACTGGGGCGAGTTGGCTGGGGGACAGCGATCGCTGCTCGGGGACAGGCTGGGCATCGGTCAGTGGGTGGTGAACAACTGCATTGTGCATCACTTGTTTTGTATGTTCTTTTGTCATTATTATTTTCTCTTCATCTGCTGTCCTATTAAACTGTCTTTATCTCAACCTATGGGTTTTACTTTTTTTTCCCGCCCCTGATTCTCTCCCCCATCCCACTGGGCAGGGGGGAGAGGGTGAGCGAGCCACTGTGTGGTGCTCAGTTGCCAACTGGGGTTAAACCACAACAGGCGTGTCCCTCATTTACCCTTGGTGATTATACCTAATTTTTCACACTTATGAGAGAGCAAGAAGAGCTGCAGAATCATTTTCAACAGCCGCTCTAGTCACAGACAGGTCTCGCATGTAGGGTGGCTACAACTTTGTATTTTCAGTGCAAGATAGGAAAAAGGCAAGTATCATTATATGCCACTAAACAGCAATAAAACACACAGGCTCTTTAGTTTTGTACACCATTTTAAAGAAATGAATGACAAAAAAGTAATTTCCATGGGGACACCATGCGTATTAAAAGAAATGGTATCAATTACCACCCAGTAACGGTGGGCAGAACTGAACCCTACTTCACGGCGACCAAACCCCCCAATTTCGGATGGGCAGGCAGGGGCCGAGCGGCGCCGGGTGTCGTGGTGGGCTCACCTGGCGGAAGGCACGGTTGTGCCGCGCCCAGAAGCGCTGGTCGCAGGCCTGGGCCTCCTGCCGCGCCTCCCGCAGCCGCCGCTCCAGGGGCGACTCCTCGGGGGGCACGTAGAAGATGACGGGCCGCAGGTTGGAGTGCTTGTCGGGGGGGCCGATCCAGTCGTTACGGGAGTGCGCGGGGGGGCTGAAACCCAGGCCCTTGAAAATACAGGCAGAATTCATTATGACCACTTTAGCAGAGTTTCTGAAGAACATCCCGATTTGAAATAAATCCCAAAACTCCACACAACTTTAGAACATACAAGCATAACAAATTCAGAAATTATGCATTCATTTACCCTGACCAAAAATGATGCGATACATTTAAAATTTACTTTTATTTAGAAATGCACTGCAGAGAAGATACCTTTGACTCTTTTCCAACAGACGTGAATGACGATTTTTTTTAAAAGCAACTTTTTTCCCCCCCATTTTTGTACCACTGATATTCCACTTCGTTAAAATACCTGATGGCAAGAACTAGCAAGTACCTAAGCCTTCCTAAGCGCTGCTTTCTCCGTGCGTCCTTGTGAACACGCACAAGCGTGCGGCTTTCCCGGCCGAGCTCGGGGAGACCCGGCTCCCGCAGCCGGTGCCTCACCGCCCCGGCTGGAAAAGCCCTTTACCGCCTCGGGCCGCAGCGCCCCGCCCGCCCGGCGCGGGAAGGCCCGCGGGGTACTGACAAGCGCTGGAGCCGCTGGAAAACACATCAACAACGAGGAGCCGCGGGAAACGCGGGCTTTCATCGGGACGCACCCGCCCAGCGACGCCGAGAGTCACCGCGGCGGCGGCGGCGGCCCGGGCGGCCTCCCCCGCTCCACCCTCAGGGCTCCGCAGGGGCGGGAGAGCCCGCGGCCTCCCCGCGGCTGCGGGACGCAGGAGCTGCCCCCCACCTCCCGCCCAGATTTACCGCGCTCTCCCGCCGCTCCCCGCGCTCAGCCGCGGGGCCGCCACCGGCCGAGGAGGAGAGGAGGCGGCGGTGGCAGCGGCGGCGGCAGCCGCCCCACCGCAGCGCCTGGGCCGCCGCCATCGCCCGCCTCCTGCCGGCGCCCGGCGCTTTACGGCGGTGTCGCAAAGGCAAGGCCGCCCGGAGCGCGGCGCTGCCGTCGGGGGCGGCGCTGGGGAAGGGGCCGCGTCCCTCGGCCGCGCCGTTCCCGCCTCCGCCGCCGCCGCCCGGCCGCGGGGCGGGGCTCGGCTCCTGGGCTTCGCTGCCGCTCGGCCCGTGGCGCAGCGCCGGGCCGGGCAGCGGGTTCCCTCGGCCGGGGCGGCCGGCGGGTGAGGCGGCCGGGGGGCCGGGAGGGAGGGTTGCGGGCGGGGGCGCTGAGGGGGTTTGCGCCGGGGGCGGCGGGTGGGGGCGAGCCTCTCCTCAGGTGCCTCCGCGCTGCCCCGGCGGGGCCCGTTCTCCTCTCCTCTCTCCGCTCCGTCGGGCCCCACGGCCGGGGGGGGCGGGAGCTGAGGGGGCTGGGCGGGGAAGGCCGCCCTGCCCTGCGGTTGTGGCACCCCCAGGGCGGTGGGGGTTTTCCGCTGTTTTTCCCCTGGGCTGCGGACGTCCGGTTGGTTCTGCCATGCCTTCAGCTGCAGGGCAGCTGGGAAGGGAGGGACAAAGGTGGGTAAACGCTAAGAGCTGGTGGGGTGGTACCTAAAACATCACCCCTGCAGCCCGAGCGGCAGAAAGAGGTGTCAACCGACAGAGAAATGGCTATGAAATATCAGCCAAGTGGTTTATTCCTCTTGCTAGTGATATTTAAAATAGCTGAAGCGCATCAGGATGTCGTGAAAGTTGTGATATGTGCTTGCATAGCCCTTTATTAATCGTAAGTCTTGTTCTCACTTTCCTTGTAGTTCATCTGAAACTGGACGAAAGAAGAGAATGGATATGGGTAACCAACACCCATCCATAAAACGGTTGCATGAAATACAGAAAGAAGTCAAAGAGATTGAACAGCAAGTGGCTGTCTTCAGTGGTCTGTCTACTGATCGAGATTACAAGAAATTAGAAAGGAGTCTTACTAAACAGCTTTTTGAAATAGATTCTGTGGACACCGAAGGAAAGGGGGACATTCAGCAAGCCAGAAAGCGAGCTGCTCAGGAAACAGAGAGGCTGCTTAAGGAACTGGAACAAAACGCAAACCATCCGCGCAGACTGGAAATAGAAGCTATATTCAAGGAGGCACAATCACTTGTGGAACGTGAGATTACACCTTTTTACAAAGGAGGTAACTGTATAAGTGAAGAATTTGAAGAAGGTATTCAGGACATTGTATTGAGGCTTACCCAGGTGAAAACTGGAGGGAAAGTTTCTTTACGCAAAGCAAGATATCGCACTCTGACAAAAGTATGTGCTGTTCAGGAGATTATAGAAAGCTGTGTAAAGCAACAGCTGTCCCTGCCACTCTCTAATGATGCACATCCTTCTGTCTCCAAAATTAACTCTGTAATGTGTGATGTGAACAAAGCAAAAGGAACTCTCATTACGCTCCTAATGGGAGTGAGTAGTAATGATACCTGCAGGCATCTATCCTGTGTGCTTACAGGCCTCATTGCTGATTTGGATGCTTTAGATGTCTGTGGTCGCACGGAAATAAGAAATTACAGAAAAGAAGTAGTGGAAGAGATCAATAAATTGCAGAAATACCTGGACTTGGAAGAAGAAGCAAATTCCACTCACGCTTATGATTTGGCACAAAATCAGTCCATTCTAAAAATAGAAGAGATCCGCAAGAAGATGAAGGAAGTTAATTCTTTACTGTTAAAAACAGAGAATGCTTCTGATTTGTATTTGGGATCCAAAGCAGAATTGCAGGGACTGATTGCCCACTTAGATGAGGTGAGTCCAGGAAAAAACCCCTGTATTAGAGAAGCCAGGAGGAGAGCAGTAATAGAAGTTCAAACTCTTATAACGTATATTGATTTGAAGGAAGCACTTGAAAAAAGGCAAATGTATCCCGAGCAAACTGCTGCCGAACACCAGTCTCATCAAGCAGTTTGGACTGTTCTTGGAAACTTGTCTCAAATTCAGCAGGAGGTGATTTCATTTGATGGAAACAGAACGGATAAAAATTACATGAGATTGGAAGAACTTCTTACGAAACAACTTCTAGCACTGGATGCTGTTGATCCGCAAGGTGACGAGCGGTGTAAGGCTGCCAGAAAGCAAGCAGTAAAGCTTGCGCAGAATATTCTTTACTATCTGGACATGAAAACAGATGAATGGGAGTACTGAAACAGCCATGGCCTAACACAGGAGAACGTTTTTTCCTTTGGACTTTACGCAGATCATTGGCAGCACATAATAAAAGTGGTATGTTCTGTGCTTGCTTAAATCACAGAGATTGCATAAGCGGTTGACTTGGCTATATGTCTGCTATCCCACGCAGTCACCCACTTGCCATGGCAACTGTCACTACACCATCAGCAATTCTGGTTATTGCCATAAGCAAAGAAGTGCGATTCTCTGAAGGAATAGCTTAATACTTGATCAAATGGCTTCTTTTTTTTTTTTTCCTGTTTTTGTTTTAATAACCTTGTGCAATGTTTGGTGAATGCAGATTTTTCAAAGATGCAGAAACTTCCTTATGATACAGTACTGGCAAAACTATTTAAGGAAGACTGGACGTGAAAATTAGTATTCAAGCATGAGGCTCCATCCAGCAACTTCACAGCAGTCTGGATATGCTCTTAATGTGCTGTTACGACAGAAAGTATTAAGGGCAAAAATCCTGCTGGCTCTTGGGTTGTGCTTGATTTATTTCAGCCATCACACCTTTCTGGGTGTTTAGATTTCTCAGTTAATGGAGCTATAATGCCAACTGCAAATTAGCATTTACATAGGCAAAGCCTATTATGTCTATTTTTTGTAAAACCTGAGCCCTCTGATTTGCAAAAACAGGTCTTCTGTTGGTGGAAACTCTTTCAAATTACTGCTTTAACGTACTGGCACTTGGAGAGGAAAATCTGTACATATATACTGACCAGATAAATGGGATTTCGAGGATTTCACACTGCCATCCATAAACCCCTGAAAACTGCACTGAACTTTATTTAGTGGCTGCTTAGGCGTCTCTTTAAACTCTGCTGTTAGATCTGGGTTTGACTTGTCTTTTCACATTCAGTGAAAACAGAAACAGAATTCACTTTGAAGTGAAGAAGCATTTTGGAATTATTTTTGTAAAATTAGGTAGCTAGCTATAAAGATGTCCCTAATGATGTAAATGTGTGTTATATATTTCATACTGGTCAGGTGTGGCTTCAAGCGTGTCTTGGAAAAGACTTGTGGCAAATGTCTCTCCTTGCAACTCATCACTTAATTGTTTCAGTAACTTTGTAAATAAGCTTGCTTGTACTATTGTATGCACCTACCTTTTTATTTGTGGCTGCTAGTGCCAATCACATTTCTACTATAGCATGTGTTTTGGCATTTTTTTGAGAGCATGGCATTAATATGAATTAATTATAAAGATATATTTAATTATGGATACTTTGCACTTAGCTCTTTCATGTTGAGTTAATGAATTATTGCTATGTATATGATGATTTGCACCACTGTAAGGAGTGAAAAACATTTCGGATGTTAAAATAAATATTTTTAGATCTATTTTTGACTGATGAGAGAAGACTACTGTCTGTGAGAGACAAGTGCCTTTACGACACCACTAACTTGCACCGTCATATGTAGATATAGGAACTGTTTACTGGCAGCTTGATACATTTGTGATCTTTGCAAACTGGATTTCTCACATATATATAATTCTACTATAATATAGGTCAAATTAACATAATATGATAGGTGACAATTGTTCTATAGAGTCCTGAGAATGAGTATCAAATTTGGGAAATACGGATTCTGCTTAAAAAGCAATGCATTGATGTGGAGATGGGGGACTTTGGGCAGGTCTTCTGTGCCTGTTGCTGCAAGAAGGAGATAATATGTTTGCTCCATAACATGCTTTGAGATGTTGATGAAAGGCTGGGTAACTTCAGAGTGTGAATATATTCTGTTTGTGATCATACAGGTGATTGCTTTGCAATTTTACTTGCCAAAACCGATCTATTTTTTCAATTAAGTACATTGCCTAAGGCATAATTTGGCAGTGACAGAATGTTTGTTGGAGGATTCTCTCTGCTCCTTCAGAGTTATAACCCTGTTGAATTTATCTCTCCTTACCTCAAAAAAATAATTTCCCCTAGTTAAAATTCCAATCTATATTTATATATTAGGTGGCTAACACAGAAAATTAATAATGTTATACACCTGTTATTTTACTCATTTCAAGCTTTCTACATGTTTGAACTGCAACTTCTGATTTGCACTTACATTTTTAGGAAATACAAGAATTTGATAGTGTAATGATATTATTCCTTTTTCTTTAGTATTACTGTCAGGTCTGCAGTGGTTACTTGTAGATTGTTTAACAATTTCGTGTCTGTGTTCTTTGGAGGTTACGTGTAGCTTTATAAATGTTTGAACCTCTTACATAAAAATGAGTAAGTATAGTTTTCAGATCTGTTCTATTTTAAATTTGTATGTCTTTTAGCTTTTCTGAATGAATTGTTACACCTCCGTCTCTAAGAAGGCAAATGTGTAAGGTTAGTGTAACTTTGACTAACTGAGTGGAGTTCAGTAGCAAGATATGTGGATTAAGCTTTTTTCCATTGTTCTGTAACCTAATAAATTGACTATTTAAATTTTATGATAAAATCCTCATCTGGAATGGGATTAATTCACAGTTTTTGAGTGAATGAAAATAATAAACTAAATATGCTTAACCAAAAAAAAAAAAAAAGCACAGATTTCTCAAAATCTTGCTTTTGTGCTGAAGAATGTAATTTTTCTGGTTTTTATATCCAAAGATTGAGGGACACACAACTTCTCTTTCCGATACGGCGGGCTAAAATAATCAGCAAAATGCAAATGGACCAAATTGCAAAAGCCTGCATTTTAGTACTATACTGAAATGTAGTATCTTTTCTGTGTGCTGTGTAACCTGCCTTAGAGCAAAAGAAATGATAGGATGTTTGGGGGAGAGGTAATTCTACATCGTGATTCCTATTTGTTAATTGTATTTCTTTTTAAACTAATTTTCTTTAGTTATTTCAGTGTTTATTTTTGTTGTTTACCACTCAAAATCATTTTTCTATGTTACCAGTTTGGAGGAGGTTTTTATTAAGTATGGTTCCTACTTTTTCAATTTAACAGAAATTAGCATACGTGCTCCTTATGGTGTATATGTCATGATTTATTGCTGTGTAGGATATGGCATTTGTATATACAAATTCAAGGTTAAATATTGCAGTGTTATGTTCTTGATTATTAGTAAAAATACATTGCCACCTTTTACTAGGTATTCATTTGAATGTTATGCCCTGCTGCCTTCCTCTATTTATTTTTGAATGTGAGCTATCAGAATGTAAATGATTTTTGTCTTAGAAAAAGTGTTTTTATTAAACATATAGACATAAAGCTCTCTTTTTTTTTTTTTTCCCCCCTCCTTCTTTAAAATTTTGCTTTTTCACTGCTGTATTTATGACAATAAAGTTCTTTGCGTGGAAACCACTCCTACCTCTACTTGTTAAATCTGGTGCCTTTTGGTTTTCTCTGCCTTCAACCTTGCGTTACAGTCATTGCCTCAGTTGTTGCTTGCGTTCTTTCTTCAGCGATGGCTTTGCCTGCTCCTGGGCTTCAGGCGGATGATCGCTGCAGAAATGCTTGTGGCTGTGTAAGATCTTGCCACTTTTCTGTTGAAGGATGCTGCCTTAACAGATGAGCTTGCAAAACTGATGGTATGCAGTCTCTTCATGTGCAAAGTCAACGTGGATTAAGAACCTTTAGTGGGAGTTAGGCTGATCTGGTTTTAAACTGTGTGGATGAGGCATGCTCATATGATTGTTCTGATGGCTCAGTACGTTTTCTCAAGATGCAGTGAGCCAAGTTATCAGCTCACTGCTGATGGAAATCAGAAATTCTATTCCTGTCCAGAAAGCCGCTGGCTTTGTGCAGTTTCTGCTGCTTGGCCAATTGCTATGAGCTGACTTAATCCAATAAAACAGAAGAAAACAACAAAAATGGAAGAGGGAGTTTTCTGTGGGTTTAGTGAGTCAAATTGGCTTGGAGAAAAGCATCGTGTGGGCTGGAGCTACTGCAAAATGAATGGGTGGGTCATGCGGCCATGGCTTAGGGAGCACATTTTAAGATTTTCAGCAGCAGAAAGTCGTTAGATCAACCTTCTGCGTAGTTAAATTTCTGGAGGAGAAAGAAGGAGAGAAGGTGGCACTACCAACTCCTACAGACAAGTAGGAATTTGCTGCTTTAGTAATGGGGTATGATGAAGGCAATACAAATGAATCATGCATGGAAAATAAACCAGTTGCTTTCAGTTGCTCCTTTGTGCTACACAGTAAGTGTTCATGCAATAAAAAGCAGAAGTGGTCATGTCGATGTACTACACACAATCTGGAAAAATCTTACCCAGAAAACATAAGAATAAGGTTTATAAAGGTTGAATGTTCCTATAGGTAACAAGTTCACTGTATCTTCTTTCTCTCCCTTTTAACAACATAGCTTGTTTCAAGGAAATATATTCTTCAAAGACCAGTAAATCATCTGGGCAATGGCCCTCGATGTTGCTCAGCTAGCTGCTGACCTGTTTGTCTTGATCAGCTGTTTACTCGTCAAAGGAGAGAATTTGCCTTGCTTAGAATATTTTGTGTGTGTTTGGGACAGGCAGATTTTGGTGCCTGAAATGGTTTAACTAGAAAAGCTCTGTGTTTTATTTCCATATAGGCGTATCCTCTCCTTTGGAGAATTCTCAGCTGAGAACTTGAAGAAGCAGAAGGACTTAAGTACTGATCTCATGGATCAAAGGCCTGGGGGTTTAAGCTGGCTGCCAGCAGGAGACATTTAAATGGCAGGATCGAGGAAAACATTCCTGCTAGAGGAAACTGCTAGCAGAGACATGACCAAATGTTCAGAGCTGATGTTTTGAGCGAGCTCTGTGCCTGTTCCCCTGTTGCTTATGACCTTTCATTGAGAAAGTGGACTCTTGGGGGAATATTCCCTGAAACACTGTCAGGCTTTTTGTTTTAGATCAAACTGAGAAATTATGTTTAAAGCTCTTGCTGAGCTACAGTGGAGCATGTACTAGTGGTTGACTAGTCTGGATATCATTCTGTTTTGCTATGTGAAACGATAATGTACATAATGCTTTCGGTGACACTAGTAGGCATGTCCACCTCAGCAGAAAGCTGGTTGTTAACTGAAGAAGCTGAGGAGGAGGTGAAGGCTTTGCACAACGCTCTATCCTTTCTCTCTGCAGCATTTGGTTCTGGGGACTGCCAAACAGATGAATGCATGAGTGGCACTGCTTGTCAGTTCAAAAATAACGAGGACCCTTTCCAAGTCTGCAGATTCTTCCTACAGGACATAAATTGTAGCAGAATTTGCCATGAGAAATGGAAAAGTACAATGAGTTTCTTAATTGGGCCATTTCTCCTCAATTAGTTTTCCCAGACAAACTTCTGTGCCACAGGAGTTCCTTGTGAAACCTGTATTTCGGGCAGCTAATCAAAAGCATCTCATGAGGGAAGAAACACAATGATGCAGTGCAGTGCCCTTAATATGGTCCCGTCTTATTTAGCTCCCCAATTGTATCAACTCCGGAACAGATACTCAAAACCAAATCTGTGATCATGACCACCAAGAGGTCTATAAGCCAAATCAAAAACCCAGAGAAGCAGAGAGACAAGAAAGACTGGAGGAAAACAAAACAAAAAACTAGTAAAGTTGTCAGGCTGTTGTTTGACCGACTTCTCTTAGTTTTACGACGTAAGAAAAGCAAGCAAAGCAAAGCTCCCTTTTGCCTTGCTGCAGTTATACCTAGTCTACACCCTGCACTTCAACATTGTTTTCCACCCCAAGTGCTCCTCCCAGGCACAGTCCAATCTCTAGCTGATGGGGGTTAGCCTTGGTGCGCCCTTGGGCAAGACGGTGCCACCCATCTCTAGGGATGCCATAATTACCCTCACTCTCTCCAAAATGTCTGGTCATGGCAACTCCTAGTGTGTGCTTGGAATATCAGTGTGGCTTGCAGAAGACAGTGTGCGACATGAAGGCTATGTCCTGTAATAAACTGATAACTGGAAGGGATAGTATAATAACTGCTAGCACGTCTGAGTAAGATATCATTCGTGTAATTGTTTATGCTGAATTTTTTATTTTTTTAAAAGAAAATTCTTATTTTTATTTTATATTATTATATAATATTATTTTAATATTTTATTTTTATTCAAATCGATCTGTAGCCTATGATTGAATGCCTACTTCTTACCTTCCAGATGCCTCATGTTAATACCATATAGAATCATAGAATCGTTAAGGTTGGAAAAGACCCTTAAGATCATCGAGTCCAACCGTTAACCTAACACTGCCAAGTCCACCACTAAACCATGTCCTCAAGCACCACGTCTACCCGTCTTTTAAATACCTCCAGGGATGGAGACTCAACCACTTCCCTGGGCAGCCTGTTCCAGTGCCTGACTACCCTTTCGGTGAAGAAGTTTTTCTTAATATCCAACCTAAACTTCCCCTGGCACAGCTTGAGGCCGTTTCCTCTCGTCCTATCACTCATTACTTGGGAGAAGAGACCGACCCCCACCTCGCTACAGCCTCCTTTCAGGTAGTTGTAGAGGGCAATAAGGTCTCCCCTCAGCCTCCTCTTCTCCAGACTAAACAACCCCAGCTCCCTCAGCCGCTCCTCCTAAGACTTGTGCTCTAGACCCTTCACCAGCTTCGTTGCCCTTCTCTGGACACGCTCCAGCACCTCGATGTCCTTCTTGTAGTGAGGGGCCCAAAACTGAACACAGCACTCGAGGTGCGGCCTCACCAGTGCCGAGTACAGGGGCACTATCACCGCCCTGGTCCTGCTGGCCACACTATTCCTCATACAAGCCAGGATGCCATTGGCCTTCTTGGCCACCTGAGCACACTGCTGGCTCATATTCAGGCGGCTGTCAACCAACACCCCCAGGTCCTTTTCCGCCAGGCAGCTCTCCAGCCACTCCTCCCCCAGCCTGTAGCGTTGCACGGGGTTGTTGTGACCCAAGTGCAGGACCCGGCACTGAGCCTTGTTGAATCTCATACAGTTGGCCCCGGCCCAACGATCCAGCCTGTCCAGGTCCCTCTGCAGGGCCTTCCTGCCCTCCAGCAGATCGACACTTCCACCCAACGTGGTGTCATCTGCAGACTTACTGAGGGTGCACTCAATCCCCCCATCCAGATCATCAGTGAAGATGTTGAACAGGACCAGCCCCAGTACTGAGCCCTGGGGAACACCACTCGTGACCGGCCGCCAACTGGATTTGACTCCATTCACCACCCCTCTCTGGGCTCAGCCCTCCAGCCAGTTTTTAACCCAGCGCAGAGTGCACTTGTCCAAGCTGTGAGCAGCCAGCTTCTGCAGGAGAATGCTGTGGGGGACAGTGTCAAAGGCCTTACTAAAGTCCAAGTAGACAACATCCACCGCCTTCCCCTCATCCACTAAGAAGGTCACCTTGTCATAGAAGGAGACCAGGTTAGTGAAGCAGGACCTCCCTTTCATAAACCCATGCTGGCTGAGCCTGATCCCCAGGTTGTCCCGCACGTGCCGCATAATGGCACTCAAGATGATCTGCTCCATGACTTTTCCTGGCACCGAGGTCAGGCTGACAGGCCTGTAGTTCCCCGGATCCTCCTTCCGACCCGTCTTGTAGAGGGGCATCACATTTGCTAACTTCCAGTCATCTGGGACCTCCCCAGTTGACCAGGACTGCTGATAAATGATGGAGAGTGGCTTGGCAAGCTCCTCTGCCAGCTCCCTCAGTATCCTCGGGTGGATCCCGTCTGGCCCGTGGACTTGTGGGCATTCAGGTGGAGGAGCAGGTTGGTGACTGCCACCTCTTCGACAACCGGGGCTTCGTTCTGCATCCTATCTCCGTCTCCCAGCTCAGGGGGCTGAAAACCCCGAGGACGACCAGTCTGACTATTAAAGACTGAGGCAAAGAAGGCATTAAGTACCTCAGCCTTCTCCTCATCCTTCGTGGCAAAGTTTCCCTCCACATCCAACAAAGGATGGAGATTCTCCCTGGCCCTCCTTTTGCCACTGATAAATTTGTAAAAATATTTTTTGTTACCTTTAACGGCGGTGGCAAGTTTAAGTTCTATCTGGGGCTTTGCCTTTCTAATCTTCTCCCTGCATAACCTCACAACATCCTTGTAGTCCTCCTGAGTCACCTGCCCCTTCTTCCAAAGGCGGTAGGCTCTCCTTTTTTTCCTGAGTTCCAGCCAAAGCTCTCTGTTCAGCCAGGCCGGCCTTCTCCCCCGCCTGCTCGACTTATGGCACATGGGGACGCCCTGCTCCTGTGACTTTAAGTCTTCTTGAATAACATCCAGCCTTCCTGGACCCCTTTGCCCTTCAGGACTGCCTCCCAAGGGACTCTGCTAACCAGACTCCTAAACAATCCGAAGTCTGCCCTTCTAAAGTTCAGGGTAGCGGTTTTGCTGACCCCCCTCCTTCCTTCTGCAAGAATTGAAAACTCTATCATTTCATGGCCGCTGAGCCCAAGAGACCCTCCGACCACCACATCGCCCACCAGGCCCTCTCTGTTCGTAAACAGCAGGTCCAGCGGGGCACCTCCCCTGGTCGGCTCGCTGACCAGCTGCGTCAGGAAGTTATCTTCCACACCCTCCAGGCACCTCCGAGACTGCTTTCTCTCTGCTGTGTTGTATTTCCAGCAGATATCTGCTAAGCTGAAGTCTCCCACGAGAACAAGGGCTAGAGATTGTGAGACTTCAGCCAACCGCTTGTAGAATACTTTGTGTGTTTCCTCATCCTGGTTGGGTGGTCTGTAACAGACTCCCACCAGGATAGCTGCCTTATTAGCCTTCCCTCTGATCTTTACCCATAAGCACTCAACCTTATCATTACCTTCGCTGAATTCTAGACAGTCAAAACACTCCCTAATGTACAAGGCCACCCCACCACCTCTCCTTCCTTGCCTGTCCCTTCTAAAGAGCTTGTAGCTATCCATTGCAGCACTCCAGTTGTGAGTCATGAAAAGGAGGTTTGAAGTGCTCCACCGTCTATGGATATTAATGAATGGCCTCTGCTCACTTTCAGACATCTAGTAAAAGCCAGGTTTTCCAGAATACTCAGCATCCCAAAGTTCCCACTGTGACAAGGCCATGTTTTGAAAAGGAGCCCATCCGTAGACCCACGCACCCTGTCATTTCTTGTCACAGACAACCATGGGATCATCCTTGCAGCTAATCAAGCTGCAACTTAAAATGGCTTTGCCTCATTCCTCCAGTGAAAGGTTGTTCCAAAGCATCATTGCTGTGAGGATTGAGTAACCTTCTAATTTCCAGCGTAAACATATTCATGAGAAGCTTTTCTTCTCCGCTAGCGTGTAGTCTAGAATATATTTATAGGCCACAGCTGAATTGCCTCTCAGCTCTTGTTTTGCTTGGCTAACAAGCAAATACACCCAAACAGGCTGAGCTCCTTTGAAAATCTCTACTCTCTGAATCCAAAGGAAATCCTTAATAGTCTTTTTCAATTTTTTCAGGAGTTTTTCCAGTACCAAACGTATCTAAGGCTAAAACTTCCACCCTGAAGTAGGAGTCAGTACAGGTACATTGTCTGATGCATTGTTTCAAAGGATGTCTAAAACAATGAATATCACATCTGTAGCAATGCAATTGTAAAAAACTGAACTATGTATTTTTAGTGCTTTCTTCATGGCATTGTCTTCATGCCCAGCCTGCTTTGCTGTTCAGATATTCTAGAAATCAACAATTTTGAGTGACCTGCAGAAAAGAGGTGGAAATATTTTCAACCTCTGCTGAGTTTTTTGCATCAACAGTAGGTGTGGTGGTGTTTGAAGGAACCACGTGTGAGTGGTTTTTAGATCAGAAGCTATCACTGATCATGTCACTTGGCTGGAAGCATGAGTTTATTTAGGCAAGTCTTATAGTATCCAAACTAGATTAGATTAAAAGCTTCTCCAGGGAGAGTCAACCCCAATTCATAACAAAGAAAGATCTTTGAAATCATCAGTTAAAACAGGAGACTGCTTATGAAGTGTGGCCTTAGTGTAGAAGGATGATTTACATTGGTATAATGTATATATGTGCTTTCAAATTTGAATTATTATGAGTACTAAACTCTTAAGAAAAAAATACTTAATAACCTATAAAACATCACACTGAACATATATACACAAGCAAACATTCATGTGGTGTGTGTGCTGTGGTTTCCAACCTTCTTCAAATTATAAACTCAAAAAAATACATAGGGCAAATTAAAATCTGCTGACAACGGTTGTCTTTTGGGAGCTTCTAAAAGTATGCCAGGGATCACTGGGAGTCTGCAGGATACTAGGTGTAAGGTGGCTCCCTGGAGGATTTAAATAAGTTTACAACAATTAGGACAAATAATCTTAAAAAAAAACCAAAAAAAAGATTACTGAAATGCAGTAAAGCCAGTGGCTGCTTTGGGAAGCCTCAGAACAGCCTCATTGCAACTCAGTGTTTTGGAACATTTCTCAGCATCCCTGTTTTCAGAGCAGAAGCCAATTTATTGTCTCTTTTATTTCTACAGAGCTATTGTGTTTCTGACATATTTTGTCTCTGTCTTTCGTTATAACCCTTTAATTCAGTTTTGTGGCAAATTTCTTCATTTCTCTTTCTGGTCCGTCTTGTTCTTCCCAAGCACAAGTTGCTTCCCAAGTTACTAATTCTTTTGTGGACACCGTTTCCACCATTTCACCAATGGCTGAATTCTTTCTCTGTCCTGGTGGAAACCTTACAGCTTACATTCAGGATGCATTTGTTAGTTGAGGTCTCTGGCAAAGATCAAGTTTACTCACTTGGTCAGACCTGGAGACCCTGAAAAAATACATGCACGCCACATGAGCTCCTGTGTCATGGATCTCTGGAACCAGATCTCTGGTAATTATGAAGAAACTCTTTAAAATAAGTTGCAAGACAGCTGAGAGGGCTTTTATGAGCTTCATTTGTGGTACAGAAAAAGAGGACATTAGGAGGTTGTAACAACCGATAAGAAAACATGAGAGGGTAGAAGAACAGCCAGCACAGTGACTAAAAAATACTGCTGCTGATATACTCAGCTGATGGAAGGAGTTGGGGGACAAGATGGAGAATGGGATGGGGTGCCAGGAGCCAGCATGGCAGCAGGGCAGGGCAGGTCCAGTGACAATATCCAGGCTCCACCAGGAGTCCAGATCACCAGACAAGTCTGGTGGTGAGTCAGGTCTCAGGTTAAGCCAGGAACTCAGCCAGCGGGTTGGGGTCAGGGCCCCCATTAGTGAGTCTAAATAATCAAGGATGATAATAGTCAAAGATGGCAAAGTTTTAGACAGGTTTTGCTAAGCAGTTAGGGCATTACTGAGAGTTGGTAGTACAAAATAATCAGGGATTGAGTCAGCACAAGGATAAACCATGGGAAATCTGTTCTTGATCTTAGCTCATAAGGCTGCGTTCCTATAAATTTAGAGAGCTATTCAGCAACGTCAGTTGCTGAATATCTCAAGGACCTGAGCATGGAAAAGGTCTGGACTTCCAGTAACTACGCAATTTCTGATCATATGATACAACAACAGCCACACACCAGCACATCCACGAGTTCATGATGCAGCTGCATTCCCACTTGCTTACTATGGGATGATGCTATATAGGATGATGCTATATGACTGAAGACTAACAGATGCAATATTTATATTTAATGTAGGGTCAATTGATCTTGACTCACAGAAGCTGCACACAACTTCCCATGGAAATTTGAGTGATCACTGCAGTATCGCTTTCAGTTTTGGCACAACCTCACGGAGAGTTTGCTGGAGTATTTCTACCCAGCTGTCCCTATGGTATGGCCACAAAGAAGATGAAGAGGTTCCTACAATGCACCAGAGATGATATCTCCAGGACAGAAAGGGAAGCATTACTGTCATTGCACAGGACAGTAGGGAAACCCTCTTTGAAATATCATATGCACTTCTGGTGACTCCCACTCAGGGAAGCTTAATGACTACAAGAGGTGCAAAACAGACGAGGAGAATGAAGGACCTGCTTTACTGGAAGGCATTAAAAGAGCTGGATTTTGTAGCCCGGCCAAATGAAAGCTGAGAAAAAACCATATGATTGCTCTCTCTAAATAGCAGGGTAAGTATCAAAGATGAAAAAGCAATTACTTAAGCTAATGGATGGTGTGGGCAGAAATACAAGTGGATAGAAATTATCCAGGCTGGAAATGAGAAGAGACAATTTCTGAAGGAAGCTGTATGAGATGTTGCCTTGACTTGATTACCCCAAAGATACCATTGAGCCCTTGAGTATCTTCATTCTTAAGTCTTCTGTGGATGTGCTAGTACATGTCACATATTTCTATTTAGCTTACTCTTCTTTGGAAATTAATGCACCATCCACTTCAGAGTAGCTGTAAGGTTCTGTTAAATTCTTACAGACAAGCAGCCATGCTGTGATGGTAATGTGGCTAAGTAAAGCCCTCAAAGTGCCCTCAAACTTAGGAATTGTACTTTAACTTAGGACATGCACTTTAATTCAGCTGCCCAATGCATGCAGGTTGTGATTACCCTTTTTTTAACAATGAATGAAAAGTTATTCAGTATTTCTTTTTAAGCTCCTTATTCAATATCTGGGTTCACATTTATATTATTTCCTGCAAATAATATAAATCCTACTCTGATTATACCATTGCTAATTTCATCACAGTCCCAGCAGATTTCACTAACATTGATGAGTTTGATTCCAGAGCATCCCGAGAGCTCAGGTTGTATTATTGTTACTTGTTCCTAACTGGCTTTGGAGACCAGTCCATGTGAGAGGCTGCACTATGCTCAGTACACAGGATGTTAAAATTTAGATGGGCACCTGTAACGTGCCTTCACTGACTGCGTGGGAGCACACTCTTCAGGAGCCCACAGCCACCAAATGAAGGCATTTTTTAATAGGAAGCACAGAAAGCAGATGTCTGGTGGGCACTAAGTCACAGAATCAGCTTGGGAGGGACCTAAGGAGATCATGTCATGAAAACCTTTGCATTAAGAGAGGATTAATATCAACAGATCATGAGTGACTAATATTTACATAACCTTCTCAAAGAATTCACATCCTCTGCAGGTAACCTGTTCTAGGTCTTTACTACTTCTATAGTTAGCAAGTTTTTCCTAACAGCTTGACTCTTCTTTTCCTGTAAAGATTTAAATAATACTGATTTTTTTTTTCCTTCTTACTCTATCCCCAGGAATCTGGAGAATAATTTAGTAATCATTAGTAATAAGTAACTAATATCTTATTATTCACGGAAAATAGCTGTTTCCTCAGCTCCCATTTTAGCATTTGCTTTTATAGATTAAGCACTCAAACAGCTTCAGTCTTCCATCATAGAATAACATCATGTTATTTAAATCTTTCTTGCTTAGGTGGCTCTCCCATAGACGCTCACCATGGGCCTATTTTTTGAAGTACTGTTCCCAAAAGTGGACACAGGACTGCAGCTGGGGAGTCATTAGCAATTAGTAGCATGGCACAATTGCCTCTCATATTTTAGCTATTACAGTCCTATAAATACAGCCAAGAACACCTTCTTTGCAAGAGCATCACACAGTTGACTCATGTTCAGTGTATGATCCTGCATAAGCCCGGGCCTGTCTGATCTCACACATCAAGTGCAGGACTCATGCCACTGGCTTCTGCCCCTGGCCTGCCTGCAGCTAGGGCGAGAGCGTGTCTTTGCTGTGCCAGGCAGAGCCTCCTGCCTGCACCGTGGCTCCACATGCCAGCCACAGCTGGTTGCCACCATCTGTGAGTCACTGACCAAGGCTGTGCCAACTGCCAGCCAGCCCCCCGAGAAGATGACCGCTCCTGTTGCATCCTGGAGCTGTGCCTGCTGCACCATCGTGTGAATGGAGGCGCCAGACGGCTCCTGCCCAGCCAGGCATCCAGATCTGCCATTAGCTTACATGGATGCTTGAAAAGCTTGCAGCCCCCAGATCCTTTCCTGTTCCCTTTCTGATCCTGTGATCTTCTGAAAGTTCAACAGGCAGAAAGGACTCAGATGGAAACTTCTCTTCCCTGAATTACCAAGGTTGGGAACTGGAGGGAAGGTCTTTAACCAGAGGAGGAGGCATATTTCAGCTACTTGACCTGAAACCTCCCGATGAGGCCTCATTCAGATAGTTCCCAAACATTTTCTGAAGACAAAGTACTGCTCAGAGAGCTCTAACAGGGCACTTAAAAGGATCTCCATACTCACTAGAAACACATTAAAATCTTGGTTCTTTTCATGTTGTTGAGCCTTCTCCTGATTCCCGCACCCTTCCTTAGTTTTACATGTTCAGCTGCTGAAAATAGGAGTGCCTTCTGCTTTATGGCATGCCTGTCTTCTCATGCAATGAAGAGCACTCTTTATCTGGGGTTTTATAGGCTTGTGTAGCTCATTGACAATGAACGCATTCTTTTCCACATAATCTGGATTAAGGTAGACAGTGCATTGCATCACTTGTATTAGTGATTGCCAGGCTGTGTTTTAAGGTGAAACTTTCTCTGTGTACTCTGTATTTCTGATCTGTGTTCTAGCTTGGAAGGGAATAACATTTCAAAGGAAGAAGATAGATGTGGGTGGCAATCATTACCACAGGCCTGGGAAAATCTTGTTTTGATATCTGGTCCTTGAGTTGCCAGTTCCTGAGTTAGTGATTAGATCTTTCTATGTATCGGTTCAATACCCAGCACAGTGAGGAGTTAGACTGGTGACACTGGGGAGTAGGGTAGATGGCTGTGCATGACTTGAGTACCTGTCTCAGTCTGAACCCATGAACTGAACTGGAGTTTCCAGCCTGACTTCAGTGGCCCACCTTGGCTCCAAGCCTGGGTGCGTCTGGATGGAGGCACTGCGAAGATAAGCCACCACAACCAACAACAGAGCAACCTTCCCCAGGAGTAAAGCAGTTTGCAGATCACTGACTCTGTTTTTAATGTGATTTTAAAATGTAAATATTGAGATGTTAGCTTTGCTCTCTCCAAGGCCTTTCTGTGAGATACACACCCTCCCGTACAAACACCTGCACCACAATCCCTACTTGTGTTTGCCAACCTTAGCTTAAACTCAGCCTCTCCCCCAGGTGAAGTCACCTTTTAGGGAGAAGCTCCTTCCCCGGCGGGTGCCCACCTCCCATGGGTATGCAAGGCCATCGACCCACCTGGAGAAACCAGCTAGACCCACCTGGAGAAACCAGCTAATGCACGAGTACAAGGCAACCCGAGCCTTTTGTGCAACTGCTATGGATGAAAGCTACCCTTTTCGTCACGTCAAAGGGTTAAATGCTTAATTTCTTTGCAACAGACGCTTGGATACTTCCAGCCATTGTATGAGCTGCTGGGTGTGTTGGGAGTGTCTATTGTCTGTGTAGACCGCTGTTCTTTCCTTCAAGGCAGCAGATCACTCTCTGCTGCGGGTTGTCTCATCTCTCCTCCTCCCTGTAGGTGGAAAAAACACCTTTGGCAACACCTAGCAGTGTCTTGAGCCACTCCTTGATTTTCTTTCTGATTTGATACTTGCTGTGACCTTTTAATCTCACCAGGATGGTTCTGCTGTGAAGCACGAAGCCACATGCTGCCTTAGTTGCAGTGTTACTGCAGTTTGATGGAAGTAGGTTTCATTTGGGAAGGAAGGGGGAGGGATGGTACCAGCTTTCTATTCCTGTACGCTGCTCCAGATCCTCGCTCTCTGCCACGCACGGCTGTTGCTTTGCAGGGTGTGAGCAGTTCCATTTCTTCTCTTCTTTACTTACCCATTTTGTCTGACGTGCTCCTGTGCTTGGGTGCCAGACTCGTACCTGGTCCCCTAAATCTCATGAGGGTCTTGAAAGAAACAGGGCACTACCTAATGTGCTGTTTTCTATATATAACTGGAGTGCATGACACACTTCCCAAAATAAGCTGCAGTACTTAGTGGCTGCTGTATTGTCACGGGGTGCAGAATAGGAAACACGGTTCCTCAGCTTTCATGAGGGCTTTTATTGCTAACCTGACTTGTCACTTTTCTAACTGAAAGCAGCAGGGCTTTGACTTCTTTATTGGCTTCACTTTTTACAAAACAGCTAGTAGAACAAATAAAATAAACGTAGTTTAAAGGCATTTTGGCAGTGCAGGAAGTCAGAGGGATTATTGCCTGTGGATTTGTAGGGAGCAGGATTCAGCTCCGTCATTTACCTAGGGAACCCGGCTCTGACTTTCATCTCACAACCCATGGTTCTCCAAAGCTATCAGGGATGAAATCTTGCAAAATCTTCAGCCCCTCCTCACTTCAAGTGGCCTGGCCTGTGCGGAGGGAGAGGACAGCCCGTCTGCTCACAGTGCGAAGAAAGCACCGGCAGATGTTTATAGGGTGCCGATACATCTTCAGCCGCTGATGTTCAATTCCTGAAGATGCGAGGCTGTGAGGTGTCTGATAAAGCGCTGAGACAGGACACTGCAGCTGCTCTCATTGAGTGCCCGGTGAAGAAAAGATTGTAATTTTGCAAAAATGAAACCATAAAATGGAAGTAGAGGAATGCATCTGCATTTTTCAGACTGAGTAGATTTCTTATACAACTCATCAACATAAATGCTGTCATGTAAGGTGTTTTTTAACATTCACAAATGTAAATGATAGGAGAAACACTGAGAAGGCCAGTGAGCAAGAGGAAGTGTAGGTTAATAGAGTTCCTTTCAAAAAATATCATGAGGCTAATGCTTAGCCAGCTTTTTTTTTGTCTCTCAGTTGTTTCTGGCTGCAGAAATGCAAACTCTGTGACTTCAGCCAGCAAAGTCATTTGTATGTGCAAACCTGTGCACAGGAGACAGCATGAAAGGCAAGATGCTAACTGCATTGCAACTTGCTTAGAAGAACAAGCACTGCTGGGGACTATGAGCTTTTACCTCAGGGTCGATATGACCTGAAGACCCAACCTAAGCCAGCTCTTACTGGCTGAGAACACCCCATACCAATGATAAAACAATAGATTTACCTTTCAACAACAACAAAAAATAAATATAACCACGGCCAGGACAGCAATGGACCACAGGAAGTCTTGGTGAAAAATTTGATCCCGAGTTTCTGCCTGATACGCTCTTGTGAAGTCTAACGTGCTGACCCGGGGGTGTCGTTCCTCCTCTCCTGCTGGTTTACCATACGGAGAAGGACAGCACTTCCAGGAATTGCTTTCCATCTTGTTTTTATAGCAGGTTAAGCAAATGAAGGCAATTTCAGGCCCTCGGTCCCTGCGATAGGCAGCGGGCCACGCCCAGGGCACCCTTCCAGCTCCTCGGCTGCTCTATCGCCAGCAAACAGCTCCACAGCTGCCAGGCGTGAGCATGGGCCCTTCACATGAAACCATCCGGAGCGGAGCACGGGCTCGTGCCCAGGCACACAGGTTAGCCACAGGGTGGGTACTGTCTTGTGCCCTTGCAGGGACCAGAGTGAACGTGCAGCAGCACCGCGCTGGCTGGCACTTTGTGGGTCACTGCCTGCTGACCCTGGCTACTGCAAACGCCACTTTGTACAAATCCCCTCCTTAAACTCATCAAACCTCCTCCCAAAATGGATTATTTTTGCTCTCACCATCCTGTTCTCAAACCTCCCAGCTAGCTGCAGCCTTGCAATGTCCCACTGTGGTGGGCTGACCCTGGCTGGACACCAGGTGCCCACCAAGCCGCTCTATCGCTCCCCTGCTCAGCTGGACAGGAGAGAGAAAATATGACGAAAGGCTCATGGGTCGAGCTAAGGACAGGGAGAGATCACTCACCAATTACTGTCACGGGCAAAACAGACTCGACCTGGGGAAATTAGTTTAATTTATTGCCAATCGAATCAGAGTAGGGTAATGAGAAATAAAAACTAAATCTTAAAACACCTTCCCCCTACCCCTCCCTTCTTCCCAGGCTCAGCTTCACTCCCGATTTCTCTGCCTCCTCCCCTCAGTGGTGCAGGGGGACGGGGAATGGGGGCTGCGGTCAGTTCATCACCCGTTGTCTCTGCCGCTCCTGCCTCCTCAGGGGAGGGCTCCTCACACTCTGCCCCTGCTCCAGCCTGGGGTCCCTCCCACGGCAGACAGTCCTCCACGAACTTCTCCAATGTGAGTCCTTCCCACGGGCTGCAGTTCTTCACGAACTGCTCCGGCGTGGGTCCCTTCCACGGGGTGCAGTCCTCCAGGAACAGACTGCTCCAGCGTGGGTCCCCCATGGGGTCACAAGCCCTGCCAGCAAACCTGCTCCAGCCTGGGCTCCTCTCTCCATGGGTCCTGCCAGGAGGCTGCTCCAGTGTGGGCTTCCCACGGGGTCACAGCCTCCTTCAGGCATCCCCCTGCTCCAGCGTGGGATCCTCCATGGGCTGCAGGTGGATCTCTGCTCCCCCGTGACCCTCCATGCGCTGCAGGGGGACAGCCTGCCTCACCGTGGGCTTCACCAGGGGCTGCAGGGGAATCTCTGCTGTGGCGCCTGGGGCACCTCCTCCCCTCCTCCTTCACTGACCTTGGTGTCTGCAGGGTTGGTCCTCTCACATATTCTCACTCCTCTCTGCAGATGCAGTTATGGAGGTTCGCCCCCCCCCCCCCCCCCTTCTTAAATATGTTATCCTAGAGGTGCTAGCCCATTACTGGTGGGCTCAGCCTTGGCCAGCAGCAGGTCCATCCCATCCCTGTAGCCTCCCCGCTACCAAAACCTTGCCACGCAAACCCAATGCACCCACCTAAGATTGTTGATAACTGGTTTATAACCGGCTGTCCTTGTGCCAGCTTTGTCCTTTAGCTTCAAAAGCACGTCCTTCCCGGGTAGGTTTATGTTTACATGGCAGCCCTCCCTGGCATGGTTTGTGTGGGGTTTCCTCAGGGTCTCTGTCTTCAGGCACGTGGGCACATTTCGCCAGTCTGGATGTGTCAAGGTTGTTCCTCAATAAATAACTTTTTCACTGTTTCTGCAAATGTCTCTCATGTTTCCTCAGCAAGTGTTTTATCCCTACATTAATTCATTCCTGGCTGCTTTGCCTTGGCCAACCGAGGCACGTTAGTTAAAATTCACACGGCGATGTCCCTGCTCTCCTCTGCATCCCCACTGCCCCATGGAGAGCCCAAGCCTTGCCTACTGTTCAGCCCTCTGCGACACCAACCCAGCTGCACACAGCTACTGATGCCCAGGGCACTTGAGAAAAGCAAATCCTGTCTCTCCTGCACAGGAGGCTGGAAAACTGCCCTCTTTCTCCAGAGATGCTGAATACAAGCTGGTAGGTGTGAGGGGTGCAGGTGCTTTAACAGGGACGTTATTTCGAGAACCAGCCCTGCTGTGTGGAGACAGCTCCAGGGTGTTGTGTTTGCTGTATTTGGGTCAGACAAGAGTGATAAAAATAGGGTTGCACAGGGCTTACTGCAAAGGATGCACTGCCATCACACATTAAGCCTGACAACATTCAAGAAGCAATTGGACAACGCCCTCAGACATCTGGTGTGATTTTTGGGGTTGGCCTGTGCAGGGACAGGACTTGGACTCGGTGATCCTTATGGGTCCCTTCCAACTCATGATATTCCGGATATTCTATTCTATGTACCTGCACACTGTTTAACATGCATTTCCCCTTGCATTTGCCAATTTTTTACCCCACCAGTGCCCACCCTCCCTACAGCAGTATTTAATGCGTGGGGGCTGGATTTTTCTTCTGACCTTCTTTGCAGCATGCAGTGCCGGTACCTGGTACCCTCTTGATGAGGTGAATCCAAATTCAGGAGCATTTCCTTGTGAAGCAAGTGACTTCATTTGATAAAAAGCACCTGGCTGAAAAGATGGTTTCTTTCTAGACATTTCTCAGAAGCAAAAAGCAGCTGTTATCCTTCTGCTGAGTAGTCTCAAACAATATAAAAATCTAGCAGCTATCAATCTCTTGTAGTTAACTCTACAAATTTTACCACTAAGCTTCTTTATTTTAACCTCACTGAATAAAAGCGAAGGGGGGAGGCAGTGATTTTCCACCTCTCTGCCAACACTGATCTGCCTCGGGGACAAGGCAGGACAAGTGACAGCCAGGCCTGACAGCCCTCTGTCTGCAAAACAACATGAGATGGTAAAAGGTCCTTTAGCACAGTCACTCCACCTGCGAGGAGAGAGAGGGACATTCACGCTCCTGCTGTGGCATCAGCGTGGTTGTGGCTCAGGGCTAAAGAGGGAAGTCCAAATTCCCTGCATAGCCACGGAGTTTTTTAGAGCTCTGGTGTTAGATGCTCAAAGCAGCTTGGAAGCGGGCACCCATGGTCTGAAAGATAACTGCCAGTCTGCTTGTTTCCATGAATGCACTCTGCAATGTCATGGCCTTTCTGCTCTGGGTTTTCCTTCCCTGAGCAATGGGACTATGCATTGTGCAAGATGTGGCTCCAGCTGTAACCACGCTGTGTATTTGCACCTTTGAGTGCCAGGAAAGGGAGACTGGGTGTATGGAGAGAAAGCAGAGCATCGTTTGTGTGGTTGGGATGGAGATGAAACAGATGAGACCTTGCAAATGTCAGGGGAGAATGGCTCGTCTTCGCCTTCTCCCTCTGGTGTGCAACCAGGTGAGGTTGGGAAGGAGAAACAGACTCCTCCTGAATTTCTCTCTATGGCTGAAATCTGAAAGCATTTACATTTTTTCTGTACTTATTTTGAGGAATAAACTAAAGGAAATCAGTGCCTGTCCTCTGCTTTCCATCCATTTAATCATTCTTTGCAAATTCAACTGCTAACAAATCAGCAGGCTAAGTCTTGCAGCCCTGCCTCCCTTCCCGAGGACAGCAGCGGTGGCAGCCGTAGCAGTAAGCAGCTGCTAGCTTCCACTTGGTCTTCTGCATTCATGGATCTCAAAGCATTTTTGCAGAGAGAGCACTGCCATCACTTCTCTTTTCTGAGGAGGAAAGCACCATACAAATAGGGGAAGTGATGGGTGCAAGCCAACATGGTGTGGCCCCATGACCCTTCAGCCCGCAGGAGGTGGAGGATGCTCTGGGGGACTGGGGCTTCCAGCAACCTGGAACACCAGGGCTCCGGCTCTCCTAGGGCTGCGTTATCCACAGAGGCAGCCCGGGCAGACGGCCTTTTCTGTGGATCTCTGCAATGAAAAGGGAACTCAGAAACACCAGCTCTGCACAAAATAAAAGTTTACCCCCATTCCCCTGGCTGCACCAATACATTCCTGTTTCCCTGAATTCTGCTACTGGCATTTTCTGCACTATGCTTTATGTGGGGCAGTCCAGACTTATGTCCTTCAAGTTAAGCCCACTTTTTATCCACTGTATTTTCCACCCTAAGAGCTTTCTATCTCCTAAGCCCCTGAGATAAAGGTCTGCAGCAATTGCTTAGTACTGCATGCAACCAATGTAACATCCCCTCTGGTTTTGAGACAATTCCCTGGAACTGCTCAGGAGTCTTGAATTAAGCAGTGAAATCAGCGGCAGACATGACAGATCCTTTTCTGTAGTGTTTAATCGAGGTATTTAGGTCCATGAGACTCACACCCAAGCAAGCCACCACGCCACTGTAACCCTGGTCCCCTCAGCCACTGCCTTTGTCCCCTGCAATATTTCCACCTCCTCCCACAGCCCTTTTGGCCAGCCTGGGGCTGGGTGAGAAGAGCTGCTCAGGGAATTACATGGGCCCCAGCAGCCCCGAATGGAGGGGCTGCGTTCCAGGCACCAGATGAGCTCGTCCCTGCGCTGTGGCATGATGGCCGGGGGGCTCCATGGGGCCCTTGGGATGCTTGAATGAGGAGCACAAACTCTGTCCATGCCTCCTGCCCTTGTACACTTTGTACAGGTTATCAGCTCATCCACAGACTTTTCAGAACTGAGGATTAGCAGGGAGATTGCTGAAATAATTTATGAACTCGTTCTGTGGGTACATTAATACCCCTGCAGCCAGTGCTTGCCTTTGCAACACCAACAGCTCCTGCGTGCATCTCCCCCTGTTTCTGTTTCACTTCTACTGAAGCCGGGGCTGTGACTTTCAGAGACGCCTTGCGGCTGTTTGGGTGAGCTAATGGAAAGACCTGATGTTAGTTATAAAAGTCCTCGCACGGCTGGTACTTGCTTTGGCTTGCATGAAGGACATGGTGTTTCAGCTGGCAGGTTTGTTTCCAGTGGCGCTTTGATGAGGAGAGGATGTCAGCAAGCACAAGCCCGCAGCGAGTCTGTGTCTGAGTGAACGTGCCCCCAGAAATGCCAGGGCACACCGCGACAGGCTCATCTCCTCCCTTCCTTTGCCTCCAGGGCCCTATTAAAACCTCAAGGTTTGCAAAGAAGAACAAGGTGTCAGCTGGTGGCTCTGCTGGTCACGCTCTTCTCAGAGGGGATATGAAAGCGCCGGTGCATTGCCAAATGTTTCGATGACCTTGGTGAGGGATGATGGTGACCAGTGATACTATGACACATTACTGCAGGTTGATGTGTCCCAGTACCTTCTCAAGATTTTTGCTAGCTGAGGAAGCTGGGCTACTCAATAGCCATTTAATTAATCTCTGAGCATGACACACAGCCCATTTGTTTTCCTCGCTGGTAACTCTATGTGACGCCGCATGTCACAAGCTTCATTCCCAGCAGATACACATTCACATAATAAGGGAAAAAGAATTCCCTCTGCTGCAGGGCTTAGTGGGAGAGAGTCTGGCTTGTGCTATGCGAGAGTCACACCAGAGCGCTGCAATGGTCCCTCTGGTTTTCACAGTCTGTGAATCATGTCTGGCAGCGTGAGAGTAATTTAA
Source organism: Platalea leucorodia (assembly GCF_965183815.1). NCBI lineage: Eukaryota > Metazoa > Chordata > Aves > Pelecaniformes > Threskiornithidae > Platalea > Platalea leucorodia. The sequence continues at coordinate 12,027,961 of NC_138829.1, forward strand.
GCAGGGTCAGGAGGGTAGGCAGCAGATGCTGTTAGTCCTGATCTATCCTGATCCTCGGGGACCTCGCTGAGGGGGACCCCTGGCAGCAGCAGAGTCGGGGAGCGGGCCAGCCTGCCTTCGGCACGTGCCCGGCCACGGGCTGCGATTGCTCACTTCCTCTTGCACCATCATGTTGAAACCTGTGAGGTTAACCATCGTCCATAAGAGCACACGGAGTCCTTTCAGGCATGTCCCAGTGCCCCTTCACAGCCTGTCTCCGAGGTTTTCAGACCACGGAGGGCTCTACAGTGCATAGCAGTTAACTCTGAGTAGCTGTAAAAGCAGGCAAATTTACAGTGAAAATTGAGCAGAAAAAGGTGTTAGGTCAGGAGTTTTCCAGCCCAAACTGGTCAAAACACGCAGCAGAGATCCACTGTGCAAATGTAATTCTATTCATAGGACCATGCGTCCATAGAATCATAGAATCGTTAAGGTTGGAAAAGACCCTTAAGATCATCGAGTCCAACCGTTAACCTAGCACTGCCAAGTCTACCACTAAACCATGTCCTCGAGCACCACGTCCACCCGTCTTTTAAATACCTCCAGGGATGGGGACTCAACCACTTCCCCGGGCAGCCTGTTCCAGTGCCTGACCACCCTTTCGGTGAAGAAGTTTTTCCTAGTATCCAACCTAAACTTCCCCTGGCGCAGCTTGAGGCCATTTCCTCTCATCCTATCGCTTGTTACTAGGGAGAAGAGACCGACCCCCGCCTCGCTACAACCTCCTTTCAGGTAGTTGTAGAAAGGAGGTTGTAGCGAGGTGGGGGTCGATCTCTTCTCCCTAGTAACACAGGATGTTCTTCTCCCTAGTCCATAGGATGCAATGACAAAGCAGAAACAGCTTTGATTGATAGTAAATGTAACATTGACCTGAAGAAAACCTTAGGACTATTTTCTGTAAGAGAATGGAGGGAAGAGGTCTCCTGGAAATTCATATTTTGTCCATCTCAAATGGACTTTAGGGAAGCAACCAAAACAAAATGCTGTTTGGGCAGAGGAAAGGTCCATACAGGCTCAACAGGAGCTGCAGCTTGGCCCAGGTGGATAAATTGGCAGCTGCCGTTAATGAAGAAGCTTTGCTTTTGGATGATGAAAAAGGGATCAAGTCTGATGTACAGGTCAGAGGAAAGGTTTTGCAGGAAAGCTGGGATGAGTAAGAAGTGTGCCTACACTTAATGGGGATTTTTCAAAAGGAAAGTGTGTGCTATACAGTCCCCAAACTTTGTTTTGTCAGCTGGATGTGAAATATTGCCTTTGCTTAAAGGTAATGGTCTCTGTGAGTTTACTGTAATGTGGGACAACACACACTCATGCTGGTCAACCTCAGCTAGAGGAGCTTCTTAAGGGGTGATGCTGCAGGACTTGGCCTGACGTGACTGCTGGGTGAATCAGCATCTCGTTAGCTCTACGCTGGCACAACCTTCCTGTGGAGAGAGAGGCAATGTTGAATTCATTGACGGCTGGTCAGAATGGAAGGGTGGGATGATGTTTTCTTGTCCATGAAAAGACACAAAACCTTGTCTGCATCATGGAGTCAGGGAATAATCTAGGTTGGAAGAGAGCCCTGGAGGTCATCTAGTCCAACCTCCTGCTCAAAACAGGCCTGACTTTGAAGTTAGGTAAGTTGCATTTCCCAGCTGAATTTTCAGCATCTCCAGGGATGGAGAGTCTACCTGTTTCTGGGCCTCTGCTCGAGTGTCTCACCACTGTCATAGTGAAATACTGTTTTCTTATGTATCAGCTTCGATATCTATCTTCCTCTGATATACGTGGCTTGTAAGATTGCTGCTGCTTCTGTTTTTCATTAGAGAGTAGGAGATTCTAGAGGGATTTGTGTTTTACCCCCAAGGATCCTTAAATAAAGTGAGATTGTCCTTGATGTTTGTTTCCTCCAAACGGTGCCGTAATGAATACTTATTCTGAATTCTTATCCGCTTCATGCCCTAGCAGAGAGACACTGTTTTAAAGACTAAATATACTTAGTTGAAAAATAATGGTGAACTTCCTTCTTCGTTCCTTCTGGGAAAGATAAAACCATGACTTGGTGTATGTAAGCATTGCCTGCACTTTCCCTTGAGAACCAGAGATAATGTAGGATCACAAACCAATACTTAATTTATATTCTGGCAGCTTGAACAGCCTCTGCAGCTGTTCTGCAATCGCCTGTTCTAGCCAGAAAGCCAAACCTCAGGCTGCACTATGTCTTAGCAGGTAGTGGCCAATGCAGGTGGCAAAGTGGAGCCCCTCTACGTGAAAACTGGGTATCAAACAGAATAAGACCTTGTTCTTGTAGAAGTCAGTTGGAATTGTGCCCCTATCTGGAAGGGGACCTGGACATCCCCTCCCCAGAAAGCAAGTTCATGGCTACTGTCCTCAGTGGGGAAAAGCAAACACTTTCCTTCCCCTCCTTCAAAACCTGGAGATAAGTGCAAGGGAGGGTGGGAGCGTGGCCCTGTTTCCACCAGGGTGGATGGGGCATTAAAGGACGTGATCATGTCTGACTCCTACAAGGAGTGATGAAGGAAGAGGCTGCTTTTGCTGTCTTGGCAGAGATCAGACAAAAATCTCGTGTTTTCTCTGCAGCATCAATAAAGAAGAATCAGATCTAGGCTGCAGCTCAGTGGATGTTACCTGGCTCATCCCAGAAGGAGTCATCCTCATTTCCAGATCTGGGGGAATTTTAGAAGGCAGAATGGAGTATTAACTGAGGTTGGCTTTATTTCCATCCACAAAATGCAGAGGTGTCTTTTGAAATCCATAGGCCACTGGTCTCTGAAGCTTGGAGCTGGCTCCATCCCATGTGGGAGTGACCTGGAGCTGTGGATGATCTCCCCAGCCTGTCCTCCCTAGACGGCATGGTGTTCCCCCATCTTGGGTCACTCCCTGACCCACTGAGCTCCCCTGACTGCCTCAGTGTGGCCCCCAAACTGCACCCTCTGAAATGAAGATCCAGTGTAGGCCAGTCTACTTTATCAAACTGATGATAGCCAGTAAGAATATAACACCAAAGATACCCCTTCCTGAGCAAACGAGCATTTGTAATTAAAGCAGAAGCTTTTTCTCATAGCTTAGGAAAACAATGATGAGATCATGGATGTCCTATTATATTTTGAAGGCAGCTGGGTGAGAAGAAAGCAAGGCTTAGCCATCAGGTGGCACTCTGAGCATGCTGTTCAGCAGAGATGTCACTCAAAATGTTCCTGGGCTGGAGGAAATTCCTGCAATTCAACAATACGACATAAACTTTGTGAGCTGTGATTCATTTCAGGTTAACACCCTTTCTTTATTTCTGCAGAATTAATCATCCAGCTATATTTATTGCATTGTTTTAAAACATGGGAGTCCTAGTAAGAGAAGTACAGCAACTCCATGGTTTTTTAATGTTTCTTTATCTAAATATTTATTATGTGGCTTAATATTTTTGCAAAGCAGAATAATTCCACTATTTGTTCTCTGTAGTAAACTGGCATATCTTGGCATCTGTTCTGAATTTGTTTCTGTCTTTGTCTTAATCTCCTACCGTCAAGCTGATCTCAAAATAGGAACATGAATTAATGGTCTCCAGGTTTTTCACATAAATCCCTTCTTAACCTTTTCAGCCATTTAATGGTATTTGCAGTCTCCGCTATTGTTCTGCGTGAGGTTTCACTTGGGAAGAATTTCACTTGAGAGGTTTTTTTTTTAGGATTACACATCTAGATAAAAACATAATATTTAAAATGCCTTCCCAATTTGTTCCTTGGGGTTTTTTTTGCAGTAGAGTGTCTTCTACTTTGATATACAAGCAGTAATTTATTAGTGTGTTGATTCTACATGACTGATTCTATAGGAAAAATTGTAGTTATGGTAATTGAAGGGTGAAATTAAAGGACTCGTGGTTAGCACTGCAGAACAGCACTGCAGACTATAAAATCGCTGTTCTGCTTCTTGAAGCCAGAATTTCGTAACTGGCATCAATGGGAGAGAGAGCGGGCTCCGTAGTGCATGGGCAAATACTACTCACCCGCAGAAGAGAGCGGGGCTGAACGATTTTTGCACAAAATTCTCCCCTCCTGCCCAGCATACTTGTAAAACCTATTTTTTAACCTTTCTAACCAACCCACCACTGAAAACAATTTAAGATCTTACTCCCGCGTCATCTGCCCCTGATAGTCGGTGTATTCCCCGCCATTCACGGCTCCCATCCCCAGAGCCCCGAACAAAGCCCTGCTTGTTACGAGGAGAAGCATGAGCTCATCCATTGTAATCACCCGACCGCTTTAGCTGCTGCTCCAAAGGAGGTTTTGTGGCAATTTCTGAATGCCTTCAGACAAGCCAGCGCTGGATAAACTTTGGTTGGATCTTCAGGGAGCAAAACTGAGTGGATTAAGTCCTCATATCTGCTGTAAGAATAGGTTTTCTGAATGCAGGGAAGCCCTGGTTATTCAGATAATACAGTTGTGTTTCAGCTCCAAATACAAGACCTCTCAGAGGCTCAGGGAAGCGAGGTCCCGGCGTAGTCCTCAGGCACCCACGCAGCCGGGTAACCCAGATAAGCCTTTGATCCTCTGGCATTCAGGGCTTCAGGGAAACAAAGGTGAGAAAATTAGAAATGCAAATGAGTAATTTTGAAAGTGCGAAGAAAAGGACTTGTTGAAGCTTAAGCTTGCCAAAAATAGCCGCGAAACAACTGCATTTTATGCAGATGAGTTATAATCACATGTAAATTGCATTTTTTAAATTGGATTCACTGTAGCTTTCAATTTAGAGACCTGCTTGAGGTCTCTAAAGGTCTACAGTCTCTCCTCCAGCTGTGGCTCCAAAGCACAAAGCTTTAATATAATGATGCACACTGCCTGGCTCCTGAAAATCAAGCAACCGATGCCTTTTGTGTATTAGCCACCCGAAAGGGCTTGAAAGGCAAACAGAGGGCACTGTCCTGTGGTCATTCACAACCAAAAGCAGAATTAACCAGCCAGTCGGGGTTTTCCCACTGCACACCTGGGTACAATGAAGCAGCTGTAGCCCTGCCTCCATACCATCTTTTCATCATCTCGTACGTTAAAGAACAGACTAACTTCTCAATTTTTAGTATTACATAATCTAGTTAAGTTATATAATCACGTTAAGAAAGAAGTTCGGTGTTGAAGCTCAAGAAGAAGTTCAAGAAATCTTCACAGGTTTGCCTGTGATTTGCTGTGGGACCTTGGAGGACTTGTTTTGCTCCTCTATACATCATTTTCCCTAACCATTAAAAATTAATGTGTTGTTACATTCTTGGCACCACAGCCCACTAGTGACAGAGGAAGGACGTTTGGGATTTCCTACATCTGACTTGTCTCTGTTAGCAGAGAGAAGTAAAAGGCGTGTACATAATTTTTTTTCCTTCTTTGTAATTAGTCTTTAAAACTTCCTTGTAACTGAGATGAGCCTCCAAAAAAATGTCACAGTTGCCAAGGTCTTCACACTTTTCTGATTTCAGTTTCATAAAGTGAGCCTGACTTTGAAGCTAAAAATTAGGAGTTCAGACTCTCCTCTTAGTGGTGTGAGGGCAGTAATCTTTTTACATAACATAGGGAAATGGCATAATTCTGCCAGACGGCTGCAGACTCAGCGGGGAGCGAAGCATTCAGACCCTTATCTATTGTTTTCCTATCCCGGCTCATCCCAAGTCATTTTTTCTATGGTATCTTCTCATTTTTAAATATAATGTAATTCTGGTTTCATTTTTTTCCTCTCAGCCACACAACTGTCTTTTGTAATAAGTGCAGGTTTTATTCAGCTAATGCACTAATTATCCTTGCATCGAGAGAGAGCAGCAGTAGAATTGCAGATGAAATGGAAAATAGAGCTACAGCAGAAAGTACAGCAGGTTAAACTTAACTCATGACCTTTTAAGACTTGTGGGTTAGCTCTGTGCTACACACTGTGATAACGTGGAATTTCTCGGCTTTAGCAGGAAGATACTCAGATCTCTTCGCATAAAGCATCTACCGCTGAAGAAAAAGGAAAATCTTCTTTGTCATATGCCAGGCTACTGGGCTGGTTTTATTTTTCCCACTAAGATGTGCATGTACATATTTGACAGTCATTTCTTTATGATAAATTATATATTATATTACTAACGTGCAATCAAGAATGCCAAAATAATTAAATCTTGTAGTACCCAGGAAAGTAAATAATTGCTTGTAATATTACCAGCTTACAGGTGGTACGGAGGAACAGAAGCACAGAAGGATTTATGTGATTTGCCAGACGTCATGAAATGAAGGTCTGCCAGAGCCCAGAGATATCCTCTCTTGCAGTCTCATGTTTTAATCCCTCATCTTTCTTTCTTTCCATTAAGATGAAATATGTTTCCCTAATCCACAATATTTAAGTTTTTTTTTCAGGTAAGCCCTGAATCACTGGTATTCTCTGAAGCTCCCACTGAAAAAAGAAGAGTGTGACCAGCTAACGTTCATGAATATTTTAGCTAACGTCATTATTTTTTTAATATGGTAAATATTACAAGGAAGAGCTAAGAGAGAGCATCATTTTGCATTTTTCTACATTCAGGAATAACGTGCAGAGTCACAGAACTGAGGGCAAACAGCTCGTTGGTTCTGTCTGTTTACTAAAGCATCTCTTGGTGTGTGAAGACATCGCAGTACGTGTTTTTAAGTCGCTCACAACGCCTGTCTTGTGCAAGAAAATTTGCCATTCTCTTTGCATGGCTGCTGCCGCCCGCGGGTCCCTGTGCAACGTTGCCCATACCCTCTTTATGTCCCCAGCCACCACTAGGTGATCTTCAAACACCTTCCTTGCCGCCCCGCTTCCAAAGGGAGGATGTAAACAGCCAACAAAATTTTCCACAGAGATGCTATTCATGAAAATATTTTTGCACGCGCCGCTTTGCAGCCTGTGAGCTGCAGTTTTGAGTTTCCTGGGAAGAAAGCCTATTAAGCCGCCTTTCTGTGGGGATTGCCATAGCAACCCTCGCACAATGCCAATGGCCCAGATTTCCTTCAGCCCCTTCTTTCTGAACTGACAGCAGTGATTTTAATGCTCCTTGAACCAAATCTTTGCATGTGGAGACCGCTTTAGAAAAAAAGAAAAATGCTTTTAATCAGGGCTGGTTGTTCTCTTTCCTTTCTTCCCGAGAAGAGAGCGGGGAGGGCTTTTAGCACGGCATCCCTCTCAGCCCCCTTGAAGTCGCAGCTGGATGATGACCACAAAGCAGTCCTGGGTTCGGCAATTTCAGTATCATTCAGGGTTATAAGACACTGTGGAGATGATGCTTGCACAGGGGTTGCTTTTTTACAGATATTTGCATCTTCAGGCTGGGAGGTTGGGAGCACAGCATGGAAATAGAAATTAAGCTATCACAGAAGCAAGGCAAACTCCCAGTTAAGCGTGAGAGCAGGACTGGGATTCAGGGCAGCAGTGCTCTGTAAAATGGGGCAGGCTTCGTTGTTCATTTTAAGCATCCCAAAGAGGCCAATATCTGAACACTACCAGGTCTGTAAGCTGTAGTAGGGTCCCCTGGTGACACTTGGTAGGGCATAATGCCATAGTCAGGGCTGGCTTGTGGTGAAAGCTGGTGACATGGGAGATGGGAAAGCAGAGCCAACACCTGAGGATGCAGCTCAGAGCCAGCTCCCCGCAAGGGTGAAGCCACTCGCCATCTGACCGCACCCCGGGTGCCCAGAGCTGCCAGCGAGCCAACATATGGGCAGGCAGTTAGACACAGCTCAGGCAGGAAAAGAAATAAGAATCAGCTGTGTCTGACAAACGTGACCCAACCTTTATGGCAAGCCATCCCTGGCCAGGGTTGGTGTTGGGGTGCAGGGTTGCCACAGCCCCCAGGCACCCCTTTTCTCTTGCCACTGTCCCTGTCGTCTCCCCTTTCCTCCTGCCTGCCCTTGGAGGGGCTCCACGTCTCATTGCCCACAGGGCACAGAGAGGGTGGCAGGGTGACGGTAGCCTCGGGAAGGTCCCTGGAGGGGGGACAGCAGGACAAACGCCTGGTGCATTCAGCTCCAGCATCCTGGGGTGCTGCACCCACAGCTGCGGAGGGCCCCTGGGGTGCAAACCCCACCGCATACACTTTCCACAAGGGGAAATAAATCAAAGCTATATGTGCACTGTCATGCCTGCTAACAGCCAGACTCCAACCCTTTCCTCACAACTGCTCATGGTATCCATTGACAGTGTTGCCCAGCTGCGTCCCTGTTTGCTGTAAGCATCTGGCCCTCAGCAAACACATTATGGGTAGTGCTTAGCACTTCTGTCTTAAAAATCCATGCAAACATTAGAAACAGAGGGAGCTCCTGAGTCACTGAATCCAGCCTTGGGCTATCTCAGGTAACCATGTCCTCCCGATAGTCCCCAGATGGAGGGATGAGCTGCCTGGGTCTGTCTGAGGGAGGGAGGGCTGAACAGAAGTGCGCGGTGGGCAGCAGAGATCTGCGGTGTCTCATCCCCTCCCCACCTGAGCCTGCCCTGGTCGGTAAATACAAGTGGTTACCACTCAGACAAGGATCGTGCCATCGGTCCAAACAAATGGAGCATGGATACAGAAGTGGCGATGAGTGGAAACATGCTTCAGGGGAGAAATAGAGGCAAATTCCTTGTCATCTGCACGATAACTAAGAAGCTCTGGGAGCTGCCCCAGGCTGAGGGAGCTGAGCCCTCCCCGCATCCAGGGTCTGCCTGCAGATGCTGCATTCACCTGCACCAGCCCTGCTGCACTTCTGCTGTTTACTGCTGGCATCCCAACACCCTGTGTCCCCTGCTGCCTTTTTGGGGTGAGGATGCCAGGCCTCCCCAAAACTGACCTTCTCTCTCTGCAGCCACATCCTCACAAAAATCCTACCCTGGCAAGGGCAGCCGCCCTCCCTGGGGCCTGGGAGAAATGATCTCCCTAAAACAGGAGCCTGCAGAGAGGCTTGCAGCAGCGGAGGTGATGCAGCAGATTCCCCCGAGCTGTAAGTGTATTTATATCCCTAACCCGTCCACTTGCGTTGAAAACCCCTTCCTAAGGCTGTGGACTGGAAGGAAACCATGTTTGCATTGATCTGCACTTTTTCCAGCTGGTGGTTTGATGGGCTGCATGTGCTGTTTCCCCCAGCAATCCTCTGCAAGCTGCTTCGGTGCAGGGAGGTGGGAGAAGAAACGAAATGCTCCCTTGCTGGTGTTCCCACCCCACACTGCAAGCCGGCACACCGTGGGGCAGAGGGACCAGCCATCCCCCCCATGGCCCCGCTGCCCGGGCAGCCCTTTCAGCAACACCGAGGGCAGCAGCGGAGGTGAGAGAAGGAGGGGATGGGATTCTCATATTCTCAGAGCATACGCTTACAAGCTTTTTGTTAAATTTCCCTCCTGCATCTGTCACTAGTTCCATCCATCACAGCAAAGGGATGAACTATAAACTCTTTCTTATTATTTCTTAGCAAAAAAAAAAAAAACCCTGTTGGGTTTTATGTAGTATAAATATAACCTTCCTCCCATTCATAAAGATAACAGCCTGTACAAAACGAATTTTTACAGGACGATTTGCCACTGCGGGAGCCAGGCTGGGTCCCAGTTTGACCACTCGCATTATCTCTGCGCTCGCACAGAGCTGGAGGCACCACGCACAGCCAGAGCCCCCGGGCCGAGCCGGTTGGAGAGGCTGCCTCCCTGCTCTCACTCAGCAGCGCTCAAAGACAGAACAGCACAAATATTTGTGTGTGAAACAGAAAATAAATCATGCATTTTGCTGGAGGACTGGCGGCATTTGTTTTACCATGCTATGCCTGCAAATGTTTGTAAACACTGCGTTAATTTGCCATACTACAGCAAAGACTAGGATTCATTGCTTTAAAGCCTGTGTTGAGGCTTGAAGACACTCTTTTTTGCTGAGGTCTTTGAAGATCATTTATACTCCAAAAAGTATGGTTTGGGTGTGTGAGTCCGCCTGTGTTTTCGTGCTGGACGTGTCGCAGCTAAGGGCAGTGCAGGAGTGTGTGGCCCCCTGGAGACATCTCTTTCCACCTGGAGACATCTCTTTCCACCCCATGACATACAAATGCCAACTCACTAGAAAATACAAGTTTCTGCGATCACTCTTCACATGGCTCATGCCGCAGACCAGACTGAGTTCACAGCCCCACACTGAAACAAAGGCTTTTAAGTAAGAAGCAGGTTAGAAATTCAAGTTGCTGGAGAGAGTCCACATGAAGCCGGCCGGAGACAGGCAAAGCGCTGCAGCTTTCCCACTGCAACAGATTATAAACCTCAAGGTTTATAATCCAGGCTGCAGAAAACAACCCTTGAAATCCCATATTACTGTGCTGCCTGTCCCACTGGTGCCACAGGGTCTCCTCCGTGTGCTCTGCTCCCCTGCACGTTGCCACGCTCCTTCCTACTCCCCCTGCTCCCATATGTGCCCCACAGGCCCATAGCAAAGATGGAAAAAACCCAGAAGACCAGGGAGTCAGCTCCATAGATATGTGAAAAAACTAACCACTGCACATTGCTAACCATTTGCACATTGGAGAGGGGACAACGGGCCCCCTTCTTCGGGCAACCCTCCTGCAGGACGTGGTCCTTCAGAGCTTGGAGCAGGCGTGCCTCGGAGCAGAGGGAATCGCCTTCCCCAAACCTCTCTGGAGCTGCTGTTTGCCTGACATCCTGCCGGAGAAGGCACTGAGCTCATCCTCTGCTGGGAATACTCCTGGCAACTTGCAGGAGCATGCCACGTCTCCTCCACCAGGCCCTCGCCCTCTCAAAACCATGGGGCTTAGCAGGGCAAAGCCTCCCAGAAACATTGAGCATCTCCTTTTTGTAGGTCCAGCCATCCCAGCTGGAGAACCGAGGACTAGTGCAAAGATGTCAGTCAGCTACTGGCCTGCTATAACCTACAGGATGACAGACCCTCATAAATACTGTTGGCCACGGCTGAGAGGGCTTCTCTGTTTTAGAGGCTCACATTTGTATTTCTTTTTATTGTGGAATAAAGCTGAAGATGCTAGGAGCCTGAGTCATACGGGTGTGTAACATTACAGACAGTTTTTATGCAACTGAGCCTTTTGGCAAGAAACTAACTTCAACTGCTTGCTTGACCCAACTCAACTGTCCCTGGCATGGGGTTTGCCAGATAATCCTGGTGCTGTGCTAATCCTCCACGTTAAGGTCAAAGCTTGACATACAGCTCCTACCACCCACCTCTCATCTCCCTGATTTATGACACATATAAGCCATGAGATTATTCATTTTGTCTAATTCACTTACGTATTTAAAAGATGCCATGTATTTGAGATCTGATGGTCAAGTGGGCCCTGGCTTTACTTATAGGTTGAGGGTCTCACCCCTCTGCCTCACATGGCGATTTTCTTTTACTGCCAAGTCTGTCCCTACATATTTTATCTTTCTCTTTCAAGCCGGCAAAGCCTAAGTCCACTCTGTTTGGGTTTTGGTTTTTTGTCATGAATACTGGAAAACAGGCAGGAGGTCTGTTTATGACTTCTTGTTGGCCTGTAACGAAGTACTTCCCATTTTATGCCCCAGTTTTTTCTACTAACACTGACTAATGAAGCCTGCCTTAGTACTCCCAGCTGTACTGGATGGTTAATCTGTGAATGATTATAGAAAAGTGATGGAAGATGAGAGATAAATATATATATTCCCTTACTGAGACCTGCAGCATTTTGTCTGATTTCTCCGGTAGAGGCATCTCCTTTGTATACAGCTCTCATGTCCCGCCTGCATCCAGGACAGTACCTGATCCACCTGATCCATGCATACACTATGATTTCTGTCCTGTTGGAGCATGTTCCCAGCAAAAACCCTACGTGAGTCATATCACCCTCCCAAACCCCCTGCCTGCTGCCAAGACGTCCAGCTGCATGAGAAGGAAGCAGGAACTGTCACATGAGAACCCTTTTGACGGTGGAGCCCTGGCTGCCACGCGTTCGTCAGAGCCTCTTCAGGCAGCATTCATCAGGCTGTGCCGCCTGATTTGCAGCAAGGCTTGCTTTGCTGTAGGAGATGTGTGGTAACGAATTCCCTTCGGGTCAACTTCATCTGCAGCAGAAAACCAGACAGATGGGGCCTGAGGGAAGCATTTCCATAATGAAGCAGAGAGGCAGAGTACCTCTACGGATGGCAGGAGTTCCCTTGTATTAATAACATTCTTAAATAACAAGCACTTTTGATAACACTTTTCTCACTAGCTACTCTCCTCAGAAGTCCCTTCATTCAGTTTTACTGCTTCCCCTTTGATGCACTTGAGCTTTCTTACAGCCCCATTCACAGATTTTTATTGTATTTCAGCCCTTTATGGACTCATTCATTGATTTGCTGCAACTCCAACAGGGCTGTTAATGGTGCAGATGTGTAGTTATCACATATGCCAGAAATACCTATTGTAAATGTTGGGTTTAGCCCCCTCTATTAAACTCAGAAAGTTCTTATTTCCCCATCAGAGATGAACAGAAACAAACAAGATATGCGTGAGGTGCAGGGCAGGGAGCTGGGAGAAGGCAAGAGTGGGAGGAACATGCAAATGGTTTTTATAGAAATAACTTCCAAATGGCTCATTTTCTGTCATTTGAAGTCCAAAGACTAATGCACAACAGGGAATGTCTTTACTCCAGCAATATTCCTTGCCCACCCGCTGTCAGAAGTCTTCAGTGCGTCACGTCCTTCTATGTGGGTGCATGGTTTACATGAAATGATAATGCCCTACTCCTCAGTTTTCCAGTGACAAACCACACCATCGGGGCAGGGTGCTTGGCCTCTCATGCTTTTAAGAATGAGGGGGATGATGCCCACCTGTGCAAATCACATTGCTCCCTGTGGCTAGAGTCAGCCTATGTTAATCTCCACCCCGAAGCAGTCCACACCACTGGAGGAGTCAGGTGCCGGCTCAGCAGTTAGCCTTGTTTTGTGTTTTTATGCATTTATCTGATGCAGCTTCTTTGGAGACTCATGAAACTTTTACGGACCACAAGAGTGACAGTGAAGACTTTGGCTTGTTCATTGTGCTGCCGGCTGCAGAGGGTTAGAAGTGATGAGACTGATTTGAGAATTGGAAGTCATAAAATAACAACTAGTTTTTCATTTGTTTGCCGCCTCCATTTCGAGCCTCCGACTACAGCCAGGGCCACATTTTCAGGTTTTTTTTCAGCAAAAAGGATGCAGCTAAAAAGGAAAAAAGAGGGATGGAATAATTTTCAGGAGATGAGACCTGCAGAAAGACAACAACTACTGTGAGCACTGATAAAACCAAAGAAGGTGGCCATGGTGCATTAAATACGGTTTTGGAATTTAATTTAATTTTAAACCCTGTCTCATTCCTTGTCTGCTGCCTTTAGCTGATTTTGAGCCCAAGCTAACTCTGCTGTTGCTAAGCCTTCCAGGAGAGAAACTCATGTTTCTAAGGGCCATTACAGTTGACACAGCAGGACTTCAGCTGAAAACTAATCTGATGTGAAGGCTGGGTCTGGAGGACACCCTGGTGCTTATTGCTGTGCCCCTGGCTGCTGGGTCAGAGCAAATTCGGTGGAGCTCAGCGCCGAGTATAAGGGTTGCAATTGTGCTGGTGTGGTGGGTGGTGAGAGACAGCCTGTTCCTATGGGCATGGGGGAGGGATGGGAGGTAGAGGGGGCTGGGGGAGGAGACCTTCATTTGCCACTGCTCCCAGGGCTCTTAATTGCAGCAGCATACATGGTGATAAGCTGCTGAATTGCCTTTCATCAGCCGGGAAACCCAACATGTGAAAAAATTTGGTTTGGCATTGTCTGTTTGCATAGCTCACTGCCTGACCCTCCAGTCTGCACACAGGACCGGGAAAATAAAGGCAAATATTATTGCCATTCCAAGAGCCACCGACCGAGGCATCGTCCTGCCTGGCTGAGAGAGCTGGAAGGATCAGGTGGTGGAAACAAGTTCACATTGGCCATGTTGCATGCTTCATTTCTCCTCCTTTTGGGCCATAACCTCTGTGACAAAGCATTTTCCCAGCTGCCGATGTATGGCTGGGCCATACGGAGCTCAGACTGGAGAGTGAGGGGTGGCACATGCGTTAGTGACTGCGAGTGCGGACAGCTTCCCTTGGATTTTACAGTTCCCAGACCCAACTCTTGAGCATTGAGTATTTGCAGGGAACCTGTAGTTTGCTTATTTATTTATCTAGCTCTTCCTGTGACTTCCAAGGAATGGTTTCCTTCTCTTTATGCTAATTCAAGCCCTGCTGAATAAAGAGGCTTTTTTCCCCCATCCCGTCCTGCGAGAGGTCATCTTTATTCAAGAGCCATGAATGATGTGCGCGGGGTACTAATCGCACACAAAGAGCCCGGTCCGGAGCCAGCCAAGCGTACAGCTGTCCTTTTGTTTACAGAGATGGAGAGGGAACCTAAAAAGTGCTCCTGCCCTGGGGACAATAGCAGCGGCTTGCGAGACGCCTGAGATTTGGCAGGGCCCCTCTTTCCTGGCGCTAAAGGGCCTTTATTAAACATAAATCACGTCAGCTGCTACCGCGGCCCTTTCTCAGCTTATAAAAGATTCCCCTGTGCTGCTTAAGTGACACGATGGAAAGGAATCGCTCTGAAATACTCCAAAGACTGGAGCGATGGACCAGGTTGGGGACAAATGACACTTCTGACTGTTTAATAGTAGCACTCTTCTGTCGCTGTTACAAAGGTGTTTGCAGCTGGGTTCATTTTTTAAGCTGGCTGGTGATTCAGTGTGCTTTATTGATTTTGTGTTGGCTTGAAATGTCAGGAGGTCACGAGGAGAGATTTTATACCTGTGAGTTATGAAGAATAACATAAAGCCCTACAAGCCCTAGGATAAATATGTTGCCAGCGCTGATATCATTGGAAAAGTGTGATGCCTCGGGCACCGAGAAAATAACTAAGTGTAAAGCATCTCTGCAAAGAGCGGAGTACCTCTGTTAGGGGAATGATTATTAGACTTTCCTGTTCAGTCATGTACAACCTGAGTACAGCATTTCCCTGGGCTGGGGAGCAAACACTCTTTCTTCTTCCCCTTGTAAATAAAAGGGCAGTCTGAGTGTAAGGAACAAAATTGCTCATGGAAAATGTGTTGCTTCAAGTACTGCTGTTGGCAAATCCTGTACCTCATTAGGCAGCGGGTGTTTCTGTGCAAGGAGAGGGCCTGGGAACACGAGACATGGCAGTCGTGGGAGCTTCAGGCAAGATGAGGATGTGTCAGGAGGAGTTTGATGTCCCTCTGGCATTTCAGGCAACTGGATGCTGGTTGTATCTAGAGCTAACTAGGGAACGACTTAAAGATCTTACCTGTAGGACTCCCTTCAGGCTATAACTGGCTGGGCTTATCTTCTGCTTCTCGTACAGAAAGGTACCAGCCAAATCTGAGCAGTTACCAGCTATGCACTCTGTTTGTTAATCTTTGTATCCACCTGCTGTTTAAAATTGTACCTTAAAAGCAGTGATAGCTGATTCAGACCATGTCTTGCCCATCCCTCCTTACCCCTTGCTTGCGTTAACCTTTGTTTCCCTTGAGTTGATATACCTGACTGTCCAGCTGTCTTGCTTGCTGGCAGACAGTTGTCACCAGGAACGTATTTCTCTCCCCCAAACATCCCTGCCTGCCTCTGTGCTCTCTCTGGTTCAGCATCTCACGAACTCTTGCAGGCCAGGCGCACCACGGATGAACAGCCACGAGCTCAGTCCGTGCATTTGTATTACACACCCGGTCATTCAGTAGGTGGCATTAATCCCATAGCGCAGCATCGGTGCGATGCTCCGTGACATTTCTGATCATCACCTCCTGGAGTCTAAGGAAGCATTTTAGTGGCTTTCATAAGTGAGGTCCTGGTGTCACTGGGTAACAAGCAGAGCTCCTTCTTCGTGTAACACACAGAGCTCCTTTTCTGTTTCTGACACATTCTGCATCTTTTGACAAGGATCTCCACTGATCTCCCAAGGGTTCATCTGTAACCAAGCCCACAGCTCTATGTGTCAGGGCACAGCTCCTCTCTGCAAAACAAGTCTTTGCTCCAAACTGCCCCTGGTCACCAGCTCTAAGGTCCCGCTGCGGTTTCAGTTGCGCATGTGCGGGCTGCTCTGTGCTTTCCATGCACGACCCCCGGGTTCAGCTCCCGGCGCTGATAAACAAGGAGGTTTCACTGTTTTGCTTTTACTGTCTGTTTGCAGAAAGCAATGATGTTGACCGTTTGGATTTCCAGGTCATTTATGTTGTGTTATCACATTCTGTTAAAATTGCTTTTAAAATAATTTTGCGGGATACTTGATTTTTCCCATTGAGGCTTTATCTAATTTGTAATTTGACCTAAAGCCATCAGGCTGGCTGTAGGTCCGATTTGGTCCTGCCACATTCTGGCATGAGTTCTTCATGTCAGTGAAGGGTTGCTAGTTTGCACTAGCAGTAACTTTTGCCCTGAATTTGCAACAGTTTATTCCCATTTAGAAAAGAAAGCAGTGCTGTCTACATACCACTGGGACAGTCACAGAGAGGATAGAAAGTCAAGTGGCTTAGTTTGCCTTACCCAGTGACTGGAGCTCTTTACATTTGATATTTGCTTTGTGAAGATCTTGGTGACACTGCACCCAAATGAAGGTTATTCAGAAAGACACATTTTTCCTGGTGTTAGTAATGGGCTGGAAAAAGGGCTAATGAAGTGTTAGTTACCCAGAGACCAGTCATCACATTGCTATCTTCACAAAACTCATCTGTATGAAATGCTCGCTCTCTTTTTTACAGGTGTCATTAAACTTCAGTTTTCTCCTAAATAATGTATATCTTGGAATTGAGATCTATCTCTCTCAATGCATATCTCATATGCAAAATATGTAGAGCTGAAGTATCAAAGCTTAGTGTACTCGAGTAAAGCTTTGTGTATCAATGCTTAGTGGAGCTGACACCAATGAAAGGCAGAGAGAAAACGAGGTATTAATTGCTTTGGATCTTCAGATTTATTATTTCTGATTTGCTACGGACCAGAATAAAATGCACAGTAGCATAGGTGAATCATTCTATGTGCTCTCTTTACATTGAGAAGCTTTAAGCTATTTTAAATGTTTATTATTCTTTAAAATAGTTTTTCAACTGCTAGGATGCACTGACAGAAGTTTCAAATATATTTATTTCACTCGCTCATTAAACAGAAGAAGGACAACAAATGTCAAAGTGAAAATATGCAGAGGATGGGATGATGATTCAGCCTTACTGATAGCTATTTACCATGGCAATTTGCTTGATAAGTTGCAGATGTAACTTTTAGCAAACTGGGATCATTTTGGAGTGTTTCTCCTCCGTGCCTTAGCGTCTCCATCAGTTGAGAAACTTTGCTAGGGCTGAATGCGTAACTTGTGGTTAGTCATACAAACGAGAAGGCAGATTCTCACAGTTTCTGTGCACCGAATTCAGCTGAAGCATGGCTGCTTGCTCCCCCCACCCATGGTCGTCCACTTTCAGCACTTGCCCTGGAAATGTTTGAGCTGTTGGAAGGATGGGGGACTCGGCAGATCTTCACTGAGGTCCCATCTGAGAGCGCAGATGTCTGTGAGTGTCAAATCTTGTTCCTTCACACCCACGCAGGACCACTGAACTCTTTTCACATGAGTCACAGCCTCGGGAGCTGGCCCGTAGTGCTGACACTTTGCCGGGGTGGTTTGGCTCTGCACTTCCCAAGCAAGGTCTTGGGAATTTAGTACTATGTCTAATTTCCAATGGTATCCACAGCTTTTCTGGATGTGAAAACCTGAGACGTGTTCTCAGAGACTGCTTGAGCTAGTAGAGCACAGGTGCTCCTAGAAAGCGTGTGGGCCGTGGGTGAACTAGGTTCCCGCTCTGCTTTTGGGGAGGGACTGCTGTTGGCTGCATGTACAGCGCTGAAATAGCACAGCATCAGCATTTCTGAGATAGATGTGCTACAGCTATCCAGTTATCGACTAATAAAAGCTTAATATCGCAAGAAAGTGATCACATATAAATAAATGGTATGTCCCTGGTATGTCCCTGCTGAACAGGTATGTATCCATAGGGGTGCATGGTTTCTGACAGTGCCCTAGAAGGTGCTAGGGAACTGTAAAGGATTCACTACCTATTTTTTTCAGCTCTTATTGCACCGTAGGATGCAGGTTCAGATCCCTGAAATGCGTGCCACCGGTCCCTCATACCCCTGAAAAGGAGATCTGATTCTGGTCTGCTACCAGAGCACATCCCTGTCTCTAGATAAAGAATATAAACTAATACTCAAAGCCTGCACTTTAATCTGTACTTAGGCAAAATTCCTGCACTGTATTCTTCTGTTGTCTCCTGAAATGCTCCTGATAACTGGGTCCTTTCTATATCCATGCAGAGCTTTAGCCCCAGAAAAGCTGAATTCTGGGCCCAAAATGATCTGGACTTGCATATCTACAGGGAAATGTGCTCCTATTGATTTTTTTTCCCCACTGAACTGATAGGAAGCTCTATTAATTCTGGCAAACTTCTTAAACCATTTTCCCAGCCCAAGCAGCACACGCTTGATTGGCACTTCTGCAAAAAAGGGGATCTGAATGCGAAACCCTCGTTTCTTTAGCGGCATCATTCACACGCAGGAGCTGCCAGATGGCTGTGCTCTCCTGGGCCAGCCCGTTGCAGGGAGCAGAGGAAGCGGCACATGACGTGTTGGCGACCACGGGCTCGCCGGTGCACGGGCCAAAGGAGGCAAATCCCACCGCCTCCCCGCTTCAGGACACGCTGTCGGCAAATGACTCCCACCTCTGCATGCCAACCCTGTCTCTGGGCTACAAACAACAGTGAGTTTGTCAGTTCTCAGCGAGGTCTGGAGAGAGAGCTGCTGCACCGCTCTGACGATGCCAATGGGCTTGGCAGAGCGAGGATGTCAGAGCCTGGATTAGGAGCGGAGGCAGCTGGAAGGGGGTGGGCAGGGAGCGGGGGTTCGGCGGAGAGTGCCCCACTTCTTCAACAGCTGCAAAAATTGCAAGGAGCTGTTTTCCCTCCTGTCAGAGCCCAGGGAGCTCGTTGTGCCTCCTGAAGGGCTGGGGCGTGCGAGCTCAACGCAGTGCTGGCACCTAGAAGGAAAACAGGGTTGTTTTCTGGAGGCAGTTGAAGAAACAGGCAGGGGTTTTAGGCTCGTGACTGGGAGTTTTCAGGCTGATGCGGGGAAATTTGCAGTATCCAGTGTCTCATTCCCTGCCTAACAGAAGAAGGTCATCAGCATGAATTCAGATGCTGTCGTTTACATTTCAATCGATTACAGAAACTAGATCTTTTTTTCACCAATCTGCAGGTGAAGATACCAACTGCAGCCACAGTAGAAGTGCTGCTGCCTTCGCTAGCCTTGCCTCAGCCCTCCCTGCTGCCCTCGCCTGTGACGCTGCCTATTTTTATCCTCCGTAAAGACGGTGCAATCAGCTCCCTCTGCTACCGAAGGAGCTCTGATGGATAATTTAATACCAAACACTTAGATGGTTAGTGATGCAGGGAGGCTTTTTTACAGTCAGAGAGAAGCTGAACAGGCAAAGGTTGTACTGCACTTGTGAGATCTCCCGAAAATAGCAATATGGAAAACCCACAGGGGGAAAAACTCTCCAGAAGTGTCAAACGCTGAAAGAGCCTGGGGGCTCGGGAGAAAAGAGGGGCTCCTTAGAAAGGGGGCTATTGACCTGTTATACCCTGGCCTTGTGTCACCCTGCAAAACGGGCTGGCTTCTGGAACAAAACGCGAGGCAGCTATTCAGATCGTCAATGAGTCAAACAAATCAGGCCCTGCTTTTGGCTGCCTTTAATTACACCCACTACTGTTAGACCAAAAAAGGAGTAAACAACTCTACTTTCCCCACTGGAGGAAAGACACGATTCCTTTGAAGAAGGTCTCCTGATATCAGAGGTCACCCGTTTTACTTTTTTTTCAACACTGGCTCTACTTCTTGGTCACCCCGCTGTGTTGCTGGAGGAAGGGTGCTCATCATCTCTTGAGGCAGAGCATGTGTTACAGTAGACCATATTCTCTTTGATAGCTTCTGCTGACTGGAAGATGCCCTCACGCTGAGCTGTGCACACAGTTCATGTGGCAAAACTCCTTTTGAGTGGGCACAGATGTGCTGGTATAAATACATCTGTATCAGGATAGCTATTCCTGTACAGACGTGGAATAACTCTCCCCATTTAAAACATATATACCAGTTATACCAGTACAATTTATGCACTAAGGGAGGTAGCTATATACAGTGGTTGAAAGGGGATTTACCAACTGCTAGGATGAATATTTATTCTTATCCATAGAGAAATAAATACACGTCTGTTATTAATCTGTCCTACGTAGCAGACACAGTATGGACCCATATTGCTAGCAGTACAAAGTGTCCAATAACAGTTTGCTTCTAGGATATATCAATAGAAAACACACCTTGGCAAAAATAATTATGGTAGGACAAAGCCTGAGCGTAAGCCCATGTCCTGTCTGAACAGCCATGTTGAAATAATTATGGCCAAAGGTGGGTTAGGATCCTCGCTCAGTCCACAACCCTTCTGGCTTTGAGATTTCAGTCATACCAATATGATAAATGAAAAACTTTTCTCTTATTTTGGGACATTTCAATAAGCTCTTCAGCTCGTGAGAAGTCCACCTACATCAGCTAGCAGTGTGGCTTGTCAGTGGGAAACCCTATTTAAACCTGAGACGGATCATCATGGCAGTGTGAGCAGAAGACTCATACTGGATCTCTCTGTCCATCTTCCTGATGCTCTGGGCATAGTTTCTTCTCCCTGGTCCTTTGCAGGGGGTTAGCACGAGGGAGACAGCAGGGATTGCCCTCTGCGTTGATGGGTGCCAGTCTTAGGGCCATGGCAAACTCGCTCACTTTCTCTTGGGTGTCCTGAGGAGCAGAGACGGGCGAGACATGAGCATTAATGCTGAGCTGGAGCACTCACATTCCTCCCCCACTTATCACTTTTAGCTTGCACTGATATACCCCAGCCTTGAGGTGTACAGGATCCGGCCTTTGCTAATATTTTGCTAGAGCCCAGCAACAGCACTTCTATTTTGTCTGGCAGGGCTCATTTCAAAGATGCCTGGTCCCCGGAGAGGCAGCTGACATTCTCTTTCTTCATTTCATCCTGCCAGCTGTCTTCTCATTTCTCTCTTTTAGACCTGTTTTTGTTCCTGGGCAGAAATACTTGTGCAGGTCAGCACTGAGCTTTGATTCAGTAGCAAGCTAAGTCATTTTTCAATGGCATAATGTTAGCCTATTTTAAACCCTGCATAAATTCACTCTCCTATAACCTGGATATATTTAATTTAATGGCAACAATGAGTCACATCAAGAAAATAAATGGCAGAAGAGGTAAAAAAAGTCCCAAGCCCTTTCTTTCTGCTTTCTCAGAGAGGCTTTGCAAAGTGGATGGAGGATGGAGAAATATACCTTACACTGCATTGCCCTGGTGACTTCTCCAGGCCAGCAGAGATGTTCCTCGGTACCTGCTATTTCAGTTCCTAGCTCAGCCACAGACATTACTATAAAGATACATTTTCTATCTTTTGCTGGGATTTGCTGATGCGGGGATTAAGAAGCCAGGTTGCAGAATCAAACCTTGTGTCTCCCAAGCCAACAGGGAATGCCACGATGGCTCTCATAGTCTTTGGCGGTTCACCAATGCCAACAGGTTTTCCCAGTATGAATGTCAACAAAAAAAGCCTCTTCCTGGCTAAAAACACCCCTCTCGGAGGCATCTCCATCTCTGCTTCCCCAAGGTCCCAGTTAAAACCGTGTGAGAAACCCTCCTCTCCCTTCCCTTTGCTCCCAGCCATGTCTTTGTGGTGTGGGTGGAATCGCTGTTTTGTAGGTAGCAGTGCCCCGCGGCTTTGTTTTGTGAATCGCACTACAGCAGCCACCTCTTCTTATCTGCCAATCAAGGTATTCTCTGACTAGTCATTTTATAATCTACCATATAGTACTTTACAACCTACTGTAGGGGAGACTTTTGCCAAGATATTTTGTGGTTTATTCAGAGTAAATGCACGCTAAGTTCATTTAATCTAGAATGCATGCGGTTTCCAAAACTTCCTGTCCTCTGTGTCCTGTTTACAAAAATTGTAACTCTTCCTCCTGCAGCTTGGATGCTAACAGGACTTTGTTCCAGTCTTCTGCCTTTTCTCTTCCTTCTTTACCTGGAAGTCGCTACCAGCTTCTCTTGAAGTCAAGGGCAAAGCTGTGATGGACTTCAGCAGGTGAAAGGCAGGGCCTTTAGCTAACGCGTTCGCAGGGCCTTTAGCTAACGCGTTCATCTACCAGAAATGAGGAGAACAGTATCACCTCCATGGGACGTGAGGGCACCTTTGAAATACATTATCCACCGTAAAAATGAGGCCGTCCAGCAGCACAGCTGCAGGCAGACCACTGGCACAACGACAGATCGAGTTACCAGAAATCAGACTTTTGTTACCAGACTTACCCTGAGCATGGCTAAATTGTCAGGAAGACTTTAAACATTAGCCCTGGCAACGCTCAGAAAAGAATCATATTGTGAAAATCACGTTGTTGTGCCAAATAAACTTGCTTGGCGCCCGCAAGCGAGATTAGCCGTATGGGAGGGCTTGGTTGCTGCAAATATGATGTCATTGGGGTGCATTTTTATGTCCTGACTGGTTGGGAAAATTTTGCGAGAGTGCTGATGGCAGCATTTAGTTGGACACAGCTCCTACAGCACTGCTCCCCGTGAGCAGCCTGTGCTTTCCTGGGGTGCCTCCCCCACTGCTGTGCGGGACCGTAACTCCCCGAGCAGCATGGCTGAGGGTTTGACCCAATGCACCTTATTAGCACTAAGACGAGTGATGCTTTAGAGATGTGTATTTCTTCCATTGCCGTTGAGCAGTAAAATCGCTCAAGCCGTTCACGTATGTATGGGCTGGCCCCAGTGGCATCAGCAACTGTGCTCAACTGGTCCCATCCGTCCCCACCTGCTGCATTAGTCACACAACGTGCCTCCGCGGCGGGGTAAGCCCCGGTGTCAAGGGCCTGGGCTGCAGCTGCTGCAGACCCAGATGCCCCCAGATCTCAGGTATCAGTCAGGGATTTTGTTGAAGTAAAGAGATATGTTGACTGAATTCCTTTGCCCCTTGTTCCTCCCTTTTGTTCTGTTGGTATGTCTTCTTCCTCACATTTTGAGGAAGCCTCTGCTCTGTGGGAGACCCGCAGGACATCGAGCAGACAAATAGGCAGCGAATGGCCCAGAATTTCGTGAGGCCACCGTTATTTTGCAGATTATTCCTACCAGGAGGGTTTGT
This sequence comes from Platalea leucorodia, assembly GCF_965183815.1. Lineage (NCBI taxonomy): Eukaryota > Metazoa > Chordata > Aves > Pelecaniformes > Threskiornithidae > Platalea > Platalea leucorodia. Next base: position 12,051,244 of record NC_138829.1, read on the forward strand.
GAGGAGTGAGATGTGTGGGAATGGCGAGCCCACAGCAGGGGGCAGTGCTCTATGGAAAATCCCTTCACAGGCCTTCAGACATTTTGAGCATGGGAATCGTGAAATTACAGAGCCAGAGACGGCAACCTGGAGTTTCTTTAATATCCCTCTTATTCCCCAGCCGAGAAGCAGTACTTGCAGTGAGGAGGGCTTGTGCACAACTGACACTGCACAACTTAGGTCTTGTTTCTGGCTAAAATGCATGCTTGTTTTTGACATTAAAGAAAAATATCAAGAGTTGTTTCAGTGTTTAAATCCATGCATATTTTCCCAGATGTATCGGTGTCTCCTTGGGCCATTTCTAGAAAGGAGACTCAAACGACCAAGGCACCTCCACAGCACCCTGAGGAGGGAGCCCTCAGCAACCTCCCTACCTTTATCAGCCCTCATTTCGGGAATCACATGCTACCCCGAGAGGGACCATTTTAATTAAAACTTGAAACTATTGCCAGCCCTTCCACTTGACTCCCACGTCAGCCCTTTTCCTGTGTTTACTGCAGACACATCCTGCCCGGGGCTCTATCCAAACACAACAGCATCTTGCAAATAAACACACGGCGATGGCGAGGGCCAAGCCTTCCCTCCTCCCTGTCTGCAGATTGCCACCCCACCGCCCTGTCCCGGGGCGCGATGGCCACGCTGTGGGGAGGACAGCCGGGGACGGCCGCGCCATTTGGGAGGGAGCGGGGACAGGTGGCTTCAGTGAGCCAAGCTGTGGCTCGCTCCTGCAGTTTAAGCAAACTCAAGGCTTTGCTGAAGGTCTGCTGTTGCCTTTTAGGGTAGAAAGAGGTTATTTTCTCGTTGTTTTGGGCTGTGTTGCCACTGGAGAGTTCAGCTGGAGGTGGTAAGGAGCTCTCCACCCCCCTCGCTCTCCATCTCTTGCCTGCCTCCAGCACACAAAGATCTCACAGGGACACCACGTGTGAACCTTCACTGTGCTTCCTGCAGGCGTCAGGGCAGTGAGATAATTTTCCTAGCTAATTTGTACCTATTTACTTGCTAAGACTTGTAATAGGTGCAAGAGAGTGAGACTGCTCTTGCTGGTCCCTCCTACCCAGGACGCGTGGACCTCCACTCGCTCTCCCGTTGGTGACATCTCCACGGAAACTGCAGAAGTGGCATTCAGGGTAGAAAGGGTTTGGAAAGGATTGCAGGTCCTTGAAGAAGCCTTTCACACCATAGGCTTTGTTTCCTACATCCCCGGAGGCCCCGCGGGTGCCTGAAGCCACCGGGAGAGACATGGCAGAGCTGCCCAGCCCAGGAGACCTTCGTCCTTTAGGGGCCTCACAATGTTGGCCCTGTGTTTTGCTTTCTGTTTTTGTGATCTCTGCTCTCTGGCTTATCCTCTGATCCCTTTCTCCTCCTCCTTCTGACGTGCCTCTCTGGCTTTCCCAAGCACCATGCCAAGACGCTAATTACATTCCTCATGCTCCTGCGTTTCCATTAATGGCTGAGGACTTGGACCCGTTCCTCCTTCCTTTTCTCCTCCTGGCATACCTGTCCCCAGCCCAGAAGACAGTCCTGCCCCGGGCACAGAGCCAGTGCTGAGGGTGCCACGTGGGACGGGGCAGGACTCTAAAATCCAGGTGTGCAGAGAGGAGACAGCCTGTGTGCTCCCCAAACGCACATGTGAAGGGTGGAACACGTCACCCCAAGGATACACGGGATCAAAAAGCAATTAGACAAACTCACTGAAGGCAAATACACCCAGGGCTATTAAACACACAGGCATCACCCCTAAATCAGGACGTCCCTGAGCTGTAGGTCAGAGGAAGCCGGGTGAGCATGCTGGGGAAGGAGCATATATTTTTGCTCTGCTCATAGCTCTTCCCCGTGTTGCACCAGCAAGTGCTCCACAAAGTCAGAAAAGTTGTACAAGACCATTAATTCTCTTCCACAGGAATCTCTCTCAAAATATCCCCTGCCATACCCCAACTTGTTTGCTTCCACATTTCCAGAACCAGGGAGCTAATCTTCCACCGCAGGGAGCAAGGAACTGGCTTCGCCTTGCGAATGGCATACCAAGGTGGCAATGGCTTAACTGACAAGAGAGCACATGCATCCGGCTGCCTGTCCTGCCCGCAGGCGCAGGATGCATCGTCTCGGCACCAGCAATCCTCCCGGTTCACCGGTTGTATCCGAAAAGGCATTGTTGAGCCTCTACAGCGACGTGCTGGAAGCTGCACAGGACTTGATGGGAAGCTCCCCCAGGCAATCTCAGTCCTCAGCACTGCTGCTCAGCCTGTTGCTGTTCATCCAAGAGCTGCTGCCGCCTCTGCTGCCCATCTTGCCTGTGCACAGCCTCTCTCCTCTGCGGGCTGGCACCCTGCCCCATATTCACGCTCACTATCTCCTTCGGCTGTCAGGCCCCAGCCTTGGGGTGCCACGGGGTTCCTGTGCCTCCCCCTGACTGTGCACCCTCAGAGGAGCAGGTCTGGGTCCCAAATCATGTCTATATAGGGGAGGGGGCAGCCCTGGGAGAGGTCTCACTGCATCACACCAGTCCCCCAAGACAAGCTGCACCAGATCCGTTTTAAGCCATACTCACCCGAAGGCTGTGCAGCATCGCTCCCAGCAAAGGCTCGGGAAGCTCTTGTGCAAAGCTGACCTAATTTACAGCTTTCGGTGCTATTCTAGTAGTTTTGGATGTAGTGAAAAGGAACCTGGCATCTATCCTCATTTAATACCCGTCTCAGGCTGACTTTGAAATGTCCTACTGAAAGTACAGCCAAGGGAAACTTATTTTTTAACAGACAAACAGCCAAGGGCGAGTAAAAAGCAGGGAAGAGCGAGCGAGAAGGAAGCAAACAAACAGCAACCACAGATTTGGGAGCTGCAAATAGCTTAATGAATAATATTATCCCCTGGAAATCAAGCGGCTGGAAACACTCGTCTGACCCAATATGCAAATCCATCCTGGGAAGGGACGGGGCAGCCGGGATTTCTTGTGCCCAGTGCTGGGCTATTGCAGGGGAGGAGGCGAACTTCCTTGGCTGGGCACAGCCAGAGGCTCTTTGGCACAGCTGGAGGTCTCTGTGTGTGCCAGCTCTGGGGAGGCTACTACAAATGAGGTCAGGCTGTTTTGGTGAACATTGGAGGGATGCTTTGAGGAGGAAGGGGATGCACGCGGTTGGTGGGGGGCCAGTGCTGGCCCATGGGAGCTCAGAGCACCTTGCAGGGGGAGCCCCCCTGTGCCCACGGATAAATGTGGGTGTGGAGAGGGGCCAGGATGGACCTTTTCCAAAGAAAAGCAAAGGGCCTCTAACCCCGCAGCGTGGCTGCTGCTGGTGCTGTGCCACCAGCACACATCTTGCAGCACACAAAAGGCGGGTGCTCCACTCCCTCTGCCCTGCCAGGGCAGCTCCAACCAGTCCCGTCGGGAACACGCTGCAGCAAACACACCTCTGTTTACAAAGTATTTGTGAATAATGTCCCTGACATTGCACCGAGGGAGGCGACAGATCCTAGTGAATGCAAAGGGCATTTGCTCACCCTTGCCCGTGCCAGCCCATGGCGCGGAGGGACCTTTTCTGCTGTGTCCCTGCTGCAGAGGAAGGGCCATCCCGCCTGCTGGCCCCTGTGGTGCTCGCTAGGGAATGCAGCTGGTGGATCTTGGCACCCCTGCTCCCAGGAGCCCAGCGCAAGGGCTGCAACAAGGACTTGTTTTTTACCAGGTGGTTTCTCAGGACATTTTCATGTGTGCTAGGCTTGGTTTTCCAAGGTAGAGAGGCCCAAAACCAGAGTCACTTTTGTAAGTAGAGGTTATTGGGTTCCAATAACACATGAAGTAACACTAGATATTTCCCCATAACCAATGCACATGTGAGGGCTTACCTGTGTACAGCATTCCCAGGGCACGATGTTTTACAGCGGCTGCCTAACTGGTGTCAGTCAGTGATACATGGGGACTGGCATGCTGGCCTGGCACGGTAGGTAAAAACCATGATAAATGTCTCCTGGCAGAGGTATTTGCACAAAACTGGCATTGTTGCCTTCAGGGTCCATACAGACGTGCTCACATCACGGTTTATTCAATGCTCTCGCTGTGCCGTTTCAGCTCCCTGCCAGGGGTCGGTCTGCTCCCGATGGCTCACCGCACTCTGAAGACTTTTTCTTCATTTCTTACAGGAATGTTCTTCTCTTCTTCTCCTTGCTCTGTTTTGAATTCCTCCCATTTGCCCTCCATGGATAACTTTGCAACTCGTTTTATATGGAGTTACTGCCCCTCTTTACAGCACGTCAGTCAGGGATCACAGCAGTGTCCGCTTTTTGTTTTCATGTGACACACCGTTACATGTTCTGCACTTTTCATGGTTATTTTGGGGGTTGCCACTGTGTATGTTAGAGTGGGTCCACCAAGCTGCCTCTGGTGCAAATAACTCAGAGCATCTCTTTAGCATCAACACCCTTTTAAAATATTTGACAGTGGAGTGTTACTAAGATAGCTCCCGGAGCGGCAATACATCTTGTCAGTCTCACATGAGATGCCAGTTCATTGAACTTGAGCACAAGGTGCCGGCACTTGAATTAAAACTAATTGCTGTAGCACATCGGTGTCTGGAATGAGCTTGATAAAGCTGAAGCCAGCAGAGACCATCATCAGATCAGCAATTTGCTGGGGTGCAGCTTACTGACCTCTCTCCGGACAGAGCTGCAGTTTGTTCATTCCTCCTTCAGCACAAGGAGCAATTGCAAAACTTCTAAAGACTGAAGATTGATTGCTGCACATCGGTTCACTCTTTAGTACGCTCATGTGATTAGCATGGATTCTGAAGGCTGAATCCTGCAATGGCTCTCTTGGATTCGTCTTGCTGAGGTACCTACGGGACTAAGTCTGTAAGAGTTGCATTGCCCGGTGAACGGCTGCAGCGAGTGGGTTCAGTGCTTTTACCAGAGCCTCTGCCCTTTGGTCTGCAAATTTCCACTTGGCAAAAGCTATGCCTTAAGCTACAGAGAGTTGGGCTCGCACTCGTTTCTCAGCCGGTCCAATAGCATTGATCTTCATTTGTCTAGCATGGACTTTTTACTTTTAATCACTGGTCACACAGCTGGGCCTGAAGGCTCTGTTGCGCTAGGTCAAATGGAAAAGATCCTCAATAATTGCAGTGAAATTGCTAATAAGAGGGTCAGTTTTAACACAAGGTTCAATTTTAACCACATTTGCTTTGAAGCCCGACCGACACAAAAGGTAACCAAGCCCATTTGAGTTCAGTTATGAATTCTGCTCTGTGGTAGGACAAACAAATGGCAGAGCTCAAAATCCCCAGGTGTGATGAAGGTTTGGTTCTCCTGATACCACAAGAAAGAAGCTGAAAATCTCACTCTGGGCTTTGCAGCGCAGGTGTTGCTGACCCTGGGAGTGTTTGCCTGGATGTAGCTGTGTATAATGGGCCTGCATGAAGTTTGCAGCATGGCCTGAGGTTTGTTTGCAGCATAGGATGAGGTTTGCAGCACAGGCTACAAGGCCAGAAGCAACTGACCTCCTGCATGACCATGCCACATGTCTCCTCTGAGTTTGGGGTAGATTTAGAACTCCATCATATTAACTACCACAGGACAGAGATCTCCAAACCCAAGCATGCTTCTAGTGCACCAGTCTAAGCGTTGAAGTGATGTACGGGATAGCTGTTGCTGGGAGGGTGTTTCTTCCACCATCTTCTCCCCTTGCTGCTTCCACTTTTTCTCTTGTACTGGTAGAGTGAGGAGCTTCAAGGAGATGGACAATCAGAAGACTAATCCCACATGGAAAAGGAGGATAGTTGGCAGGTTGCTCAAGATAGCTGGGAAGTGCTTCAGTGTAGGGAAGAGGAGGTGGGACCACCATTTTCAGCTCTTCAGTCAGCTTCGCTGTATTGTCCTTTAATTTTCATTGCTTTGCCCCCCCTCCCAGGGACATTCCTGTCATTTCATGCATGCCACTAAAATACAGAGAGGCCGTTTCTGCAAGGCAAAAGACAGGTAGCATCAGATGGCTTTAGAAAACAGATAAGGATTTTTAGAGCATGTGGTGTGATAGGAATCTTCTTCACCTGCTATTGGGAAGAAGATACTTCAGCAGCTGTGGATATAAATAGCACTTATCAGGCAGTGGAAAGGAAACAAAGGTTTGGGTAATTAGAAGAAGGAATGTCTAGAGGAAGATGATTTTTTTAAAGGGAAGTAAATCAGCTCCCCTGCAGCTAGTGAAGGAAGGAGATGCCTGATGATAGCATGGTACTGAATAGCCGGGTCTAAGAAGGGTCAGTTGGTAAAGGTCAGGCAAGAGCAGGGGCTGGAAGCTTGTGCATATATTGGACAAAAAAAATCAGTAATAGAGGAAGATAATTGTGACTTTAATAAATAAGCTGGGATTTCCTGGATTCAGGAACAAGAGTCGGAACCTCTTTCAGCTAAAGTCTATGGCGACATCGCTATTTATTTCATAAACAACATTTTTCTTGTACCTTCACCTTCCAGACATGGGCAGCGGATAATATAAAAACATTATTTCTCTGATGAATGTACTTCCTATTGATTTTGTATTTAAAAAAATATCTTGGGAGTGACTGCAATGCCAGCCGGCCTCTGCAGGGTCCACAGCCCCTTGGCATCAGCAGTCTTGTGCTCAAGACGGCTGTGAACAGGGCAGGGTGCCGGTGCCGTGGTGACGGGGAGGTGCTGTGCTGCATCCTTTCAACAAAATGGTCTTGAGTGGCCAAAAAGAAAGTTACCATGAACAGGCAGAGGGCAGTGAAACCAGTGGAGCTACGCTCATGTAAATCAAGGCCCAGGTTATTAATTCAGCATAAACTGCATGATCAGTCATTTGTTTGACTGTGTTCAGAATGACAGTACTTATCTCGGTTCTGCCCAATCTACTAGTTTTACCCCTATGGAAAAAGGGGCCAGGAAATATTTTACTAGAAAAAGGGAAACATGGAAATACATAGCTCTCACTCAAGCTGCGGGATGCTCTGTTTAGCGTATGCAGGCTTACGTTTGGTTTGCGTGTTGCTCAGATAAATGGCTTGAAATTTTAGCAAGGTCACCCAAGGGTGCCAAACGTTAACTGGAAGGAGAGAAAATGTTGCAAAGCCGTGCTGTTACCTCTGCTGTTGCTGCAGCCTGGAGGTATGGATATCTGTACTCCCGGCTGCGCTAGTGATGTGTTGCAGTGCGCACGCTGCTCTTCAGCCAGGAAAACGGTAATATAACTGCATAGATTACTTATCTGCTAATACACCACTGGCAATGAAAACTGGGGGAGTGAAACAATGTTGATCACATGAGGGCGAGTGAGCAAATGCAAATATCTCAGCCTACATCAGTCTCTGGAAAAAAAAATCAGGATTGACATAGCAACAGGATTGTTGGTCACTTAGCTCGGTCCTGATTTGACTAAACCAATTTACTTCCAGTTTCTTTGGTTTTAATGACAATGAAGGACAAATTGCAGCTGCATCACGTAAAAAAGAATTACTTAACCATGCTAGAGTTTGGTTTGCATTAACCTTTGTGAGGCTGGTGCTAAGTCTCCAAGACTCTGGTGCGTTTTGAAATCCCACAGTATAAGCAACACGAGGGAAATACAGCTTCCCTGAGATATGGTGTGAAAACACACTTCAGTCCTTAAGATGTCTTTTCCCCCTCTCTCTGACCCTGCCATGCTCAGCATAACAGGGCCAAGACAAAACCAGAAAATGTCAATGAAGATTTTCTCTAATCTTAATAAAGGTGGATTTTTAAGAAGTGATTCTGGTGCCTGGCTTTTCATGCGAGTCGTGCTCTGGTCCATGCCCATCCCTTCGGAAAACCCCAAATCCTGCTCCCCCGTGACAAATGTCCCTGCCTGTTTTCTGTGGCCCATAGAGAGGGGATTGTACTTTTCTTGAGCTGAGGATGCTGCCATCCGGACTGTGTAACAGCGGGCACGTTGGCCCCGCTCAGCCAGCGATCACCATGCCGAGCCCTCAGCCTCGGCTCTGAGACTGGTCTGATGAGCACTGCGGAAAACGCCGGGTATCTCAGGGTTAAGACAAGTTAGGATCGCTTTTTTTAGTAAGGCAAATAATCGCAGGGCTGCAGTGCCCAGGAAAAGCTCTGCCTCTTTCCATGATGAGTGCTCAGGCAGCGCTCAGGCGTGCCAGGCATTTTTTCCCTTTCTGAACTAGAAACTAAGGAAGCAAACTTAAAGAGCAGGAGGAAACTCTGCATTTCTTGGTATAAAATTCCACGTTAAAATTGCTTTACTGCATCTTGAGGTCTGCTATGAACTGGCTACCGAAGCCACAGTTCTTCTTGCGGGAGGTTGGACTCTGCGTGGTGTGAAGGCTTCGAGATGGAGAGCCGAGTCACTCACTCTTGCCCTCTGTCAACAGCCAGAGGCAGCGGACGATAGAGACATCCCGCTCTCCTTCTTTGGTTCCTGGCTCCCAGGCCTTGTGGGGAGGGTTCAGATGCCACTATGTTTAGTGACATCTTTATGCTTGTTTGATTTTGCTCAGTATTGGTCCTTTTAGAGAACCTGTCTAGCTAACAGCTTCCACAGCCCTACCTGCAGCCCTGGTGCTTGTTGGTACCAGACTGGTCCCAACACTCCCAAATCAGCTGCCAAAGTTCACAGCCCACCCCCATCCAATTTTGTTTTTCAAAGTAGCTATGAGTTACAAATCTTTCTGCAGGGAAAAGGTCTCGTCTCTTCTCCTCTTCTCTTCTCTTCTCTTCTCTTCTCTTCTCTTCTCTTCTCTTCTCTTCTCTTCTCTTCTCTTCTCTTCTCTTCTCTTCTCTTCTCTTCTCTTCTCTTCTCTTCTCTTCTCTTCTCTTCCCTCTCCGCTCCTCTCCGCTCCTCTCCGCTCCTCTCCGCTCCTCTCCTCCTCTTCCGCTCCTCTCCGCTCCTCTCCTCTTTTCAAATTCTAAAATGACATTAGCTTAATCCTCCATGCAGAAATTGGGGAAATTAAGCATGGTTTGCAGATCTGAGATCCCAGGGGAAGGATGATCCAACCCTGTCTCAGCACATACCGATGGGCAACATGTCTCTGTTCCTTGGAGAGAGCATTGGGATCCAATGGGATGTGTCTGATATCTTGAGCCCACCTGAAAACCAGCCTCTCTAGACCTCATCCAAGGATGGTGCCTATCAGGAGCACCACCTGAGGACTGTCCTGTTCACAAGGTAACATTATTGATCCTGCTCTGGATTCTCTAGCAGCTTTTGCCTGCTCTTCTCACTGTTCATCAGTGGATGCCAGTGAAGATTTTGTAAAGCTTCCAGCCTCCCCCATGTATGCACACCCAAATACCTGTCCCTGAAGATGTGGGGCTAATTAACACCCACCAGAGATGAGAGTGAGGGCCCCTAGATGGACTGCATCAGCAGCTTGCATCCTGTGGCCCACCCTAACCTGCATTCTGGACATAAATGGAAATCTGGAAGCAAAAAAGGAAAATATACCAAGCGAAATCAGAAATGCCGAGGAAGCCAAAGGAGCTTTACCAAGTTCAGTTCCAATCTAGTGTTAAATTCACAGGCCTTGATTGCAGTAACATGGTAGCAAAGGACTGCAATTTTGCCTGGGTCTGTACTTCTGCCACCTCCTCTAGGCACACCCCAGTGAGAAGAGCTATTGAGGTCCAGATTGATCCGAGTTGGAAGGAACACACAGTCTGCTTCTCAGAAGGATTAAGAATTAAAAAGCCACTGTCAGGTCCCATAATTGTAAGCATGAGGTACAAAACCCAGCAGCCCTGAGCTGCTGATGCCGAAAAAGCTCATTGAATTCTTCAAGGCAGGACGCAAAGGGCATCAATCCAGCAGCGTCTGCAGAACAAGACCTGGCACTGTGTCAGAAGGAGGGGCCGTGCCGGGCAGGTGCTTGCAATAAGTTGAAAGTGCAGTGATCACCAGAGGTGGATGAACATCTATTTACCCACAGGGCAACTTCAGCCTGAATATCCTGGTGCCCTACTGTTCTCTGAATATACAACTTCCTTGTATTGATCTGGTCCAAGGTGCATCTCAGAATGGCTCATCCCAAGTGCCCAGGCAGTAATGTGTCCCCCAGTAGGTGGCAGAGGAGCAGAAGTGTTTTTGGAGAAGTCATCACAGCTTTGGTCCATGGGGGTCCTGAGTCACCCTGCTCTGAACCCGGACATCTGAGTCACAGTCCCACTTCCCTGCTGGGCCAGGAGGGTTTGAATCAGATCACAACAGCGTGAATCAGGACTGGAACAAGCCCTTCTCCTGAGTATCAGGAGGCTCTGAATCAGGTTGTGAAATGGTCCTTCCTTCCCAGACTCGGAGGGCCTGAATCAGGGTCTGAGCTGATACTTCTGCTCCAGAGCAGAGGGCATTAACAGACTATGATGGCAAGAATGAGAAGGGAAAGACCCTAATTGCATGGTTTGATTAAAAACTGCCTGGATGCTCTCATTCTCTGCCAGTTTGCCGTAATGTCACAGGCCCTTTGAAGTGGAGACAAGAGGGAGGAATAGAAAGAGAAATATTCTTGAACAGTAATGATGATTGTGTTGGAGAAAGAACACTGAACAGGACACTTTCAATCTCCTCACAGGGATGTCCTGATCCCAGAGAGTACATCTAGTAGTCTTCAGCCCACTTGCTGAGCCTCTTGCTTCATTGCGTCCATGTTTAACGCAGGGGAGCACAGTTTGTGCAGATTGTTATTTAGGTTTTGGAGATCCCTGCCTGGAGGTGGGAACTTGTCTGTGCTGGGCAGAGGATGGTCACCTACCAGGAGAACTTTGAAAAACACCAAATCCAGATGGGCAATGGTGCAGGAAAGGAGGCACCATCCTTATTTTGCAGAAGGGAGATTGATTTCATCCAAAGTCACCCAAGGGCACAGTGTGGCCAGCACAACTTCAGGCTCAACTTTTCGTACTGCTTTTAAAGCTTTGTTTTGCTGATACAGGCTTCCTCCCTCTCCATCTGGGAATAAGGGGTGCTTGCTTCAGCTTTACACTTTTTTGCACACATTCACTTTCATGCTTCAATTCATTGACTTGGTAGTGATGGGAGTAATTAGAGTGGGCTGCACGTGTTCTTCCACGCTCCTTATCTTCTTTATTATTCTCCTTGACGCTAATGGTGCTCTCTGGCTGGGATGGCGGTGATTCATGTGACACTTATTGCCATCTGAGAACGGAGTTGACAAGACAGATTTTCTTCCAGCCAGCAGCACGGTAGCATCTCTCAAACGTCAGTTGTATCTAAGAGCTGTTGCAGTGGAGTATTTCTGTAGTGTGAGCCATCCGGGGAGCTGGTTTTTTTGCAAGAGAAGATGGAGGCAGAAGGAAACATTCTTTAAAAGTGTGGGCCAGGTCCATCTGTGTGTGCAGCTCTCTGGTTTCAGGGTGTGTATGGGACAGGACACCGTGGACAGCCAGTGTCTCACTGCTGACAGCTGATGACTGTGAGATATGAGTAGATCAGCCGGGATTGCCTGAATTTTTTGTCTCCACGTTGGCAGCTGCAGATGCAACAACATGGTTGCCTGCTCCCATCTTCCAGTGTCAAGGCAGAAGATGCTGGATCATGTTAGAAGGAGGCCAGAGAACAGTGGTTCTTAGGACTGCTTTAGCAGAAGATGTTTTACTGTTGGAGACAAAACTGACTAATATCTGGCAGGAATGAAGGGATATTTTGAGCAATCTATGTAACCTTCTGTTTCCTTTACTCTTTTCCTACAATCTTTCCTCCTTCCATGACTTGCAGCTGTTGTATCACATATCTACTTCGGATCTGCTTTAGCACCCCTGGGAATCCCTCTGCTGACTGGAGAGAGTCAAGTCCCTTTGGAAGGGACTTCTCAACTAACTATCGCTGCGGTTTGTAGAATTGTCATCGTAGGTTTGGGCCAACAGCGATGATCAGAGTACGGGTAATGAATTAAAAATAAAATAAAATAACTAAGTGGAAGCTGCATCTACAGAGCTCATCACAGACCAAACCAGGCTACTGAAGCAAGCAGAGCCCACCAAGCCATTTAGGCTATTGCAATGAAGTGCAATCACAATCAGGAGTGAAAATCAGCTGTATTTTCTTATTCCTGAATTCTGGAACTCTTCCAGCTCCTAGTGTGGAGTGCCTGTTTTACCCACAGGGAAGTATCCTGCTTGTTTAACAGTAGATGATTTCTAATTTGAATCTTTCCTAAAAGGTGCGTCTATAAGCAAAACATCACTCCATGACCTTCATGTGCTTAGTTTTTCTCTATAGGTCAACTCAGGAACACTTAATAAGTTTCGAACACTTATTTTTGAGGGCTTACAGAGAAAGATAATACTAAAACTGAAGGATGTCCGTGCTACAGACTGACATTAAGTCTAACAGATATCTCCAGTATTCGACTGTATCAAGAAAATGTTATGATAAGGGGAACAAATGGAAACGCTGGTAGACACGCAGAGGATCCCAGGCAGAGACAGCAGGAAAGAAAACCACCTCTCATGGCTTTGTATGCTTAAGTGGACTTAAAATGTGTGTGTGTAAGACAGATATACTGTTTTTAGTTTTGCTGGGCTAAAATGTACAAACTGGGATGCAGTTAATGTAGTGATTATTGAAATGCCTCTGGGATAAAATAGCTGTCACGCAAGCCCATTCCACATGGCTGATGCCTTTTTACTGTCTCTAACAAGGCATCGGTATTAAGCATTTGGAGCTGCTTAAGTACAGGACTCAAGCCTAACAAACACTTGCTACTGGCACAGTGTTTCTTACGCCTTTGCTGAGGCTGGGCAGCACCTTTCTGTGCCAGTTTTGCTTAACATGCCAAGGATATGCAGCAGTGCCCGGTCCCAGGGCGCATGGCTGTGGGTGCTGCCAGGATGCTCACACCTCCGAGCGTGCAGAGTGAGGGGTTTGGGAATCAAAAAAACAGTCACATCAGTCAAGCAGAGATTTTTTTCATTTGTTCAATGAATGACTGGTAGTAAATTCTCTTTCTCTTGCTGTGTTGCAGCGAAGGTTGCCTTCTCCAGACTTCTGCCCCCAGGCTGGAGAGGGCTGCAGAGCCCTGGCAGCAGACAGAGCAGAGATGAGCTGTTTGTCTTTATAACGAACCTGGAGACATGTGTGGCACAGAGCATGGGGCTTCCCTTCTCTCATTGCCGAGCATGGAAACGAGTCTGGTCTTGCACTAAAGTCTGTGCACCCAGGAACAAAGTGGCTGTGCCACTGCTTTCCCATGCCACCTTCGGCACGTCCCCGAGCACGCAGCTCCACCAGCCCCAGGGAGCCACTCTGGCACCTCACCGGCCCCAGAAGGGGTAGCTCATGTCCCCGTTGCTCACCTAATGCCAGGTTTATGCCTTATGACATGCATCACGGTGGCATTAAGTGGCATGGAAACATCTGCTCAGGAGCTCAGGCTGGATGGGAGCGTGGTGACCCACACGCTGACTGGTGGGAGCTTCGGAGATGAGTGAGAGCACCCAGGGACAGAGTCACCTACATGAGCTCCATCACTGGCAGAACAAAACAAAACTGTTTTCTACCATTTTTCCACCCACCAACCCTTTTTCACATCAGTTACTGGTTGTGTCACCAGCGGAATTAACAACCCTTGTTTAGGTTGCCATTTAAAGAAGCATTTAAATGGCAATTGAATTGGCAAGTTACAAGAGGAGGCAACTTCCCAGTCTGGACAACGCCTTTGAGTTTAACTGCAGCACGCAACACTTGGGACGGATTTTTGCTTTCGTTCTGTTGTAATCTTGTGGTATTCTCCAAGTGTAAAGTGCTGGTAAGAAGAATAATCTCTTTAATTTCCAAAAGGACGGCTGGTGGGAATGTAACGACATTTGTTTGCATCCAAAAATTCCAGTAGAGGAGGACTGGGAGAGCAGGAAGCGGAGGAGAACATCACTTGCATCTCAGCGGTGTTTGCAGCTCTGACAAGAGTTATGGGTCCAGAGGTTTCAGGGTGCGGAGGTCCTGCTGCTCCAGGCCAGGAGGAAAACCCCGGCTCCCGCTGATGAGTGACACGGCAGTGATGTGTGGGGAGGGATGGGGCACCTCGCACAGGCTGTCGTGATGGAGAGGAGACCAGCTCCTCCCTGCTTCTGAAGGGGCAGCAGCTCCAACCGACACGAGTTCATGGGGCTGCCAGCTGTGGCCACCCTGGTCTTGGCTTGTGGAGCAGCAAAAGCAGTTAGTGTCTTGTCCTTGAAAATGTCCCCTTGTCCCTGCTTAGACACCTGCGTCTCTTGCCCACCACGTTGCCAAAGGATGTTCCCTGCCCAGCTCCTATGTCTGCCAGACCCACTTGGGCTGGGAAGACCCTATCACTCCATGGCACAGCTTCTGGGGGCCTGGTGGGGGACACGCACCAGCGACGACAGAGGTGAGCTCAGCGCCGAGCAGGACAAACGCAAAGCTCAGCCCTTAGCAGGGATGCTGGCGTGCCGCTGCCGTACCGTGGGCTCTCCCTGGCACGGTGGCCTGCCTGCAGGGTGCTGCGGGGCCATGACATGCCCGCCGGTGCCGGACTCATGAGTGCTTGGGCTGGGGAGCAGCTGCAGGCACCCAAACCCTCCCCAGGGAGGGATGTCCTGGAGGCGTGAGCCCAGCCTGGAGAGGAGACTCAGCTTGCCCAGGGGGGCACCAGCTGCTCCCGTGTGTGGCTTTCCCCTCTCTTCTTTCACAACCCCTTTGCTTTGGGAGGGAGAGCCTGTCTGCTAATGGCAAGCTGACAAGTGAATCAGTGCATACGTGCAATCAGCGGCGCGGGGGAAGGAAACAAAGATTTATCCTCCCCCTGTTGTTTTAGACAATGCTTCCGCTTGCAGCCTGAGCTCCAGTTAAGGACGTTTATTGATCGCTTCTCTGGTTTACTACTGGCTGCCCAGGGAGCAAATAACAACATTTTAAATGAGCAGGCTGAAACATGGCGAGGCAGGAATTGACAGGCAGTGATTAAGCAGCTCTCTGATCTGGAGGAGGGAAAGAAACAAATGACAATATATAGAGATGTATGACGGCTAATATAGCAGGGGGAAAATTAACTCATTGCAGGAAGGTGGAAGATCTTTCAGCTACTCTTGTTCCTGTCTGATGATTAAGCTGCTAAACTAAAGGTTGCCAGAGGGAGGGATGATCCCAAATATGTTTTTAAAAACACTGCTGCGGAGCACTGTGTATCCCTGTTCCCGCAGCACCCGCAGAAATGAGGGGCTGATTCAAAAGCTGCTGAAGTCAAAGGCAGGCTTTCCAATGACGTCTGTGGGTTTAGATCCGATCCCTAAATCCTGGGCATGGTTTAATCGAGAAAAATACTTAATACATGGCAGCCTTGGAAACTGCTCCACAAATCACTGTCCTCAGAAGAAAGGAAGCATTGCTGGTGAACTCCAGCAACTCCTGGGTGCCACAATAGCACCTTGGATCATGGACATGCAGTTTCACATTATAGATATTTATATTATATTGCCCATCTCAATAGTTTAAGGGATTAAAGCCATATTTCCCCCCCACACTCCCCACCCCGATCCTGAACTGACACATCTAGGCTAGATTGGAGGGGCCACTCCATGGCGCTCTGCAAAGCATTTTGCTAAATGGGTCATTTGTGCTTAATGGTTCATTCCTTATAGTTAGTACAAATAACTTTTTAGACAGAAAGAGTCCACCTGCTGTTCTGCACAGTACCATGTGCTACCGCTGTGTCACCTCAAGCCCAGGCTCCTTAATCGCATACGCCTGGTGGTGCAGGTGCATTTATCTGCTGATAAGAAGTGTTTGCATAAGGCGGATCGATTTTTTTTATATATATCCTGATATAAGAGGAAATAGGCTCCTGGAAAATATTGGCAGAGAACTGGAGAGATACCATAGTTCCTATGACATCCCCCACTGGCCTTTAATCTCTCTCTGTCACGGGTATTACCATTTGCAGTGGGGTTGAAAGGCATTTCAAAGAGCTCGGATGGTAAAAGCGCTGACTGCAAGCTCGGAGTCCACGGCTGAAGGTTACGCGCTGAGGGGGGGCCAGCAATGGCAAGTCTGACAAACAGGTTGAAAGTCAGGTGCTCACCTTGCAATTTCTTTGCTAGACATGAATTCAAAAGCGTTTGAAGGTCAATGGTAGAGTTTTCTAGTAGGCTGAAGGGAAAGGACTCTCTGCAAATAAAGTTTTCACCAAATGCAATGTTACTGTAGAATCAAAGTCCTCTTTGTTTAACAAGGACAATAGGTTTATAAGATCTTATCACTGCTAGGATACTACTGTTGCTCTGCAAAAGCACACAGCAGGGTGCCTGAGAGCACAGGAGTGACATTATATCACATTAAAACCTGTAATTAAAAGAATAGTTCTTGCTTGGAAGAAAAATTAACAGAGAATGCCAACTCTTCAACTTTTTGCAGGCAGGCAGAATTGAGAGAGCCATCATGCAGGTGTAGCAAGGTGTCCATGTTACATGGTGCTGAGCTGGACCTTAAAAGAAGAAACTGGAGAGAAAGCCCAGCAAAGGTGCTGAGTCGAGTCCTCTGGCTATGATTTTCAGGGGTCTTTCCACTGGTAGTGCAAGCTGGCTTGACTTTCATCTCTGGGCGTTTTCCTTTCTTCTTATGAAAATTAACTTTCCCTGCTGATATTTCCTCCTAGTTGCTATTTGGTGAGTTGTTGGACTTCCCTTGGGGAGAGGCAGCTGCAAGGCCGTGTCGTGTATGCTCCGTAACACGGACTTCGGAGGAAGGTGGGAGGGAAAAAAGCCGCAAATTTGGAGAGATGCAAAAGACACATTTAAAGCTGTTATTTAAATATGAAACAGCAAGCTTTTAAAAACAAAGCATTTTTATGAATAAGAGGAGCTCATTAAGACTTCGTAAACAGTGCCAGCTCTAAGGAAGAGACATTTTCATTTAGCTCTGTGTGCTGCGAGGGGGAGTTTTTTGAGATTCTTGATATTTACATTGAGAGCAGGCTCTATCTTGTGAAGATCTGGAGGAAAATGACAGAACGCTTTCTTTACTGAATTGAAGCATTGCCCCTGTGCAGCCCGGGCCGGCGGGATGCAGGCGAGAGGAGCAGGGGATGCACCCAGCTGCATCACACCGCTCCCTCTTTAATCTGCGCTACCGCAAGCTCATCTGGCTTCCAGCTAGTGCGTGTTACAGCTGAGCTTGGCTATGGCAGCTCTGCTCCAGAGACCTCCAAACTCTTTGCTTTCATATTGGATGAAGAGTATCGAGTGCTTATTTTGTGCAGAGATAGGGCTGAATTATATTGGATTGTTCCCCGGATTTCAGAAAGCTTGGATGTAAATCGTAGGCCTGAATGATGAAATTTATGACAGATCTTTGTTTCAATGTACATAAGTATTCTCAAAGACATTAATTTACTGAATAAACTGCTAATATGCTGACTTTATAAAGTACCCTTCGCTTTGCTTTCTGCATATAATCGATCATCATGTCCATATGGCCTTTATAGAGTAGAAACTAATATTGTAAACAAGTATGTTAGAAGGCTTCGTATGAATAATAAACAGATAGCAGAATGCTAAGGGCAGAGCCAGCAGCAGTGTCTGGCCCCGTGCTGACTGACTGCGGAGCCCTTGCCCGCGACGGTGCCGTGCTGGGCCCGAGTGACCCACCCAAGGTCAAACACCGAGACCGGTTTGGCAGCAGCAAGCAGGGACGCTGGCCCTGCTCCATCAGCTGAAGCTTTCCTGTACAGGTAATCACATTTTCCTTGATTTCTTTGTTTTGGATTTGTGAGAAACTGCCCCTGCAGCCGAAGGGATCGGTTCCCCAGAGGGGAAGCAGCCTCCCTGCCCATGCCCTCCCCAAACCGGCGCTGGCGTTCCTGGGGTTTAGCAGTTCCTCGGCAACAGGTCTGACTGGGAGGAGGAAGACAGGCAGAGACGTGGAAAGACCAATTTCAGCAAGGAACACGGAAAAAACCTTCCCAGTTCTGGGGCTTGGGTTTCTGAATTTGCCTCCTCCCTCCTTGCTTGCTCCTGGCAAGACAGATGAGGAGAACACGGTTCCTCCAGCGGGATAACATCCGTCCCCTGCAGTGTCCCGGGAGGCGGCAGGGCCGTACGGGCACAGCGGGCGCGCTCCTCCTGCTCTCGCGCCTCACGGCACCGTTGCCTCTGGGGGACACATACCTCGGGGGGGAATTTTCTGTTGCTGCCCAGCCTTTGCTCTGCAAGTTCATATTGATGACAGAGTGCCATTATTTGTGGTGAAGGCACAACCGCTTCATTTCTCCGAAATAAAACCTTTAATGCAAAAAAACCCCACATCCGTAACTAATGTCTGAGTTTGCAGCACATGACGCAGGCAGGTAAAGCTATAAAGGTGATTAAGGAGATAAAGCAAAGGCTGCTGACTGCATCGCATTCACAGATGCCAAAGTGCCAACATGCCTTTCGGGGCATAAACCGACCTACCCCGTGCCTACCAAGGTGTGCAAAGCCGTGAGATGGGAAAGTCGTCCCCGCGGTGCCGCTGCTGCCGCGAGAGCACCTTGCACCGTTCCTGCTCGCGGGCATCAGCCCCAACGCTCCCGCGCTGCCCGAGAGCTGCCTTAGAGAGAGAGAGAGATTTAAACTGGCACGTTAAAAAGAGACCAAAATGAAACGTTGTGGGTGCGATTTGAATAAACGCTTCAGAGCTTGCACTCGAAAATAGCACAGGGGAGGGGGCTTTAAGCCCTGTGCTGTATTTCCAAGTGGCTCTTTGGATAAATTGACACAAATTCCAGAGGGATTTTAACTACAAGGACAAGGATCCAAAACCTCTGCTCAGCCTGTGCACAAGCTTTAACCATGTCATGGAAAAAGCCTGATTTCAGTTCCATGGGGCAGGCACAGGAATTTGGGAAAGGAGCGTGCTTATGATGTGCATGTTTGCACAAGGTTTATTAGGATTATTTTTATTTATTGTACCTGGCCAAAAGGTCAGTGCAACACAAGCTCCCTTCAAATAAAAGACTATGTAGTTTTGTGAGAAATTACAAAATAAACATGTACTTAGTGAAAGGCTCAGGAATAGGGTTATTTTTTATTTTACCTTCAGCTTGATTTTCCTGTTAAAGAAATAAATCTGCTGTTAAAGCTCCGTTCACAGAGAAGTATGGTCTTTTATTGAAACCGACTTTAAGCTGCATCGTGGGGAAAAAGGCTCTGGGGCTTTCCTAATACTTCTTTTTTTGGGGCTGGTGGTGGGGGAAGAGCTATGAAAGCGAAGTGGATGTTATTAGGATTCAGTTCATTCCTGCTTACTTCCCCCGCCTGCTGTACCGCAGCACAAAGCCGCTCTGCTCTGAACCGGGAGGAAGGCACGAAGCTTCGCTGCGCAGCTTTGCTCCAGGTCCTGAAGAGGTGAAAGAGGAATTTGTCCTTCCGCTGGCAAACCCCGCTGCTTACGCTGCTCACCCCCGTGGCAGCGCAGTTCCCCATCGGGAGTTAAACCGAACCGAAATTCCTTGCAAGGCTGCGCCAACACCCACAGCTTGTGCCGCTGCGGGGCTCAGCCCGGTGCTCCCCGGGTGCCGGCGGCCGGCTCTGGCTGCGGTTACGCGGAGTAAATCCCCGGCAGCCAGCGCAGCGCCAGCACCGCACCGCGAAACTCGGGCTCCAGCACTGGGACATTCTTCAGATGTTTTTGAAGCCGTCTTGCCTCTTTCATCTGTATTTTAAAGATAATGAGTCAAATGCATTTCTGATGCCCTTGGCTTAAATTTCCTCATTAACTCTAATTGCATTGGGTATGAGAACGGGGGCTCTGGGCAGAGACATGGCAGCCTCCTGCTCTTGCATGGCAAGAAAGGCCTTAGGTGGCGACAATAACGGGAACTCGTTAGAGCAGTCTCGTGTACGGGTATCCCCCGAGTAACCACTGAAGGTGAAACGGTCTGGGATGTTAATCAGAGCAGATCAAAGAGCAGAGCCTGTCCGGCCCCAGCAGCCCCGACTGGCAGCTTGCTAAGCTCAGCGCCAGCACATCCAACCGAGAGACCTCCCATAAAACCGGTACCGGTGGGATCAGGAGGGCACCCTGACTGCGTGTGACTAACCAAACAGGAACGCAAAAACACCTCTTTAATGCACCTGGGATCGCACAATGTCACCTTCTGCACGACAGGTCTAATTCCAGAGAGACCTTTCCAAGTTTGTCCACGTTATCCCATCAGACGGCGAGCCTGGGAAGGCAGCATCCTTCTCCGGGACCAGCGCTGAACCCACGTCCCCACCGTATTTTTTAGGAGCATGACTGTCAGCGGCAGTTGTTGGACAGGGCTTGAATTATGGGGCCATTCCAGTTCCCTCCTTGCGCGAATGCCGCTATCGCAGGCAGACAGCTGCTTTTACCTCTTCTCCGAAATTCTGTGAATTTTGGACCCCGTTCAAGACTGAGCAAATAACGGGGGACTTTCCATTGTTTGCCATGAGCTTCACAGCAGCTGTTATTGTTCTTCATCATGTGCTGGAACATTTCTGATCGAGTTGTTGTTGTCTCCCGAGGAAACTTTTAGGAGACTTTCAGAATGAAGAAGCCTTCACATATTGGCAAAGCGATTTTTTTGCTTTCATTCCCAGGGCGATAGTCAGAGTTTTTCCTTTTTACTGACGTCATGGCTTTTGGATGTGCAAGGACTAACCCGTGGGTGAATTCAATATTTGTCTTCGTAGCTTCTGCTACGTTTTCCTTTTTACCCCACGGTGGTTTATGGCCACTAGTTCTTACAGAATCATGCTTAATTTCCACAAAAGAGCAAACTAAAGTCAGAAAAAAGTCTTTATTCTTGAAATGTTTAGAAGAAAAAAATAAATTAATTGCTGTTGCTTAATATCCCAATGTCTTTGTTTTGGTTTTTTTTTTTTTTCCTTTGCAAAGACTTCTCACACATATCTCCATCTGTAGTCATTTTTCTGGTGCGTCTGGGTTTTGTCTCTCTCTTCTTGTGGGAAGACTGATGGGCATAGTCAGCTTTTTCCGAAGCTGTGGACTTAGAGATCCAGAAATCTACTAATTAGTTCATGTTTAATCTGTACGATCTGCAAGAGCAGTTCTGGAGTCTTGTAGATTTGTTCCAGCACAGTCAAATTATGCTGATTAGATTGGTAAAAAGCCAAAAAAAAGGAAGCATAAATAGCAATTATTTTAAATAAATTCCAAGCACATAAAGACTGATTTTAGCCTGGGCTGTTGAAAAATTTCATGCAAATTGTAGTGTGTGTTTATTGCATTTTTTCCCAAACGAAGTGGAAGAGTTGGGCTTATTAGTAGTCAGAAAAAAGTTGAAATGCCATGGGCAGCCGTGATCAGGAGCAGTGACAAAGATACTCCCTGCAGCTCTGTGGTGCCTTGCAGGGGAGAGCACCGTCACCAGCGTTTGCTGCGTTGCCTGTTCCCAAGGCAGAGAGCTGTCGCTTAAAACTCCTGGTAAAATCCCAAGGCCTGTAAAACAAACCGCTCCTGTTGAACCGTGCCACCTCCCAAGGTCGCTCGAGCTGCCTGGCAGGGGAACAGGGCTGCTCCCCGCTGCAGCCACCCGCTTGCAGCCCAAACCCTGCTGCAGGCAAACGGGCTGAGAGGTGCTGGCGCAGGACAGGAGGGTTGCCCAGCTCTCCATCGGTTAGTGCAGCCGAAGGTGCTACTCGGCAGAGCCCTTCCTGGTGCTCTGGCAGTTGCTGTCCTCATTTTTGGGTGGAATGGAGTTTAAACAAGGAATTTAAAAGTCTAGCTCTTTGGTTCATCACAAATTCAGGCATGGGAGCCAGGAGGTTTAGCTCCCCAGGCTGCACTGCAGGTAGGAGGCTTCTTCCATCGTTGGTCCCACAGGACTGCCGCACTTGCTAAACAGCAACACACATGCTCAGAGGATAAATACAGGGTAGAAAACAAGTCAAGCATCATTTGAATGTTTATGGACACAGCTGAGCAAGCCCTCTGCTTTTCAAAGGCTTTCAAATGTTTAGGAAACAAAGTCATAATGAAAACCTCCCATCTCACAAGTGGGCAAATCTGCTGTTAAGAACCACTAGAGTTTTGCAATATAAATCTTATTATTGTGGTTGAAAACACAACTGGAACTTGACTTTGACTTGCAGCAAGCAGCCCTTACACGTTTTGGGAAGTGTCACGGAGCGTTAGACCGTAACTGCCAGGAAGGCACAGAGGGACCTTGGAGTAAATGGGCACGAGCTCCTAGATTAGCTCCATTTAGTCACGCTCTGCTAGAAGGTTTAAAACAGCTCCTCCGAAAAGGAACAAGCTCATCCTTCCCTCCGAGAGGATGACGGTGCTCCTCTCGGCGGTGTCGCTCTCCATGCTGCAGCCCCAGCACCTGGTACCTGACACCCATCGGCTCACGCTTCCCGAGAGGGCTGCTCCCCTTCCCCTCACCCTGGAAGCCCTTTGCATTTATCTCCACCGCGTTTCACCTGCACTTTATTGCCCAGTCAGTCATTCATAAGAAAGACTCGCCTGTAAAGTCTTGCTATAGTTCTTTGCAACCTGTCCCCATCCTCACTGCCATAAATAACTTTGTGCCCTCAGCAGACTTCCTTGGCTAAGTGCTCAGCCCTTTTTCCAGGTCATTTATAACGACGTTGAGCTGCACAAGTACCAGCACGGCTGCTGGGATGCCACTCATGACCTCCACACTCCTGCAAGACTCAACTAGGATCTCTACCCTCCATTCCTCATCCTTCAACTTGGCCTTATTTATCCTACAAATAATGGCTTCAGAAAGTGCCTTAATTCTATTACATTCCCCAGCTTTTTGCATGGGTGGCTCTGCAGCCTCGCTCATGGTCTTTTAATATTACTTTGGGGTGTATAATTGAATTCAGCCACTCTTAGGTGCTCTATAATGCAGCGGGGCAGGGCGAAAGGCAACCGCTGACTGTGCGGCGTTTTGAGCAATTAGCCGCCTCTGTGGTATTTCTGCTTTGTTGATTTTTACTCGAGGAAATCAGATGCTGGCTGGTATTCCATAAAAGTGCAACAAAATGTGACTGTTTGCTGCTAGAGTGACTGCATTGGATCCGGACTATCCGGAACTGGTGCCATGTTTCATCTGGCAGGGGAAAAGTACGGGATCTATCTATAGTCACTGATCCTTGTAATTCACAGGCAATTTGGTGGTTTTTTTCAGCTCTGATAAAAACAATGAAGCACCTCTTTGAGTCATCCTCTCTGCTATAAGATCAACCATAACCAGCTGATTTCTATGAGCAGATGTATTTACAGGCTTGGGATAGAATATAGATTTAAAAATGCCACTTTTCTGCTTCAAAGAGATCGACGTACATTTTTAAGCTGTATAAAATTAATCTAGCTAATTAATGAAAATGGCTGCAGAGTAAAATGAATTAAAGTTTCAGAAAATCATTAAGCATTGATATGGCTGCATGCTCTGATTTGGTAGTGAGTCATGACGTGGTGAACATTATCTAACTGCATTTGCATCCAGGTACTGGGGGCAACGAGAGGCTGCCGTGTGAGAGCAGGAACAGCTTTGCTTTGGAGGAGACTCTTGCTTAGCGTTCGGAGAGCACTGTTATTTAGGAAGGAGCTGTAACCCTTCCAGCAGAGGGAAGATCTAGGATGTCAGGTCCCGTTTTCCACCCTGGCACTGACTCACACCATGCCTGTATCCATCAGCCTTTAAAACGAGCGTGGTGCTGTATGATTCCCAGAGAAGCCTGTGCAACCAGGGCCCAGGTCATCAAGGCAGTTGTGCTGAAATCCCACTGAAATAAACGGTAAGGAAAGTCACTAGAAGCTGGGACATGAAACCCCTTTACCTTCTTTGAGAAATCTGCTCTTTCTTCAGGCAGCCAGCAGCTACCTAACGTGGAGGTACCACGTCCACGCTCTCCCAACAGCGGCAGGTACTTCCATCTCCTTCCGCAATCATTTTACAAGTCCCTTCCTCCTCCCTGGGTAAATGTTTGCAGGTTCAAAATCAAACTGCATGAGAAATGAGGAACTGTTGCCTTACGAACCAGAAATCATGTCTCACGCGGAGATTTATCATGCGGAAGAATCGCATTTTCTTCTCCTAGGGAGGCATGTTGCACCTTGACTCTTCTAATACACCTCCGTCAGAAGTGGTACAGAAGGAGCTGGCAGGTGCAAAGGCGCTTGCTCAGTCTGAAGGAAACACCGAGCCCTGTGTATCCCCTTGGAGGCTGAAGAAGCTCTGAAGGATGATGCACAAGACGCAGCACTGTTCCTGAGGTTGGGAGAAAGCCCTGGGCTAGCTGACATGCTGCACGGTCGTGCGCCGGTCACGCCACATCTGTTTTGCCTGTGGCTTGCTCAGCTGGTGAGCCCTTTGGGACAGGCTCTGTGTGCAGTGTTTAGCCCACCTGGGCCTCTTGGTGTTGCTATACTGCTAGCAATGCAGAGGGGCTGGATGTAATGCTAGCAACCTATTGATGGGGGGTACAGTCCCATTTATAGTCTATATAAGAAACCTTAAGGAGTCCAGTGCTGCCGTCCTTGCTGTGACATGTGTCCACAGGCTGGTCATCAGCCGTAACCATGTGAATATCTGCTCTCTCCACTGAAAAAGGGCAATTTTCTCTCTCTTTAAAGAGCTGCTAAGATCGATGAGGAAATATTGATAATGAAGGATCCTCCTGGGAGCACTGGGTGGTAAAAACTGGCCGTTTCCTATCTGCAAGGCTCTGTGTGCTTGTGGGGTCTATATTCCACTCGAGTGTTATCCATTTTCTTAAATGTTTCCACCTTATCTGACAGAGGACACAAAAACACAGCAAGAGAACATGCAGAAACTGCAACTAGTGTCTCAATTAAACTTCATTTGTCACACAGGTAATCAAATCTCTTTCTTGTCCCATGCTCTTGCCTAGTAATGTATTGAAATGGGTGATGCCTTTCCATATTATATAGAAGTATATTGTATATTTTGCTAAGATAATTTAGACCATACTGCGACTCTTGTAACAACTGCGTGACACGACGTACGTGTAACCCAACAAGTTGACCTGACTGCAGATGCTTTAAAAAACCTCTTTTCCTCTCCCTCCCTCCTCTCCAGTCCATCCCAGCCCACACGCCTTGTTACAACAGCCCGATCGAACCGACATCCTCACTAATGAGCATTTCTGATCCATGGCTTTTAAGAGGAGCAGCTGGAACCTTCTGGGGAATTGCCTCTTCACTGCAAAAGGCCAGGAACGGAGGCGCCTTCTCCCAGAAATCATTCTCTACCTTGCTACTGCTTCTTCCACTTCTTCCTCCCAGCAGGTTTGGTTCTCATATCCAGCTGATTCCTAGAAATAGGTGACTCTTGATTTTTTTTTTTTTTTCCATTATTCTGAAATAGTGCTTTATGGACAATTTCTAAGGGCATGGTGGACCAATGTAAAAAGTACCACAGAGCCTACAATCTCATCATCTTCCTCACCCCTCACGTGGAATAAAATCACTTCTGCCTCAGAATATTTTGGCATCACAAACTTTCATTCCACGTGCCCAGGGACCAGCCACGCCGAGTCCCAGACACCTGCGTCAGGGGTAACTACTGCTAGCGTACTTTTGACTCAAGGAAGGCGCGGGGACTACAGCCCCCCCAAACCAACAGGAGAGAGGAAAATCCCACTGCAGACTTCCCATTCCTGCACGGTGCCCAACAGAAAGGGAGGTTGCTAAAGCAACAGTTTCTCCTAGCTGACTAGAACTAGTCACGCACGTGGGCTTCGTGCTGAATCAGTATCGGCACTACCAGAAAAAGATGGAAAAAGCACCTTCCTCTACTTAGGCAGCTTTGACTGCTCGGCCAGCACCTCTGGGAGCAGTAGCTCTGAATTCACTTGGTCCTGGTCTCTGACATCTCCTGCAGCTATCTGGGCCCCTGGGGAGAGCTTCTCCACAGCTCCGCTGGAACCATTCATGCAAATCGCCCTCTTAAGAACTATAAAGGAATACGGTATTTAGTATCAACCCACTCAGCCCCCACCAAAATAACTTAAGGCTGAGGTCTTCAGCGGCTTGAATGATGCTGTGCTGTTTCCATGGCAGCGCACCGCTCTCCTCTCGGCGGTGTGCTGGGGTCAGGAGCAGCCAGGCGGCTTCGCACCACCGCACCTCGCAGCAGCCGTACCTGCGGAGCCTCTGTGGCGGCGTGTCCTGATAGGGTGGCAAAAAATAGCCCCTCTCCCCACCTTGTGGGCCAGTAAAGAGAAGAGGAAGATGCCTGCATCTGCCAAAAACCTGGCTGTGCAATCCGAGTTGCTTCGAAGCGCCAGGAAGAGCTGGTGCATGCTATCAGTCTGTCAGCTTTGGGTTTGAGGGCAGGAGCGGGGAGGTGATGGGAAGGGACGGCTCCACGGCAAGGGAAGCCCAGTTGTGGGCGATCTACCTTAGCAGCCAGGGAGAAACACGC
Source organism: Platalea leucorodia (assembly GCF_965183815.1). Classification (NCBI taxonomy): domain Eukaryota; kingdom Metazoa; phylum Chordata; class Aves; order Pelecaniformes; family Threskiornithidae; genus Platalea; species Platalea leucorodia. The sequence goes on from NC_138829.1 coordinate 12,077,664, forward strand.
AGGTACGGTGAGATGCCCCACAGGCCGGTGTTCCCAGCTGGCTTCTGCATTTATTTCTATCAGCGTATCAGCCAGTTCACCTCAAAGCTGTTGCCCTCCGGCAGAGAACAGCGGGTCCTGAACAGCCTAGAAAAGGACACAGAGCTCCTGGGCGAGATACACAGGTAAAGGGGCTGGATACCAGTGAGAAGGATTATTTTTATTTGACTACTTAATTCAAGGTTTATTTGTTCCCTGTGTTGATACTGGTGCAGATTCATTCCAGTTCAGAAGCCGTCACGTAGCGAGAAAGGAAATAACAGGATCTGGCTCCCCTTTTTTGGCATCTGAACAACATAGTTCCTCAGGAGCACTCGAGAGGCCAGCAGCATGTAAATGCTTTCCCTCATGGTGACACAGACAGAACTTTCTAGTACTAGAGTAACCCCCTTCCTCCCTTTGACTAGTCACAGCTGCACGTACCTTTGGTGTAACATCATGGTTATGCAATGCTGACTCTCCCACTTTGCTCTCATCGTGCCTCTCTCATATTTGCGCAAGCAGAAGCCGAGATGGAGCCCCGCAACGGCCTCCGAGAGCCCAGCCATTTCACAGTCCTCCTTTTCTGAGCCCGCACTGCTCCCACTGGCACCAGAGGTGAGCTGGGAGCACCGACCGCCACTGAATCGCAGCCTAGGAGGGCAGAGTTTTCTCCAGCCTCTGTCCAGAAGGAACCTGGTAAGGCATGAACACGTGGGCTGCCCAGTACATGCGCCCACCTAAATGATGCTCATCTGCTGGGATAAGGGCTAGTATTTACAAGTAGATCTAGGCCCACTGCACCCCTGGGCCCCCTCCTTTCTAGGTCACCATGACTTCCGCAATCATCCAGTTCACCAGGACTAATGGAGCACAGATGTACTCTCCAGGGAGCGAGCGTGAACCAGAACCCTCATCCCTGGAACGCTTCCCAGGAAGAACCATCTCCTCACCATCACGTATCCCAAAGTACCTAAGGAGAAGACAGAGCAGGAAATTAAGCAGAAGAGTGAGTTCCTACCATTTTTGCTGCTTTATCCCTTTAAGGTTCTCAAGCAGGATTTATGGTCACATCTTCTTCAGAGGAAAACAGCGTTGTGCTAACAGGTAAGCAGGAAACAACCACAGTGAGATACAGATCTGTAATGCTTTGATGAAAGCACAGGTAAACAGCAAACAGCAGCAGACCTCCCAAGTGTTTCACAAGCCCCATCTTAGTCATTACTGTTTGCCTTGTAGGTTGCAAGGTGCCTAGGACGGCTCTCCGTGCTAGCTTGTAGGGCATGGAGCACAACGGGACAAGCTGAACCTGGCTGTCGGTCAGAGCTGTGCGCTGGTGCTTGTCCACAACGACTCGGGGATCCAAGTGCACGGCAGCAATGAAAATGTGCAGCCTGCCAACGTGTGACCAAACTGTGTCAGGGCAGGAAGAAGAGATGTTTCATTCAAGACTGAAGATTAAAACGTATTAAAAAGAGAAAGGAGTCTTTGAAAGCGCGGCCCGCCAGATTCCCCCAGTGTGGCAGGAAAGACCGTGTTTCTGATTTACCGCTTTTGGCAGGGAATGGAGCCAGAATGTAAAACACAGGTGATCATAAGCAGAATTAACCAGTGGGGGTTCTGGCAGCACAGTACCGTCCACGCTGGACAGTGTGGGATCCTCCTTGTGACCCTGACAACAAAGCAACAGCAGGAAGCGGTGTGGCGCTGCGGCCACGGCTGTGACTGGCAACAAAAACACAGAAGCCTTTTTAATATTGCAAAGACAGAAATGAAATCCTTCTCCTCTTACGCAATGCTTGCCCTTCCTCAGCAGGGATCAAATCAATATGGGACCGTGCAAAGTCAATGGTTTATTTCAAGGGGTTTTGAATTGGGCTTTGTAGGCAAAAAGGCATCAGCCTTGTTTCAAGCTCCATGAAGACACATTGGTATTTCCATTCCACGTCTATTTGTAGGACAGAAACGTGACTTTGTTCCTTTTTAATCCTGTTTAAATGCTCTTTAATCCTGTTTAAATGTTACACTATTTTAAACTAAAGTCTGTCAGGAAAAAAGAATCAAGTCTAGGGCTGGAATTATCCTGGTGAAGACTGGGGATGCCACTTGTTAGTGAATGAGAATCACCTTGAAGGCAGTTAAGAACAACCTTGTAGCATTAAGGTTTTATTTCCCCATCCTGTCTTCTAGTTTCTGTTAGTACTTGCTTCCATGGTGGTGGTTTAAGCACACAAACATGTGCATATGCATACACATGCAAGCGCGTCCCTGTAATACAGCTACCAAACCCTATGAACAGTGGTAACAGCTTACTGTGTGCCTTTCTGGAGGACATTAACAGCAGCAGAAAGAGAACTTTCACATAATTTTTGGAGGACATCAACAGCAGTAGAAAGAGAACTTTCACATCATTTCTGGAGAAATGCTACAGTTGTAGGCCAACTTACGTAACTGATTTAGTTCAACAGAATTGCTTTCTGCCTTTAATCTGCTCAACAGTTTATCTTTGCTGTCGTGATCAGTTGAGCTTTCTTTAAACCATTATGGATTAGCGTTCTGCTATAACACGTTAAAAGCTTAGCTTTATTTATTTTTGTCAAGAATGGGGGAGGGATATCAGGTTCAAATGTTCAGGCAGCAGTTTATGAATGGTTATTTTTCTTACACGGCAATCAATATATTCAGGTGCCGAATGCAAGGCACAGCTAAACGCTTCCAGAGACAGTACTAGTGGCTGGAATAAAAATATTTGTGATTTCAATTAAAAAAAAAAAAAAAAGAAAAAGAAAGAAGGAACTTTATAAATTTGCATAATTATTTTAATCTGTAAATACAAAATTTAATCCAGCATTCAAATAATTCATCACACCCACCAGCTTTGTATGGCAGACCAAAGAGTAAATGGTCTGAAAACTTAATTAATAAAGCTGGTTGAGCATTTTACTAAGTTTGCATTGTTGTTGCAATTTGGAGACAGAAATCCTGCCAAAAGCAATCTGTCATTCAACCGCAGGAAGATAGTACACCATAATGCACATAAAACACCAAATAAACGGAACCTCAGCCACACTGCTTACAAAGAGGTGTTCAGCTAATATTAACCAGCTGTTCAGTGAATTTTCACAGTGGATTCATCAACTATGAAAGTGGATGATCTATTAGAAGACTACGGTATGAATCCAGGTCCAAATTTCTGCTATGAATTGATGAGCACAATATACTATTTTAAATCAAATCCAACAATTAGCACACTTCTTTGACCTCTGTGTAATCTAAATGACTTGCAGATGCCAGCCTGGAATGGAGTGAGAGGTTGTGTTCCTGAGCACTGCCAAAAATCCTCTGTGCAGCCGAACACTATTCCAAGGAAACGCTAATTCTGTGATCAGTTGTGCTGGCAACCCTATGACCTCGCAGCTTTCGTATCTAAAATGAAGCAAGTAGGCACTTGCACATTCCTAAGAGCAACGCAGACACTAGAGAAGTTAAAAAAAAACGTGTCTAGTGGTGCTAGAAAAAAATAAAAGCCTAAACCTGGGAAAGTAGTTCAGAAAACAGGAGGAAAAAATCCAGCTTATTTGCAAATAGTGTGCTGTTTGTTTTGCTTTCTTATTGGGAGAGATCTTTATTCTGCACATTCCAGTGAATGGCCATTCGCTATTAATTTATCTTCTTTTTGACGGCAAGTGGAGCACGATTCCAGAGTTTCCACATTCCCTTGATGCTGCTCTGGTTAATGCTTGTGTGCTATTTAAACAAAGCATATTCCAACCAAATCTGACTATATATGGAATTCCCTGACAAGTAGAAATTTGGATGCCCTACAAAAAAGAACCATGAAAACAGAATACACACACAAACATACAAAACTCTCCAAACTGCACAAACTCAACACGTACTAAAACAGGCTCTTGGTGGCAAAGGTCAGGTATCCAGTGTGACCGACCATCTCCCTCAGTGGCACGCCGCTTTTGAACTGCACAGTTCCTTGCTGCAGATTAGCGCACAGGCTACCTTGGTTTGATGGGTTGCTGCTGTCAAAGCCAGGGCTAGAATTATCCTCAGCTGCTTTTCCAAGGTCAGGGATTTGCAAGCTAATTGTTCTTACATTGTACACTCGGAGCAGAATTTCCAAAGTGTTAATCTCTGTAAAACCATATTCTTCCATCGCTAGGCAGGTTCTTTGGACTTGTTCGATGCAGGGGGAGAAAGAGCAGATGCGGCCACCTGCAAAATGAGACAGGGAGTGGAAAAGAGAGCAAAAACCAAAACGAAGCACTTTTTATCTTTTTTTCAAATTCTCCCAGAGGCACATCGAATTACTAATATACAGACAAAGGGAAAACATTCTTTAAGAAAATCTCCATGAGGCAACTATGCATGTTTAAAGTGCACAAAATCAAACATGGGTGACTCTACATGATGCTTCAGAGCCTTTAAAAATTGCAACGGTAAATTCATTCATCTTCCAAATCCAGTGTTGCCCACCACATTTGTTCACAGTAAAACCGTTAAAGTTGATCCCTTTAGAGCAGCAACTCTTTTGGAATCGCTATCCACTACTCTGGACTGAGGCACCAAACTGAAGTTGGCACCTACACAAAGCCAGAAGTCATTCTCCACACGCTGTACAGAGTTGCCTTCATTAGAATATAAGCGTGTGCGCACACACACTCTGACAAAAGTGGCTGTGTTTATTTGAGAACGATGGTATGCGTGTACAGAATAAAGTAATCTCTCCAGGCCATAGATGGAGTGCTGTTAAGGCTTTACCCTTTTAGTCAAGCTGACTAGCGTGTCTCCTGAGCATTAAAGTTTACTGGATATCGCATTGGGCAGTTTTACAGCAAATGCTTCAAAACTCTAGGATAGGACTTTCAAGTCATAAACTAACACTTGTCTCCTTGTCTGTGCACAGTTCAGATTTTGGATTCTAAATGCAGAGTATTAATAGGCCCCCTACAACTTTCTGCGTGCTACAATGTCACCTTAACAGCTGAGAATAGAATGATTCAGATTTACTCTGAAAAGCCACAGCCAAATCAGATCAAAGAATTATAAGGACACTGTCTGCCATAAAGCCAGGGCATGTGCTTTCACCCAGGACACAGCGTCCCACAAGGCAACTGCCCTTCCTGAAAAGCTTTTGTGCTGGGGGAAGGAACGCTGGGCAAGGCAGCTTCAGCTATTGTTTTACTTATTACAATTAGATGAAAATGCTTGCTGACCTGATTTGCATTCCTTCCCAGCCCTCTCCCAGGCTCATCCAGTCAAGCCTTCCAACACCAGTTGTCTAAGTAGTTAAAGAACCCGTGCAAGTGAGAGCAAAGCATCTTGCTAAAAATAGAGGCTATACTGGGACTACGTGAAGCCTGCTTTATCTCAAACTCCCCTTTTTTTTCCTTTTTCGTTTCTAAAGTCACATCTCTAAAAAAAGAAAGCATCAGGTCTGAAAGCGTCACTGTAGCACTCTAGTTACTGTGCAGCAACGATGTGCTGGGTACTGACTGGGGAAGAAGACTTTCCATGACCATTAATCCACCATACGCTAAGTAGGATTTAATTTTAGTCCTGAAATAAAGTCCCCACAGCCAGGGGTTCTTATCGTGCATCTTCAGAACAAAGTACCCTGGACAAGTAATTCCCTGGAGTGACAATTAAAAAACAAATCTAATAATCACCTGCAAAATTAATGCTGGTATGTGTCATTATTAACTAACTCTGTTGATGCTGATTTAATTGCACAGCCAGTCCACTAGCTCCCATGAAATTAGATTTATATGTTCATCGGGATGGCCAGGGCTACCAAAATGATTCTGAATCAGACAGCTAATCTTTTCTGGCCAAAGCAGTACACACTTCTACCATGTTTGTAGATGTAAAAGAGAAAAGCTCGGGAAGAAATTCCTGTTACATAATTAGAAAGCTACCATGATGCACATATGTTATAAAGAAAGATGTTATATCCTTGTTGTGTAGGGAACTGAACAAATGTCTAACTTAGCTAAATGTCAGTTCACAATAACTCTTTGTCTGCAAAGCAAGAATTTGCAGAGAGACCAGAGACTTACTACTATTTCATTCAGGCTTTTTGTTTTTGGTGGTTTACATTGCAATAAAAAAGGGAAACATATTTACATTTACAATAAGTCTTATTTATTCTGACTACAAGGGTTTCAAGATATGTTTAGGCTTTCATATTCACATGCTCTAGATTTACAGTCAAAAACGAAGAAGCCTGCACACAGCTGTTGCCATACAAGCTGCAGAGCCGCCCACGGTTCTTGTCAAGCCTTCAATTAAAGGCAGAGCTCCCTTCATTTTGCCTCGGGATGGTCAACTGAGCATAGCATGTCAGCCCCAAACTCGGTGATGATTTATCAGACTGCCTCCTTGCAAAGCGGACTGCTTGGGGAAGTCGGGTTACAGAAAATAGGCTTTCAAGCCGCTTGGCAGGGAACAAAGTTCTTGCTTGCAACAGCTAATATCCAGAGGGGAAGCGCAAAAAATAATGTTACTTTACTTACTGCACTGCTGGAAGCTTCTCAGGTATGAATAGTAAGAAACCAGCGTAATAGCTGGTATTCCATATAACTGAGAACATCCAGTGGGTTTTAGTATTCTGCCAATTTCATTTTTTCCCTTTCATAACTATTGTTCTGGTTATTATTAAACATCCTTCCCAAATAAATACACCTACAAATAGCTTAGAAGCAAAACCACCAAGCATCTGTCTTTATGGATCCTAACAAGTGGGAGAGGGGTCTCCTCTGCTTTTTCCTGTACGCACCACCGAGCAGGCCGGATTTGACTTGCAGGCTGGACTTGTTTGATTAAGCAGACATTAAAAGAAAACTGGAAAGCCACAATTAGCAGAAGGCTGGAATGCAAAAATGAAATTGCAGTTCCAGACTGCGAGAGGCTGTCTAAAATAGAAAGATTTGGGAAGCTTCAATTGCCATGGTGTGTTTAGACCAGCAAAAAAAGTGGACTCTGAGCAGCAGAAAAGCAGCACGCAGAAGGACATGCTCATCTGTTCTAGGAGCAGAGAGGCCGTCATCTTCAACAGACCCGATGCTTCTGAATTCTCTGCACTGTGGGCTGCCCTCTGTACCCCCGCCGGATTACCAGCTAGGCAACACCCTTTCTGTCACAATCACCAAACAGATATAAATCTAGATTTCAGCATTCACAATTCTCAGATTCTTTATGAGTCCTCTTGTCCTTTAGACATCAAGAGGCATTTACGGCTTAAAGGACTTGAATATGCATTGCTTTGTCTTGCCATGCCAAGGATTCCTTAGTGAATGAAGAAAAGACACGTACTCCCTCCCTCTCCGCTCCTGGGGCACACTGCTCTGTCTGAGGATCACAAAGGGGTGGCCTAGACTACAGAGCAGTGAAAACAACTGAAAGGAAACTTTTTAGTACAAACTGAGTTTGTGTTCTTTCAGAGCTCTCCTTTTAGGAAAGCTACCATTCCTAAATTTGGTTAATGAGATCTGTGTGTCATCATAAATTGATATAGTAATTATCTGAGATTAATCCTGTTCACATTGGGAAGCTGTGTGAGCTTTTTGATCTGAAGAGCTGTCTAAAAATGTGTTTATTCATGTATAATGCATCTGACAAGTGCTACAGTTGAGGAGAAGAGAATAATGAGACTGTATGAAAGACTTAATTTTTTTTCTACCTTCAGTTTTACAGGGGGTGAGTTAGTTTGAAACATTTAATGGAGAGGTTAAATCTCCCGAAGCCGTAGGCTGGAACAAGCCCACACAGTCCTGGCAGTCATTGTAACCAGCAACAGGGTCGAGAGGATATGAAAATTGAAGTACAATTCAGACTGGAATGATTAGAGAGCTTAAGGGAAGGGGGAAATAAAAGAGACGATTTGCATCCACATAGCACTGTAAATTTTAACAGACAGTATCTGATTAGTGATAAAGGGACACACCCTTGCATCGTTACAAGAGGTCAGTGCCTTGAAAGTTGCTCCTCCTTCAAGAGCAGCTCCTGGTACGTTCCTGTGCAACTCCAACAAACAATTTTGTTTCTGTCTGAGCAAGGACTAATACCTCTACCAGTTCTATCTAGCTAAGAACTGCATTAGGTTTCAAGTATGGAAAATCTGGCAGTGCTACCCAATTGACAAGAACTCCAGTGCATGCTTATAATACAGAAAACGTGTCTAAGTTATGTGCTCTCACTTCTGTAGGTTACAGTATGCGTCACAAGTGCTCTGACAGGTTTTTTCATCATCCCAATGTTATTCAGAAGATGCAAAAAGAAGATATGTAGTGCAGCACCATTAAGTTCCAGGGAAAAGGGCCTGTAATTTTAGAAATGATTCTGTGATGCAAAGAATACAACACAGCATTTTTATCTCTGGTAAAAGAACACAGCTCTGGGTTTTGGGACTTCAGTGCGCTGTCGTAATTGGAAGATTACGTTACAAAGATCTCATGGAAGAAAAAAATCGCACAGGCATTATCATTATGTAGGGGCGAGGCAGGAGAGTCACTGAGCAGCATCACCGTGGCATTTACTCTGTGCTAGTAGGACACTAAAAATATTGCCTCTGTAAAAGGGGACAGAACGTCCTTTTAAGTGAGTGTGCTCGTGGGCGATTTGATGTAGCTTCCCTGACAAGTGAAATTAGAGGATTCGGCTGTTGGAAGAAATTAAAGGATGTTTCTTGATTCAGAAAAGAAAATTTTCTCCAAATCACTTGCCAGCTCATTAATAGGAGCTTGATGTGATTTTTCTGCAAATGTGACCTTAACCTCTACATTTGTAGGTGCATCCTTCAAAAGGAAGTTATTCCTGCTCATTATTATGGGCTGGCAAAAGCATGCAACAAGGAAATTAAAACATCAGTTGGCTCCAAATTGGGGAAGAAAACCTAACAGCTTCCTTTAAGGATCCTTTCATCCCAAACTAGTTCCTACAGACTCTGTAAAGGCCAATAGCTTTGGCCAGCCTTCCACAGCATGGATGACGATACAGGAATCCTGTTTGACTCTTGACACACAAGAGGCTCACTGTTACTTCAGGCCAGGCCCATCGTGTGCACCTGACCTACCAATCCCTGAGAGACCGGAGCTAGGACAATGCCCTCCAGCAAGATACAACTACTGGGACTAGCTCAGCAAACAGCCAGTGCCTGGGAACCAGATGAAGCTGCTTTGTGGGTTAGCACCCAGTCCTAGATCCTAGCGGGACAGCTTTGCACTAGACCAGATGGCCCCTCAATGTTGAGAAGATATGCTTCAATTTAAGTTAGGTTGTGGATCTTTAACCTCACCTTGAGTTAATTCTCCTTTGAATCAAAGCTGGTACCACACTAGCAAAGGCTGATGCCGACATTTTAGCAAGCACTTATTGCTTCATCCATTCACTCCAAAACAATCTCCTCGGGACATGAGAAGCGTTGATACCAACTTGAGTACCACCTGCATGGGTGGAGGACAACAGCACGCTAGACTGTCAGGCTCCACTTCCTGCCCTAACACATTCCCTGTGCGTTCTTGAGGTAGCCCGAGCCCACACAACATCAGCCTTGATGTCACTGCCCTCTTCTCAGAGTGATTCAGCCGGGGGTACTCCCTACCCAGATACCACAGGGGTGAGACTTGTGGCCAGGGATTTCAGCTGCTCCTCAAAGCCACACCTGGGTGGTTTAAAAACAGGACTATGAATAACCTCTGGGGCTCAAGAAAAATAGCCAGTGAGACTTTCTACATGGACATGGTACTCCCTGAAAGCTCAGGGGAGGAGGGAGGCAAGCCCAAATGAAAATTGAAACTAGCTAAACCAGGCAATGCCTTACCTGCACCACAGGCTACTGGGAGGATGAGATATTATTTATGCTCTTATACAGCATCTGTATAACCAAACCTGGCAGGTTAGGACAACAATCAATGGCTACGCTAAGGGGAAAAAATGCAAACAAAACCTGTTTTAAGTCCACTGTGTATAAACGAAACAAATATAAGACTTTGGAAATGAAAACCAACTACTACTACAAAGAGCAGAGAACTGCTGAAGGGCTTCTGTGATGGCAGGATATGCAGAGGCCCAAACAGGAGATGTTCAGAGGGAACTTTCCCTGCAGAGTTTTGGGGGGAGACCTGACAGCACCATGTTACCTGATTCAGGTGATATCTCAGGGATCACAATTTGACAAACTCATCATTTAGGTGCTTTATGATGCTCAAGAGGGAGTGGCAAGGCTGAATTTAGGAGTAAAATCTTTAAAAGAAAGAAAGGAAATAAAAGAGGGGTGGTTTTGATAATTTTGTGACTCACACTGTTAATTTAAACACCACCAAGGACCGATTTATAATGTAAGAGGCCAATCCAATGTAATATATGGCTGTATTTTTCCATCTCCCTACCTGAAAATTTAAAATCTGTATGAAAATTATTGTACAAATGGGTTTCTACATCATCTTCCACAGCCTTGGAAGAAATAGACAATATTTATGAGAGTAGAGTAGGTGGGTGCAGAATTATATTCAAAGCACTACAGTATTCAGCTGTGAGATGACTGTGAGTCAAAAGTTTCAGGGCATTTAAGAACTGTAGAATATTGAGGATATTTTTGTTACCTCACAATTTTTTCATTTGCTTCATATTTTAAAATTTAGCCTGAAGGGGTTAACAGCAACTTTGTAAAAACCACCAAGGTCAGATATTGGGAACAGCAGCTATGACTATGGAAAAGCATTAATCAGCAGATGCTGCAAAAGAAAAACAGTGCAGGTCTGGAAATGAAAGCAAGTTCTGCAGTGCAGCAGTGCCCAAGAGATATTACAAGCAGCATTTCTGCTGAAAGTGTGGCTGGTGAAATCAGCACAGAAGGATGCAGCTGAGATGCAAGCCTTAATGTCGGCAGAGCACATCACCGGGGAACAAGAACCTTCTAGTCACAAACCTACTGTGCCATTTTATTCTTTTAGCTCTTCAGAGGTTGGCAGTGCTTTAAATGGGAGGCCAAGCTACTCTAAGTAGTGTATTTACAGCATACTGCAAGGCATAACATGAGTGATAAATGTACTCTGTGAAGAGGATCATTAACACTCAGCCTACTAGGAGCTGCAACTATTCAGGATCTTGAGCTTAAGTAGGAGAGATAACATTGATTTGATAAGGTTTTGTTAAGGTTAAAAACTCTCTCTTACATACTGTCTCAGCTGAACACTCTATAATGAATATTGTGGTTTTAAAGAGGAGCTAGCTGATGCTATATATTGAATTTCCTTAGCTCTGATTTCATTCAAAGTACCTTAAGACTTTAGGGAATAAATTACCACTGTCTGGCAGTACAGCTGTGATATTTGCACGGCACATCACAATAAAACCCACAGTGTGAATGGTTTACATGTGACCCTGTCCAGATGTGAGAGAGAGGGCGTGGAGGGAAAAGAGTGGAACAACTCATTTTCTCCAGTGATGCTTTATCACTATACTAACCCTTGGAACGGCAGTGAACAACAGCAGTATGGGCACAGACTGTTCTTACTGCAGAAGAGCTTTAACTATTTGAAAACAAAACAAAGGAGCACTATAAAATTATCTGCCTGCGGTAAGGAAAGGGAAGCAGTTACAGATACTCTTCTATCATATTTTAGATTTTACAGCAGTAAAAAGAACCCACAACAAAACTACCCACATGATTTGGAATAAAACAGAAATGTGTGTAAGTTTGTACCTCTTACTACTGCAATCAATTATATTTTATATGAAAAAGAAACCCAGCTTTTGTTTATATGCAAAATAAAAAAAAATGCTCCTGGCTCAGTCAGGTACTACTAAATCAAAAGATGAGCCTTAGACCAAGACCAGATCTCAGACACTGGTGGCTGTTTGCAGCAAAAACTGCAGCAAGTATAACCAACTTTGCCTTTTGACTGGTACATAAAGTGCATGATACCACTTCACAAACAGAAAAATGTGGGATTTTGAAGTATTATTTATATTGCCTAAGCAGATGTAACCTTGTAGAATAGCACAGCTCAGCAAAGTATAGCCAGATGGTATGGCCAGTCTGGGACTGTAATACCTTTTCTAGGATTTCAAATGCTGGAGTGACACAAGGATTCAAAAGTTGGAACTGTTCAAGCAGCTCTGCTTAGTATTCTAAACATGCACCACTTAAATAATTCAAATTGGACTGCGCAATGCAGCGCCTTCTAAGCTGGGAAGTCAGCTGAGTGTTGTGCTCACTAGATTAGATAATTTGAGCATGGGAAGGGCATCGTACAGTGCAGTGAAAATTATTTTTTTCCCAGGACACACGGGAAAGCAGCTACAAATTGAGCTGTAACCCTTGCAGGTACAGAGTGCTAACGAGTCTCTCTTTATGTATTCACTTTTTAAAGAAAGCATGTGTTACACTGGTATCAGAAAGCTTTCTAGAAAATTTTCAGTAGCAGCTGAGGTAGCCTAACAGCTGGGTCTGTCCTGACTGAGCAAGGTAATGCACATTCAGTGACCTTTAGGAACAAGCTTAAATCCTGTGGTTTCAAGAAGACTTAGCAATTCACTTAAAGTCAGGCCTGTGATCACATATTTTAACAAAGAACTGGGCCTCGGCACATAATCAAGTTTTACTAAACTCCTGGCCCAGTATGGGCACTGTTCAACTCTCCACGCTTTCTTGATTAGAAAAGTCACTTTTGTAGATGAAAGTGATCTGGCACAAGTTAGTTCAGATCCACACTAGTATAGTTACACTAGTATAACATTAATTAGGGGAAAACTTATTCCAGGATAAAAGAATGATTTATTCACTGAAGCTTATTTTTCAATAGGGAAAAGATTTATAATAAACTGATGAAATCCATCCAATACCTCAACAGCAGTTCTCACTTGCTGTCACAATCCCGGAATAACTGGCATAAGCTAGAACAGCCTTTATATTCTGTTCCCACTGCAACTAACGGCAAACTTCTCATTAGCTCCAACAGCAGAGATTTAAGGCAGAAATTGGCAAGGATATTTAAGTATAACCACATTTTCTTTAACATTATTGATGGGGTGCTCTGTTAAATAGGTCCAAATCTGCAGTGATTGATGTGAAGTGTGTCTGAACACCTTTTATACAAACACCTTTCCACTGAATTGCCTAAGAAATTTGCTTTCAGCATTTATTGTTACTGCTGCTTCCCACACACCTCAGATCTAGCAAGATACACTTGACAAAGGTTCAAAGGGTTTTTTTATAAACTGCCCATGCTAATTGTAGCAGCTAGCACAGGCCTGTAAGAAAAAGTTGTTCTTCTCCTTTCAAATCTTCCACTGTAAATTGAAGACCTCTTTTGAAGGTTTTTCAGCCTTAAAAATGCCTAGAGACTTTGACATTTGAGAACAGTCATCACACAATGGAAGCAGATCTAGCGTATGGCTCAAAGGCAGAGATGTGTGCATGCACAGTACTTCCTGAACAGAAAGAGATAAGCGCAGTTACCTTCAGCTTTTAACGCTGACTTTGCATGTCCTATGGCTTCCCATGGAGACGGAATATCTAGGAACACGGCATCTGCAATGTTTGAGACACCAAACCCATTTTTGCAGACATCCTGGTTGGTCACCGTGACCAGATGCTCCACCCCATGCTCCCGAAACTCCTCCCTGGCCTTCTCGGCCCTCTGTTGGTGGAACTCCACTGTGTACAAGTGCCCTGTGGGAGCTACTGTCCTGATGAGAGCGTGGGAGAGGGATCCGCTGCCCGTACCTAGAAAAGACAAAGAACTCATGAAATGCTTTTTAACAGTGCTAAACATTAGAACAAAGGTCTTCTCCATTAGTCCTGCTGCTTGGAACACTTACTCAACACCCAAATGAACAGAAACCATTAGTTAAACTACTGAAAGAGAACAGTCCTTCACAAGGAGAGAGGGACTAAATGACCTAGGAAACAGTCTTCAGGGTCCTTAAAGCATTAATTAAAAATCTGGCAAACTCAGGACCTGTCCTATCTCCCTGGAGTAGACAAATAATGCCAAGGGTCAGCTATAGCTCTAACAAGTGCCACAAGAGAACAGAAGGAAGTAAATGCGACAGGAAAAATTCAGGGAAATTAACCAGAGAGTTTTTCTCAAAGTGCCAGACTCTTGTAGGGTGAAAAGAGACGAAGGCAAATTTTAAGATATTTTCAAAACCTTACACTTCATTAACACAAAGAAAAGATGTTGGCAAGGCTCCAAGCTTGAAAATCCTGTTGACATCCACGCAAACAAATGGCCTTCAGGATATGGAATCTGTTTGCCCAGGCCTCTTAAGAGAGACTGGCCATCCTCAGCTCCCACTGGAATCATCCAAAACGAAGTCCTCTCGCCTCCTTGCAGTCACACTGACCAAACGACCTGATTTCGCAGGTGGCTTACAGACATACACGCCTACACAATCTTAAGGAAATCTAATGAGATCCATCACATACCTGAAATTGTACGTAAGTGGAATTACCATGTGCAACCAGGGACTAACTATTAAGACACAGATTTTTTTCTTTGTTTTAGTTTGATAATTTAGGAGACTTATTTTTCATGATCCAGTGGCATATTAAATAGATGAATGACTAATAACCAACGTTTTCACTGAAGAAAACACCCATATACCAATTCACATTGCAAATTACTCACTCAAGTGGCATTTAACAGAATAACCCCCCAAACTCAAAACCCCACTGCAACCCCAAATTATCTGTGTTTATTGATTTATAATTCTGTACTTGGAACACATTTCTCCTGTAGAAAGAAAATCTATTTCTGGCTATCTTCAATGACTGTTCAGGCTAAATTTCAGCCTGAAGCAAGTTCTTTCAACTAACATAAATCTTTAAAAAACTTATAAAGGACAGAACCTGAAGTATAGCAGTGGTGGAGAAAGCTCAGAAACTAGTAGAAAGGAAATTAATTAGGGGACACAGGGGCTGGTACAGCTGCTTAATTGGAGCAATACAGGAGCGTACAGCAAGTCAAAGTTTACTGACGGATCCAAGGTTCTTGCCCTCTGCTCGCATAAGGGGAGAAACCTTGTCGTGGCACCGTATTTAATCCGACAGCTCTGAAAGGGGAGCCATTCAGACCGTAAACAGAGCTCAGGGCCCATGTTTGCCACCCAATCAACCAACTGCACCGCGGAGTCTGCACCGCTCCTCTGCTTCCCCCTGAGAGGGCTCTGACCCCAAGGGGCAGACTAGCACCCTCCCCCCAGCTTTAATGGGGCTGGTTAGTCGGGGAGGGAGGACCTACAGGTTTTAGCACTGGCCTCAGAGAGGTCCAAGGCAAGAGAGAAACTGTGACACACATTTATTTAAAGTAAAAATCCATGCATCCATGCCAGCATTAAAATAAAGCAAACAAAAGGCAAAAGATGCGCACACATGGAAATATATCTGATCATGGCACCTGTAGGCTCTAAATGTCAACATAAACTCTTCCCTGGTCAAAAGGAGTAATGGTAGCACAGTAGCCATGTGGTTGTAAAAACTCGATATATGTGCATAGCAAAGAAATAGCATTTCATTGATTTTTTTTTTTAAATGACAAGAGCAGGGAGCTATTGTTCACAGGATGCTAAAATGACTGAAATTCTGCCTTTACATTTCATGCCAGAAGGCAGGATTGCACAACTGAGAACTTTTGCAAACTGGTGGAATTTAATTATTTTACCTCTCAAATGGGTAACGCTGCACGCTTTCCGCATCTTTCTCTGCTAATCTAAAGGAGTGAACAGAAGGCCTGTCAGCACAGCTGGGCTGTAAGCAGAAGAGAGAGGCAGCTTGTGCATGTATCCCAGTTTCCTTGTTCATATTCTTTTACATTTTTAATCACTTTCCTTTTAAATCTGCTCTTAAAAACACCACAGAAGATACTGTTTGTCCCCTTCCTAGGAAAACCCATTAAGATTTTTTGGCTTATTTTCTGATACTCTTTTTTTATTCACAACCACTCCAAGCCAAACCCTGAACTAAACCCAGCATGTTGGAAGTCACCACTTGCAGGCGCATTACAGACTGAGCTTTTGTTAAACAAGGTTGCCAGGAATTATTTATTGTTGGCTGGCTACCACAAACATGAGAATCATACATATGTATCGCATTTTAACATCCCAAATTCTATCACGCTAACATCATTAATGAGGGTATTTCTGAAGATGCTGCCCGCCTTCTCTGTGACAACACTCTCAGAACTGCAGGAAACAAAGAACAAGATGGTTATCTTGGTTACACCATTGTAAAATCTCTCCTTGAAGAGATGACAGATTCTGAACCCAGTCCTGTGAAACGATGATGACCCTCAACTCTCTTGTGCCTGATGGTTCAGCACGCTTGATGAAGAATACAAGGGTCTGGCAGTTCAGCATGAGTCCATGCTCAACACAACCCCTAAAGCCCAACCAGCACTGTCTACAGACAGTTTACAACCCTGTGTTTCTCTGATGTTGTAGAAGGGGAAATGAATGCTTATATTCACCTTCTCTCCTGCAAATCAGCAACATTCAAGTCCTCCTGCTACCTTCTCTATTCCTTTTCAATTTCTCTCTGTCCTTATTTCAAAATTGCCACTGAAAAAAAGCAGAATTCAGCAAAATGTGACTCAAAGAGTCTTAGGCACCAGTTTGGAATAAGTTCTAGCCAGGATCGGGTTTGCTTGGGAAATGAAAGGCATCCTTAGATCATACAGAATCAGTCAGGGAAGCAGCAAAACAGAAGAGGCACTACTGAAACATGAACTAGAATGCCACCAACCCTGACGTATCGTAGCTGAATTACCTGCATACAAACAAACCAAAAACCTGAATGCCCCAAATTAATATTTTGTACCAGAAGCATCAAGTTAAGAACTGTATGGACTTCAATAGATTTTCATTCTCATCTAGGTGCAGTGAAATGCCTATGTTCCTGATTTGGCCTAGAAAGCAGAAGATAAGACAATTTCTAGAACAAATACAGTTTATAATTTTTACACCAGGATGCTTGCTTTTCTGACAGCTTGCACTATAAATTGCCTTAGAAACTGTTTGCTCTCTACTACAGGACAATGCCCATTAAACTAGAGCGTATTAATCATGACTGGACTCTACAGAAGTAAAACGATGATAACTCAAACTGTACTGAAGACATTCTTAACCCCACAGTTGCTGTTCTAGAGCTCACGTAGGTGAGCACTTAGGTCATTGCTAATGCCTTTGGAAAATATGATGCTCTTCTACATTGACTATTCTGTGATCTTAATCATCTTAGTCAAAAAGCAGACATCTGCATTGCAGGCATTTAATGAGACACCACAGGGTCCCCAATATGCCATACTCAAAGCTCAAAAGCTGAAGAGGAGGCACCGTGTAGGGGATCAGCATGTAAATTAGGAAAGTGGCCCATCTCAGTCCAAAGGCATGAATTAAGATCCTGTGTTAAAACCACATGAGATAGGTGGCTAACGGCCCTGCAGACCAATGTAGTATCCTTCCCTTCTTGGGCTCAAGCACACTCTGTTCTTCTCTGATACATTTAAGCTCAGGGGAGTGTTTCTGCCCTCTCCTAAGACAAGGAAAACACTGCAGTTTTAGAAGGATTTCAATCCTAACAAGCGGACACCTGGATGAAACACTCTAGCTCAGCACCTACTGATAGTTTCTTCTGATTTGTAGACAAGAAAGTATTGATCAGATGAACTCCCCGATCATTCCCCTGACCTCAAACAGATCTGTTCTTCTCACTCTCTGCTTATTCAAGTGACAGCTTTTCCACAAAGAAGCCTCCACGCACCTCAGCCATCTTGAGACAATGTTCATGTTAACATCGTTCCTCACCTTTTCAAAGCTGCAGTGGACAACATCTGAGCTGTTCAAAAAGAACACGTGCTATTTCAACGCTGTCAAGAGAAACATGAGTCTTACCACAGCATCTAGCATAGTACTTGACTGGTAACTGAATAAGAGTACATTTTTACACTGTTTTCTGTTCAATCTAGTTTTCTTATTGCAAAGGGTATTTGTCTAACCTCCACTACATTTCCTCATTGCAGGCTATCGCTTGGCTTGTCTTCCCTAAAAATTTCTCATCGTGGGTGCTTCTTTTTAAAAAAGGAACTACAAATTGTGCTTTAGGACCTATAGATGTTTACAGCAGTGCATAAGCAAACACATTTTGGAATAAAGCTGAAGAAGCCCTTAAGTGCATACATAGGTTCATATTGCTTGAAAACAGGAAAAGTGAAAAGTATGCAGAGTATTATTTAATACTGGGTCAATACAATGTCTAGTAATATTTTAATAGAACTGAAGTTTCTCCTGCAAAATTTGGCTACCTAAGATATTCTAAAATGAGTAAATACAACAAAACAACGACAGTGTTGCTGTATTTGTCTCCTAGCTACACCACTTAGACCTAAAAAATAATGAGACAGGTCATGAGTCAGCCATGAGAACGGAAGGAGCCTCAAAACAAAAGGAAAATTAATCTTTAGACAGAGCAAACAACTGCACAGCTAGTATCTGTCAAGAAACACTGAACAGAGGAAGACCGGTCACTGTATATGACAAGTTTATGTAGCAGGAGAATCATTAATAATTTTTAGCAAATAAATGAAGAGATATTAAGCATTTGATGGAAACTAACCCAAAGATCTTACGGTGAAGACAGTCAAGGGCACAAATCATGGTGGCAGAGGTAAGACACAGCAAGAGCAGGGACAGAGAGAGGGAGGAGGAGAGGGGGGGAAAGAATTTCAAGGAGATGAGCTGGCAGCTGAAAGAGGAAACAGCACATCAAGAAGTTCCCTTTACAGAAGATTAGCTCTTTCTCCTGCCTATCTGTTGCGGACACCACGCTGAAACAGGCACTTTAGGCAGCAGGCTGGAGGTCAGAGGGGGCCACTGCTCGCTGACCAGACTGAGGACTTGGGGGAAGGATAGTAGGGAAGTTTTCAAGGCTGGCACTGCCTACAAAAGGAATGGGAATGTGAAGACTGAAAAGAATTTTTCCTTAGAGATTCAAGAGTTGGAGTTCTTTAGGGAGGGATCTTCTGCAGAACAGACATAATATTGTTAAGTTCAGAGCTGCATGAGAAACGCACATGGTGGTCAAGTGAAATGATAAGATGAAAGTGAGTCCAGAAAGTCTGGAAACAAACGCTGTAGGGTATGAACAGCATTCCTCATCAGCTGCAGGTCAGCCACAAGTCTGAATACAATAGAGTGACGCCTCATGCGGCCACAGTTTTGGTTCAGTTCTTTGGTATGTCAACAGAATACTATGCTCTCCGACATTTGTACTGATGAGGCCTTTCTTATACTTCAAAAGGTGCTACAAAAGGATCGGGTTTTTTAATTCTTCTCTCACTCTAACCTGAACAGCTGCTAAGAGGTAGATAAGGGAGACATTATAAAACATAGACTTAATTAGTATGAGCACGTTCCAAAATCAAATTAATACTTACAAACTTTGGTCTGTAGTTTACACTAAAGATAGAGCTGCAAACAGTTTGCATACACTTATGCCACAAAAATTGTAAAGACATGAGCGGTATTTGTCAAAAAGTCTATAAGCACTTCAGAAGAGTCATAAGCATACAGTGGACTTGCCGGGACTCCACAATAAACTATTAATAATTTATTAAGTATCCATTAATCATTAAGTCCTCATTATTTTTTTATGAGTGTACTCTTAACAAAAACTATACCCAGGCTGTGAGTTTGAAAATTTCATAATTGTTTTTGAGAAGCTCTAGTGTAAGGCTGGCTGGCAGCTCTCATTACTCCTCCACAGAGAAACCATGAGGAGCCAGAATACTGTTCTCAGTCTTCAGAAATCCAGTCTGTGGGCTCAGAAACCCATTGCTGTGTGGCAATGAACAGGGTTTAGCAATTTTTAATTTGGGATTTAGCTGAAGGGAAACAAAAAATCCAATTAACATTTTTGCTCATGTGAGTCTGATTTTGCTGAATGCTGAAGGATCAGTGGGATGGTGGTTAGAATACTTTTGGCTAAATTACATTTTGTCTAAATACTATGCTCCATCGAAGCCAAAATATTTCTGAGATTTATCAGATTAAATGAGGTTTCACAGTGCTGTACTGCATTCCCTGAGTAATTCTGGGGGTTAGGACAGACACTTGTTTAGGTCTCACCAGGGAGAGAGCACAGTAAAAAAGCCTCAATACGTGGGGACTGGAAAGGAAAACAAAAAAAAGGGTTCCACACACTTTTGTTTGGAAAAAATATCTGCAAGGTTTCATATTGGTTCCAACGTAGTATAAAAATAAATGTAAAAAACTCAAAATCTGTTGTCAAATGGAGTTCTTATACTACAGGTAGCTGTAATTACTGGACTGAAAATAGCCTTGCCTGGGAAGTTGACATCAAGATTAGTTTTGTAGTGTGGTGACACAAAGAAAACAGATTCAGCTTATTCCTTTATCTAGACAGTGGCTGCACATGCCATGAACGCAAATGGGATCAGAGTTACCTGACGAGAATTAAAGTTTCACACTACCAGGCCACCCGCAGCAGGTATTTTAGCAGCTATCCTTTAATTCTGGGAAGATCGAGTTGTTAAAGACTGTATCAGAGTGGGGAATTCCTCAGACCAGGGACCAATGCTTTCAAGAGATCTTAGCTCCAGTGACGGTGCTAACAGTTTTTAAATCTCAACATACCGTTATAAATTAGAAATTAGCAGAAGACAGAAAAAGGATCGTATTCCTACACCTCCGTCATGAAACATCAGGCAGATGCCGAGTTCCCTTATAGCCTCAATAGAGTATGTTTGGATCATTTTAGTTATGCATGTGCTGCTGACAAGCTTCCTCTTTATGTATTTATTAAAGATGATTAAAAATAGTAAAAACTGTATTAATATGTTCATATAATTTATGACAAATCATGACTAATCAATTTAAACTGCATAATTCAAGTGATATAAAATTAAGCCTCCTGGTTATTCTACTGAATTTTTATAAGCACACACAAAAGATAATTTATACTCGTATTCACAGCATTACAACATGACACAGAGGGTATTTCATCTTACTTTATCGATCCTTTCTTCATACAGTTGTGTAGACTAATCCACAATTCTGCTTGCTTACACTGGGTGAATGCAGGTCACCCTTCCACGGTCTCATTAGTAAAGACAAGAGGAAAAGAGCCTGGCCTCTTTACAGTGCCGCTTTGCCAGTCTGTACAGCAACTATGTGTATCAGTTCAATTTCAAATGATAAAAAAGACAGACCTCCACGCTAATTAATGCTCAAAATACACCTAAAACCAGCACCTGCAGGAAGCAGATTCAAATGTCATTACTAGACCAGATTTCCTGTCTTGTTTCTATTAATCGCCATTGGGCTGGTTCTGTCTAGGCCACACAAGGTTAATCTAGAACTAATGATTTTGGATCACTGGATACTGTCTAATTTAGGATGGCACCAAAGTAGGTTACATCATCATGCTGGAGGCTCCAGTTGTCAATACCTGTAAAATTTTTAATTCAAATCACTGCTTCTGGTGAGTTGCAAGCAAATTTGCAGTAAGATCTCTTGCTTCAAGGTTAACCAGATGAATTGGATGCAATACTCTTTCTATCTTGCTTCGTGAACAGTGAATCTTTCAAGCAATACAAGCACAACTATAGCAGTGTAACTGTTCACTTTTCCTGGAAAGCTGAAGTTAAAACACTTTAACAGCATAGGCATTAAAATAAACCTGGGGACAGTTTCCCATTAGCAGAAAGGATTGTTTGTGGCTATGACTTTTGACTCATAACATTTTTTGGAATGTGGATAGGTTATCTCATCAAGTGTTTCCATTTCTTAGTTGTTCAGATAAATGAGCTTTTAAACGTTTTCATCCTCTCTAGGCACCTTTGACATTACTGAAAACATTTTATGTGCAGCTCTGTACTTTAACATTCACCTATTCCAAGTGAGGCAGGACATGGAGCAATTCAAATCTCCTCCACCCTGAATGATTTTCTGTGTTTATTCTTCCCATCCTGTTTAAACATAGCAGGGAGGGGAAGAGGTGAAGAGCTGCCCAATGAACAATACTGCTACTTCCCATGACAACCCTAAAAATGCCTAATTGTCCTACAAACCAAATTATAAACTCGTAAGACCAACCTTTTTAGCAGTACCAAAGGCTTCTGCATATGGCTTTGCCTGTTCCAAGCGCTGCTGTACAGCAACCAGCTCCATATACCACCTGTTTCTTAATGGGTGCAACTGGATGCAGAGATAAGTGGTATTTCAGTTGTGTTGGAATGTGGTCGTTATGCCTGAAAAGCTGCCCAAAATTGTGCTTGGGTGGGAACAGGGAATGTTAAATGCAAGAAAATGCACTGCAGCACAACCTCGTCATGCTGATCCTTTGCCACATCTATGCTTGAGAGGGAAGTGTATGAAACTGCTTCATAAAATGAATCAAAGGAAACAGCCAGAAAAAACAAGGACAAACTACCTCGGTTCATATTTTTCCAGACTACAGAGAAGCAATCATATCAAGCAAGCCTCATACTGCCTGCAGTAACAAAAGTCATGAAGGCATTATTATAAACTGTATTTAACCAGGAAAATATCTATTAATATAAAATTTCACTCCTTACTTGCAAATTAAGCAAAATCATGGAATCTGCATTAAATTAAACCACATTTAGAAACAAAACACAGCCCTGCGATGAACACAGCATCCATTGTATTATACAGCGACAGCGGTTTTGCATGCAATTGCAATGCTACAAGTGGATCACACTTAGGAAGATGAAATATATGTACTTACATGGTATCACATTCTAGAAATACTGCTAATTTATTTCTGTTATTAGTTCAACACTCTATCATCAGAGTCTCTTTCACTGGTTTATCTCAACTATGTTCTCTCAAACTGCAAATTCAATGCCTGAATTTTCATTCAAAGCACGTATTTAGAATTATTTTTTAAGTACTTAACGACAGTTTCAGAAAAGGGAAAGACAAATGTTTATATATTTATTTTAAGAAGATGAACTAATCAAACACATACTCAAAGTTATACCCGTACATGAGGCCAGCATACTGAAGTAACGTTATGTGTTGAAGAAACAGCAGCTGATAACATGTGCACATGAAATAGAATTACTCAATGTGTAGGCTGGGAAAAATTATATCACAACGGAAAAAAAAGAGACTTTTTGCAAAATGTAAAGATAAGCCTGTTTTTTCATACAAGTGTTGGTGTTAGTTCTTAATAAAGGATTTCAACATATCATTACCTGATTCGCATACTATGGAGCCTGGTTTCAGTTCTAACATCATGGTGATTATAGAGATGTCAGTGGAATACAGAATCTGTGTCCTATGTGGAAGATTCATGGTCCACAGTTCTGGAGTGGGATGAAGAATAAACACCCATCCTCCTTTACTGCAGGTCACTTTGGAGCCATACTTCTTGCCGATGAGGTCTGTGGAATGCCTGATGACCCCATACTTGGTCTGAGTTACAGTGCCATGCTGGACTTTCACGGGAAACATGGATTCATGGCCCAAAAACACAATAGCTGTGTCGCCATCCTTTATTGTGTCTCCATATTCAACAAAACTCATCGTGACAGTCTTGTAGTTGGCTGATGGTTGTCAACTAGAAGAGAATAAATATGTCAAGAGAGTTTTGCAGGATCACGATGGAGCTGAAGCTACAGACATAAAACGAAGTAATTTTCTTTTTCCAATACAGAACAAAACCACGCTGTGCAAATAAGATGTTAGCAAGAGAACTCCGTGAAGTTCAGGGACCTCCCCCTTGCTGCACTCCTGATCCAATTAAAATCAACGGAAAGATCCCACAGATTTTAATATAACCAGTATTTTTCCCATTTTATGGTGCATTCTAAAGAAAATTTAGGAAATACATTGTAATTTACTCAGCCTGCTACTACTGAGAAACTTGCCAGGTAGTTATCAATTTCAGCACTCTGTTCAATTCCAGTTCACAAGCTCTCAGAGTATGGTGTTAAGTAGTAACTTTTATTTCCACCTGCTGGCTTACCCCTTGGTGATGTACAACATAAGACAACTGTTACTTGCCTGGATATCAATCACAAGTTATTAGGACCACTAACAAAAGTTTATTTGGAAGTTTTCCAAATGAAGGTTTAGAGATGGGATAAAGGTAGTATCTGCATTAATTTATGCATAAATTTGACTAACTACAAGGAAAAAATAATATTGTGGCCTTTAATTTGCCATTGGGGGTGCAAAGTAATTGTCTGGGAAGTGATCTGTGCTGCAACTAAATGCAAACAACCATTTGCAAGCTAATGCAAACAGTTGTATCACTTTAGCCCTATGGTGTCAGAGCGGTTCAGAGAATTACAATTAAATTTTGTTGTCTTTGAGAAGACAATCTAGAAATTAGAACGCAGCTTACAATGAAACCTGGCATTGCCCTTCAGATAAGGCAGCTAACTATCTAAGCTGCAGGTTGATCAGTTAGTGGAATTGTTTAATGAAGTAATGGTGATCCCAAAGTTAGAAATTAAAGCCTATGACAGAAGGCTTTGAAAATCAGATTTCTGGTACTTCTTCCATGAGAGAATTAAAAGCAGCGTTACTTCTAGTTTCAGAATAACGATTTGATTCCAGTGCTTTTGTATTGAATGTGTAAGAGCTTGGTCCAACTTCATCATTTTCATTAAAAACTTTTAGTTCTCAAATTCTAGTCTGTTTTTGTTGACCAAAACTTGTTGTAGTTCAATTTGCTGTTAAGCAGCTAGATTTAGCATTTTTCCGCTGCAGTCACTGAGACGGATAAACAGATGTGCTTGTGGGCAAAACTTCCAAAGCTTATGACATGCTTATTGCATAAGGTATTCAGATGCCAAAGCAGAATAGGCCTGTCTGGACATATGGTGAAATAGTAAGAAGGGCATCCCGCGAATTCAGAAATGTATACATACTGGACTTTGTCAGAGAGTACAAATGCTTAAGCGTGTTTTATACCTTGCACCTTCTGATTTTATTCATATTTTAATCTTTCATAAATGACACTTGTAGTTCTCATTCTAGATACTCTTAATGCAAGGCCAGTTTTCAGCTCTTCGTTAGAAAAGTACCATTTGAAAGGAGCTCAACTGTACTCCACTTCTTTCACAGTATTTAGACTGTAGTTACACCCATGTGCAAAAGCAACATTCCTGCAGCATGTCTGCAAGGACATGGAGAGAATTATTCTCCCTGTGATTACACAAACTGGCTTCCAGTTTCGTTGCCGTCCCGTGAGTCAGTACACTTACCACAGCTAATTGTCGCAACAGTGTACACTGACATCCCAAGTGACAAATCTCTCAGGCTCAGATCTCACCTGGCACGTTATATTCATACACTTGGGGTAAATTTGGGGTCTGCGAGGAGTTTGGTAGTTTCTTTGTCTCCCCCTATGGCAGGGAGCACAAACGCTCATTTTCATTCATTCATTTTCAACCATTTCCCATTCCCATGAGGCAGGGCCTCATGCACTGTTGTTGCACTTCTCTCCTTGACTCTCTGGGGAGCACGCAGATGTCTTGGTACAGCGCAGCTCTTGCCACACGGTGCTGTGGGGCGGGAGTGGAAGGGCAGGCGAGGCAGTGCCTTCTGGCAAGGGGTCAGGACTTTTCTAGGGGCTTGCCATGACTGCAGCGACCTACGCTCAATAACCCAGGCGACCCCTTGCAGCCTCACAAATTAAACCACTGAAATGATTCTGGGTTCCCTTCAACCAAAACCCTGATACACCTCTCCCTCTCCTGACCGGCTTCCACACAGGCTGCCTCTTCCCGCTCGCAGAACCCTGGCTGCTTGACAGGGCAGCAGGGGGACCCTCCCGAGGAGGAGGAGGAGGGGGAGGCAGGCCTAAGTCTCCCAGATCCCGGGCAGTCCGGGCCCCCCGGTAACACGACGGCTGGTGAATCCGCCAACGGGCCCCCCGCCCTCCCCGCGGGCCGCTTCTCCCCGCGCCCCCTCGGCTGCAGCCCGCCCCCGTGCCCTGAGGGCGGTAACGCGGATCCCCCGCCCTGGGAGCGCATGAGGCCGTCGCAGCGGAGCCGGGAACGTAATGGCTGCTCCGGAGCCGAGTCCAGAGTTGATTGATTTAATTCGGTATTTGCTGAGGGAGGGTTAAAAGCGCAGTCCAGGCAGGGAAAGGGGGAGCCCGCCGGCGGGGTGAGAGGAGGGATTAGCCTGCAAGACAGCAGCATTAACCCGTGACGGGCCCGGGCGGCGGCTCCACATGGAAGCGGGAGCGCCCTCGCCCAGCCTCGTCCCAGGGCCCCCGCCGCTCCTCAGGGCCTCGCGTCCCCCCAGCAGCCACCAGCTCTCCCCATCCCCAGAGCCGTTACCTTCCGGGGCTGAGCCCCGCCAGCAGGCCCGGCCCGGCCCGGCTCTCCTCACACGTGGTGCCCGCCCAGCGCCTCCTTCCGCCCCGGTCGCAGGCTGCTGACGCTCCCGCCTCCCCGCCGCCTCCGCCCCCGCCAGCCCTGCCTGGAGCCGGGGAGACGCCGCCGCCCGTGCCCGGCGCGGTCAGCCCCGGCTCCCGCCGCCCGGCCCCCTCAGCCCCCGCCGCCCGCAGCCCGATCGAGGCGCCCGTCCCCTCAGCCCGCCGCTGCCCGACCCAGCCTCACGTCCTCTCAGCGCGCCTCGCTGGCTCCCTGAGGAGCGGGGACGGTCACCGACCGCCCTCGGCAGCCCTGCGGGCACCCCCTCGCCGAGCCGAGCGGGGTGGCCCTGCCTCGGCGAGGGGCGGCGGCCCCAGCCGGCCGGGAGGGCGCGGAGGGGCAGCCGCGGTTCGCCGCGCCTCTTAACGGGTGAAACTGAAGGGGTCCCCGCGGGCGGCGGGTTCCTTGGAGGGCCGTGAGGGTTACCAGGCAGCCCAGCGGGAACTCCCGTTTTCCACCCATCAAGCGTCCGTTTGGGGGGCCTGAGGGCCGCCGCCAGGCGGGGCGAAGCCCCTTCCCCAGGGAACGGCTCTGCCTCTGCCGCTGGTGGAGCCAGGCCTCACCCCCGGCACCCAGGCAAGAAGCTTCCAGAAGGTTCTGCCTGCCCTCCCCCAGGGCAGCCCGCTCGGGGGAAAGGCAGCTCAAGGCCGACCAAACCCTTCATACGGGTTTCGTAAGGCTGCAGGAGAAACCACAATGTGGGCTCAGAAGCAGCGGAATCATTATCTAAACCCCAAATAGCATGGTTCTAACTCCTACTTCTGTCTCGTGTTTAGGACTGAAGTGATGTGGAGAGCCCTGCGTGCCCCAGTGGTACGGGGGCTGTAGTCAGGAGGCAAGGAGGAGCCAAGGAGGAGAGTATCGCCTCATCTTCTGCTTGCAACAAGCCCAGGCCACCTGGCATGGGAGGGGTATGGGCATAGCAGAGAGCATGTGAATCACCCCGGACGGGCAGGTAATGTTCCCCGCTAAATCAGATAACGCTCTGTATGGTGCTGCGTTCACCACTAACCTGTAATGTACAATAGTGGAGAAAAAGTCATCCTTCCGCAATCAAGAACACAATAACGGAGAGCCGTATAGATGATAATTTGTGATTTTTTTTTTAATGAATGTGAGTCCACCAAGTATAAGGGAATTTTTGCCCATTACCTTCAGTGAGAACACACTTTTTGTTATGCTGTTGACCTGCCCATATCATAATTGCAGTAGTCTTTGTTATTTAGTTATGAAACTCTCCTCCATCTAATCTAAACATAATGTATGCAGTTTCAGAGGTTTCTTAAACTGTGAACTCCTACTCAGCTGTTTTTCTGACTGGCAATCATGGCTCTACTGTGGCTTTATATTTGCACCTACCTTGGGTTTTTTCTGTCATTTTTAGTGTCATTGGTTATATTTGTCATTGTTTATGTTCTTATGTCCTTTCTTTCCCATGATGAACTGCTGTTCAGATCACTGCGGGCCTGACTGTATGCAAGATCAGGACACTCGGCATCTCCTAGTTTCCACAGGCACTCAGCTCACTGGAAACGATCAGTAATTTTCAACAGACTGCCTAAGCAGCGGGAAAAAAAATACACCAAGGATAATAGCTAGGCAAATATATTTTAAGCGATACATGTAAATGGGAAGGGAAGTTTCATTTGAGAAGTTAAGCAGATGCAGCTATAACCAATCTCTTTAATCTACTGATACATGAGTGTTATGTTTAATTTTTAAGTACTGTTTAGTTGTCAATTAGAAATTGGAAACAATTCAGTTGTTTGTAGCAAACCACTTTCTCTTGCTATTTCCTAATTTGAAATATTCTTCTAGGTTTTCATGAAGATGTTTATCCCCTAATTCTTCAGGTTCATCTTACGTTCACGCGAGTAATTTCAGAAGACACATTCACTAGCTAACACCCATCTCCTCTTGCAGTTGTACACTGCACAACATTTATAATTAAGCCTCTTAGGAAGTCAGCTGCATGGCCCATGATTAACTTCCCTTAATTCTTCATTGTTAAAGCTCAGTGCAGAGATCTCTGGAGTAATCGCCCCCCCTTTCCATCCTGAGCTGCAGGACGGCAACGTAGCGTATACGAACTAAGATACCATCCCAGCACAGAAAGTACGTGTTGGTGCCTTTATCACAGTCTAACAGGCCGTACAGGCTTGTCCAAAGAAAGTATTCTCTCAGCAGATGAGCTAGATAAAACGGTTGATCAGAGACTGTTGACACACTGCGCAGCATCTATAATCAAGTCACTGGGGAGGCCGGGATGGGGTGCTGTAACAAAGGTAGGATCCAATTTACACACAGCTTTCAGCAAATCTTAAAATGCTGCCTGAATAAAACCCAGTGAGGTAATAGCCACTTCTGACTTAGTGCATGCGGGAAATTTGTCCAACAGTGGTGAGGAAAAGGGGGTAGAGGGTGCATTGTGTATTAAACATGTAAATTGGATATATTTGGGTTGGTTTGCGCCCGCGACTCTGTTTCCATGTCTTCAGACAAAAGTTTTGTGAAGAAGAGGTGTCTGTCTGTGTCGGAAGTGCTATAATGAATGGCACATTGAGAGTACTACCAGTTTATAATACTGTAATGACCGGTATTCCCTGTTCTGCAAGATGGGGAGGGAAAGAGCGTACCCAATGAATAGTAATGGATCCTCGGATTTTGGTTTTTGAGGTGACCTTGACTCCACGAATCTATGGAACAATAATAATACAGAACAGTTGATTGCTTCTCTGTGGCAACAGATTATGGAATAAGACAGAAGGAGCCTTCGATACCTACGCTTTTTTTTGTGAAGAAAAACACCACAGAAATGTGGTGTAATGTAAGAAAATGCTCTTAGTTTTATTTCTATTGTTACAAATTAAAAATAATAACTGAGTGGTTTACACTAAAAAAAATCCACAATCGGAACTATGTGTGACTTCAACAAAAAAGAGTAAAAAGAAGATAAAAAAAAGAAAAAAAAAAAGTGTTGCAACTGAGGTCATCCAGCAATATTACATTTATTTTGAGGACTCTGGGTACGATTTTACACTGACATTCATTTAATACCCGCTTAGCGGCGGCATTATTTGCAACTGACACTATTCTGAAGCACGAGCGATGTGTGAAACTAGTAAAACGTAGGGGCAGATTTTGTGAGGTTAACAAGGCAGCGGAGACCTAGAGAGAGGATTTGTTCTTTGATCCGGGAGATAAGAGACCAGGCGTGCACAGATGCCGAGCCCTTGGCTCCTACTGGAGATCACTACACTCAGCATTTCAGTCTATCAGACCTGGAATAACTCGGGAATCTGGATGGCAGCCAAACACAACGCAGTTTTATTTGAAGCAGTCTATGCTTTTTGTTTTGTAATGATTTCCTCTATCTGTGTATTATTTTTTTTAAATCCCGAGCAGTTCTGTAAAGTGCACGCGCTTCTCGCTGTCGAGGTGAGGGTACTGGTTGTGGTGCTGAAAGAGTTGTGGCGGGGAAGGAGTTTCAGCTGATGTCTCCTGACGTGCACAACTGGTGTCGAAGAAAGCAACTCTGCGACTCGGCCCCGCGTTCGCATGGGTGAGTACGCTCTGTTTGGACAGGAGGATCAACGTGGGTTCTGTCGTGAGAAATGCACGTCAGAGAAGGATAAAGAAACTATTGTGTAAAGGTGAAAGTCAGATCAAGATAGTCATTCACGTTGTGAATGTATTTATTTCTGCAAACAATGGGATTCTCGGCTGCATCTGAGCTTTGGGACAAACCCTGCTCATTCCTACAAGGAGACCAGTGGAAGTCACTATTTTCGTGAATTTCAGGTGAGTTTTAGGTGGGTCAGATCCCAGCCTTCCTACTTCTGTCTTCAGCGGGAAATCAGCCACTCTCCAATAAAACCGAACTTTTTTTTTTTTTTTTTGGCACATGACGAGCAGGAGACTCGCCGCGCTTTACACAACCACCCCGCTTCCTTTCGCGTTAAACTGTGAAACGAGCCCACGCCTTCGCAGGTGCCGGAGGCGAGGCGCCGGGCGAGCGGCAGCTCCTTCCTCTGCAGAGCCCGGCCGCTGCTCTCGGGCGCCGGGGCCGAGCCCCGCATCCCCGGCCGCGTCGGCGGCTCCTGCCGAGCCGGCTCGGGGGCGGCCCGTCGCCCGCGCGACCCGGGGCACGCCAGCCCTGCCGCTGAAGCCCTCCTGGTGAGGGTGGCAGGTCGGCGCACCCGTTACCGAACCCTCAACCGGGGTGTGAAGCCTGACGGGAAGAGGCCGCGTGCCCGCGTTGGCGTGCGACGGCACCGCCACCTGCGCGCAACCCTTGGCCGATGGAGGGCGGAGATGGGTTTCCACACGCGTGTAGGTGTTTAACCAAGCCGCCGAGGGCGCCGTCGCCTCTCCGCTGCGGGGAGCGGCTCCGGCCCGGCCCGGCCCCGGCCCCGGCCCCGGCCCGGCCCCGCCGCACGCCGCCCTGCCTCCCCGAGGCCAAGCAAAATGGCGGCACGCCTGGGCCCGGCCAGCGACAGGGCGCTCGCCCCGCCCTCCCGCGCCTGGCCCAATGGAATGAATGGGCTATAAATAGCGGCCAATGGGGCGGCGGGTCGCGCTCTATATAAAAGAGGCGCGGCAGCGGCGTTGGGGCTCCACTCCGGCTAGGGAGCAGCGGGGCGCTGAGGTCCTTGCTTTGGCTGCGGAGCCCTCGGTAAGTCCCGGGGCAGCCGAGCCGTCCTGCAGCTTTAAAATAAGATTTTTCTTTTTTTTTTCTAATTTTTTTCGTTTAGTTTTTTTCTTCCCCCTGTGTGGGGTGGAGCCGGTCCGGCTGAGGAGGGGGAGCGGGGCTGCGGGTGCGGCGGGGGGCAGCGCGGGGCAGGGGCGCCCGGCGCGCAGCTGGGGCGGGGGCCGTGGCGCGGAGCTCTCGGCGGGGCGCGGCGCAGGTGTTACCGGGCTTGCCCCCAGCCGGAGCGGGCCCCGCTCTAAAACCAGATCCACCCGGTATTTAGCAGGGTAGTTACATATGCTCGCCCCAGCCAGGTCCCCCGAGGGAGCCGTCTGTTGTATAATGGCTTGTTAGGTGCTGCCCACCCCGCCGCTGCCGAGTCGGGGAGCAGCCGGGGCGCCGGGCGCTAACGCTCCTGGGGCCGGGGCGCGGCGGGTCCCCCCCGCCCGGTAGCGGCGGGAGGAGGAGACGCGGCCGCCCCCCGAGGGCACGGCGGTGCCGCCCCGCTCACCTGCCGGCCGGCCCGGGGTCCCGGCGGGGCCGAGCCCCCCCCCGCCCCAGCCCCGCGGCGGCCCGGCCGCTCCCCCCGCCCCAGAGCGGCCGGCGGGGTCAGCCCGGCGCTGCCAACGGCCGCCCGGCGCTGCCAACGGCCGCCCGGCGCGCGTCCCTTCAGCCGGGCGGCGCCCGGGGAGCGGCCGGGGTGGCGAAGGACGGGGCAAGGCTGGCGGAGGTGAAGAACTTTTTCCTTTCCTCCTTCCCGGCTCCTGCGGGAGGTGGTGCAGCAGCGAAGGTGCGAGAGGCAGGGGGGGAACAGCGGGCAAGGTGACCTTGCCTGGGTGCCGGGCTTCCCCCCGCGGGCGGTGTGGAGGCCTGCCAAGCCCCCAGTGATAGGCTTCCCCTCTCTCTCCCCTAGTGACTGCGGTAGGGTCAGCCATGCCCTTCTCAAACAGCCACAACCTCCTGAAGATGAAGTACTCTGCCGATGATGAGTTCCCCGACCTGAGCGTTCACAACAATCACATGGCCAAGGTGCTGACCCCGGACCTGTACAAGAAGTTGAGGGATAAACAGACTTCCAGTGGATTTACGCTGGATGATGTCATCCAGACTGGGGTTGACAACCCAGGTAACGGCCGGGGACCGTTAGATCCGCCTAACGATCTGTTCTCCCTCCTTACTGGAAGTGCTTCTTGACAACGGCACCCAAAGCTCTTGAGCTGCTGAGAGGCAAATCTTGTAAAGCATTGAGAGACGGCTCTAAACGCATGGCTGTGTTAAAAGAGGCCTTGTTCTATCAAGCCATGTTCCTTGCTGTGGTCTGACATATCAATTCCCTGACACTTCAATTATGTAACTGCTCTGCTAAATACTTTCAATCCAAACAAAAAAAAAAAAAAAAAAAAAAAAAAACCAAAAAAAACCCAAACAACAACAAAAAAAAAACCAAAACCAGATGCATTCTAATTATAACGCAACCGGGGGGGAAAAAAAAACCCAACCCTGATGTTATGTGGGATTACCTGGCTGTTCTGGTCTATTCCTATTCCAAACTGGTTATGTGATGTTTTCTAGCACTTCTATGAAAAAAGGGGGAGCAGATGTGTTTACATGTTAACATTACAGTATTTATTTTTACTCCAGCAATATCAAAATGGCCCAACTAAATAATCAGAGACTGCCTCCTGATGAGGAGTACCCGGACCTGAGCACCCACAACAACCACATGGCCAAAGTGCTAACCCTGGATTTATACAAGAAACTGAGAGACAGAGTCACGCCCAGTGGCTTCACCCTGGATGATGTCATTCAGACTGGGGTTGATAATCCTGGTAAAATGCGTTGAGAATATTCTGTGTGAGCCAGCTGAAGTAACTGGTGCTTTTGAATATGGTGACTTGAAACTAATCTTGTGGAGGTGGTATTTATGAGCAGACTACAGAAATGCAGCTCTGTCTGTAGCAGAAGGAAGAAAAAGCGAAGTATACTTGCTTACAGCAAAGCATGATTGCTTAGACGTAAAGTTCTGTCTGGTGGTCTAAATTAGCTAGCGAAATTGGATGTGCTGTGCAAATTTGTCCGAAGCCGAGCTTGACAAATGAGCATGGTTTAATGGCAACAGTTACGGGTTTCCATAGCACTGCATTTGACTAACTGGATGAAGTGTAAAACGTAGGGTCTCTCCAAATGTTTTTATGTAAGAATGCATTTTAAGTGACTAGACCTACCACTAAAGAACTTGCCTGGTTAGTGCTGCATTGGAGTACAGCCAAACATCACCCAAACTTAGCTCTTCTGACTTTATTACCACTCCAGGCCATCCCTTCATAATGACAGTAGGATGCGTAGCTGGTGATGAAGAATCCTATGATGTGTTTAAGGAACTCTTTGATCCAGTTATTGAAGACAGGCATGGTGGCTACAAACCAACTGATGAGCACAAGACCGACCTGAACGCTGATAACCTGCAGGTATAAACTTTTGATCCATTACTGATGCCTACTGGTCTGAGGACTGGGTAAAGTTGTTGGCAGCTGCCTAAACTGATTGCTCAGGCTCTGCCCCCTCACTTTCACCCAGTGCAGTGCGTCCAGTGCAATCAGACTTTTAAGAGCTTGCTGCTGCAGGGTGTCAGTGGCTGGGTAGAACCAGGCAGCTGGCACGCAGCAGGAGCTTGCTTCACGTGCAGCTGCAACGTAGATCATGCCAAAGATGTTCAACGTGTACTTCTGTGAACTGTGGGCTGTAGTAGTCAAGCTAAACACCACCGTGTGAGGAGTCAAAGACTGTTGTAAAACATGACACTTTCTACTATCTGATCTTGGATCTTAAACATCACCTGGTGGTCTCATACTAGAGAATAGACATTGTTATGGCTAGGAGCAAGGGTTTCTGCCCATTTTATGGAATTCAAATGTTACTGAAGACTCCAGGAATTCCTAATGCCATGTTGATTGGCTAGCCATAGGTCATCTTGAAACTAAGAGACTTTGGATGACAATAGTGAATAATTCTCATCTGCAAGAGCAAACACCTACCTAAACAACAGGGGTTGCCCTCATGTTGATACCTCTAGACTGCGGATCTGAAGGGGTAACAGAAGCCCAGACCATAGTCTGAAATGGACATAAACCTGATGGTCTGGTGGTATCCATATCTTCTAGCACTACTTAGTAGCCGTAGCCTTAGCCTCAAAACAAGGGTTGTGTTACACAGATACTTGAGCTCATGCTGAAGAAAATAGTCCTGAAGTAAGACACTGGCTTACAGGCCAAGCAGTCAACATCTCAAGTATAAGATGCATGCTTAAATGCATGGGAGCTACATGTATTTAGGGTAGGTATCTTGGCAAACGGGTTGTACTCACTGGTTTCCTAATCTTGTAGGGAGGTGATGACCTGGATCCCAATTACGTGCTAAGTTCCCGTGTCAGAACTGGTAGAAGCATCCGTGGATTCTGTCTTCCCCCGCACTGTAGTCGAGGAGAGAGGCGGGCTATCGAAAAGCTCTCCGTTGAAGGTAAAGCGAGAACTGGGTGCATGGGGGAAACTACTTATGTCCTTTGCGCAAGAGGTGTTCTTTGCGGTTTGAAAATGGAGGCGGTTGCCAAAGGCCACCTCCCTCAAGACTTAGTCTGAACATGGAGCCTTACCTGCAAAAGGCTCATTACATTACAGCTGCCTCAGCACTGCAGTTTGTAGCTGAGAGCAAGAGCACATGTCAGAGGGAGGTTGGACTGCATTAAGTTGACCTTTGCTGATCTTGAAAGCTTCTTTCTATATGTGTAGGGAAAGAGGTTGGTTCATCATGGCTCAAACCTGAAATGTAACAGGTATGTAGCAACTTCAGGGCTTGAGTCATGGTTGCAGTATTTTGTGGCTGCTTTTAATTGACTTTCATTAACGTTCAGCTTGCTTAGGGATGTAGTCTTGCTCCAAATGTGCAGTTGACTAGAGTAAGCCCTAGTTTTCAGTGGAACTCCTCAGCTGCAGGCTTTTTCTGTTGCCTCTCAACTCCATTAAGTGAGAGGAAAGGATACACTCAAGGTGCAGTTCTGGAGACTGAGAGTGTAGTTGTTGCAAAACCTCTCAAGGGCAGGGTAACAGTCCTTGACTAGGATAATAGTTTGTTATATTCATGACCTTGATTCTCCTTGGAAGAAAGCACTCCACTTTTACAGTTAAGCAGCAGTAATGATTCTATACTGTGTGCAAGGGAACAAAGGCTGCTTGTGTAAGCCTGGAAGGTGCAGACAAATCATCTGATACTGCCTTAAGTTCTGTAAGGCCACAAAGGCATTGCCATTGCAGATGAAAGCAAGGGAGGAACCAAACCCAGCAGATCAGACATTGCCATACTTTGTGTGTGGTCTCTAAAGCGCTGGGAATGTGTAGTGCTGTTGGTCCCATTCTGAAAGTGACACTCTCTTTCAGCTCTGGGTAGTCTGGAAGGTGATCTCAAGGGGAAGTACTATGCTCTGAGGAACATGACTGATGCAGAGCAGCAGCAGCTGATTGACGATCACTTCTTGTTTGACAAGCCAGTTTCTCCTCTTCTGTTGGCATCTGGGATGGCACGAGATTGGCCTGATGCCAGGGGTATCTGGTGAGTATGCCTGCAAGGGAGGAGTCTTACAAAGTACCTGCAAAAAAATCTTGCAGTTTTGGTCGCGGTTTGTACTGTTGGGCAAAATGGCAGCTTCTGAACTCGTATTGCTGAATCTAATGAGAAACTTGTGGGGTCCCCTCTGGGGAAGTGGGATCTAAACCAGCGGATTTTGGCCAAGTGTTACTGTGCACCACACTGGGCTGGTAGGAGCAAGCCAGCTTGGCTAGCCTGTAACCAGAGCCTACCCATCCAGCACAGGTTAGTGAAGCACCAGACAGTAATCGAATCAGCTTATGAAAGTAGTCACTTCTAAAGGAATAGATGTGCCACTGCATTCAGCTCTTGTCCCAGGAGCTTAGAGCAACTTGTGGTAACAAACCATAGTGCTGGCTTAGCTCAGACTTGATACTGGGTGCATAGTCGCTCCCTTGTAGTCTCATCACTTCTGCTTGCAGAAACTCACTGATGCTGGACTAGTATGGCTTCACCTGTACTAGTGAGAAGATTTCCCCCCCTGCCTCCAGAGACTTGGTGACATGAGTTGACTGATGCAGAGGTGTGGAATGGAAGGATTCTGCTCGTCAGATGTAGGTCACCTACATAAAACTCTGCATCTCGGGAGCTTCTGCAGCATAATTAACTTGCTCCCTTGTAAGCCAAGGGCTAGGTTTTTATCAACTGGAATACTCCAATCTTATTACTGTAGCTGCTTCAGTACAACCCAGAGGAAGCACGCTTTGTTTCTGTAGGTCACCTTTAAGATTGCGTCATCTACCTGCAGATTGCCAGCAGTAGATAGCGCTGTCATCTGAGCATGAGTAATCTACAAGCTTGAAGTGTAAAGTCTCAGTGTTGTCTGCATAAATAACTTTCCTCAGGTACTAGTTAATTTTTGATCCTAATCAAGCTGAGAAATTATCAGCATGATAAAGGTTGATGATAGTACTTGCTGCCAGCTGCAAGCTAGGACAAGAGGGTCCCGTTGGTGTTCAGAGGTTTTTATAGCATCTCTGAAGAACCTCGATCTAAAAATCAATAGTGAAAACTCAGCTCAGTTCCCTGATAAGGTACAAAGTGCAGCTTAACAGAATCTGACAAAATTCTGATAAAAGGCTTTGTTACACATTGTCAACATGGTGTCATTATGAACATCGCTGTACAGGCCTGCCTCAAAGTCTGTACCCATCACCCTTCTGCAAACTCTGCTGAACAGATGAAACCTCTTAAATTTGTAAACTCGGGCCACAAGTGAGCTAGGGATTTTAGGGTTTGATACTGTAAGACTGGCTAATGTCATGTCATTACTCATTCTGACCTGTTTAGATATAGGCCAATTCAAACTACTTCTTGAAAAGAGCAGGGTAAAAACAACGAGCTTAACTCTGTGAGGTCCTGCATGGACAAAAGAAGTAAGATTAATTTCTTTGAAGAAGCAACTAAGTGAGCTTCTTGAAATAAAAGCTGCAATGATGAGTAATTTGGTGCTATTACAATTATCTTGAAAATGTCAGGTGGGACAGACAAGTTGTTTGCCTTGTCTCCTCCTAGGCACAATGATAACAAGACCTTCCTTGTTTGGATCAACGAGGAGGATCACCTTAGAGTTATTTCCATGCAGAAAGGTGGCAACATGAAGGAAGTATTTACCCGCTTCTGTACTGGGCTAACACAGGTAAATCAATACTGCCTGAGCTGTATGTGCAAATGGTACATGTTTCTCTGGTGTAGAGCTGAGAATGCAAACTCTTTCAAGCCCACTCCCGAGTCCTGCATGGTGGTGCTTCATAGCCTGGGTTTCTGGGAACACCCTGATGAGGTTCAGAGCTGTGAGGGCTCTGAAACACCTTTATTGGCAAAGCATTGTGGCTATGAAATCTAAAATATGTCCTCTGATGTGGCACCCTTACCCAAGTGTCTAAACTGTACTTCAAGGATTTCTGTGTGGTTCTATAAATCAAGCGTTGAGACACCCGGGGGGGGAGGAGAAACTGCCTGAATGTGGACAAAGCTGGACTGAAGTTTCTAGGCTGACTGCTTTTCTCAGCTTCTAGTCTTGAGATGAACTTGAGCCTTACCAGTCCCTTCCCTAATCCTAACAGACGTGCCAGCTTGACATGTACTAAATCAAGCTTCCCAGGAGATAGTGACTTCAGATTTTGTAGTGTAGTTTAAACTTAGCTGCTTGGACTGTCTTGCTGCTAGGACTAAGATTAAGGCCTTAAAAGCCCCTTGTTGGTGACCCTTTTTTCCAAATGGAGGGGGCTTATGTGACTGGCTTAAATAGCTCTTCAAACTGTTGTGGCTGTTGCTATGTAACTGAAGCTGTAAATGAGCACTAATGGATGACCTACATCCTTCAGGCAGAGAACGATCTCTTGAACATCCATTTTCTCTATTTATAGATAGAAACTCTCTTCAAGTCCAAAAACTACGAGTTCATGTGGAATCCACACTTGGGCTACATCCTGACCTGCCCATCCAACCTTGGAACAGGGCTCCGTGCTGGCGTGCACATCAAACTACCAAATCTTGGGAAACATGAGAAGTTTGGAGAAGTCCTTAAGAGGCTTCGGCTGCAGAAACGAGGCACAGGTGAGAGGTGGTGATACAGTGATGTCCTACTCAGGCTGCCCTAAGACACCAGCAGAAACCTGGCTACAGCCGGAGCTGTGGGTTCACATGGGCAGTGCCTGTTGGACCATCCAAAAGGGACCCTTGTAAGCACATGGAGAGAACCAAGCCTTAAAATCGTAGCTCGAGGGGGTGGAGATGCCAGTGCTCTGCTTATACCTTACTGTATCTGGCTGTCCAGGCATGTCCTGTCTGGTGTTGTGAGCCCCAGGTAAGGTGGACCTGATGGCAGCTGTCGCTGTTGTAAGAAGGGATGGGAATCCCAATTTAACTTCTGGCTAGGAAATAGCTACAGTGGGTACATCTGGCCACAGGTTAGGGTGCTCTTGGGTTACAGGAATAAGGCGCTGCCCTGATGGCATGCTTGGTGGCTCACGTTGGCAGTCACGTGCAGCTTTATCTCCCTGCATGCAGGAGGAGGTGGCAGTGGCAACTTGCAGAGCTGTCTTGCTGTGTTCCCACCTCAAGCTAGTGAGGGAAGAAGGGTGGACTCACCTGTGCTAGCAGTGATCAGTGTACTAACTACATCTCTTGCTGCAGGTGGTGTGGACACAGCTGCTGTCGGAGGGGTGTTTGATGTCTCCAATGCTGATCGTCTTGGCTTCTCTGAGGTGGAGCTGGTGCAGATGGTGGTGGATGGTGTGAAGCTGCTCATTGAAATGGAAAAACGCCTTGAGAAAGGCCAGTCCATTGATGACCTCATACCAGCTCAGAAATAAAGCACTTTATTCTCATGCTTCCTAACTTATTGGATGAATAATAAAATGTCACTCTAATTCAAACCGTTGGGGTAGAGCCCGCTTAGTTACACTGTAGAGAAGTCTTCCATCCATCTGTGTTAGAGTTTATTTTTTTGATGGTTGAGATGTTGCTGAAAACGAAATAAACTATTGTTTTGGCCTGACATGTCTTAGATGTGTTAACTGAATGTCTTTGAGATTTAAGTGACTTGGTTTTCCAGAGGGGCTGGTTTTGTGTGCTAGCACATCTTCCTGGCTGCGCTGCTGCAGTCCGCTCGAGTTGAAGCGTGGCTAAAGCAGTGTCAGAAGTGAACCTTTAACTTGATTGTAGTCGCTGTAAACTTGAGAATGAGTGTTAAACATGAGTCATTGCAAACATGCCCAACCTCCAAGGCTTTGACTTGTGCATCTGCTGATGGCAACTGTAAACTGTCATTATCCTGACTCCAGCAAGCCAGGCTGGCTCCTGTCAGGGAGAGGAGACAGGCCTGGGTACAAAGGGCTGCTGTTCTCAGACAGGTCCTCCCGGGGCTGCAGGGCCGTAATACTGACACTAAGCCAGTTTGTGG
Organism: Platalea leucorodia; assembly: GCF_965183815.1. Lineage (NCBI taxonomy): Eukaryota > Metazoa > Chordata > Aves > Pelecaniformes > Threskiornithidae > Platalea > Platalea leucorodia. Next base: position 12,117,370 of record NC_138829.1, read on the forward strand.
GGAGAAGATCACGTCTTTAATCTCTGGAGATGTGCAGAGAGTTGCTGTAAACAAGTAATTGCTCTTTTGGTGGTAAGGAGTGAGGTGAAACTTAGCCTAAACCCATGCTTCTCTCAAGTGGTTTCGGCTCAGCCAGAAAAGAGATGGGGGCTGTAAGCTGCCAGTTACAGGAAAAGATCAGCTTGCTTCAGCCGACTCTTGTTGACCTATGCACCAGTTGTCCTATGAACCTAAAAACAAGCACTATAGTCCATGAAGACATGCTAAATAGTTGTTTTTTTTTCCCAAACTGGGTCTGGCTCGTAAGCTCAGGCTGTTCTCTGGGTGTGAGCTTACAGTGTTGTATCAAATAGGGCTGTTCTCCGGAGCGGCTGTAGTCAGTGTACGTGTGTGCTTGCTGTGTGGAAGCGTCACGTTATTAACCTACGAGAACAATGTTTTCCAGAAGCACTGATAGCTAGGAGCATCGGACCCTTAGTAACAACAGCTTTTGCAGCTCGTGCAACCTGGGAAGCAGATAACGCCTCAACAGCTCTACCCACGGCTAAAACCTGGCTTTTGTAGAGGGAGCCTGATGAGAGGTTGGTGCATAGCTTCACAGTGTGCAGCTTTATATAGGCTCGCGTAGATAAGCTTTCTTTTGTAGAAGCTATGATATTTCTAAGGCTGTGATTGCAGGCTGTCACTTAGCTGAAATGATGACTCCAGTTGGGGTAAGCTAAATAAATTTGGGGGAGGGAAAGGCTGAGTGAACATCTCAGATGAGATTTTTTTTTTTTAATATAGCTTTCTACATGATTCAAATTTAACTGGGTGGGGGAGAGGAGATCACATGTAAGAGTTTTGTTCTGCGCTGGGTGATGTTCCTGCATTTGAGTTAATCGGCACAGGGATTTTTCTGTACAAGGCTTGTGAGAGCGGGGAAGGGAAAATGGTGCAAGAGACAACCGGTTGGTTCTGTCTATTCTTTCGATCCCCCGTGCTGTGCTTTGTGTCACTGTTCACAGATGCTTGGCAAATAGCTGGTGCTGCATCTTGTAATCAGAGAGTGTTCATTTAGTGGTGCCTCTCCTCAACACGGCGTCGTTACTGCACTCACAGCAATTATCTAATGGAAGGAGGTGCCTGAAAACTTGTCTATTTTTTTTTAGCTATAGCAGCTGGGCTAATAAAAACATCTCTCTCCCTATGCATCTTGTTTCTCCTATGGCCGTAGCCCATTGGGGCTGCTACATCTCTGCCTCGTTTTAGCCCCTGGGTCCCCGCAGTCTGAGGCAGGACCTGCAGCTGGCTAAAAAACTATGGTCAAAGCAGCAGGCTAGTCTTCGATGCCTGCGTCCAACTAGAAAATATTTCTTTTTAATTGGTTTTCTTTCCCACCCACCACGTTTGCTGTGTTCCTTCCTGCTGCCACGAGGAATAACACGACCATGCTTTTGTTTCAGCTTGTACAAAGCCCTTGAAAATATTCCAGAGAACAAACCTGTCATGACAAAAGGCTGGACACAGCGTCTTACCCCAGCTGGGACTCGCTAAAAACCTGTGATCAACAGAGAAATTAAACCTCTGACCCCCTGGGCTTAAAAGCTTCGGGTTGATTCCCAGCATTACTCACCGTCGCGCCCGGGGTGCCTACCGTGGGTCGCTCAGGTGCTGCGGCCGTGCGGAGCAGGGCATACGGAGCGGCCGCTCGCTCCTGCCTCGGGCACCCGAAGTTGTGCTGGGCGATGGCAAAGCCTTAAACCGAGGGGAGGAGAGGGAGGTCATCAGTTGCTGTGCTTTATACAGGGGAACTGCAATTAGCCTTGCTGGCGGAGCCACCCGTGTCACGTAGCTTTTGGGAAGGACGCGGGAGCTGGCAGGGCCCTCTGGACAGGTGAGCTCATGCTCTGCATCACACCCAGCGGTGATGGCATCATTCCTCACCAAGCCTGGAGCGGTGCACGGGCTCCTCCGTTGGCTGAAAAAGTGCTGATGATGTGTGGGTGCGGGCTGGGGGAGGAGAGGGGCCGGGAAGCCCTTTGGGCCGCGAGGGCACGTGTTGCATCTCCGGGCTTTGCCATGAAGTTTCAGCTGAACTTTTCTCGCTTGCAGGTTCAGGAGCAGCGATCGTCGCTGCCGTCCCGCTGCCAGGGAGCAGCTGAGCCCTGCCGGCTGCAACGCGGGCCTCGTGTTGTCCTCCTTCGCTGCCTTCACGCGCCCTGCTCCCACAGGCTGGCACGTTGTCCCTCGGCTGCCGGCTCGCCACTCAAAACGCACCGTTTTTGTAATGTTTTCATAACGTTTTCAAGGGGAATTTCTTTCTGTTCATCGTTGTGTTTTTCTTCTGAACATTCCTCCTCTGAGGGGAGCAGCAGCCTAGCCCGGTGCGTGACGCCCATGCAGGGCAATGCCTGTGCCGGCAGCGGAGTCAGTCAGCCCAGACCCCGTCCCTCTCGGCACGCGTGGCACAGGCAGCACGTTGCCTGCTGGGACCCCAGGGTCCTTATTCAAGAAATTAAGCTGCCTGAGAAACCATTTACCTCTGACATTACACTTACTGGCAGTAGACTGTCCATAAACGCTCTTTATTCCATTTTCATGCTATCATCTACTGGAAAATTATTCATGATCTTTCACCTGCTTGTGGACTAAGCCACACGGAGGATGGCGGCAAGTTCAGCATTATGGCATCGACCCTAGGCACCCCGCCGTGCCGTGGGAAGCTCCCAGGCCTGAGTGAAGTGGCCAAGCTCCTCACACGCTGCCTTGTGCCCCGAGCCAAGCGAGGGGATGGGGTGGCTGCTTCACGAGGAGGGATGGCTGCTTCACGAGGAGGTCCAGCTGCTCCAGGGAGGCTCCGGCTTCCTGAGACGAGGTGGCCAACCCGGGTGAATCCTCTCTCACGAAAACTAAGTGTGGAGCAAGGTGGTTTTATCTGCTGGTTGCCCAGCGAGAGCCCTGCCCGGGTGCGGGAGGCTGCCTCTCGAGTCCTGCCCTCCGCCAGGGATCCTTGCTCAGCTCGGCTCGGCTCAGCTCAGCTCAGCTCAGCCCCGACCACAGCCAAAGCCAGGGCAATGCTTTCCTCTGGCTTTCTGTTTGGCCCAGTGTAATTAATCCATCACTAAGCCAAAAAAAAGGAAGGTGCTATTGCCTAATGTCTCTGGCACCCATCTGGGAGGGAGGCGGTTTAGGCTCCAGCCTGTCCTCCGATGAGTGTTACCATACTTTTACACAATGTGGAATAGCTTGAGCAGGAGAGTTTGAGTGATTTTTTTTTTTTCTTTTTTTTTCTCCGCCCACCCACCCACACACAAAAAATGTGGTAGCGTGGTGGGCAGGGCACTCTTCTGGGAATGGAGACGGCATCACAGCCTTTTCATCTCCTGTTTGCTTTTCTTTTTCCCCTGGGGAAGCAGCAGACCAGCAGGCTCCTTTGGCTGCTCTGCGTTCCTCTGGCTAGTCTGCCTGCCCACCTCTCCTAAAAAATCATCATTACAAAGCTGGGCATAGCCCGGATGACCATTTGCTCCAGCCCTCCACCAGTGGGATAGGGCACTTCTCCACCATCCTGGGGCTTCATCGGGTTTATTTGTCCCCCATGAAAGGGGAGCCAAACCCAGTGCTGGAGGAGGACACCCCACAGCCTAAGATGCTGAGATGAGAGGCTAACCAGAACCAGGTCTCTTGCATCACTTGACCCTCTTCCCCTCTCTTTGACACATTGGGGTTTATTTTTTTGTACAGAAATTACGCTTTGGCAAGCTCCTGCCAAGCTCCATTTCGAGGCCCAGCCTGCTTGCCCTGGCTTCCCGGCCCCACGGCACCTCTGCCTTGCCGGCTGCGAGCCGCCGGCCGCCGCACGGGAAAACCCAATGGCGAGGGCTGCCCTTGGGCTGCAGAGGTGTTTGTACGTGGAAATACTGGCTTTTCCCCACCTTTTGAAAGACCATCTGGTTTTTTTATTCAAATGCTGCATAGAACCAGGTCGAGCGCATCAGGTGAGAAGCTGTATCTACTGCACCCACAGTGCGGGTCTAGTAATTGAATTGGCAGCATGGGCTCAGACTGGGATTGACAATTAACAGGGAAAATCTGCATTACCAGACAGGGTAAAAAATAAACAGACACGCATCCAAACCTACCAAAGATTTTTGTTTTCCTCCTCCAGCCAGTAAGACAGACTATGACAAACCATATATATGTATGTATATTTTTATATATACAAACATATATATGTATATTTTAATATATATGTGTGTATATGTATGAATATAAGCTTTCAAAGGGCAAAATGTCTCATACTTAACACCTGGGAAAATGGATAGAAAGGATAACACTCAGAAAAATGTGAACATTGAGGTTTTTATTGAATGTCAAAAGCTTCAGCTAAAAATATAGAATGGGCAACCACAAGCTTTCTGTGATGCAATTTCAGAATAAAACCAGAACTGAGGACTAACTTGACAGATACACATGAAAAGCCCAGATCTTTGTTAAGACCTCGGCTCCTCACCGTGTTTAGTGCTGGTGGGTGCGAGGTTTGGCCAACGGCTGCAGGCTGATTGATTGCTTTTTCCACGTCCATTATTGATGACCAGAGACTAAAACTGAGAATAACCTGTGCTGAGGAGACCTTGGCAGTGTCAGCTTATATTTCTGCAGTGACTTATTGTGATGGTGTTTGATGGTAGTATTTGAGCACAGCAAAGCTTTCCTGGATTACTTGGGAATGAGTGAGACTGGAAAATAAGTGAAGTAACTCGACTGAAACCCTGTGTTCTTTAGCCTGGTCCGGCAGAGCAGTTAGCACATACGCTGAGGACAGTTTTGTTGGGATGTGAATAGTGGCTGTTTGCAGTTCAAAAGCTGCTGCATGTTCAAAGCACGGTGAAACGGGAGGGGAAAACTGATGGCAGGTTCAGTGCTGGGGCCAGCCCTGCCCATGGGAGCTGATGGAGGCTGTGCACCGGCTTCGGCACAGAGGGGATTTCTCCTGCTTCACTGTCCCGGGACAAAGCCGGAGGCGCCCATAGCAGCGAGAGGCAAACGAGGTGGTTTTAGGGCACTGGGTGGTGAAGTCATCTTGGGCAGGAAATCTGGTGTTTCAGTCAGCGTGGGCCAGGCTGCGTCCGCCCACAGAAACTGGCCGGTCTCCCTCCGCAGCTGTGGTGAAATCCCCTGAATCATCGCTAATCACCGCTCGGGCTGACGACGTTCCCGGGCTGCTGGGCAGAGTGCACCCGGGATTACTGGGAAGCTGGCAGAGCCATCCTGCACTGACGGTGCCAGTCCGGAGGGATGCACAGGGACCAAGTGACTGAACGTGTCCAGATGGGCATGAGAGGAGAGGTCTCTAGTGGGGATGGACACCAGGACAGCCGTGGGACCATGCTGCTCCACGAGTGGGCTGTCTTCAGCAAAGGGCATCGGGATACCATTGTATTGGATTGCTGCTGTAACAGCCTCCGAGTTGGGACTTGTCCGGGGAGAGATGGCTCCAGAGATACTCGTGGGAACATGCACGAGAAGAGGATTGCGATGGACGGGAGTGCTCACGGCTCCAGAGCGTCAGCTCCTCACCACAGGACAGTGATGGCTGGCTCTTCTTTTTTATAAGCCATTGTTTTAAGGCAAAACATCATTGAGCATCTTGAGGATGCTCTTTCCCCTGAGCTGGAATAAGTGTCTGTCTTCCTTCCCTCTGCCTCTGGGATGTCCCCCCTGCCCCGCTGCCGGGCCAAGGGGACATGCTGCTGCCAGCATCGCTTCCTCTCCTCCGTCTGGTGGGTGGCACGGGGTGCTCTCTTCTCCCATGGAGGGCTGGCTGGTGGGCCCGAGCAGTGCCCCAAACCTCGCACCTCCCTAGAGGGTGGAAAGGGCCATGAGGAATCAACAGTTCAGCTATTTCCCCACTGCTGAAAGCCTTGGGAGAGGCTTGAGGACTTTTTACAGCTGCCCTGGAGGCTGGAGGAGAGCAGAGATGGGAATGCAAGGCCAGGCACGCATGGACACGTGTGCAACCACTGCAGTGCACCCAGCCGCCCCCGGCGCTCGGCCTTGGTGCCCTCCGGGTGCTCTGGGCACCTCCCCGTTCTGCCCATGGCTCTCTGGAGGCTGATCCCCAGCCCATGACAGATCTCACAGCATCCCAGAAGGTCCATCCTTCCCCTCTGCAAACGCTTGTGAAGCCCCATCCCAGCAGCAGGAGGTAAGTCCTGGGGAAGGCTGTACCTCCCCACTTCAGTGTTGTCCCAAAGGGCTGTGTCCTGGCCAGTGTCCCTTGCCACCAGTGACCATACGGACCATTTCTCACCGCAAGGCACCTCCTGACTGCATTAACATGGAAGAGAGTCAGGTTGAGAGGCAGTAGGGGTTGCAGCAGCCAGCTCTCTGCAGGGCTGTGTGAGCTGCGTATCCCACCTTGCATCTGAGCATCAGCCATCCTTGTGCAATAGCTAAACTGCCCAGCAGTTCTCTCACCAAAGCGCTCACTTTGACTTACTCATTCTGTGGGGTGCTAGGAAGTGGGGCAGGGCGGAGGGCTCGCCCAGGCAAAAGGCTGAGCTAACCTCACAGTCAGCAAGCAGGGGACGTGACCAACCCAGCGCCATAAGCTACGTGTTTTCTGTTACTTGGTGGTTTGGCCTTTTTTGGGGCTGTTTTTTCTTGGTGGTTTTTATTTGCAATGAACTCTGTGGTTTGCAAAGAGACTTGTCAGCAGGATGGAGACCTTGCAGCTTAGCACGAGGGGAGCTGCCTGCCTCGGATTGCAGGCAACAGCCTGTGCCACTGCTGAGCCAGAACAAAGTGATGAAGACAACCTCAGCAGAGGATGAAGAAGGTCCATCTCCACTGGACCTGCCGCTTGCTGCTGTGGGGCAGCACCCCTGGCACGGGGGGCTGTCAGAGGGGAAGGGTCCCTGCGGCAGCACAGGGCTCTGCCTGGGTTCACGTGTCTCACTTCCCAGCAGTAACCTAAATTTTGGACAAAACCAGGCCCCAGTCCCAGCGGGGAATCGTCAGTCTGGCCCCAGCTGCCACCCCCTGGGCATCCAGCCTCTTCTCCCACCGGTGGCCATAGACACTTGGCAGCGTTTCATGCCGGTGGTCACCCGTGTCCCCACACAGGCGAGGGGACTGCCTGTTTCGGGGTGCAGTCCTGGGCTCACCTGAGTCCAGGCATCACTGCCTGATGCCACAACCCGTTGTCAGTAAGATGACACATCCCTCTCCTCTCCTGGGGGGACCAGGGTGTCTCCAGGGGCTGAGCACCCCTCCGCACACCCCCCTCCTGCTCCCCTCGAAATGCCTTTGAATTGATTCCGGTGGTCCTGGTGCTTGGGCATGCCACCCCTGGATGCCTGGCTGGGAAGAGCCTTGCATGTAGTATAAAATACAGTTCTAAAAGCAGACAAAAGTTGCATTTTGTTTTTCCTCACAAGGAATAGAGGATCAGCCCTCAAGCAGTATTTATGAGAAATGGTACCAAGTGGTGGGTCAGCTGGAGCCCATGAAAAGGCGTAAGACAGCAGATGGCCACTGTATCTTTTCCAAATTCTTTTATATAATATCGGTGTCAAAGCCAGCAATGACATGTCTTTGTATTTAGCCTACGTGCCCTTTCAGCCGTTACTGTCCTGGGGTACCTGTACACTGTCCTCCCTCGCAATCATTTCCATTTTGCTTGTCATTGATGTGGCCACGTTGAGATTTTTGCGTACAACCTAGTTCAAAAGTGAAGCCTCCCCCAAGAACAACTTCTCCGGCGATCCACCATCCTGTACAGGGGTTGTTTAAATGCCCAGCTGACGTGCCTTTCGGCTCAGTTTACTCACTTTCAGTTAAAGCCAGCCCTGATCAGGGACTACCAAAAGCACACATTAGATATTACCTAAAACGGATTTGGAATAAACACTTCAAGAAGATATACAGTGACAGTGAAATACATTTATAGAGCTATTTGAGGCTGAATGGGCATGGAAACAGTTATTAAAAAGACTCATAAAACTAGGAAGCAAGGTAAAACAATTGTTAAGATACTCAGGAGCATCTTCCAGGGGGTACCAGTGAGGGGGGAAACGCTTTGTTGTTTGCCGGCACTGTTAGTCCCGTGACACTTCTGAACACAAACACCCACCATTAAGCCTTTATTAATCCTCCCTTCTGATTTTTGTGCAGGTCATTTAGCATTGCTTAATACTGAGCTTAGGGGAAAACCTAATAAGCCAACCACTCATCTTTGAACTTGGCACGTAATTCGCCGTTTGCTGTTTCTCAACATGTTCTTTCTTGTCCTTCCACCCCACTGAGAAAAACCCTGGAGTGCCGGCAGAGGTAATTGCGGACGGCGGCAGCAAGCTGGCCGCGCCGGCGAGCCTGTGCTCACGCCGGCACCGGGGACACGGTGGCCGTGGCCGGCTGGCTGCAGTCTCCAAATGAGCTGATGCAGGAGATATTTTGGGACTTGGAAATGAGCCTCTCAGAAAAGGTAACCTGTGGCGAGGGTCTATTATCAAGCCACACTGAGACTGTGGGATCTTGGGAAAATAAGACAAGAAAATTAAATACATATATATTTATTTTAAGAAATGGCACTTACACTCTGCATGAAACATGCAGCTAAAGCATATTTTAGAAGCAGCTGAAAGCTTGGCAGTATTTTCTTTCCTTTCCAAGGTAAAAAAGCCCCCTGCCACCCCCCCAGGTGAGGGGACGCGCTGCTAACCAGGAGAAGGACACCTCCAGGGCTGGGCTTCGGGGGCATCAACAACAGTGAAACCCTGAACTCTGGCTTGGAAAAGAAAACAAGATCTCTCCTTCAGCTTATGCCAGGCTTCATGCTAACAGTACTTTGCACTTGTATGATGTTGCATTTAGCAAAGCATCATGCAGGCTTTTAACCGGCCCTCGGAGAGTATGGTTAGCCCCATTTCACAGCCTGGGGGAAGCAGCTTTGCTGAGGCTGGGGAGAGGGTGGCCGAGGTGGCTCCTGGACATGGTCCTCTGCCTTCCCGCTCGCTCTCTTCAGAGGTGAGGGGTAACCTGGTCACTCTTCTTCTTCTCCAGTGGAATATAGAAAAAAAAATCCTGATTTGAGACGCAGAATCCTCCCTTAGCTGAGCGTCTCTCTCACGCACAAACCCACAGCCCTGGACGAGGATTTCAACCAAGTATTTTTGTCCCAACTAGTTGGATTTTATTTATGCCCCTTTTAGTCTGTTCCTTCCTCAAGACTAAAAAAAAAACCCAACAGCAAAAGTAAAAATAAAGTACAAAGGTCTCAAGAGAGCTCAACCTTTCCTCTCCCTGCTGCCTCTCCTGCAGAAATAGAAAATTCCTGCAGAATTTCTCTTGGGAATGGAAAAGACTGGACAAAGCATGTTATCGGAGGTGAAGAGCCTCATGGTCCGCTCGCAGCAGGAGAGCCCCGTCCCCCGCACAGGTCAGCTCCCACCAGCGTGGGGAGGGCACCGAAGGGGACATCACCCTCCAGCCCAGCTTAGGGCAGACCCTTGGGCCAACCCAAGCGCTGGCAGCAGTAAAACCCTGCAATAGCTGTGGCCAACCCCTGGTCCACAGCCCCCAGCTCCTTGTTTCAGGTGCTGTGCTGTGACCTCCAAGTTTTGGCTGTTTTGGGGTGTGAGACCCCTCGTGCCCCACACCCTGGGGTGCTGGTGGTGGCAGGATGGGGCTTTGCTCCCCAGGAAGGCTCGGAGGGCTTGGTGGGCAGCAGGAGTAGTCACAGAGAGTGGGGACCACAGCGAGGGTGCACCCAAAGGAGCCCCAGTAAGGAAAGGGGGTAAAAGCAGGGAAGAGCCAAGGAGAAATCTCCTTGTGGGGTGAAAGCAGGGTCGGAAAGCTGAGGCAGGAGCGGCGCTGCCCTGGCAGCCTGTGTTCCCTCGTTCTCATGGAAACAGGAGCAATGCCCTCCAGCTCGGCTGTTTTCTCAGCTCATTTTTAAACGCAGCTCCTATTTACGCTGGCGAGCGTTTCAGCAGCCCCCATCCCGGGGGCTCCCCCCAGCAGGACCCCGGGGTGGCCTTTGAGGAGCAAGGCAACGCCGCGAGGCTCAGGAGGGAGAGCTGCCCTGTGCCGGGCGAGCGCTATCTAATCAGGGCGATGGCTGGAGCCCCATAAATGGCAGCGCCGGCGAACCCCAGCCCCGCGCGCTGAGGAGGCTCTGACAGGCTGGTGGTAGCTCCCATATCTGCTGTAGGTCAAAGTCACATTCGGCAGAGGCCAGGAGCACAAGTTGGCATCTTTTGACTTCCCCTCTACACTGAGCAGGCGAGGAAGCTTCTAAATAAAAAATCTCCCTTGGCCCAGGCACAGGAAACAGCCGCCTTTCGAGTAGTCGGGTCGAGCAAGAGACTTCCAAATCAGGGCATCGTGGTCCACCCGCGGCCCTCACGGTGCCTGCGTGCAAGCTCTGAATGGGGAATGCTCTCTTCTCCCCACGCTAGTAACGGGTGACTGTTCCTATTAAAGGAATAGTTTAAACAATAGTTTAATCTCCAGCTGGGTTGATGTTCGTGCAGGCTGGAAGCTGCAGCCCAGCAGAAATCCTTCACAGGTCTCATTAGGACCTCAGATGCTCATGTTTTTGTGAAGGGTGCAACTCCAAAACACAGCAGGGCGTTGCCATTACAGCCAGGGGTGATGGGTCCCAGGAACCGAGCCCTCACCCCACCACTTGGGTGGTGTTTCCATGGGGCAGGACCCTCCTGCCCTGCCCTGGGGCAGCCCCCCATCAGTGGGGGCTCGCATGACCTGCAGGTCTGAGTGATGCTTTCTGAGCCTGAACATCACTCCACAGGTGACAAGAGCGCAGCTCAGGAGAGGGGGACGTGGCACCAGCCCCTTGAGGTCTCGAAGGACAACCTCCGCTGCAGGGGGTGGACAGGGCAGGCCAGCACCCACCAGACGCGAGGGGCTGGCAGCAGGGGACCGCGCTGCTTGCAGTGAGTGGGGTCACGGCACACGAGCGCATCCGCCACTGGGAACCCCGGCACCCAGCTGGATTTGGGTCGGGTTCAGGGACGCTGAGCTTGGCAGGCAGTGAAGGCTGCCACCACCACCATCCGTGACCAAATGGTGACAGCAGCCAGGGCACAGCCCTTCACTGTCCAGGATATGGTTACTTCCAACTGCATCACTCTCCAAACCCAGGCTGACTCCACAGCAGCAGGCTGCGGACAGGTCTCCACACAGCTTTGGAGCTGTATTTCCAGACCATCCGTCTGCAGGCCACAAACCCAGGGCCACCACGAGTTGCTGCAGTTTTGGGGCTGACCTGTTTTAAACCACAGATGGTCCCTCCTGTCACCTCAGAGTCCACCAAGCTGAACGGGGCCAAACCTGACATGATGTTTCCTGCAAAGCATTAGGGTTTCTGCTGATGTGCTCCCCCCACTGAGGTTCAGCTCGGCCCAGAGGTTCACAAAAGCTGTAGCTGCCATTGCTCCAGCGCAGCGAACAGGGAAAAGAGCTCCCTTGCTTTTTCCTACGTGCACACCAAGGCATCGAGCTTTGCCTTTAGCTCAGGCACAGCCAGGTCTGGCCACCAGCGTGATGAGCCACCTCCGTCCCTCCTGTCTTCTCCTCCTCCCAGCTCCCCAAAGGCAAGGAGAGACGCGGGCTCATCACAGCGGAAGATTACTTTTTCCACGGAAACAGATGCCTGCTTCAGCCGACACGTTGTCTTTGTGTTGAGCTCGATCCCACCTATTCTGATTGTCACTGTTGTTATTATTTCCATAACCATTTTTCCTCCAGACTGCTGGCGTGTTCTTGCTCCGGGAACACACAGCCCTGCCCTCTCCCAGGGCTCAGAGGCTTCAAAAGGCATCTGAGAGACCTGTCCTTCCTGGTAACAAGTACTCCTTCCTTAGATCCTCTGGGGACATCGTCTGCAGTGTGTCGCATGTGGGGAGGAGCTGCCCAAGAGAGCAGGACCGTGGCCATGGCCACGGCAGGAGGCACAGCCCGCCAGCAGCCAGCCCAGGAACCGCAAGTGCTGGGGCAGGATGGAAAGCAGTGATGCTCTTGGCTAGCACCAAACCAGAGGGCGGCTTTGCTCCTTCTCTGCCAAAGGAGAAAACTTTCCTTGAATTCAAGCATATGACAGGCTAAGCAAGAGCCAACACTCGAGGTTTTTCTGGGTTGCTGCTGGCTAAGGGATTCACAAAACAGCTTGCTGCTTCCTTCAGCGGTGGTGGTGAGATGGTCACAGTTGCCCATCCAGGGAGCCTTCAGCATACGTCCCCCAGCTCCCTCCCGGGGACCTGCACAGGACAGCTCCTGTCCAGCTGACACAGGCGGCCGTGCTCGTAGCCAGGGCTGTCAATGAGATGAACAGCCCTTTTCAGCGCCGCTTCGAACAGATACCAGCTCCTTACAGTGAGGATTCGAGAGACTTTCTGGCTCCCCAGAGACATGACTGGCCGACCATCTGCCTGAGTTGCCTGTGAATATTTATGACCTCCAAAAAAGGACAGCAGCAGCTTGTGCGCAGGACAAATAACGGTAGGGCTGATGAATTATGCCTCCTCCTAGTTCTTTGCTGAGCTGTGTGACTGTAATACAGCCTTGAAGGTCCTCCTGATGATGAAGATCCTTGGATGCTGTGAACCCCTTTCCCTTCTCTTCTCCAGGAGAGAAAATTTCAGCAAAGTTCTCACAACACTGTGAAAAATCATTGCTTTACTTTGCCAGAAAGAAAATTTGGGACCGTCTCAAACTACTCTGCTTACATCTACCAACAGAGAGCTTTTGTTGTCCTACACGTCAGCCTACCCACACTCATTGTGGCGGCCAGAAAGAGATCTAACTTGAGACTTGGGAAAGCCTGACTCCTACTCTTCCTGCCTTGTGACAGACACTTGCACAAGCAGCACCGCTCCCCACGTGCGAGGCCAGGACCTTCCCTTCCCCTTTCGCACAGGGGTCAGCCTGGCCCACGTGGAAGGTCCTTCTGAGGAGCGGCCAGCAGAAGAGCATCCAGCCAGCCAAAGGAGAAGTTGATCTAGCAACTAGACAAGAAACCAGGGCTAGGAAGTGTCCTGGCCCCAACCCAGCCTGGATTCAGGCCAGAAAAGAGAAATGAAACCAGCTGAGATAGGAAGAGGCTTTTTGCTATGATTAGGCTGTGGTTTGTCCTTCATCCTCCAGCTCGCTTCCATCCTGGGGCAGCACCTGCCACGGCTGCTGCGATGCAAGGTAAGATGGCAGCAGACCAGGGCGCTCTTTTGTGGAAAACCATAACCAGAGAAGGATCAGTGGGTGTTCTTATTTCTTGTTGGTGCTCCTCTACACCTGCCAGGCCGGACCCTCACTGCAGGCAGGCAGGGCTGGTGTCCGCTGGTGATGGTGCATTGGTGGTATGGGGATTGACCCATGAGGCTGCTATGAGCACCAGACAGGGAGGAGGAACGAGTGACTCTCCTCAAAACTGACCCAATCCTCCAGCAATGCCTGGGAGGAGGGTGCTGAGGGAGGGAACTGCTGCTACTCCATTTTCAAATCTATTGATCTATTCTACCTACTTGAAAATAGAATAGAAGCAGAGATCAGATCACTCCAGCCTTCCCTCTTCTGGACTCGGCTCCACTTCTCCTCAGTCTCCTGCTTCAGGAGATGGCCTAGTTAGGGACCCCGTCACCCGCAAAGACAGATTTTAGTACCTTTTCCTGAATCTCAGCCCACTTCAGGATTTTCCACATGGCAGCTGGTGAGTAGGATTGTTGGCAGGCCTTTTTGTCTCTGATGGCATCAAGGCTGAGCAGGGCTGTGTTCTAGCTCCTACCGGGTTTAACACCTCGTTTCCTTCGCTGTCTGCCCCAGAAACATGGGGAAAGGAGGCTGCACACCTTTAGGCTCAACAGCAAATTGTACAACACCATGCAAGCACAGACCGCTTGCTGCGCTACGATCTGAAGAACTGGTCTGGGAGCTCAGATTTGCTGATGACCACGTCTCCTCTTTGTGAGCACACTGAAGCTTTCTAAATTGGCACAAAGCCTTCATCAGAGCACCGGAGAGCTGGTGGAGCTCCTCCTAACCTGCACAAAGAGGGTCCTTGCTGCAGAAGCTGCCCGTGCCGCAGCCCTTTGGCCTTGCACCAGAAGCCAGGCTGGAGGGTGCTCTGCAGCTGGGGTGGGTGTCAGCACCGCTTGGAGAAGAGACTGAGGCTTAGTTCTCCTGTCAGCCTGGAACGAGCATGAATGCCAGGTACTGCAGCTTAGGCAGTCACCGCCAGGACTGGGGGTGCCTCCTCTTCTGTACTGCACTTATACACACCTATAGAACCTGGCTCCTTCATGGTGTACTGCAGCATCATGCAAGGCGTCCAGAAAATCCTCCTCTAGCACAGCCAGTTCAGCGTGGCCAATATTGCACAAGAGGTCACTGCCAGCATGACCCACATGTTGGCCATGTCCCCAGCCAGGATGCTTGTCCCTGTGGTAATTAAAGAAAAGGCAAGTTACAGCAACGAGCGTTGACATCACATGCTCAGTTTGCTGTAATCTTCAGAGCTGTGTCCTGCACGAGGGTAATTTCATTTGAAAAGACCAACAGACAGTATTGTTTCCATTGCCACGGACACAGAGAAATGGAAGCTTCTGGATTTGCCCCCTGAGCAGGCTGCAGGGTGCTTGGGCTGGGCAGAGGACACGGCTTCAGGTATCCCAGCCCCAGCAAAGGGTTCAATAAAGACTTGGATGTCATACCAAAAGTACACACAAATTTGAGCAGCTGTTGGTAAAAAGGTTTGAGCTGTTGGAAAAACAACACAGAACTCATAGCAGAGATGGACCAGCACCCTCCCCCCCCATACTTCCTTACTTTTCTTCCTATATTCTGTGGGAAGCCACTTTTGCACTGAATCAGGGTCTCCCACCTCTCAGGTCGCGGGGCTTCTGCAGGTTGAAGCTGTGTAGAAGGGGATTTCTCAGGAGCTCTGGGTGGAGCAGGCCAGCGTAGCTTAGACTTGCTAAGTAAGGGCAAGAAATGACCATTTTCTGTCTCCAGGCATACACCCCTTGCTCTAATAAGCTGCAAAGGTCGAGCGCTGCTGGCAGGAGAAAGCAGAGCCCCAGCACAGTGTCCCACACGGCCCTCGGGGGGGGGGGGGGGGGGGGGGGAATCAGACCCTTTTAAAGGTCAGAATTTGGCCTCCAACCTCTGCAATGCCCTACCCACAGGGTTACTCTATCACCAGTGAATTTAGCAGCACAAACCCCGTTTCTCCGCAACCAGCCGATAGCGCAGAAGAGGTGACTGCCACCACGCTCCACCCGTCCCCAGCCAGGACACTTACATATGCCATAGGTAAAGATAAAAGGGTAAGTTACAGCAGCGACTGTAACAGGTGCCATCAGCATAACCACAAATTTCAATGCAATACCATGCTGATCCAGAGCTTTACTTCCAGGTTTTTGGTTTAGCAGCATGTCTATCTTTGGTTCAGTCCAAATTTAGGACTTGTTTTCATCCCTTGCCTTCCCCGAACTCAGCTGCTAAATCAATGAAACTCAGCTTTGCAGTGAAATGCTGAACGCTACTGCTTCCAAGCCGTACAGAAAACTGGAAAAAGGCATCATCTGAGTGACAAAACAAGGCACGGATGAAACATTCTTTATTCTCACATGTTGTTGTAGGACAGAAGGGGAGGGTAAGGTAGAGGTAACAGTAAGTTAATGAGAGATGCTAGATGCTGGATGCTGGTTAAATAAACAGTGTGTCTCCCCATAAACCTTGGCTCTCATCCCTCCTTTTTATTTTTATCCTTGACGAATGCTTTTGGCACTGACTTTGCTTTTACTGCTTTGCAAAGGTGGTTCCACATTTCCCCGCTTCTTCAGCAGAATTAGCCAGATGCAAAATAGTCAGGGGAAAAAAAAAAAAATCTGACTTACATCATGCAATACTCACCCTGGCAGACCAAGCTAACAATATCAGCAATTGAAAGAAAATTAGAGAACAGTCTTTGGTATTTTAAGTTACGCAAGTCATTAAGTGGACAAACTAGAGCTCGGCTCCCTTTTGTGCACAGCAGAATTCATCCCTATTCCATCAGGATTCACCCCAAGCGCAGCTCTGACCTGAAAAGTGACCTTTTAAGGAGAGCTGCCTCTTGATCCGGCAGATCTGGTCCCTGCTGTGAACTGTCACGGTTTTTAGGCTGCTTTCCTAGGGAAACAAGCCTTGTGTAGCCTCGCACTGTGTGTGAGCGCCTGTGCTTGTGTCCGCTCGATCCATCCTCCCTGTAGCTGCTGAACCTCCAAGCTAGCTTCAACCAGAATCGATGGGCAGATTGGAGATAAACATCCCTGCGAGTCCCCTGAAAACAGAGCTCAGAGGAGGAACGGGCCTCTCCATGCAGCCCCTGCGAGCTGCAGCGTTACCCCGAGGGCTGTTTGCACCACGAATACAGTGGTCGCTGCTCCCTGGAGAGCCACAACAGGACAGTCCTGCCCCTGCCCACACCGCTCCTCGCTGGGGCATTTTGCTCTTGCGCCCCTTGCCCACCACTGTGCAGGCCCTGCATACGTTACAGAATACGTCTAATTAACTGTGCCTTCTGGTGAGGTGTTTGATGCCACAGTAAGTCTGGAAAGCACCTAGGAACTGAAGTCATCCAGAAGAGATGACTCTCCTTCCTCCTTATCCTAGGGACTGCTCTAAATTCAACCATGCACTACAGCCTCGCACTTATTGACCTAAACTGTCCCCCAGGTCTGAAGAATCACTTCAGCAACCTAACACCGAGGAGATCCCTTTGCATTTGCCAGGCTCTGTACCACAGACCAGGGTTGAGACGCTTCTCCTTTCTCCAGCTAGAACACCACTTACAGACCTGGTCTGGAGAGATTCATGGAGCTCTGACACCACAGGAGACCTCAAAAAGGGACTGTCCCTTGAATCTAGACTTTAGCTCGAAGAAGCATTTGGCCAGAAGGGTTCAGCCAAGGCTCATCTCTGGAGATAAGGAGAAAGCAACAAGTTTCAGATGCCATAAAGAGGTTCATAAAGGGGTCAGTTAGATAAAACCACTAATATATATATATTTGACCCTACAAATTTGCTCTGGTGGCTGCTCCCAGATTGGTGATGAGGAACAAAACTTCCCGACAGCAAAATTCTGCTTTTGTTGCTCCCACGGCACGGCCACGCACGAAGCGACGAGCCCTGCGCACGCCGCTCGCCGCGACTCCCACCGCAACCAACGCTGTTAGGGCATCGCCTCGGGAGGCGCAGGAAAGGGCTCGGCAGCAGCCGACGGGGTCTGTAGCTGCGGGAGGGAGGGGACGAGCTGCAGGGCTCCTTCACAGAAAGAACATGGAGAAGTCTGAGATTGGCCGAAATAAATAGCTTCTCCATTTCCACCCACTGAATCCAAACATCCCAGCGATAAATATTAGTACCAGTCACTGTTAATCCCCTAACGGCAAAACTTTGATTACAATAAAAGTGAAAGCTGCAGCAAAATATGTAATCTGAAAAAAATCCTGAGCAAATAAGGAAGCTTCACTTCTTGCCTACTGAAAGCACAAGCGACAAGATTTGTTTGAAGATTAAAACAGACTGCAGGCATGGAAAATGCCAGGCATAAAGCTTTAGAGAGTTACTTAATACAGTGAAATACAAATGGCAAGTGATCCCAGATTATTTTAGAAGAGGCTGGCTGCAATTTACAGCCTTGATTAGACCAATTACTAAAGGATGAACAGCAAAATAGCTTCAGTAATTAAATTTCCGAACAGGAAAACAAAGATTCTTACTCTTTACAAAGCTGGAAATGAGTTTAAATATTCAATATTCCTTTTACCTTTCTCAGCAGAAAAGCCTGCTGCCCGACACAGTCGTTTTCTAGGAAAGGAGACAGAACAAGGCTTGACAAAGAAGTGGAAGAGGGTTTTGCAGCCCTACAGGTTTTCCATAGCAAAGCTAAAGACCATTTAACTACACCTCAGCTCCGAAAGCAATAAAACATAATGGAAAGTTAAATGTAGCATTAGGGTATTTTTCAACCTGAAAAATATGCAACTTTGGTCAATATCTTGTGGTACATTTTTCCCCCTAATGCTTTTAACAGTAAGTCGAAGTTTGCCGAGCGGATGGTAACACCGATACCCGATGTGAAATCGCCGCTCTGCGTGGAGCAAGTGATCCTTGGAGCTCTTCTCTCAAAATATTCCAGATGAACACAGCCAGAGCCCCGTTTCTGCATTTGAGAGACATCCTGTGGCCACTGCAGACACTGCAACGTCCCTCTGCAGCTCGCCCGTCCTTCCAGGAGGGACCAACCATCCGTCCATCCATCCGTCTGTCCGTCCATCTGTCCATCCACCCGTTCCCCCGGCCCTGCCGGGCAGCCCCACGCCGCCAGCCCCTGCTCCTGCTCCTTTGGGCACCGCAGACAGAGGACAATTAAACAGATGCTCTCAAGCGTCTCCAAGCTCCTATCAGGCCGGTGTTTTTTCCATCTATGCGGAAACATGTGTGAAAGCACTTCACTTCATGCCTTTTGGCTGGGTAAGCCGGTGGGGGGGGGATAATTCTGTGCTTAGAAAGACTTTGCTGTTTCTGTTCGACTACAGGGCTCGCGCTGAGCTGAGGTCTTGGTAAGAGACGCTCCAAGGAAACAGGACTTCACCTCGAGATAGGCAAATGATTGAAAACTATGTGATTGTAACGCCAGTAGCATTTCGCTTTCCAATTTTGCATCCCCATATGCTTTAACAGAATTACTTTCATGGCGAGATATTTGAGTATCTGATTTTTATTCACCTAATACTTTCGGTGTGATCAGCAACTACAAGGAAATACGAACTGTGTAAATATTTTGGTTTTACACCCTGAATTTCATAAGGATTTTATTAAACGATAACATAAGGGTATTAACGGGATGACTGAGAACTGCAGCATTTCTATGCCTTGAAATTCAATGCTGTGGTTCCCACAGCAACCATAACCATGGCCGCCCTGTATTAATTTTACATCCGAGTCTCCGAACACACAGTTCCAAGTGCTCAACACACAAGTAAAAACCAAGCAAAAGCATTTTTTTCTGCAATAAATATCTTACCTGCCAAGTCGCAACCGCTATGAGGTGTTAATGGCACTTGTAGGTGAGGACAAACTCCCGATAACTGGCCATTAATGCCCTAAACGCAGCTGCTCTGCACAGATGCTTACAGGATTCATAGTCTTAGTATTGACACAGCTTCTGTTCTCACTTATTGCTGGAATGAGAGCCTACTGTTCGTACCAAAGGTTAAAACACTCTTGGAAAGCTAAAAAAGAGCAGTTAAGGGTCTTTCAAATTCTTTTGCTTCAAATAGCATACTGTTTCACCTTCAGAAGCATGGGGTGAAGAGACTCCATGGTTTTGCTCACTTTACCCAGCCCCTTTGCTTGGAGGCAGTCCCTGGCAGTACATGAAGAAGAGACCAGCAGAAACAGGAACACAAAAACCATCGAGCTGAGTACGTTTACGGGTTAGCTTTTTGCTGCTTAGTTCGTCAGAAGTAAGGAGCACACACACCCACGGTTACTACATCCGTGTTGTTCCTTGGACGTCTCCTCTCTCAGCATTTACTGCCGCTGTAACACAGGACACCGATGGGCCTTTGGAATGAAAAAGTGTTACTTTTAGAACAATTCTTATTAATTGCACTAGGTCGAGCTTTTACCCAAAACTTGGCTTGCTTCTCGCTGGGTAACAGTTTCTTCTCTGAAGCGATGGAGTAATGGTTGGTGGTGAAACCAATGAAACAATTCACTGCTACTGGTGGGAAAAATTCCTGCCAAAGGTGGAATTTTCACCACCACGCTTCATCGGAATGTCAGATCGGGGGCTTAATGGCCAGCACCAGGGATTTGTAATAACGTGAGCCTATCTTTGCAGGAAAGCTCCAGGGCTTTTCTATGAAAACTTAGAGAAATGAGATTGTATTGACAAGTTGGAAATATGGGAAACTGAAAATCTACATGTTTAAAATTAAACATTAATCTACAGTAGGACCAGCTTTTCAAAGTTGTATGCCATATTTCCTAAACATCTGCAATGTGAATTGGAGAATGAAATTTTACATTAGTATCATCCCCCCCCCCGCCAAAAGGCAGAAATACCATCTACTAACCAAGATTCTCAAATATGTAACTCTTCAGGTTACAAAGACAAGACACGGTCTTGGACAGCAAGTCTTCACAGACTGCACAGCAAGAAACAGCCGGCCACACAGTTCTCTGTATCTGATACAGAGAACGCCACGAGTTCGGAGGCGGCCTCTGCCCGTAGCCAGCGAGGTACCCGGCCCCTTCGGGAACCAAAACCAGCACAACCAAGCGGGTTTTACCTTGAAGTGGCCGTGGAGGTACTGCTGCTCCAGACCAGGGCTTAGCGGAGAAAATGGTTCTCTGGGTTGCCACAGTCGTAATTAAATTGCAATCCACAGCACACTGTATGACACAGCAGCTGTGGGAAAGACCGATTAAAAGTCTCTACACTTTATCCCAATAGGCCCATGTACATCTGAGCTTTTAACTGAATTAGGAGAGAGCTCTACTTAAATTCCAGATCTGCTACAATCTTTCCATATAACTAGAAGGACTCCTGAACCTCTGACTTAATTTCTTTAACATAAACACATAGATACTAATTTCAGATATTTTTTTTTTTAATTTACCTTGACAAAAAATGCTGCGATTAAAAAAAATTTGGGATACAGTATCTCACTACATTTGATCTTGAAATTTCACTGTAGTACAAGAGAAAAAGGTGAACCTCGAGCAAACCTGTACTAAAAATCTCTGAACCCACTAAGATTGGACCAGATGCTGTAGCTTGAATAAAAATAGTATGCAAAACACTTAAGACTCGCAGGACTAGCTGTTCCTCTAACCCACCTCTCTCTACTTCTTTTCAGCATGGCTGAGGACCTTAGACCTTCTGAAGGGGTAAAACAGACTGAAGTTTTAGAAAGCCCAAGTGCAGGAAAGGTTTGCAGGAGAAAAAGTTTATCTGAACTCGTTTGGTCCTGCTCAGTGTCCAGATTTTCTTTTTTTAATGTACATATCTCTAAAAACCTTTAAATTAAAAGCAGTCAACTCCCCCCAAACCAAACTGGCATTTTTCCCTGCCAGATCCAGCAACCAAGAGACACCTTCAGAACTGGGCGACACGGGTTTCAGTGATGCAAACCTTTAGCCACAAGCGCATTACAAACACCCCCCAACAGACCACTCGGACCACGCGTTCTGGGACACCAGTCACGCCGTTGCATAAAACCACTTCTCGGTTGCTAGACACGCATCTCAAAACACCTAGGCCTGCTGCTACCTCCTCACCACACAGTGACCTCTGATTATTTTTAAAACTTGTCTCTTAAGGAGAGAAAAACCAGCTGTAGGTCTGCAGAGTCGTATCACCAGCAGTGCTGATAAACCTACACAGATCCCCAAGGAATATGAACACGTAAAAGGCCTGTGTCCAGGAAGAAGTTCATCTTTGGTTTGGAGATCTGAAGGAAGCCGTTTTCCTTTCCAGGCAAATCCTAGAGGCTTGAAGAGTGAGCATGCAGTATGCTAAAGAAACAAGAGTATGTTCTTGCAACTTGGTAATTTTACAAGGCATTTGGGAAGGAATCTGTTAAAAATCTGTTTCTGTTTGTTTTTTGTTTTTTTTTTTTTTTTTTTTTTTTTAAATACCTCAAACACAGATTTACTCTGAAAGAACCTTTTGAGAACACTTTAAGAAAAATACTTAAGTACAAACTTTAAATATCCAAAGTATGATACTGGTGCACTTTCTAGAAACAATTACATACTTAACAGGTGAAGTAGGAAGACAGTATTTCAGAAAACATTTAATATGAAATCTTTTGGAACTTCCATCGAATACAGATTTACATCATTTTATCAGAACACTTTTTCAGTTCAGACAACAAAGTGCACTGCCAGGTGAAAAAAATACATTTGGAGGAGCGCTTAAAACGTAGGAAGTGAAAGGACAGGTGACCATTCACCTGAGAAAGTACGACGGCCCTGAAATGTCTTATTGCTATTACAAAATGGAGTTTTCATGAGGGGGGGAAAAAAAAAAAGTCATACTGAGCAGCACAGGCACGGCCAGAGCACTGAAAGCCAACCGAACTCCAGTAGCACCTGGAGTTCTCAAGCCATGGTGTGATACAGAATATACAGAGAATAAAATGCAAATTCAGGAATATTTACTACATTTAACAACTATGATTACCCTTTAAACTAGCATAATCAATATCAATGCTTAGGGAAAGAGAGAGGAAGTCTGCTGCCTTCACAGACTACAGATCACAAGAACTAACCTGCAAAATATTAAGGATTTTGCGTTTTCACCTCAGGTCAAATCTGAACTGTGTACTATGAATAACTATTAGCGCACTGCAAATTTAAAATGCAAATTTAGGCTCCAGTTTAAAGCACATGTTAAGTACATGCTTAAGTGCTTCACTGAAATATAACCATGAAACATTAATACAAAAAGTCAAGTAGATAACGCAGGATATTATCTACAGAAGTCCTTGATGAAATAAACTGAGTATCAGTAGGAAACAACACATGAAGAAATCTCTTCATTCTAGTTTGCAAAAATCAAATCCGGCTCACCACAGTGATGGTTAAAAAGCGGGGACCATCCCAGAGTAGCTTCGCGTCCTACAGAAAGCTAACTGGCCACCAGAGAGTTCATCCAGGGCGGGTTTCCACACTGCACGTTAAAAGAGCGTCAGCGGACTCCCTCCGCAGCAGAAGCTAGAGACACAACTGGCATAAAGCCATCAAAAGCAATACAACCAGAGCCAAGTGGAAGCACGCTGGAAGAAAGCTGCAAGGAAAAGTTTGAACTGCTACTGCCTATGGCTGTAGTTTAGCAAGTTTGACATTACAACAGAGATCAGTAGCCAATTTGATTCCCACTTTTGGGTTTCAGTACCGTGCGCGCCCAGAACGCAAAGGGAAGCATTGCCACGCGTGCAGCAATACCTCAGAACGGCACCGACTCGGACGTAGCGACTTGCATCAAAATACAGTCGGTATCTGAGAGTCCTTTTGTGCTTTGTATCAGTCTGACCTAGTCTAACGTGGAGAACTTGGTCTGAAAGAAAAAGTCACTAGTAAGCATTTAGCACATCCTTTTAGACTGCCTCATTCTGCAGAGGAACGGTGGAAGAACGGAAGAGTGTTCTTAGCTGCAATCAATACTCATAAGCCAAAAGGACAAAGATACACTTTTGGTAGTTTAGCAGAAGCAGAAGAATGGAAGCGTTTACCCAAATTTTAATGCACAAATCAACTACATTTTAAAAATTTGATTCAGACTTAAATAATAAATAGGTGGGCAAAATATAATGCAAGACTTACTCAGTAAAAGTGAATTTTTAATAATCTCATGAGATCTACTTAGAAAACAGACCTAATAATGTTCACAACCGTAAATCCAAACCCTTCACACACTTTTTTTTTCTTAACACAGCAGTGAACTGTAAACCTGTATTTACTGGTTATCGCTTCAGTTATTTTAAATATTAACTCAAGTGTTTCCTCCTTGGCCATTTCAATTTTTAGCACCAAAATTAGCCCAAAAAGAGGTACTGGTACAGCTCGATGTTGTAAATGAATTGTTTACATATAATACTTTATATATTATACACACATACTGTACATTCACACGTCCACACAAACAGGAGGCATATTTAAATGAATATATTCTGTGTTTCAATTTGTTGTCAAAGACTTAGGAGCAATGGAAATAAAGCAGAAGGGGTAATATTTTACATAGTAGGCAACTTTAATGCTGTAGTGCACTTATAAAAAAGTCCAACTCTCCCTCCCAGCTCAGCAGCTTTTTTTTTTTTTTAATATCACTATTCAGAAGGATGCAGAAGTTATTGCCTAAATGTTATTCTATACATTTCCATTGGAATTCTCAAAACCACTTGAAATTGCTAACTAATTTACAACTTAACTATTTTTCTTGTTACAGCTTTAACTCATTGGCAATTTTGGAAGCAATGTTTTTAAAAGCTATGGATGTTCCCGATATCCGCTTAAAGCGAACTCCATTCAGGGACAGTCTTGGCAGTTTACACACCTCCATCTCCCACTGTACAAGATTTTCCGCGTGCCCATCTCCATGGACACAGAAAAGCAAGAAACGCTCTCTTTGTTCATAGTCACAATTATTGGCATCCAGGACCTTTCGTATTTCCCTCATCATGTCATTGGGATCCATGGAGCTGGTGGTTTTCATGCTCCAGGTAAAACGCAGCGACCGAGGCTTGGCTTCCTTGTTCTCGTCCTTCTGATCCACAGCTACATTGCGGCTGAAAGACAGGAATGTGTTAGTTAGCAGGGCCAGCTACTTTCTCCACATTTCATGTTAGTGAAGCAAACTAAACGCACACTACTGGTATTAGAGCAGCATCTAGAGGCTCTGGCTGCGAGCAATGCCCCGCTTTCCTAGCTGCTGTACAAACACACAGTCAAGGTAAAGCATTAGCTGTTGGGGCTGAAACGGTATGGTACGACGGGTGACACAACTGGAAGTCACTGGAGTCAGGAGCATGAGGGAAACGACCTTGTGGAGGCAGAACTACATGCATCACCTACGACTTGATTTTAAGGCAGGTTCTGCTCAAAGCCCTATTCTCGGGCCACATGGACAGCTGAAACACACGCTCTGTGCTAGAAGTTTCTGGAACATTCAAATAGCAGCGACTTGTGACGAAAGGGTGCTCAGCCCAGGTGGTGGGAGTGCCAGCCCATGGGAGGTGCCCACTCATACGCAACGGGGATGAGCCCGTGCAGAAAGGTCCTGGGGGTTCCTCTGCACCTCCTCCTGTGCAGCAGGTTGGAGACCAAGCGCTGGGAGGGCCCACGGAGACCCACAGTAGCTAGGTGCAAGCAGGAGGAAGGACAGCAGGACTGGGGGACCTTGCCAGGGGTCGCACACCTACTGCCACCCGGTTCTGGGCAGGTTCGGTTTCACCCTGGCCTTCCTGCACTGGTGTTTGAGATGATCACTAGAGACCCACCACATTGTAAGATACTGGGTTACCTTCAACAGGGAGGAAATACTTTGTCTCCGAGTTGGTCAGTAATTTGTTTGATACCAATGACTGATAGAGGTAAAGCAATGAAATCTTTTGCTGCCACAAGCTATGCAGCTGAGTGCCTTTGAGGCTGAAATGCAGGAAGGAGAGCTGGAAGTCGGTACTGGACACCTCCTCAACGTTGTTAGAAAAGATGGCAAATAAGAGGGTTACTATTACTGTCACAGCTTTAAGAGATAAAGCACAAAATATTGATGCTACATTTCCCAAGTCTGCAACTTTTTTTTTTAAATAAAAAAAGCTTTTCCTTTGGTAAGGATAAATAAAGTTATATAGGACAAAGAAAAGAAACGTTCCAGAAATTTCTAGTTTGCAATGATTCTTCCACCTCAATTAAAATCAGTGGTCACGCAGCTAAAGAATAAGGAACTACATTTGGACCTCCAGGGAAAAAATATGGTGGATTTGCTTTATGAATATCTGCACGCTGTCAGTCGCCTCTTCAAATTTACTTGTCCGCATGACAAGAGACTTAAATATATTGACTGTCATGCTTAAATATTTTCTGAAAATACTTAACCTAACTGACCCCAAACCATGCAGTTTAGGTCTCATGTTGAGCTTCAAAGTTCAACTTACAATATTAAGTCAAGCTGCTCTTTAAAATAGTTGGCAATGAACTTCTGGTCACACAATGCTTTCCTTCTACCACCGTTAAGCAGAAAATTATGAAAAAGTTAAACAAAAAGTGATAGCAAGGTCAAAACTAAATGAATATATTTCTCAAAGACAACCTATTTCATAATTTTACCTTCTATTGAAAGACTTCCAGTAACCATGAGAGTCACAGCATTCTGCTGTCAAATCCAGCTATGTGATTTGCCAGATGTTATAAAATCCAGCAAGCAAATTAAAGAGTACTTTAACTTTAAGGTTTTAATTTAATAAGGCTGTAAGGGGGCAGGGGGAACACCAACTTTCATTCAATGCTCATTTTATTTTTGAAAGCTTTTTCTACTTGAAAACAGTTGGCAGAACCAGCACAAGTTTGATCATTTCTAGTACTTTTTGATATGCTGATTTTGGAAGAAGAGTATAACATGAAAACTATTGTTTAACTATCCGTGACTTTGGAGATGAGAAATATCTTATCACCCTTCAGTGGTTATCTTACACGTTTGCAGCCTCGCTAGAGACCACTTACCTAGACATCTACAAGACAACAGCAAATTGTAATGACTAAAATGCAAAAGAAAACCAAACAAACACACAGAGGAAAAGGCAACAGGAAAGATGAAAGTTTAGAACCAAGTCAGTCAGTGCTTTAATAGCTGCTTTGCAGACAGAAATGCTTCTTTGTTTAGTTTCAAAGCCTTACACGAAACAAAAGCTGCTGCCTGAAGCCACTATGCCACATAATCAAGGGGAGAAAGGTTCAAACTCACCTACATAACATTTTGAACAAAAATTTTACCCTCACCTTGAGCCCTCAAATCTCCCGTTCCTCTCATATTCAGTCGGGAGCCTCATTGAAAAGAATGCAGAAGCAAAAGGAAGTGGGAAAGAGAAGACAAATCTTACACTACAATATACAATATCTGAGTAGCTGCTAAAAGATACTGCAAGCATACCAAAGGTGTGTTAAAATACAAAGCAACAGAGATGTAAAGAACTTCGTAGGTTAGACCAAACTCAGAATATAAATATTGTCAAACCAAATGGAAGTCTATAAACTACAGTTTTTAAAAAGACCATCATAATTTTTACAATGTATGTTTATATATATTAATACTGTAGAACTCACTGAATAAAGCTGAACTTCTAAAAGCAGAAAATGTGAAACTAAAGTTACAAAGTACATTGAAGTTACTGTATTATTTCTAAGTACCTCCTAAAAGAGAAATAATCCCCAATTATTTTTAGACTAACGATATTTAAAAGTTTTATCTGGGAATATAATACATATTTGAAAAGATACCTTATTTACAGACAAGTCTGGTCATCCTGTGTGTTTACATGCACATCAGATCTGAGGTATTAGGTGTTTAAACAATACCAAATACCTTAACACAAAAGAACAAGACGCATATACATTTTAACAAAAGTTTAGACGTAAATGCAAGATTTCTCAAGCTGTGGTAACTCCGTCCTATTAATTCCCACATTGACGCATCTTCCACATCCAAGAGTAAGCTTAAGCCTGCTGTCTTCTTGCATGGCTTGAAGCTACCTTGCTAATCACTACCGTTTTTTAAAAGCCCAGTATCAAGCAGAATTAAGGGCAAAAACATCTTCCTCTACCTTCCCATTATTGCAGCACCATGGTTTGACATCTCAGCGTTAATTCCGCTCGCAGGGAAGCTGCCTTTATAAGGCTTTTATCAAGACTACTCTAAGCTAGTACATGGCTTCACTGAATAACGTAAATTATTAAAGCAGTTTGGTTGACAGGTGTCTAGGGATAGGAATATAAGACAGTAAGCTTATTTTTTGATGCGCAGCGGTATTTATATCAGGGTCTGTGGGGTGTTACAAGGCTTAATTTCCTCCTTTCCTTCCTTTGGAGGGTTGCAGCGAGGGAACAGGCTTGTAAGATGACTGCGCAGTCCCTGTCACAAGGGAACAGACGCTGTGCTAGCACCGCGAGGAGCATGGTGGCAGCACTCGCTGTACAGGCTATGGAGCCTGCTCTTCGTTCAAAATTCACGCTACTACTGCAATAGAAATGCGATTTAAGAAAGCGGTAAGTCACTCAGCTATGAGCTGCTTGTCACAACAGCATCCGATCAGAACCCTGCTCTCTGAGGCACTGCACAGCACACGGTACGATGGGGTCTCTGCTAGGAAACGTTGGCCACTGACTAATGAACGGCTGTCACGAGCAAAAAGTATAGGGAAGATAATGAGAAGAAAACAACTGACAAGTCCTCAGCTAATTCTAGTGCTTCAAAGTGGGTTTTTAATGGCAGTTATTTTCATGAGATCTCGTGCTACTTATCTGTGGTGGATATAGGAGAAGGTAGAAAAGGATTTTTAAGGTCTCCATATATAGTCCATGAACTCATCCTTTACAAAAACTCTGCAGGACAGAGAAGGGGGTAGGTGGGAAGGGAGAAACCATCACGTGTACCAACTGAACAAATCCACACCTTTCAGATGATCTGGGAAAGGCTCGTTTTTACTGGGCAAAGCAAGCAACAAGTTTGAAGACACTGCTCAACTGAAAAATTGGGAGTACTTGAACTTTAAAGAGCCTACTGTATTCCTACGAAGTGGAAGACGGCAGCTTTAAGAGCTGCAAGCATTTATGGAACTTTTTTTTTGGTGGTTTTTTTTTTTCTTTTTTTGAAACTTGCCAAAGGTTGTAGAAAACAAGAGCATAACCAGTCTTCCCAACACTGAATAGTCTTACTGTTACTGGAATCCGTCCAGAAAAGTCTGGGGGAGAAAAAATCCCTAATGATGTTCTTAGACCCTTTTCATCTTGAAATTAAGCCAAACTGTTCAGTTTCTAAACCACTGTACTTTAAATCTAAGAAAGGCCATTATTTACAAAATACCTGCCACTTTGAAATAATAAACACTCTTTCATGGCAGCCTCTCAGAAAGTCCTTACTTTGTTCAGTTTTTCCATGCATCAGTGTTCTGTTCATTTAGCACAAGGAACTGCATTTGGTGACACGCATCCTCAAATATGAGCCATCACGCCAAGCTGTGGAGAGCTGTGCCAGCCTCTCTAGATGCTCCTTCCTTGACGAAGGACATGATTATGGTCCAGTTCTACAGCCCAGCACTGCTGCTTTGGGAACAGACACTTACTGTACTGCCAGTATTGTTTCGGTGGGTCTGCAAGTCAGATGCAGCCCTGAGGCCTCCTCACTGCTAATACAATCTTCGCTTCTGCGGGAACCGCAAATTGCTAGTTTATGTTCTAAATTTTCTGCTTTTACGGACCAAGGCGCTCCTTGGTCTTGAGAAGGGAACAAATATACAGGAAAGTTATGTTCTCATTTGTCATGCAATGCCTATACACTATCTCCTTTACGGTTTGTGAAAGGCTTTCACAAATAAGAATGTTTCCATACATCTGTCCTGAGTTATGCTGTGTTTTCTATTCTTTACATCTTTGTACACTCTGCATTCAAAATTCAAGTAAACACAAAGAAAACTGTCTAAAAGGATACGGAAAAACAGCAAAAAGTGCAAGGCGCTAAAATAAGATGAAGTTATCGAAATGGAGAAAAGATGCTGCAATAAAATCCAGAACACAGAAAGTGATTTTTGCTGTCAGAAAAAAAGTTAGACTGCCATAATATGCAGATTGGCAAGGACAGTGCATGGTACAAGATATATATATATATGTGTGTGTATATATATATATATTTTATACCTCTGTGTACCAAGTACAGTATTAGAACTCACTAGTTTAAAAAGGAGTGACTGATTATCTAATTTTGCTCAGCTCCCTGAAATGATGTTGCAGTACTATATATACATGCTACTGGGTTACAGAAGTTCTTAAACTTAAAGACAGTGAGTTTAGGTAAGATTCATAGCACATAAAGCAAGAAGAAATTGCCAAAACGCCCAACATTTTAAATTTAATTTTGTACCTACATACAGATCAGGTATGGAGGGACACCACGCACACTTAAAACAGAATTTAAAAAGCACAGTCTGGTCCTGTGTAGGTGGTGTAAGACTTTGCAAATCTCTTATCCAAAAGACATATTCATGGAAGCTGCAGCAGCTATTTCCACAATAGTCTGAGATTCCTGGCCTCAAGTCAAAGGAAAATTTTTAGCAATGATTAAAAAAATTACCTTTTTGGAGTCTCAAATTTGAACAGTAACCTTCTAGTTTAAAACTGTACTCATATTAGCATTTTTCATCTTTCTTCAGAGCAGCAGAGTAACAAACTTATATGCATCCAGTTGTGGAGGTTGCACAGAGCACAATCCTTTGTTTTACAAGGAACGTGACCACAGGGAGACGAAAGCTCCTTCTCACAAAGTGGCATGCACCCCACAGCTCATGATGCACGCTGGGTTAAAACTATTGCCGCTGCATAGTTTCATCTGTATACCGTGTTGGATGGTTTCTTTCCTTAACTAACGGTTGGTGCATGTTCCTTTTCTCAAGTCAGCTGTGACAATGCCAGACAACCCAACCAACACCAGTTCTAAACATAGGCATGTCTGGAAGAGCCCTGCTCATTATTACTGTGGCATGGAATTTATTCATTTAATCGGGTAGGGTACCTTTAGACTCAGATTGTACAGAATAAACCCAAATTTAGGCAGCAATTTTCGTATCTCAGGCCTCCTTAATTTAAGTATTTCCTTGAAATGGTCTGACAAACTTCAAATTACAGTCACATGCATAGCCTTGCATTTTAAAAGTTAAAACAGATGTCTGGTTTTTGGCCCTGTCTCCTTATTTTTGATCAGTAGTTGGAAATTGAAAGTCCCACCCTTTAAGAAGCTCCAAGATATGATACAACTAAACAGAGTATTACAAAATTCTACTGGAAAATTTACCTGCGGATCAAAATTGTATAACCAACTTTCACGAGTCATAATGGATTAACAAGATATATAGCAGCTTGATTCATTCCCAAATTGTAAAACTGAATTAAATCCTTTGGGCTTGAAATGTGAATCAAACTTCCAAGCTTTTCCCTTTTGCTAATAAATCTGCACAGATGTTACACTTTTTGTTTACAACTGAAGTGCTCTATTTGCACTTCAGTTGCAATTCACTTCAGCAAATGCATCCCATTTTAAAATACACAGCCATTGCATCTTCATTCAATCTTCTGTAAAAAACTGTTAGATTCACAACTATGCTCAGTTTGCTTTCTATTCTATCAACTGCAGACAACAATTTGAACTGATTTTTTTTGAAGTATCATAAAACAAAGAGAGAATGTAAATTTAGCATCACTTACCTTTATTTGCTTGTAACCTTATGTTTTGTTTATACTTTCATCATTGTTATCAAACACCTCATTCTTCAAACATAAGCATGCTAAGTGTATTAGTACAGAGAACAGAATTACTTTGGTACTACCAACTCTATCAAAGAAAGAAGAATTCACAAGGCATGCTTAGCATCTTGTTATACAGGTGCCACAGATTCTTAAGTATCATCATGAGTTAATGGATTTATTCTATGCTTTCCTCTCAAGAAAGAAAGTATTTAGTTCTCAGCAGAAAGTTTAGTTTTCAGAAAACCAAGGCTAGAAAGCCAAATCTGTTGTTAATTGCAGGAGCCACTTTTTTTTTAAATATAAATAAATCCTACCTTTTGATAAACCTGAATGACATGTTTCTAAAAGAAATTAAGCCAAAATAATAATTAACAAAAAGGTTTGTACAAAATAAATTGAAAAAGCCATTTAGAGCGAAACATGCAAAAAGACTCATTTAAAACGCACAATGAAATTACACTTCAATACATTCTGAGATTAGGCAGATGATTTAAGGTCTGAAGAGTCAAACTCTTTGCATTGCGACTTCCAAACTTAATTTTTCTGGGAAACATGCCACCAGTAGTTATTATGAATTAAAAAAACATACTGGTGTCAAAACACTTTAAAACTCATAATCTGCAAGGCCACATAAAAATATGTTTGGATTTTCTTCATGTATTTCAAATAGAAAGCAAACATCCGTAACTCTACTATAATTAGATCTTGAGTATCTTCAGAGTTAGGTTTCTTCCTTCCTTCATAACATTAGGTCAGCCACGTTGTGCCAAAAACTGCCTTAAATATTTCATTTAGTGGCAGAAGCTGTAACAATTGCCTACACCAGAACATAAGTAGTTCATAATCAAAAGGATTCTGATCCCCCATAAAGAATGCTAGAATAAATTAACAGGTTTTAAGGTTTTTTTAATTTATTTAAAGAGAAGAAACATAACCACGTCATTTGATGGCACTATCCACCTCCTTAGTAGTTTGTACAGCACCTAGTGTAACAGAGCCCCAACCTAAGAGGTCCTCCAAGTGCAAACTCAAGCATCTGCAACAGCGCTATTGTGTTACAACTGCACGTTATTTCATCAAGTCCAGATGGAATTTAAACTATTGCCAAGAGTAGCAGGGAGAAACTTCTTCAAGAAAACCACACTGCACTGCAAAAGCTGAAACTCGGAGGTAATGACAGAAGTTTGAATGCTGCCTGAACACCCGAGTGACACACAATGCTAAATAGTATGTTCCAGCAGCACAAGTGAAAAGCTTGCATGTTCACAGTTTGAGCTCCACGTTTGGAACGTCAGATGGAAAATTAAGTAAGGATATTACAAACAAAAGTACAGAAAGATGTGCCAAAAGGATGTCTTTGATTAAGACTTCACTTGACAAAAAGCAGATGATTTAATTATAAAAAAAAAAAAATCAAATTAATCCTTTATCTCTCTCTCTCTCTCTCCAGAAAAAGAAGAAAAACAACAGCCACCAGGGAAGTGTTAGCTGGCAGAGAGCTGAGCAGGGTAAAACATTTACCAAACGCTAGGCTGTCACGTTTTCATTTTTCACAGAAACAACTTCTACATTTTTAAAGAAATTCATTCTCTAAATTGACATCAGCCAGTTGTGAAAAACTGGAGTTTGGCTTAACATTATTTTGTAGGAATAAGAGACTATGAAGAGGACGCTGAGAGGGGGGCACGTATAGTCACAGAACAGACAGGAAGGAAATGGTTTGGTGCTGATGTGATATAAACCTAAAACAAAAGCAAGCGGGCCAAGATCAGAATGATATATTCCAAAAAGTTTCACATGATGAGGAAGGTAAAAGCATGGAAATTATCTTAAGGCAAAGATAAACAAACCCTCACTTCTGCAAACACAAGCTGTGGATATCAAAGTGGTCTGAAGTATGCGGTATGTGAAGCAACAGGTTTTAAATATAGAAGGAAAATAGGTGGTTTTCAATTTTAGGGTTTGTAGGAACTAATTTAAATTGTACGTGGATTTGCAACTAGAAGACCAATTAGAATAAAAACTGTTAGTGCAGGAACAACACCTGCTTAAGCTAGACTTTGGCCAGACCAACACACCTGCACACCAAAACCAGAATCTGCACATGAACTAAAGGTCAAAATAGGAGTAAGTTTTTCAAGGTTTGGCCAGACTCCTGCCTAGACTGAAACCACAGTACTGCCTTACTTTAATATGACCTATACTAGCACTACTGCCAAAAGAAGCTTTAGTCTCCTGCCCCTACCCCTTCACCTCTGATATTTCCATTCACGTGTTGCCAGCAAGGGTTTTCTGAAAATATTAATAGCATAAGTGATTGAGAAACACAACCTGAGCTTCTAATACTACATTAAATATCAAGACTGGGATCCTAGTTTATGTTGTCTACTGACAGACCATGCAGTCAGTGAGCAGCTTTTGAACTGAGCTGAAACCTTTCAGCTCTGCAGCATTTGTACCTCAGACATAAGGACAACGAGCAGAGAAAAATCAACATGGACCAAGCTGTCTCACTTTTTATCCCATTTGATTCAACTGCTAAGAACAAATGGCTTCTGTAAGCAAAAAGAACTATGAAAAAATCATAAGCCAAGTTGCAGAAATAGTTAAGCCATTAATCAGAGAATGTGGACAAAACAACCTAAGCAATGAACTACTAGGTATGTATTTTTCCCGATAAAAAGGAAATGTTGCATTACCATTTTAGGAGGCTTACCTTCTTGTTAGTTTTGAAGTTAGTTTACTAAATAGATTAGTGGAACCCCTGGTTCGAGTCTGTGAGAGTGGCGTTGCTTCATGGGACAGACTGGGGGAGGCTGGCGGTCCGTTGTAGGTAGCAGTACGTCGCTCTCTGAGCTGGCCGTGGAAAGTGCTCCGACTAGCCGTTCCTCTGGGGAAACGAATACGATCAGGTGTGGTGGCACTGCTAATGCTGTGAGTTGAAGCAACAGGAGTTCTTTGATCGGGAATAGTGCTAGAGCAGAAAACAAGAAACAATGCTAGAACTTCTTTACAGAAGCACTACGGTTCTGCAGGAAACACAAAACACTACATTCTACAGTAAAGCAAAAGCAGACACTTTTATATAGGCCAGGGTTGGAAATATCAACATTATTACAGCACTGTATGGAATCAAAACTTGTAAGAAGTTAGGATTAAAAGGCTGCCGAAACAGAAACCTACATAGGCAGAAAAATGCATCAGGAGTATCCTGGAAAAGACCAGATAAACTAGGCATACAATGTTTCACTGAGAAGACTGATAAAAGAATAGATGAGTAAAGTTTCCTCCCAGGAAAGAGAAGCAATAGGCAACTTTAGTGTCTCTCCCTGCACATTCTATATATACATCTTTGAAAATCTTCCTAATTTGAAAGTATCCTACACAAAATTCTCTACAAGCGAACCACTCCAAGTAGTGAAGTCCTTCAGGATACACAGTTAAAGTCTCCCACAAACTTTGACAATATGGAATGTCCAATACTCCTAACACTAGGGAAAAAAATAAGGTTCATTATTGCAGGATTATGTCACAGACAGCCTGACACACCACAAGACAAATGTAAACAAGACTAAAAAAAATGAGGAAACACACATCTTGTGGGCAATATATACTAGAACAATCTAGGACTAAAATTCCACAGCACAAAGTTAAGAAGCAGTGGGTATAAGTTAGTTTCACAACGATTTCAGGTTCTTACATAGGCCTGAAGTTATCTGCGCCATTGTCTATTGGAGGCAACATCATCTTCGTGTGCACAGAGGCTGACATGGACATCGACTTCTGATGTCGCAGCCGAACACTGGAGAAGGATGTAGTACAAACTGAAGCAGGGCTAGCTGCGTAAGCGAACATTTCTGTCAGGCTGTGAGGGGGTTTGGGTTCAGGCAGAGGCAGAAAGAAGAGCATGATGGACCAACAACAAACTACTGCATAGAAAAAAAAGCAAAACTTTTCCTTCTATTAACTGATTTATCAAAAACACGAACTCTAACAGCCCTCTTCTATGTAAACAGCAGCAACTACCCTACACTCCCCTTAAAAAACATCCTTACTATAGCACTTGACATCTATGAAGTGATCATTCTCTTACCATTAGCATTAGTTTGCGGTGATACCCTCCTTGACGTACAGAACCCGAATAACCCAGCGTTCTGTGCCAAAGCACTAGTATAAACCACTGATGTATTTTGTATTAGTCTTAACATTAAAAAAATGCATTAAAAACCCCACCAACTGCACTTTCC
Source organism: Platalea leucorodia (assembly GCF_965183815.1). Lineage (NCBI taxonomy): Eukaryota > Metazoa > Chordata > Aves > Pelecaniformes > Threskiornithidae > Platalea > Platalea leucorodia. Next base: position 12,152,685 of record NC_138829.1, read on the forward strand.
AAAAGACTGATGACAGTTCCATTACCACAGTGAAATACATTATTTTCAGAATGTCTCTGTGTTAAAAGAAATCAATGTAAGTTGGGCAAGCTGTCAAATCTTAATCTACATCTGGTAACTGAGGGACTTCACAGGCACAATCAAAACCAACAGTATCATGATCTTTAACAAGTCCATGGAGGCCCAAACAAAAAGGCTACTATTAATCAACCTGCACATGTATGAGGCAATGAATAACACTTGGTGTCCTCTGAAGGAAGAGGTATGACTGTTGAAGAGCATCTCGTATTGCTTGGCCATGAACCTTAAATTCTCCAAATTACCATTCAGGCTTTGAAGGAATGGTCTACAGTGCTGTCTTAGCAGAATGGCCAGTAAGCTGCCAGCTGTATAATATGTTAAAACAGGAGCATGAAATCTGTTTGTTTCTTTGGACCAAAATACTCATTGCAGCCTTCACATTATCTAGTAATGATAAGGATGGGAGAAAACTTGAGAGGCCACAAGATGTATTGGGCCTTTCCGGCTACAACATCATAAAACACTCATCTTAAGTTTGCTTTAAAAGTAAGGCAATTGTAATTCAGAAATATTGTTCGAGGTTAAGAAATCAGTAATTGTCAGCGACAGCTTCACGACACTGCATGTTCACTTCCAAGTTAGTTCATGGCTACACATACTGAAGTTCAAGTCCTGTTACCCCATTCTGGTGTGTCAGACTGTGGAGAGGAGAACGCTAGTCCAGCTACAAGTATCAGCTGATGCATTTCTCAGGCTTAGCTCTCAAAGCACTAGGAGAAAACACCTCACAGCTCAGACATCAGAACAAATGGCTGAAATGGTTAGCAAAATCTACTTTTTTGGTTTGTTTTTAACTTTTCAGAATCTAGAAAACTTCATCCGAGTCATGCATGCATCTCTTTACAATGCCGAATCCAGCAGGGTGCCGACTACACCCACTACTGCAACGAAGCCTGCAACACAGCCCAGCTTTTACATTACCCCAGGGCATTAAGAAATTGTAAGGAAATGAACATTCATCTCAAAAGCAATACCCCGAAGTCAAGTAATCCCCAAACAATTGGCCACTAGCCTCTCAAGCACTTCTAGCTCCTTTCCTCTCAATTTGTTGCAAAAGATAAAGCAGAAAGAATCTAGTTTTACAACATGTTAGACCCAAGTTTTATTTGGTCACCTGCCTCCAAAGATGTGACAGCTAAAGGTGTCAATAAGGTACCAGGACACATATTAAAGCATTTCTATTTCTTCCTCTGAAGCTTTGCTAGAAATCAGCTTCCTTGGATTCCCAGCCTGGGAACACAGAAACAGCGAGCTAACATTCACCAATTAGTGCCAAGGCTTATTAAAAATCTGAGGCTGTTGTAAATCATTTGCGTTACAAATGATTTAAAGCAATTGCCTATCATTATGAAGAGTGTTTCATGAGTCCCCAAGTGCGTTAATTAATGCTCAGGCTTTGGAGGAAAGCCAACAGAGTCCTCGCCAGCAGAATGTCTGTGTCAGCCACACAATGTGTTAAAGCAGGGATGTGAGACTTAAAAACCCTTTGCTTCTACCAGTCTGGCACGGGGTCTTCAAGACTGCTTTCTCCAACATCAAGTCCAGTAGCTGACTATCGATTCTTCAAAGTTTCCATACCTTCAGAAACAGTGCCTTCTCAGAATTCAATGTACCAGATAAAAACAGAACAGGCAACATTTTACCACTTTCTCTACAGAAAGAAGAGAGACTTTAAATGTGCACACCTTGCCTTTTAAGGCAAGTCTCCCAAGTTTTCACTGGGTCACAGTTAGTATCTGACTGGCTATGGAAAATCTAAAATCCAATCTGTAACAAATCATTTATAATAACTGCTCCTGCCTTTAACACTTGCCACCAATAGACATTTCAAAAGCACAGAAAACATTTTTAACAAAACTTTGGCTTTATACAAAGCCCAGGTTCTACTTCAGATCTTGCTTCACAGAAGAAAACACACTAGAAATCTAAAGGTACCAATCTAAAGGTACTTTCTGCCAAGTTGAGAGTACAATACTATTAGAGATACTATAGAAACATCTGAAGGCAGGCAAAATTCATTCTGAAGAGCCAGTCCTGTCAATAGCCATGTTTATTCAGCCTGCATTAAAGGTCCCTGCATTTCACGTGATCAGTCAAGCCTTTGCCCAGTTACAGCAACAAAATATATTCAGACATAAATTCTGAACTCTGTGCCAAATCACAGTAATTCTGAAACTGTGCCAAAATGAATGTGCAGTTTAGTGTTGAGGCATTTCAGACAATGAGAAGTCTCAAATTGTAAAACAGCAATGCATTCTCATTATCTTTTCTTGTTTTAACCCTCTATAAAGAGTAATGAAAGTAGTAATTAAAAATACACAATAAAAGCTATGAATATTTTTTTTCCCTGACAATGAAAATATAAATGCTCAGACATTTCAAATGACCCAAATAGGGCTAAAGTTTGCAGGATAAGCAAATGATGTTTGGATACCGTATTGACAATAAAAGGTAAATTACACAAGGATAACCAATTATGGATATAAAATAAAATTAATATAGTTGACAAGTACTACTCAATGTTAACTTTGAGCTTAACATCCATATGTGACAAACCAGAAAGACAGCAGTTTGCCGAGAAACTCAAAGCTGGTGAAAAATAAATAACAACTTCAAAACACAGCTCCTTAGGAGTATGAAGTTACTCCTAAATTAAGGGGACATCTGAAACTCAAGCATTCCTAGTAAACAATATCTAATAACTTTTAAAAATGTAATAAAGAAATTGTAGACAAAATATTGCAAAGATACTAGTTTAAAGATAAACAAAAATGTTTTTAAACCAAGAAATCAGGTAATCAAATCTGATCAAAACTGATTTGGACAGGAAGATTCATTTTTCAAAGAGTTTGGAAAGAAAAAAGCTATTAACATATCAAATCAAAGAAAGGATGGTGAGCTTTAATCTAAACAAACTTGGTAACATTAACAAGGACTAACCAATGAAGGCTGAGACAGACACACTAAGAGACAGTACCAAATAGCTGTGCTGTACTTCACAAGACAGTTGACTGCAGGCCCAGCTGGCCAGCTAGACTTTTGGCACTCTTCAAACTTATACTTGACTTTTGCCTTAATCACTTTCGGTTTGCAGAAAGCTAGAAGGAAGAGACAGGGTCAAAATCATGTTCTTTTGTCCCTAGGCTCCAGGGGTCAAACAAGGGACAGACAGACTTTCCATTCAACATCACAACTTCACCACTCTTCCTTATAAACTGCCAAAAGGAAGGGGAAAAATTCTGTGCAAAAAATGGCACATCTCTCACCAACGTGAGCTAGAAGAAAAGTATTTTCTTCCCACCCTTTACAATATATCATAAAATTAGGAAGAGGCAGAGAAAATTGGGAAGAGTGGGAGAGAGGTACACATTCCTCCAAGCTTAAGCATTTTTATTAAGTACGAGCTATCTGGGTGCTCTCCTGGCGCCGGTCAACTACTTAATTGTTACCAGCTTTTGAGACCAGTAAAATTCTGTGAAGAACAGTTGGTTGGAACTTAAAGCACCTCAGCCAGCCAGGAAATTTGGTGGTATTCTTCACATGTTACTCTATACCTAATGTCTACGTTCACTATTATATTTATTTTCTACAGTTCTCCTCAGTCCTTGGTACACAGGGAAGGATGGGAATAGATGTGGCTATGGTGCTAACACATGAACTGGTTAACTTGAATTCCATTGCATGCTCCAGTCAGGCTTTCATTCAGTCAAGTAAGAGGAAACCTGTTATTTCTCTGACTGTTTTCACTCAGAATATGGAGATACCAGTGCTTCCCTTCTCAAGATGAGTTCTGAAAATACTGGGAAGCAATTAGACTACAAGGATATCAGTAATGAACATTATTAGTCCAAGACAATGGCCTATCACTGTTTCATCTTTGCTCAGAAAAAACTGACTTTCTCCCTGAAACTTTGTAGAAAAAACAGTATTCCAAATAAACCCAACAAAGTACAGTTTAGAGTGAAGTGTAAAAAGAGAATGGCCCAAGAGAGATGGACTTTGTAGTCTGACACTAAACAAGCCTCTTCTGCAAGCATATGTTATTTGGCCACAGGAGTTAACTGATTTAAGATGAAGGCTGTACAAATATGACATTTATTAAACCAGAAATTAGGATCTTCCTTTTACATTCTAAGTATAAAGACTGTATGAATTAAGCATAGAAAAAAAACCCCAACATACTTACAGGTGCTTCATAACCGGAGATCTGTACTCACCTTTCATTAAGAATTACACTAGAGTATTACTGATTTTTAAATCAGGCATTACAATTTTTTGGAAATGTGAAGACAAGGGACATACACCATAGGAAGACATTTCATATACCTGTTCTCCTTGCCATTTTGTATCACTGAATGCCTATCAGCAGTGGTTCTTTCACTACAAACATATGTGTTGCGCCGTGTCATTGCTCCGGGGGCAGTATTATTCTACAATTAAAAAACATAGGCTTGTTATTCTCCACAAAAGGCTTTTCTGGGGTTAAGTCTACATATAATTGAAGGCTGTTTTACTTCATCCTAGTTCTACACAGTTTTAAAACTTACAATAATTAAATAAGTTAATATACGAACACCTTTCAGTATTTTTAAGGAATAATGCAATCTCTAAGAAGTTGTTCTTGTATTTCATGTTGATAGCTCAAAATTAATATTGCTTGAAGTTTTTAATTACCAATGTTCTGAATTACAAATTACCAGCATGTATAGCATTCATCTACATCTGGATAGCCTATGTCTTTACATCCTATTTTTGAAATACTTTACCACTTATAGATTGTAGAATTTTCCTTTAAGTTAAAATCATACCCTTAAACAAGATAGGAAAAGCAAAGACTTAAGAAACAAATGTGGTAAAATGTGGTAAAATTCAGTGGGAAGGTAAACATGGAGTTTCAAATATTAAAATACGATAAAACATTAGACAAGTTTTAAAAACAGGGAAGAATAAGTGAAATTAAGTAGACAAATTGCAGAGAATTTTAATAAGACATTTTTAAAAATATACATTTAAATACAAGCATAATACATTGAGGACAAGAGAGCCAGGGGAACTTAAACTACAGACCTTACTTAAGAGGGGAGAAAAGAAATAGAATTACTTTGCCTCTGTCTTTACAGAGAAAGAGGGTGGAGATATGCCCAAGTTGGCGGTCAATTTTCCAGGAACGACTGAGAAGCTAGGTAATTCACAGATAACAGAATTATAAAAAGTTAGATGCAATTACTGTAGGAAAAGCATGGTGGTCCAGGTAAACATGCACCCCCAGGTTGTAGAGGAAGTAAGAGCCGGCAAGCCTTGTATTTTTTCTCCCCACCCCAAGAACATAACACAGGAAACCGCATATGGTTGGAAAGTGGAAAAAACTTTTTAAAATTTTCTTTAAAGAAAAGGATCATGGGGAAAAGCAGGAAGCAAAATAGGCTATTAACCTTAAACATCACTGCTGGGGAAAGTCTTGGAGGAGGCTAGCTTAAGGGAATGACTGGTCAGCACCTGGATAAGCACATGTTGAGTAAGGATGGCCACTAAGAATCAGGCAGGGGACTTCATGCTCAACTAACCTTTTGGAGTTCTTTGAAGAATTACTGCTATGATAGACAAGGGAAATTCAGTGGATTCTTAAAATAGCATTAAGAAAAGGTTTCACATAAATGGTCACAGTAGAGAATTGTGGGAAGGAGGATAAAAGAAAAGGAAGGAAAAAACAGTTCAAGCACAAAAGGAGAGTAGCCAAACCTTTTTTTGTTTCCGAACCTGAAATAAAACTGTTTAAGTGGAGTATCCTCAATAACCAGCAAAAGCTCCTCCAGTGCCTTAAGGCAAAATATTTGCTATACAGGGAGTCTCAAGCAACACAATCCCTGAGCTGCAGATTTAACCATGAAGCCATCTTGTCTGTTTAAAAGACTGCTGACGTTACACATCTTTACGTGAATGGACAAATAAAAATGAAAAAGTGAACTGCGCAACCTCCTGGTGTTAAGAAGTACAAAGAGTATAAAGAGTATATTAGATTAGCGGAACTACTAATTAAATCATAAGATGTATGTAGTTGTCTCAAGGGTTCCCAAGTATTCTTCACTGCATATTCCTTAGGGATAGGCATGTGCCAAGCATCAGCAGAAGTCCCCCTGGCCCTTTCCTTGTACTTTATTCCTTACACATCCCTCTTCTTTAAATCTGCTTATTTTTAAAAATACATTGATTCTTCTACTTTCCTCTGACATTTGCCATTGTGCAAACTACCCTCCCTTTTCTAAACTTGCTAGCAATGAAAGCTGTGCACCCAGAGTGAAGTTTTGTTTATATGGTCATGAGGCCATGCTGTGCAAGATGCTTTGTGAAGCCCTTGCAAACCAAATGGTACATTAAACTATTAAATATTAATATTTGTATATAATTTTGTCCTGCATTCCTGAACATATTAGAAAACGAAGCACCTAGAATATCCGACAGTGTTTGTCTCGTGGGAAATATGCACAATAATGGGCGGCTTCCTTCTTTCCACCTGCTCCCTTAGAACATTTTTTTCCCTTGAGCAGACACCACATAACCTTAAAATGTACTGTGATGCTGCACATCTAGAAAGTCAAGACAGCAATCTCTGTGCTGGATCAAACTTTAAAGATTATGTGCTTTCAGGGAGTGAACAAGTTTTGGTATTCATATCTGAAATCAGAGAACTCTAAACATGCACTTTCCCAGCTCTTTTTCTGGAATACAAAGACAGAAGGATCAGTATCCATTTTTTTTTGTTTTTCTCAGATTTCAGAGGTTGCGAGAGGAGACTGAAGCATTTCAAGCTTTCAAATTTCAGTTTCAGCAAGAATACAGTTTTGGTATTGGGGCCCTTACACTTTTTACTGTATGACCTCCTTCCATGATTCATCTAGGAAGCTCCTCAGCTACGACATTTTTGTTCAGCCAGTCTACGGACCATTAATCTCTGGACATGGCTAAGTTGCACAGGTGCACACCACAGGAAGCCTGAAACTGGTGTCAACAGCACCATGCTTCCTGACGGAATGACAACCCCAAGGGTTAGCTGCATAAGTTCATCCGCATGGCATCGTCTGCCTTCTTTGCAGACGTGTTCAGACTTCTGAGCATATGCACAAGGTCCAATCACAGCAGAAAGGATGAATTTGTGGTACAGAGTCCTCCTCTTTAGGACCTAGAATCTTGTGCCCGCTGCTTAGGCAGGTTATTTTCCCATTAAGAGACACCAAGGCGAGGACTGATGAAAAACTTCCAAAGAAATCAGCTTCTGGCTTACAATAATGAACCAATCTATTTACTTTAGAGCACTAGTATGTTTTTTGGTCCTAGATGATTTTCCAAACATACCATCTATTCTCCTCTTCCAGTTTTCTTAAAGCTATATTAAGGGCTCTGGGACAGCCTTATTACAAGCATTGAGGAAAAATCCAAAGCTGTGAGTAATAAACAAGGAGTTATTAGTTGCTGCTAACTATGCAACCCCTGTAGCAGGTTTTCGTTATTAATTTAGTATTTGCCCAATGAACCTGAAGATTTTTCACGTGCACTTGTTCAGCTTGCAGAACTATTTCTTTTGCAAGAGTTTAAATGCTCTGTCAACTTCAGAAGTACAGCTTGGAGCCCCTTGCTCCAACCCCAGACTTACCTATCTGCTCTACAAGCACAACTCTTATCCTTAAGTGCATGCTTGTAAGCTTTGTAATTTAGTAAGAGCAGCACACAACTGGCTAAGGGTCTCCAGCAAGGACCAGTTCTACTACTTTTGCTGTATCTGTCAAAGTAATAATTGTTTTTAAACAGTATTTTTCTGTCTCTTCAGTGATCTTCTCATCATATTACTGATTTTAGGACTAAAGTGCTCAGTGAGAACACAAACACTCTCCACCTCAAACTTTTTTCAGTTTCAGGACAACATGGTAACTCCAACATTCTTTTTTTACCTTCTAGATGCATGCAAATACCATAAGAAGTGGAACTCCCTAATCAGTTCCAGGAATTACGTAAAAAGTCAGTGTTTCCCTCCATCCCCAACAGCTAGAAAGCAAAAGACTAATCGCTGGGACGGGAGGGGGAAGAGAGTTTGCACAGTCTGACATGGAAAGCTATAAAACAGAGACAATTTTAAACACTACTTAATTAAGTGACACTGTCAGTCTGATTCCATGTTCACCACCTTGTACCACTGCTTGTAAAAGATCAGCTGGATCAGCTGCACGCTGAAATCAGAAGAGAGAAGTATCGTATGGTTATGAGCTGAAATTTTATTTCAGCTACAGTAGTACAAAATTTGAAATAAGACTACTGGATTTGAGAGTGGTGTAGCACAGCACATCAAAATACTAAAGACACTAAAAGTAAAATATGTTGTAACTATGATGCAAAGCTCTTGAATAAGGCATTACACAATGCTGAGTGAAGTCCAATGTAGGACAAAACTGATTTAATTATCCTACCATTTTGAGACTCAGTAGCTAAGGATTGTCATGTAAGAAGAAACAAAATCTGAATGGTTTCTGGACTGATCAAAAACCAAGAAGGGAAAGGGCAGGGGACCACAAAAATAAAAAAAAGGGTCCCCCAAAATCATGAGCTCTTGTTCATATTTATGAATAACAGATGCTGCAGTAGAAGACGTGTCTTTCCAAGGAATCTGTTTGACTGAAATCCTCCAGCCAAGTCACTATCAGCCACTGAGCCAACTGACAATGCAGAGCCAATAAAGTAAAACAAATCTTATTTTACTGCTTTTGCTTCAGATTGTCAAAAAGCTGTAAGCTCAGGAAGTTCTGTTCTCATTTGTTTTAAGTAACGGTGCTGAGTATATGAGCAAATATGACAGCTTTGTGGGGTAGAGTTTAAAAAAAAAAACAAAACACCAAAAAAACCCAAAAAACCCACTCCATTGCAAGTTGAATAAAGGACTGGGAAGTTATTTCTTCTGAAAAGAAGGAAGTTTTTCAATACAAAATCCCAAAGTTTTAGAAATCAAATGTTACAAGACTCAAGAGTATATGAACAATATACTATACGCAATTATATGAAAACAGATTTCCAGCTTTGCCTCAGAGGGAGGCACCACGAGTATACAAGTTAAAGCCGAACTGAATAAAGGATTTTCTTTCTTTTGGCTCACTGCCTAGCGCTCGACCCTGTAAGTTGACTAGTTACACACCTTAGAGCGGTTTGTTGTTGCTGTTGGAGTTCAGGGGTGGATGGGGGAAGCCCACAAGGACAAAAGCCAGGCACACTGCTTTCAAACACAGGTTGAAATACACCTTTGAATAGTTTTTAGAGCTACATTTGTTCGATAATCTTAATATATGTAACTATGACTTGGAATAGCCTGTTTGAGGACAAAGATTAGGTGGTTCCTTAAACATGTGAAACTATAAAATGGGATGATACAAATAGAGATTTCATTCTTCTGTACAAAACGCCACAGAAGAGAAGTTGGTGATAGCAGAAATAACTCATATGAAATTTCAGGAGACAGCCTTTGAGTTCAGTTTCTTCTTTTTTTTTAATTTTTTTTTAATACCCAAATTATGTCTGTTCACTAACAGCTGCTAGTGCTAATTATTAATACCTACTAACTACTTCAAGAATATTAACAGGTAACTTGAGTAGCTCACTGATGCAGGGGAAAAAAAAAAAAGGCAAGAGTATGAGATACGTACATTTACTCTTGATGAATGAAAAGTAAAACCAACACCACTGATAAATCACAGGTTCAACACTTTTTCCACCGCTTGAAAACATTTCACAGTTTTGATAAATAAGCACTTCTACTTACACTAGGAACAGCCGAACTTTTCTTACGTTCAGGAATATCAGCCTTATTGGGATTGCTGGCATTTCCAAGCATGGGACTAGCTGGTGCAATTCCTCTTCCTCCAACAGCACTACTGCTGGATTTTCTTGACTGAATTCCTTCCTCTTTGAGGTCACTGTCTGTAGTACTAGTCTGGCTTCTTTTGGGATATGCCACTACTGAGGGGATGGAGGGTCCAGCTTGAAAAACAAAAGAAACAGAAAAAGGATTTTTCTTCTCGGAAGTCCGCTAGCTATTCTTCCCTGCAATGGAAATGTATTCACACACGAGAATCAAAACAATTAACACTGGAAATCAGAGTTGCAAAAGGGTAATTATTTAAATTATTGAAATATACATATTTCGGATGACAGTAAAATTTTGTGAAAAACAAAACACTTTCCAAATGTTTCTTTTTTTTTTTTCTTCCCCCTCTTTAAGGGTGGGGGGGACGGGATGCAGGCGATGACAACACACGGACATGACACCCTGAAGCAAAGCCCCCCATTTTGTAATAAAATCTGACAGATTTGATATTCAAGTCAACTGTAGTAAGGCTTCCCCTTATATCACAAATCAAAAAGATAGGTAACTCTCTTCTGTTTACCTTGCTAAGGACAGGAGAGCCATAATAACAGACAATTATTTGAATTCATTAGGCAAAGATATTACTTGATTTCCATGAAAGAATTACAAATTTAATGGAGTCTTCTGGTGTTTGAGTACTGACACGAGTTTGGCTTGGTAGGAAAAAACCTTTAGAATCTTAACTGATTCTCATTCAAGTCAGAGGACCTTCATTAGCACAAAGCTGGCACATGCTGTTCAAGCCAATTTCTGATAAAATTTGGCTCCTGAGACAGGTACGTGGTGACACAGTCCTGGACCACCAGTGGCACTAAGGGCCGACGGACTGCGCTCCTGAACAGCCCAGAAGCAGCGGCGGTCTGCCACCACCCTCCCTGGGTGTGCCAGGAACACTGAGAACGAGGCCGCCCCTTCAACAGCCCCAAGCTCTCTCTTGCTTTAATAGGTTCCTGGACACCAGGAAAAGCCTGTGGGGATGTCAGGATTGTGTTTTCTGTCGTCTCAATTACACCTCCTCAGAAGAGATACATCAAGATACATCAACTTCGTAGTTACTGTTTTAATAGCAATTAATTAAAAAGTGTATGTATATACACATACATATAAAAATGCATATAAAACATATATAAAAATAAATATATATTAAAAAGCATCATAAAACACAACAACTGTCACCTCAGGAGACTCCCCAAGGGAAACAATCTCTGAATGCACTTGAGGTATTTAAAAATAGACCTAAATATAGACTCCTTTTATGAGTTAGTGTCTGGGCAGGAAGATGTTTAAGATATACAGAAAACCCTAAGCTACTATCCTCCACACTCATTCAGCAGAAGAGTTCTAAGTTTGTCTGAGTCACTGATCTTTAGAAATTTATTTCCTGCAGGACAGTCAAGTGACACTACCCTCAGGAAACAAGAAATATCAGCAAATTGTCATTTCTTCCAAGTTTTAGACACAAGCTGACCTACTAGTGTCAAAAGAAAACAAAAGCTGAACAGACACACAAGAGCATGGAGGAGGAGTGCCGTGCTTTTCATGAAAAAGGGGGTTGCAACATTCTCTTCAATTTGTGTAACAAGACTTTCCCAGCACGGTCAGGAATGCAAGGGATGACACAAGGCAGAATAAGAGAATTAAGTTGGTGTATTCAGCATTCCTCTAGAAGCTGTTTTTGAAGGCTTTGTAAGAAAACCAATTTAAAAAAAAAATTAGTTATTCAGTAAATTATTTAACCACCATGCTGTGAGCTACGCTGCTGTCATCCTCCTTACCTTTGGGGGATGGAGACAAATTCAGAAACCGAACGGAACTGGAAGTCACTATATTCTGCAACACTGAAAATGAGAATTGCTCACCGTGATCACTGTACCGCCGCTGTTTCTGGCTAGAAGATATGCTTCTCTGAACTTTGTGATGAGGAGATTGTCCAGTGCTATTATTAAGATCACTACTTGGCCTAACTTTGGCAAGTGAAAGATTGCTGCTGGAGCTTGAATCACTTGCATCCAACTACAATACAAACGAGAATATTAAAACAAGTTCAGACAAAATAAATTAAACATCCACCACATTATAGGAGCAGTAACAGGGAGGCAGAAGGATGGCTCTGGTACACAGGAAATTTTGTGACAGCAAGGAATTTGCTTAGAGGCCCCAACTTCTCTTAGATGCTTGTGCAACTGTCTTAGGCGAAACTCAGCAGAATTTGCAGCTCCTCAAAGGACAATCAGATGAAGAAAATCCATCTCTACTTTCAGTACTCTATCCTCAGAGCTCTCTAAGATTTTAACAGGAAGAGAGGATACATTTAGTAGAAGACACCACACCAACTCCTCCAGCAGAGGAACCAAGAGCAGCTTACTGATGCTGAGCCCTCTCAGCAGATGGAAAGGTAATCTACAATGCAAGAACTTTTTTAGGTTGTTTGGTCCCGCTCCTTGGTTCTCTTAAAATATTTACAGCTGGCACATTCACACTTGAGCTCCTAGACTAGACAGGACAGTAACTGGCAGTTACTGCCAGTAACAAAGTCCTTCAGAGGAGTAACTGCTGAGCAAGCAGGGTAGTTTTGGGGAGCCTAAAGGCAAGAGTTTACTGACTCAGATCAGGGTGAGAACAAACACAGCATCATTTGGACAGTTGATGCTGATGATTAGAATAATGTGATCTTAAGTGTAATGGACTTTTGTGCAGGACTGCAATGCCTACAGTTACTGACTTAATTTTTGCTTGTAACTTTGCTAACCACACTTTCTGATTCCTTTGTTTCTTTGCATTTGTAAGAATGGTACTTACCTCTGATGATTTCCTTCCTAGCAGTAAGTATGTAGCTGTGATTTCATCATACTTCATTTTACTAAGGGATTCTTGAATTTCTTCTTGAGAATATCCCATTCCTACCATAATATCTAAAAATAAACACAGACTCTGTAAGTAACAAACACTGTGATGTTTAGGCTGGCTGAGTGTTTAAGTTCAAGAGAAAGAATGGAACCTTTAAAGAATTAAACAAAACAATTAAATGTGAGAACATAAGCCTGATGCAGTATCAATATTAAAAGATTAGTTACTTTTTCCAAATGGCAAACAAATACAGAGTGGTGGAAGGGAAAAAAAAAAACAACAAACAAACCAAAAAAACCCCAAAAGCACCCACATCATGCAAACAGTATCATGTTCTGAAAAATACTCGATTACCTATTCTTTTCTGGTCCGAGATGTCTAGTTCTGGTTCAACAAAAGGTTTAAGTTCATCCTCCTCATGCCCTGCATTGATCCACCTGTCCTTCATAATTTGCTATAAAAGGAAGGGTTTTGTTAGTACAATACACTTATCAGCAAAGAAAACAAGCTGTTGAAAGAACAACTCCCCTATCTAGCACACACTAAGGCCTTTTCTAATTTTTCTTTTCCAGAACAGGCCCCAGCACCTACTCAGTTCTGTTTTGCTCCAGTGAGGAGAATCAACAATGCACATCAAGCCAAGCTGCTTCCCAGTCAGCTGTATTCTAGCACATAGCTGAAAGCTAAAAGTCCATAACACAGACCAGGAGCAGTGCGACAACTCTGACAAGCCTAGTAGGTCCAGGCTTGACTATGGAAGTCCACGGAAGCCAGTACTGTTTTGGCCTTTCTCCTCCACGATGGTACAAAACACAGGCAAAAGGCAGCCACACCATAATCTAGCAGTCAATACTTCCAGTTCACATTTGAAAGTGTGGAAAAAGCCCTGGTGGATCACTCATTAATGCAGGAATCCACTATGTAACCATCAGGAAAAGTTATATGACATATCCAGTGCAGCCTCACATTAATTTTGAAAGTAACTGTGGGGTCAGGTGTCTTGTAACCCCAGCAAACAAAATCTTAAAAAAAAAAAGTCATATGCTTTACTCAACCAATCCCCCCCAAGCCACTCCAAATAAACTATTTAGGAATGGTATGACAATAATAAGTTACAGCTCAAAAATACAGTTTGCAAAATATTATGCCTAGGTTTCTGATGCACCTTATTTGTGCCATTACCTCTAGAGTGCCTCTCTTTGTTGGGTTTAGCACCAGGAAACGTTTGAGGAGGTTTTCACAGTCTGTGGACATGTAGAAAGGAATCCTGTATTTTCCCCTTAGCACTCTTTCTCTAAGTTCCTTGGTAACAGAAGAAAAACAGACAGTGAGTTGTAAGCAGCAAATCACTTAAAACATTAGGTAAACACACCCAATGTGTTCTACAAAAACGCACCTTTAAGTTCTGTCCATCGAAAGGAAGAGATCCACTCACAAGGGTATAAAGAATAACACCTAAACTCCAAACATCTACTTCAGGTCCATCATATTTCTTCCCTTGAAAGAGCTCTGGAGCAGCATATGGTGGGCTGCCACAAAAGGTGTCCAGTTTATTTCCAACTGTAAACTCATTGCTAAAACCAAAGTCAGCTATTTTAATGTTCATATCTGCATCTAGCAACAGATTTTCAGCCTGCAAGAGAAAGAATGGTTTGTAAGATGAACTTAAAATACTTGATTTAAAATGCTATTGTCTGTTTTACTCATTCTTAAAATGCAAAAAGCTGAAATATCTGTTAACATTCCCTTCCTTGCAAGGTCTTCAGGCATGTTTTAGTCTATCATTCACATATCCCCTATTTTAAAAATCTCTGTACAATGGCTTCAGACTATGGGAGCTGTTACACTACCTGAAAACTGTGTTATTACCAGCTGTTTTCTCCACAGAAACACATCCTGAGCTATTGTAACTTACATTTTTGATCTATTAAGATGAAACAAGATATAGTCTCACTATCCATACATTAAGTGTCATTCTTGTAAAAGTCTGGTAATACACATAACCTTAAACTTTTTTCAGGTGATTTTTTTTTTTTTTTTGGTGGTGGTGTTTGGGGGTTTTTTTGGGTGGTGTTTTTGTTGTTTGTTTTTGGTTGTGGTTTTTTTGTTTGTTTTGTTTGTTGGTTTTTTTTGTTTTTTTTTTTTTTTTTTACATTACAAAGCTATGACATGTTGAACAAGTTATGTAGCAACAATATTAATATAAAGGGCACAGTTTAAAGAAGGGATATACCATTTCATGCCAAGCTACAAAGAAGCCATACTTCAGTTTCATCATCACAACTGGTAATTCATTCTGTTCAAGACCAAAACTTGTCATATCTCTATCAAACCACCTTTTTTTTTTTTTTTCCCCAAAGACCTCTCAGCTAACACTGATGTGCATCAGATTTGAATCTGACTACAGGGTGAGAGGCTATCTTTCAGCAGCCAATAAATTTCTATATTTAAAAGCCTTACAAATTCTCTTCCTTTTATGTGAAATAGTTCTATATTGTAAATATTCCTCAAACCTTGCTATAAACACATGCAAAAAAATAAATAAATCAGAAAGCTTACTATACACTACATTTTATCGGCACAATAAAGATCACACAGGTACAGAAGCTGACACACACACACTTCGTACACTTTTTGCTACTCACCTTGAGATCTCTATGAACAATATGCTTTTGATGGCAATACTGCACTGCAGATACTATCTGGATAGAAAACAAGCCCAATTATATAAGTGGCATCTCAAAGAAACAGAAGTTTTAATCAAAAAGTTCAACATTTATTACTAAATCTGACATGTGCTTACCACTCAGAGCTACACAACCAACTACTACAGTGACCAGCATGTTTGGGGGAAAGCTGTTAAATAACTTAGGTGTTTGTTATTTGATCTATTTAGTTTCTACTATACTTGAAAGAGGATTTTGTTTTTCCTGTGTGGCTAATTATAGACCAGTAGAAGCAATGACTTTCAGAAAGGTTACTGAAGTATTTCCATTCCAATACTGTATAGAGCTATAAAAGCTTTCCCTCTAGACTGAAGTTTTCCAGCCCTTCTCCAAAGGCGATTTTTCATGCCGCAGCATGAAAAGGGTAAGAAATGGGCTTAGCTACTGCAGAAGCTACTGGGAAACAGCTTGTTTGTCAAAACTTACGCAGTGAGAAGCAACTGTGCATCTGACAGAGGCCTGCTGTCTAAGTGCATATGGTTTACTGTATATTGTATACTGTACAAGAGTAGCAAGCTCAATGGAAAAAACTCTTATGCCTCTCAAGTGTAACGGAATAATTTCTTCCATCATCATTTCCAAATATCATTAAGTTTTTCCTGCTTTATATAGCAAACTATATAAGCTATTTACACAGTACAGTGTCCTAGTATATTATTGCCTTAAAGTCATAAGCATTGCTGCAGAACTCTACGTGTATGGAAAAGCTGGATAAAGCCTTATTGTTACCTGATCACAAATGCAGTCAAATACATTTTATTGTCACACATACATGGTCAGAATTGAGGCAGATGTTATGACTCCTTAAAATAAGTGGAACTGCACATAAAACCGATTTAATGTAATAACTACGCTTAAATAAATGTATTTCCATTCTTTGTTCAAGATTAAGATTTCCAACACAGAAAGATGAGGTATCATTACTGTCACAAAAAATAACTCATCATCAGCCCAGCTTAGCGTAAGGATCCTCCTGTACTGGCAAGAAGCAATGGTTCTCATCCTCCGTATTTAGAGTAGGTGAAAGTAACTGACCTACCAGCCAATTTTGCATTCAAAACTTAAGCACCAATGTTACGATCTTTGTGCCCCTGTATTATTGAATCACGCAGGTGCAAAACGCCACCAAACGAAACCAAGCAGTCTATGAAAAGTTGAAATATTTCCATTCCCTACACTTTCATTCTGTTTTTGCTTGTTCCTTCATGCGTTGGCTCCTTCTTTCAGGCTCCAAGTTCAGCTTTTTACAGTTACTGAAAACTGCCAAAGTGCTCCCATGCCACCACTTGTACCATCCTTTTGGTCTTCCTTCCCTTCCTCTCCACTACCATTACTTCAGTGCCAGTGACAAGCTCGCTCTGCAGGTGCTTCCAAGGCTGACAAGCATGACAAACACCTCAAGCTTTATTCAGGACTGCAGAGACTATACCACTCGCTCCTAAACTTTTACTCTTACTATCTACGAGCAGAAGGTCTAGCAGATGATCAGTCAGTAGTTTCCTTTGGAGATGCTTTTGAACTACTTTGCATTGCAACAGGATAGCACAAAGACTGCAGAAGGGAGTCCAGTCTACATGGAGGGGGAATAATGCAACATGCGTGACATTAATAATTGAAAAACAGCAGTCAAAACTGAATGAAAAATAGCACAAAGCACGGCTGCACTGGATTGACTCCCTTGTCTTCCACCTTCCATCACTGTTTCCATTGACAGCCCCCTCACCCCCAACCTGCTTGAGTGTGAGAAATTTGCTGACGCTTGGCAGGTGGGGAGAAGAGGGGAAGAAACAGCAGACCTTTTTGCTAGAGGTAACAATTGGAGCACCGAAATACATTTCTTGGGAGGGATTTCAAAAATCTGTATAATCATAGGTTTTAAAGAACAAGTTAGAACAAGTTATCTCTAGGCAGACAAACCATTCTTCATAAGGACTAAATGACAAAAGGATAGATAAATGACCTCTCAAGGTCCCCTCCACACTGTCAAGAGTATTTTGTTTCTTAACTGGAACGTACAAGTAAGATGTAGTTTGTGGATTTTTTTATTTTCCAAGATCTGTCCTAACATCTACCAGCATTAAAAATCCTGAACTGCTTCTGCAAGGCAACAGTGGGAGGACTGAAGGAGGCCAGATCTAATGGGCTGCAGTAGAGGAAGAGAGGGCAGTAACACACATGAATTCTGGGAGACCCCCTGCCCTAAGTCTTGGCTTCCCATTTTTTGCATTAATTCTTATCCATATGGGCACATTTTTCTATGGAAAAAGGATGGTAAGATCGAACCAGAACTGCTTGAAAGCCTGTAACAGGGGAAGAAAAACGAGGTGACATTAAGAATGCAAAACGTTCTGGATTTGAATTTCTCACACATGGCTGCACAAAAGGAGCTTGAAATGGAGAACTGCAGAGCATGGCTGTATTTTTAGTGTTTGTACCCTCTCCTGTGTTCCTTGTCAAGCGTGACTGGAATAATGTGATCACTGTCTTTTACATTCTTTTTTTTCTGCTAAAAACCTTAAGTATGCATAACAAAATGGACAAAAAAATATTTTTTTAACAAGCAAAGAGGGGAGAATTACCAAATTCTGCTCTTTGCCTGCTATAGAGGAAGTACCTCCTCAGATAAAACACAAGTGTTTCATCCAGAAATCACATCTACTGAAAGAAGAAACATGATCTGAAAACAAGATATAATACAACCTATTGTAAGAACTAAGCTCGATACCATGGCACAACTGTTTCTTCAGTTTAAAGAGAGCCACCGTCTGCTAAACCAGTTAGTGAATTAAATAAAAAAAACCCCTATTATGTCATAAGTCCCTATCTAACATGAGAACAGCTGCACTGAATCAGATAAAAGGTCTACAGAGAGCATTCTCCCTCCAACAATGGCTAAAAGCTATATGAAGCTATTCTGGGACTACAGTAAGGTGAAATGAATAGTTTTATGACCTGCAAACCCAGCAAGATCTAGTTTCTTTTGACACTGTCCCACAGTCAGAGTCCTAGTATCTAATAAATGCCAAGCACTGATCAAAGTTTCCTGACTTCTGCCCTGCCTGCATGCTCTTCTCTCTAGCAAAGTGCAATATGCTCGTGCTATAGTTTCTCTCCTCGGGTTATTACTAGGGTTCTCTCTTTTTTTCCAGGCACTCATGCTTTTGAAGCTCTCGAGAACGTCTTTGAGATCAAGGTCCTCTAAAATTGGTTGAGCTCAGTAGCTGGGAAGTCAGCTGTTGAGGGAGGACAGAGCACAGCCGCCCGGGCCAGGAGACAAGACTTGTAAGAAGAAACTGAAAACATACTTCTGTGTATTTCAGTGGATTCAAGTGAGGCCATCTATGTATCTTTACAAACCGCATTTATTCTATCAAAGTACAAAAAAAAAAAAAGAAAAAAATCAAACAGAGTCTGAAGTACATAAAATCAACTCCTGATGGGTCAAATACCCAGCTCAGCAGGTAACTATTAAATTCCTTCCCTTCACATTTGATTTTGAAAAATGAAGTTACATATATCCTGTACTACCCACATTATTGCATAAAATTAAGCACTAAGTGTACCTGTAAAACATGTTTGACCTGTTTCCACAAGTTTTCACTTAAAGGTGAGTCGAATTGTTAGAAAAAAATTGGTAATTGTTGAACAAACGTGCAATTTCAATGGAGTTACTGCAAGATCTTTTTCCACACAACTCCTGATAAAAGAAACCGAGGACAAAGAGCAGAGAACCATAGCAGCAGAAGTTTTCAACATTCATATCTGAGAGAGAAGAGCAAATCCTCTCAAGTTACTTTGAAGCTCTTCAAGTGACATTACAAAGAGCAAGACAACAGTCTGGGATTTAGAAGAGACGGCTAAAGTGGGAATGACTGCTCCACAACCCATCACATCTACTCCAACACAGCACAGAAACACATACCAGAAACCCTCCATCACAAAGGAAAGTTTTCTACCTGCCGGAATATGAAAGGGAGGGAAGCAGCTTTAAAAAGACATGCAAGATTTTGTTGACGAGGAAAGAAAAATTTCCTTACTATCAAGCTGTATAGCTCCAGTAATCACAAATCACTTCTGGGGATATGAAGTCTGCAGCTGCTTGTTTTGGTTGGTTGGTTTTTGGTGTTGCGTGGGGTTTTTTGGTTTTGGTTTTTTTTGTTTGTTTGTTTGGTTTTTTTTTTGCAAAAGATGAAAGAGGGTAAATACAAGATTAAAAGAGATGACAGAAAACAAAGGAATGAAGATTTCACAGAAATGCTTTTGTTGCCTCCTTAGGTTAAATACATTTCTATTTTTATTTACTTTCATTGCTACTTTTGAGCTTATTGTTTATATTGTTTACACACAATTCTTACTATATGAGGCAGAGGGAGCAAAACAGTTGTGGCACAGTTTCCTAGTTCCCAAATTGTTCCTTTCGGTCAGGCTACCCACACTAGGGAAGTGTAAATGTTTTCTTTACAAGGCATTTTGTGAAAGTCATGAATCAATTTCCTGGAAGTCTCATATATTATATCAAATTTCTTCTACTTTTGTATGGCTACACTTAAGAATTGAAGCTATCGGGGCCTCCCCTTCCAACAGTGTCATGTCGTTGCCACAATTCACCAGTTTAAAACCCCTACATATCATTCAATAAAACACTCTTGTCCCTATTCATTATTTTAAAGTGTCATTAAGCAGGAGCATAATTTTGACATTTATTACTTTTCCCAACATTATCTAGTTTATCCAAGTGACCAAAGGGATGGAAATAACATAGGCATTTACAAATTTCTGCACAAGAGCTGAAATCAGAGTGTATCAGACCAGTCGGATCTGCAAATGAAACTCTAGATGCTACAAGAACAGAGATTTGGATTTTAATTAGTTATGCAAAAATATCTGGTTATGTTCAATACTGCTTTACTGTAGAATGGAAAAGCTTTTTACAGATCAATGAAATTCCAACATCTTTGCAGGGCTAGTTTATCCATCATAAAGAAAGCTAAACTAACAAGCCTAGAAATTACTTTTCCATGACTTTTTAGAATAACTATTAAACTGCACCTTTTCATGTAATCAGATGGATGTGAACGGATGCCTGTTACAGGCACTGCCTTGCATTTTGAAACTGGCCTGTTTGTAGCCTGTTACATTTGAATAACTTCCAAAAGGTTACAGACCAGCTGAACTAAGGATATGTGAAACAACCCAGAGGAAATGAATTTTGGGACGGAATATGCTTCCAAATCAAGCAGTCACTGTGTTCTGGCACTCCTGGACACCCTGACACACAGCACTAAGGAAACTAGCACCACTGAATGGACCACTAACCCCTTCGAAGTACTACTGTAACCCAAGTTCTCTCTCACTCGGGGCTACAAGTCCACAACATGCTGAACACTGCTAGAAGTCAAACGCAAAGGACAGCCGTTTTACTCATTTCAGCATTAAAAAGGGGGGGGGGGAAGAGGGGGAAGCTGATGTATAGTAATGTTATACATACCTGTCTAAATTTAGCTCTAGCCTCCTTTTCCTTCATTCTTCCATGTGCAACCAGATAGTCAAACACTTCCCCTACAATTCAATGATGATACATTAATGCCAGTTTCAGAATCTAGAGATTCCTTTCTAGCTGTTGCCCACAGCAGCTTCACTGGAATGATTGTACTTCAAGTTTATGATTACAGGTTAGCTCAAGAGAACAAGGCACAACTGCTATGCAATTTACTACACCGTCACCTCTTATACAAGAAAATAAGAAGACTTAATGAATGACTGGATATAGAAAAAAAAAAATCCTTCTCATTATTTATGATAGAAACTGAGCAGCATATTTCTGTTTTGTAAATAAAGATGACACGTACCCCTTCACAGACTTTCTCACAACTGTTTCTTTTGCCCCACAAAAAAAAAGCTTCATATATGAGAACATCTGACAATATTTGTAAATATTGTCATACCAGCACTAGAATTTTTCTTTGTGCATAGGTATAAACATGTTCTAACCAAAATCAGAAAACTTAGCTTTAACCTAGGCTTGGATGAGGTACCCACAAGGAAGGTGACAATAATGAGCACAGCAGGACACACTGACATAATCCATCACACAACTATCAGATTTGTAAGATACATTGAGAAGGATTACTCCTGAACAAGCTCAATGTTGTATGGTTGTGGATAACTAAAAGAGATTACTAAAGCAGTACTAAAGATCTGTTGGGTTTTGGGTTTTTTCCCCTTTAATCGATGCAGTCATTTTATAGCACGTCAATACAGACTACAACATTTGAGCTTTAGGTACAGCCAACTGGCCCATGAAACACTGACATGTTTGTGAGAGCATGGGAGATTTTCTTTACTAAAAACCAAGTCACATACGTAAGAACTTCTACAAACACAGACTAGTACACAGTTCTAAAAATTCTTTGCTAACATGCAAAATTAATAAAAACTTTACAAGGGGATCAAATATCTAAATATTCTCTACTGAGCAAGAAAACACTGTTTTGTAGATAGCCACTTCACAAGGGAAGAGCTGAGTAACTTCACATTTATTTTTGAAAAGAAGCAACTCCACCAAATTTGAATAAAAACCCCAGAGTCATACAGCAGGGAAAGCAACAACTGAGCAATCTGAGGGAACGTCAGGATTTTCTACAAAATAGCCTTACTTCCCTCTGGAGTATATTATTTAATACTCAACCTGGATAACTCTCTCAGCGGTATTTCACAGCTGTTTCTTCAAAACCTTGAAGGAACAAACCTGAACGCTTCTTCACAATTCAGGGAAAATGACACCAGAGAAAGAATTATCCCCAATTTATGCAAAGTGTTGCAGTTGTAGCAATAGTTTCTGTCATCCTGCAGCCAGAGAGTTCATATGCATCATGCGTGACCAGTATCTTGATAGAGAGGAAATATGGGAAATTGATGCCTGCCACTGAGATTACCAGCAATTCCTGTCTTACACAAGACAGCATGTGCAAAGGGCACTGCTCACGGCCTTTTAGATCAGCGCAGTATGCATCTCTCCATTAACCTAAGAAAGATCCTCACTGCTTTAGAGAACCACTGGCCCTTCTACCTCCTAGAAGCTAATCACTAGATGGCAACAGGACTTCACTTTTAAGTCTAGTACCATCAAACAGCACAAAGATGCCTCCACAAACACCTGTAGTAGCCAATATTTTAATGGTATTTTACCAACTTTGTTTCTGTTTAGAAAAATCTTGGCTGAGCGTTTAGGGAGCTGCTAGAAGAAAACATAGGCAGGTAGAGAAACATTACCTGATTTACAGTAACTCGTTAAACTTCACATAATCTAAAGTCAGAGTCAGAATTTAACGCTGATTTTCTCTGAAAATAAGTCTCTCTATCTCCCTCCCAAAACTAAAGAAAAGCCTCAACTATTTGAGATTCCCAGCTGCTGATGCTAAAAGGTCACACTGACAAACTGAGTGCTATTAGGTTTTAGCCAGAAAGGAGTAACTTAAGACCAAATACCTTAATTCTAGCTCTCGTGAAAATATCTGACATTGCATGATGTGTGCTTTTTTTCCCTCCCCCTTTGCAATCAGGAATAAATGTTTAAGTTCCTCCTAAAACGGCATAAGGCTAAGCCTACCAATTCTTGACAGTAGAAGGTCTGTGATTAA
The DNA here is from genome assembly GCF_965183815.1 of Platalea leucorodia. Lineage (NCBI taxonomy): Eukaryota > Metazoa > Chordata > Aves > Pelecaniformes > Threskiornithidae > Platalea > Platalea leucorodia. The sequence continues at coordinate 12,175,880 of NC_138829.1, forward strand.
GATATGTCAAATGTCATCAACATCTAAAAAACAGAAGTTGCAGTACTCGTGCTTTTGAAAGCAACAGTTAAAAAACATAGAAATTTTTCATCTGAACAGGTTTCTACCAAATATCTTATACAAAATAGGGCCCCAGAGGTAGGGAGCTGAATACAATAAATTAAGAAGGTTGGCACTTGTTAGACAGGAACAAATAGAATTAGTTAGAACGTTAGAATAAAGATTCCGGTTAAATTTGAGTTGTGAAAAAAAAAAAGCAAATGTTACTAAGTTGCAGTAAGTTCAGAAGCTGGTTTTAAAAGTTATTATTAATTATATTGCCCAAAGAAGTCCCAGAGAATATTAAAGATTTTGCTTAAGATTTTACACTACCATTTAAAAAAAAATAAGTGCTTTCTCCCACTTGGCAATTTGTTTACATGCGTCATCGCAGCAGAGAGGTACTTACCCCCACTTGCATATTCCATTATTAAATAGAGAGTTTTTTCAGTTTCAATGACTTCAAATAGCTTCACTAGAAAAGAAAGCCAGTATTAATCAGTTAACTAGTTGCAGAAGTATTATGTTAACCCCACAGAGAATTCTGTCAGAAAAAAAACACCCAACCTAATTGCTTGCTGCTTGACAGTATCAGACTATTACTCTAAAGAAGCTTTTTCTGTCTAATGTTCTTAAATGGAAAAATAGTGTAACACATTTGGTCAATTCACACAGAACAACATCTTCTCAAGAAACAATACTTTGCTTCTGTTACATGGGAAAACCAACTAAATTAAGCACAACGTCCACAGATTTGAGCATCAGCAATAGCCATTTTTATGCACTGAACTGGCATACATGGTGACAAATGAGTTATCAGTCAGTTTGCTGACAGTCCCATAACAATGCTACATCATTTAAATGTACAATCCTGAACAATTTCTTGACCACTTCTTGGTTTTAGTATATACTTATTCTCAATGAGAGCCTGAATTCAGTCAAAATCAGTATTATACTCAAAAGGAGCAAAACTACCAGTTAGCTATGCAAATAACAGTTTTCTGCAAAAGGACCAAAACTTTTTTTATAAAAGACACAGCTCTGAAAAAGTATTTATTACTGCTACTTTACAGTAAATTGACACCCTAGTGCAAAATCATCTTTTAAACTCATACCATAACAATTTTAACAGTGAAAAAGCTGAAGTTTCTCCAGAGTTGAAAATTATGCGAAAGAAACAAGGTACCTATATTTGGATGATTTAAGATCTTCATTATTCTTACTTCTCTGAAGAGCTGAAATAAACAAAAAACATGAAATAAGTTAATGAAATAGGTCACACCCATTCTTCCTAAAGCCTGATCATTTTGATATACTTATTTAAACACAAAGGGCAAAAATTACTATTAGCATTTCAATGAAGTTCATGAAATAAGCACTTATTGGAGGGAAGAATTAAGTGCCTGCTTCTTTTAACACCCCTCCCCAAACAAATCAACCCTCAAAAACCTGAAAACACCCACTAAGCGCTCCAGATCGCTCAGGAGAGAAGTGATCTTAGCTCTGAGGTTTGCAGACCTTTGGGGTCAGAGACCATTATGAACCCATGCAGCTTCTTGCTGGCCAGTACATCTCACACCACCTTTCACCCTCTTCACAGAAAATACTGTTTCCGAACTTTCGTGAACCCCCACCAGAGCACCTTTTGAAGACCACTGCAGTATGTTACCGGTATGAATTCATCACTCTTCAGTACTCTGTTAAAGCCATGGAATTACTGTACTACCACAGGAACTCACAGCTGAAAAGTCAGCTGCTTATATCGCACAAAAAGCATGTTATCCAACTACACCAGCAAGGAGCAAGTTTTAAGGAGAGATGGGGAGGCAAGGCTCCCCCTCGGCCCTTCAGAAGCATTCCTGCAAGGCGACTGAGGCACAGTAGCATCTAGTCCTGGGTTTGTCACCGCAGCTCCACTGACTCTCACTGCCAGACATCCAGCCTCCAAGCCTGCTCGGCCAGTACAACACGCTGAACATCCCTGCCAAAATTAATAGGGCAGAACACAAGCGGTGTTTTCCTGACCCAACGATCCCCAGCAAACAGAAGAAACACCATTACTTCAGGGGTACAGCCTCAAAGGGATCAGCCTGCTCCCACCCTCTTCACCATCCACCTTCCCATGCAATAGGATTGTACCGCTTCCCTTTACGCAAGCATTGGTGTTAACCCGGACTGACGCACAAGCTCCGGGAATGAATTTAACAGAAAACTCTCATAAAACACACAACTCCCCCAAACAAAAACACTCCATCTCTAAGTTTTCTGTTGCAGCTCCTTTGGCCACCCCAGCACATCAGTTTTGGCAAGATGGGTGGTGAGGGAGTACAACTGCCCATATCAAGCTTCACGTTAGATCGGCGGTGCTGCATCCAGAGACCACGTACTGACTGTAAGGATCTTGCCCCCCTCCCAACACCAATACCCATGGGAAGAGGGTCTTGCTTGAGTAGTTATTTCCAAACAGTTCAACTTTGCCTGTCACAGAGTGAACTTTGTCCTCCTGCAACTGGACGATAATAGAGAAACAACATGTAACAAGCCATAATTGAAAGCAAAGTCTGTTACTGATCAGCTGTTAATTATCTTCACCTCTGAAAACTCTCTTCTGCAAAAGACAATTATAAGATGCACATAAATTCCTGGAGGTATGTAAAAGACATGAAGATGTGGTGCTTAGGGACATGGTTTAGCGGTAGACTCGGCAGTGCGAGGTTAATGGTTAGACTCAATGATCTTAAAGGTCTTTTCCAACCTAAACGATTCTATGATTCTATTCTGACAAACCTGTAAGTGTAATACTAAAAATGCCACAGGTGTTGTTACTGCAATATAAAACATTGCTTTTAATGAAGTTGGCTAATAGCAGATGAAGTAAAAGTAGTACCACTTCTTCTCCCAGAAAAGATGCAAGATAAAAAGTGATTACAAAAAACACTGAAGTGCAAATACTACCATATTTGGAAAACCCAAAGAATTATCTTTTTAGTAGGTACACTATATGGCAGTCAAGTGCATAGCTGCTCTCCCTCTGCAGCCCCCCCCACGCCAGCCCAAGACTCCAGAGGGCTGACATTCTTAAGCCTCGATTATTTTGTAACAGCATGCTTCAAAAAGCGGGAGTAATCAAGTGGTTTTATTATAAACCAAACACCAACTTTGACAGCAATACCAGTAACGTAACAGATCATTCTGAACTTAATGTAAAGAGACTGCAGCAGAATGAAAGTCCACAGCTCCACAGGAATGCAGACATAGGAGAAAATAAAGAGTTTTGTAAATAAGAGATAACAGCATTGTTATTAACAGTAAGGAAGCAAAAAGTGCCGCTGCAAGATTTTCCTCAGGTCAGATTTCAGATTAAGTGAGGTCATTTAATATGTCTACACGTATTACTAATGACTCAAAAACCTGTAGGTGTACTTACTCAATAAAAGCAAAAAAAAAAAAGTGAAACATAGGAAACAAACAGAAAATGACAGAGTCAACAAAACAAAACCCTTGTGCCTTTGTGTCTTTTAATAAATGTGGGGGGTGGGGGGTGGGATTTAAATACATAAATAGGAAAAAAAAAAAAATCACAATTTGGACACCAGCTCTTCTAACCATTCTCTGCTTTCTGATGTTTCTGTAAAGGCTAAGATCTGGGGAGCAATCCTCATTGCACTGCCCAACAGACCTTCCTCCCCATGCTACAGCCACAGCTGTGAATGGCACACTACCTGAACGCAGAGCAAAACCAGTTTTCCAAATGCTTTTAAATCTTATTATCATTATCCACGTCTATGCCTGACACTTCGCTAGATGACAAGCTGCTTAAATGCAATCAGGATTGATTGATCAAGTAAATTTTTGGCCACGCAACATAGAGTTTCAAAAACTACGCATGCATGCTTTCTTTTTCCCCCAGAGAGGTAAGTAAATTGCTTTTTTTTTTTTTTTTTAAACTATGTTATTACTGGAGCTTTTCCATATATAATTAGACAAGACTACTTCACCATCTCTCTCTGATCATCAGAAACTTAAAAGCAGTTGAATCTATAGCTATTTTTTTCTTGTTTTTCATTTAGTTCAGCTGAACTGGTGCACAATATATTCTGAATACTCCATTAATACTTTTAATCACAGCTTATATAACTGAAAGCCTCTGGTCAGCTTTTAAAGTTTTGAAGACAGTTTGCTTAATTTGCTCTTAATTGATTGTTGTTATGTACCACCCCCGATACTCAGACAAAGCCTATTGGGTCAGACTCTCACCAAGGGCAACTCCACTGCTGCACAGACGAAGACCTTGGCCGCTATTCAGCCGTTAGCCTATTTATCATCACCTCACCCACCTAAATATAAAAAAAAACCCACACGTTCACAGGATTAAGTATGGAAATATACGCAAAGTCATAATTGGTGCCACCAAGCAAGTCAACCAAGGGCAATACAGAATATGACAGTAAGAATGAGGCTAAAATTCAGAGTTATCATCATGTAAATGAATATTTTCATTACTCTAACCTTCTTTTTTTTTTCAGTAAAGTATGCTGACTTGGCTAGAGCTAGCTACTTCCTCCATGGTACACTGTACACTTGATGGTCTAATGTTATAAAGCCAGGCTCATACCACATTTTGGGCTGCTCTAAATATATCATTGGTCCACAAGACGACTACTCTGTATTACTAACCCAAATGAAGCATGTCAAAAAGTAGCTTCTACATATGAGCCATTTGTTGAAGTGGGTGACTAGAAACAAGCTTTTTAAAAAAAGACTATTTTTGTCTCAGAGGAAATTCGAAATAAAAATACTTGGGAATAGGATACAAACACCACCAAATTCTTTATTAGAATTTTTGTTAGATAAATGCACTTCAGATTGTGCTCCTCCCCTAGTCGGTTTAAATGTTGTTTGGCATTTTGACACAGATAGCAGCTTCCGCAGATATATCTGCAAATACTTGACATTGTATTCTTCTATCAGAAATAGAATATAATACATAGTACAACATAAAACATCATGCAACTTTCACACAGTATGCTGAAAAAAAGGTTTCCTAGATTTCATTCCCCCAAAATATTATGTGCATCAACTTCTAGCAAATGAAGCGGTAATTATCATCACACAGTAAAATTAATTGCAAACAGCGAGGTATGATAAAAGCCCACACATCTGAGGTTCTCTGCCACAGGAATGCAGAAGGTATAACATCAGAAGATGTAATGTGAAGGTTCCAGTACAGCAAATAATCTTCTTAGTTTTAGGAACTTGTCCTAATGAGAACATAAAGGCAGACAACTGAAAACAGTGCTTATCAGTTTAATTTCTAATACCGATTAAAAACTACTCCCAACTTGTTGAACAGCTCATTTTCCGTCAACAGGAGCTCTACAAAAGTTTCTAGGCAAAGACAAACATCCTCAGTCTGCCAAACAAATGGCTTTCAGCTTTGTTGTGGTCTGGTCCTTTGACTGCGAGCCATATTAGATACGGGGAAAGAATTACATTTAATTAATGCTGCTAGCTGACAAACCGAGCAAAAAAATCCTAACAAACCAGCAATGGAAGCACAGCCACACACTAAGTAATAATCTTGAATCAATTTTACTTGAATTTTATTATGCTGACACATCCGAAACAACAAGGGAGTGGGGGGGGAAAAGAAGGACCCATCTTTTAAGCCAGCTCTCTTTGAACACACCGAAAGACAGATTAGAAGTGTTCCTGCATTAGCTATTGCAAGAGTTTCAGTTAAAAAATAAATATACATATTATAAATTAAAAAATACTAAAAAAGTTTGCTAAAAAGCAAGTCAGTACGTTGGTTGGATACAGAGCACCGACATATCCTGGCCTCCTTCCCCCCAGAGTGGGAGGCTTTTCACGAGATGTTGGCCCAGGCCAGCTCAAGCTTTACCTGTGTGTTAGGCTCCTCCGGCTCACTGCTCACTGAAATATGCCCTATACATAATTAGGAGCCTCAAGCAGGAAGCCGCTACACAATACAAGTTTGCCTCAAACAAACCACAACTTGAAAACAGAAAAAATACTTGTTATAAACAGAAAAGCCTGAGCATTTTAAATTCTCATCCTTTTCTTGCAGTTTTTAAAATACCGATTGACACATGGTCCATGTTAAAATTGATGTTTAAGAACTCTAAAAAGCTTTAACAAAGAAATGGCCCGAACAAGTGGCAAGACATCTGCACATAATGAACAAAAATATTTGGCTGAGGAGCCAAGTTCTAAAAAAGGAAAATGAGAAGTGATTTAGTGCTATTACATGGGCTTGGTAAAAAAAACCTTGCATATAATGGCATTGCTAATTCAAAAGGAAAAAAAACAAGGTGGCTTTTTTTTTTTTGTCTAGGAGGAAGTGAACTGCTGTAGCATCAGCACTTGTTTCCAGCGAGACCGATATTCACTGGAACTGGGTACACAAGTACATTTGCGGAGAACAGTGATTATGACTAACACTGCCAGCATGGGAAAAAAGCTCTACGAATTCCCTGTTCCTTCAAAGCAGGGAAGTACCGCTTACAGTTTCCTCTTCGCTAAGCAAGAGCAGCACAGTAGTAATTAGGTCCTAAAACAACAGCTAAGAGTAGCTGCATGTGGCTACCACAGACTTCCCCAGCAGCAGGCAAGAGACCCGACTCTTCGAAGAGCCGCGCTGCTGAGTACTGAGCAGTCAGGACCGCAGGCGCCCAGAGCTCGCTGCCAGGGCATACCGGGAGCTACTGCTCCAGAAGGCAAAGCAGCTCCTTAACAAGGTCAGCTTCTTTCTGGCAGCTGAAGTACCGGCGTGGAAGACGTAATACAAAGAAATCAGAACCGGCAGCCTTAATCACCATTTGTTTCCCCACCTAAGGCTGACTAGGGTATGCAGCTACACCACAGCTGAGACACTATATACCACACCCTCTTCTCGGCACAGCCCTGCCCTCCCCACCATACCTCAAATATTTTATCGCTCTCTCCAGAAGCGCAAGATCAGAAGCACTTCCATCTTAGCTTCCCCTGCACCTACAGGTCGCGTGCGCGGTTGGCTTCAAATGCACTGAGGCTACGGCACTGCTGAAAGTGCTGGGGGGGAAGGGGCAAGGGTTTGCAAAAAAAGCCTTGATAAAGCAAAATTGCTAAGTAATGAGTTGTGCATTCACTCTGCTTATTGCATTGCCTGCTCTCCTTATTACATGCCTGCTCTGCAGGCATTTAGTTTTAAGAAAATTACTTTCAGTCTTTGAATTGAGAACGCTGACATATCTTGCTAAATTTTTTCTGTGCTCATATAACAAATGAGCTTAGAGAGGAGAGCACAATAGCAATCTCACTCCCCAAATTTTATCTGATTTCCACCCTGCTATTTTGTACTATTCTTCCAGGCTCCCATTTAAGAAACCCAGTAGCAGACAAGGCCAATTTACAAATCACACTTTATAATCTAATTTTCTAAATTGTAAATAAAAATGAAATTACAACGGAGACACGACTGGACACCGAGCAGGCTGAAGCCCAGCAACCAAAGGGCCCACAAGCACACTTCCAGCTTGCGGCCTTGCCAGCTGAACACCTGTGACTTGTAAAAGGTTTGCTTTGTACCTGAATACGAGCTCAAGCTAGCATTACAGCCCAATCTCAAGATAACACCATTTGGAGGATTAAGATTTTATATTTTTGTCTGAAAACACAGCCCCTCTACTTTTCTCTGACCGTTTTTCCCATGCCCTGACCCCTCCCCTTCAGATCACACAGCTTTTGTTTCTCTTCCAAGTGCTTCAAGCATTTAACGATTTTTTCAGGTATTCAAAGTTGCACAGATCTGCCACACAAATCAACTTTATCTAATCCATCATATTACCTAATTTGCATTTCATTTCCTGCCTGCTTACCCAGAAAGTACCAATAACCTCAGGGATTAGGCTGAAAAATATTCTGAGAAAACTGGAACCACATTATCTACTTTTACCCAGTCTACAGAGTCAGTAGGAAGTTGCTACCTGCTCAGATGATGCAGCCTTTCTTCTATAGGTTATTCTTTGCCTCTCAACCAAACCATACAATGTAAGAACTTGTGTGTTTTTCCAATTTACTTTTGCACCATTAATTTTGATAAAAACATCTAGTCACACGATCTTTTTAGTATTTGTATAAAATCCAAATGTGTATATTTTCCAATTTACTCTAGTTATGCTATTTCATTGTTTGCAGGTAAGTTCTGGGTATTCTCTCATTCAAACAGAAATATTGCAAGGAGCTTTTTTATCAAAGTACTCAAAAGTAAATAAAAAGCCTTTGACTGCAGCACTTAAAAGGACAGAGTTAGAAAAGTCCTAGGTAAAAGTGACATTTAAATGTACTTCCTGCAGGCACTCCAAAGCAGACTGGCTTGCTCGATGAAAGAGCAGAATTTATCACTACTTACTAAAATAGATAAGGCGATACAACTGTAACAGCACATTAAACATTTGAGGCTAGAGGGAAGAAACCAGAATAGCCATGCTCCAATTTGTTCCATAAAACTGCAGCACCCTTTCTGCTGCAAACTACGTGGAAGGCATAGATACTGCTTGGCCTTCAGTTCAGAGGCATATTTTCAAGGCCGGTTTAAGAGGACAGAACATAAGCTTTATATTTGTAAGTTTAACAAAGGGACCAGCATGAAGGAGACATGGGGGCACGACACCAAACCACGAACGTCCTCTCTACAGAGCTAGCTATGCTTGGGAGACAAAGGAAGTGGCTAGCACCGCTGTTTTCTCAGTTTACAGCTCTGTACGAGTTCATCTCAAGCAACTGCAGGGTTGTCAAAAATATCTGTTACAAAACTAGTTATTAAATACAGTAGTCAGACGTGTGCAAGGTATGCAATGCTTCAGATTCTCCAGCACAGGCATTCAGGGTTAATGGAAGGAGGTGGCGACACGAAACAAGTTACAATACAGTCAAAAGATTAATTGTAAAAACCTACCTTTTGTAGACTAGTTGGGTTCAGCTGTGTTTTGTCAATTATTTTTATGGCAACCTAAAGGAAGAGTTCATAATCAGTATTTTCCATATGAACAATGCAGTGTTATTACAAGATGGACAAATCCAGTAATGGAAACGGAAAACATGAAATTTACACAAAACCCATTCAAGCTTCTTCAGCAAATTATGTACTTGTATTTAAACCAGAAACATTTGGAATTAACAGCTAAAGTGTAACTCATTTCTACTGCAATAAACTAAACAGGAGAGTGGAAAAAACCTCAGTATTTTAAGCATATTAAGATGAGAGAAGCTCACTTAGTCTTTTGCTTAACATTAAGACCATCACATTTATTCCAGGGGAAGCTCCAACACCAGCCAGTGCCCCGATAGAGAGCAGTGTGCCTACTGATAATATTTACACAGTATAATTACACAACAGATTACACAGTACTGACTGCACATTGGCAGTTTGTGAAGATGCTTCTAACAGCTGAGATTTCAGAGCAAATTGAAAGTAATTCCACACACATTTTGCAAGAACTAAGTTCACCTTTGGAAATTCACTGAATATTTGTATCAATTTGCTCCCTGATGGATATGAAAAGAAATATCATTTGTGCATTAACAAAAACCCACTGGCTGTAGTACAACAATTTGAGTGAGTTCCTTCCTTTACTGGTTCTCATCTTTTCATCAAATACTGCACAGAAATGCTAAAGAACAAAATAGAAATTTCACAAAATAATCAAAAGAGAAATTCAGTACCATGGTAACTAGTCAGAACCTCAAGATTTGAGGCAATGAATAAGCAACAGAGATAGGCTCCCGTGCAATGCAATTTGGATACACGATAAGTTAGAACAGGAAATGTGAATCTTTCTAGAATTACGTGCCAATTGGTATTTTTCCTTTCTAAATTAGAGACTAAACATACCAGAAAAAACTCTGCAGAAGCCAAGGAGATGGTGCCTCTCAAAGAGGCAAGATGCTGCAACTCAGCTGATTATAATACCTCACTGGTGTGAAGCAAGGGCTTTCAATTCCCCTTGAATTTTTGGCTCAAATAGTAGACAATGCTCCTTCCCATGCCACAGCTCCCATTTCCCTGCATCACTTAGTGCTACCTTTGTGATCTCATTAACTTGGGGTTGGCAACATATAGAATAAAGAATATCTTCTATCAAAGCAATTTTATTTCCCTACATTCAAGTGCAAAAATGCATAGATGGATCATCATGATGAAGAGGGTAAGAGAGGAACAGACTGTGCATCACAGAATTCTGTGATGGATATGGTGTTTTCTGAAACTGAGATTCAAGATTCATTTTGAGCCCTTCTAGATACAAGATAGAATGAGATGTCACCAAGAAGCCATCTAAGACTACTTTTGCTTTGGGGAGTATTTTCTTCTAAGGTATGCTACTGAAATTAAAGATCACTACTTCCCGAGGCAAAATTCCATTGCAAAACCTTGAGAAATCACTTCAAAAATACAAACAAGAGATGAACACATTAAGCAATAGGTATTTTTATATTAGCAGCTGTGTACGAAACCAAAAAAGATTTTTATCTCCACCTTTATGCCTGTTGAACTATTGTTACAAAGGTAACAAAGTTATTCACTTCCTGCAATCTCTTATAAATCCATGCTGGATGTAGAGTGACCACTGCTTTTTTCAACAGCAGATAATGTTATCTGAAAGCCACCTGGTGTCCCAAGACTACCCATGCCACAGAAGATGGCTGTTTGCTTGCTAAGTGCATTCCACTCAGAAAAAGTTGCATTTGTGTTCTGAGCTGTACCATTCTGGTCAATCTTTAAAAGATGTAAACTTGTTTCAACCCACGACGTCTTAAGGCATTGGGTTTCTGCAACACAGCTCAACTCTCACACTGTGCATTGGTGCCCGATGGTCAGAGGGGTCTCTGATGCTGGCAAACAAATTCAGCCCTGAAGATACACGGAAGGTACACACCTCAGTTTTCTGAAAGGCAGACTCCCAGGCCTGTTCAGTGCACTAATTATACCCTTGAAGGCAGGATGAATTCAGAGAATTCCTATCCATGTGAACACTGCGAGTACAATGTGTTAACACTGACTTTGAGAGCTTGAACCCATCATCAGAACAGGGAGCAATTTCAGGTGCCTTGATAAGGTCTGCAAATCACAGACAAAGGGAGCCTCCTCTGAAGAACAGTTCTGACAAGCCTGAGAAAGAAAATCCTCTAGTTTACTAAACATAGTTAATAAAGCATCAAATTGCCTTCCAAAGCAGAAACTTTGCTCTCTTTACACAAAGTGAACCTGGAACGGTTTCAAGTATTGTGTGCTATGGCCAATGTTGGAGGAATGCAAGTCCACCTACACCATCACACCGCTGCATCAGCCACGATATTCTGTGTGAGATTGTTAGTAGAATTAAAATTAACTTTGCTTTCACCATTCACAATAACATGACTTAAAACATTCCTCCTACATGACTTGAATGAGGGAGTTAAAGCAATCAGAAGTTGAAACACTGAGCAAGTTGGCCAAACTGCTACCATTCCGAATGTTTTCTCCCTCAAATTTCACTTTTTCCAAGGCAAGAACAGAAAGAAGATGACAATAGATTCCTTGGAGTCAGACTTGGATCCAGAAAGAATCCTGTCTCACTAGGAAACTTCAGCTTTGTGGCTATTAACTGAACACATGACTTTAAAAACAGAAGGACCCATATATTTTTGGCTGTGATTCTAACCACCTCAGTAACAGCAAAAGGTAGTTTTATCTTTTAGATTAATTTTGGCAAGTATGGCAAACTTGTCAGAGGAAATAACCTTTGATAAATTACAACAGAAAATGCATGGCTTAAAGTCAAAGAATTAACAAAAGCAGATTTACAATGAAGATTCTTGGTTTCGAAAGGGCAGACAGACTACAAATAACGCTCTCCTACTCAGGGGATCTCAAAGGAGAGTGTTTCCAAACCCAGCTCCAGCGCAGTGAAGCCAACCCTCCCTCCATACCCGTGCAGTGAGCAGAAGGCCGCGCGCTCCTTGGCAGGACAATTCAACCCCTCAAGTTAGGCTGATGTTCTGATCACCCCCCGAAGGGCTAAACATTTCTCCCTTTCCGTAATTTGAGGCTGAGCTCTCACCATACATCCTCCAGACACACTAAAGATGGAAATGAAAGAGAGTCCTGGAACCTACTCCAGTTGTAAACACGAAAGCTGGATCTCAAGCAACAGGAAAATTCATAGGGAAGGACTCCAGATGTAAGGAGATGAGCAACTACCCTAGAAGAATGCTTGAACAAACATACCCTCCTCCCAAGAAGTGACAGAAAAATGCTGATCTGCTGCATGATTTAGAGGTTAATCAGCGCAGAGATATAAAGAAGGAATTGCCATAAAGTGAAACTGAACTGGACACTTAAAAGGACATTAAGAATAGCCACATAGGTAACAAGAGGATAAGCAGGGTTCAAATACAGCAAGGATACAGTAGAGATGAAAACTCATTTAAGCGTGACTCCCAAAACTAAGCATTTTATTTTAGGTTTTGGTACATAAGATGGAAAAAAGAACAGGAACAAAGACAGGACAGCCAGCAGGAATGAGTGTGTAAGGCAGGAAATCACAAATTCAGGAAGATGAGTGCCGTCTGGCTGAGGCCAGACTGAGAACATTATCCCAGAATTCTTAAGAGTGGCAGGTTTAAAGGAAAAAAAAAAAAAAAAAAAGAACATAAAGCATTCTTGTAGCACAGATTTCTAACATCTATCAAGAACAAAATGGCAGCACAGGTTTAGAAAGTATCAGACTTAACTTTTGTTTTTCCTAGTAGAGCCATTTACCACAAAATTCTTGAGCTCAAAACTTGCAGGGAAAAAATAGGGAAACAGACAGAAGGGTTAAATGCAACATATTTTCCTATAGTTAATTGTGCCCTATGGAAACACACAAGACATGACTATCGGGACTATTGTAAAGCCTCCTCGAGGAGGATGCATGGAAATTATTGAAGTAGAGAAGCTGAAATATGCACAGAGCTTTTTTAATTAAAAAAAAAGGCTAAAGAGATATCAGGTTGGAAATAAATGAGTAAGAGTTTTTCAAGGACAAGACTTGGGACCTATCTTGTTTAATATCTGTATCAGTGGCCTTGGCACGGGGAGTCAAACCATCATGATTAAGTCTGTTGAAGGAGTTAAGAGGCACCATCAAATACAATGGAAAACTGATATAAACAACCTTGGAGATGAGTTAGCAAAGAAAGTGAGATTCAACAAAGTACAAGGTGCTGTTGCTGATCACAACCAAAAAACATCATTGTGACAGCCATGAAAACGGTTAGCACAATCTAAAGATTGATCAGATAAATACTTCCGTAAGGGCAAGGGTAAATTAATGACACTGGGGAAATTGTTATCCAGAATATTGTGAACGATTCTGGTCATACGCATCTAAAATATGTAATTATTATGAATGCTGTACAGTTCACCTAGCAAGACGAGAAACTTTTACTCATCTCTCTTACAAAGAAAAAAAGAGAGTTTAAAATAACCTTCAAGATATTCCTATAAAACTAGCTTAATTGTTCCCTTCAAAGGAATGCCACTCATTCTAGGTAACTAGGACCAATAGCCATGTCCTGGAAAGTATTTATGCTCAGAACTGACTGAATGACATCTATTCCATGAGAGTTAAAGAAACTTAGCACTTAAATCTTCCCAAATTTGGCCAAAGATTTTACACTATCACTTTATTTGTTAAAATTAAAAAAAAAAAAAAAAAAAAAAAAAGAACCAGAGGTCAGCACACAGTTATGTGCAAATAAAAGAAAATGAAGAAAATGTACTTCAATTTTTGCAAAGCAATGTGTGACACGATACCTACCTCCAACTCCTATACCTATAATAATAGCAAAGAAATACTAACCAAGTACTTGCATTTCCTGTGTTAAGTATCAGTAAAAAGAGGAGGCAGTTTAAGTGGAAAGCAATTAACCAAAACCTTTGTCTACGAAGGAGCACTAACTTTAACACCAGAAGACTGCTGATCACTGGAACTGTCAGTTTAAAAAAAAAAAATCCTTCCCAACACCTCTTGCAAAATGTTGTCCCCTCTGTTCCTCCTAGTGCTACTGAACTCCATATTAGCTCAGAAAAAAGAAATTCCCTTAAAGCGCTGCAATAAGCCACATGGCCTTCTTTAAAAGTCCTTGCTGGTATCAACAAACATTTACTTCATTAGACATGTTTGGCAAAAAAAGGTCAACAAGGTGTTTCTCCCTCTTTCAGTAGGTAGAGTTACTATTAATAAAACAGCACCAAGAAACACCTTCATGTAACAAACAGGACTATAGTTCACCAAATCAGAACCATCATTAAGTTCAAGTTAGTAATTACATTGCAATGGCATGCAGAAACTAATTATGGAGCCGAGTTAGACACTATGAAGTGATACAAGGGAAAGCTTGTCTACACCACACAACACTGAGCAAGACACACAAAACGGCTCTGAACAAACTGGAGTGTCTTCCCAAGGCTGCCCAGCACTGCAGACACTAGCAGAACTCCTGGGAGACACATGCTTTGGCAAGAAAATACTGTGTTTGGGCTACTCAGACCGTAATCAAAAAGATATGTTAGTTCTCATTCCTGACTTGCCCTCCAATACAGCCCTGCACTGTGCCATACTGAGACACCAAGAGGCAGTCTTTCCAGCAAGCTTATTTAATTGCTATATATTGAACCCTTTTTTGGGAATGGAGGATTTAGCAGAGAATTCTAGCAGCAAACTTGAACACAATTCAGCTGGGACAGGGATCTGTCAAAAAATACAAATTTAAGAGTCCACCTTCAAGAGCAATTGTTTTGTAATCATTACTAAAAAAAAAATACAGTTTTTCATTCCTGTTTTTTTCTACATCAGAGGCAGTATCTCTAGTAAAATGTGCTAAATATTCACAGACTTACATGATGCTATTCTGAGAGAACCTTCACACCTACAGCAATTCACTACTGTTTACACCCATATCACTTTACCTCTCTGCCAGTTAGGATGTGCCTTGCCAGTTTTACTTTTGCAAAATTCCCCTTTCCAATCGTTTTAAGGAGTCTGTAATTTCCAATATGCGGCTGCTCATCTGCGCAGGAAGCTATAGAGTTCCTGCAGCGAGCTCCAGAGCGCCCAGTTCGAGAGGAAACTTCCTGACGTCCGTCTCCATGGGACATGTGCTGCAATAAAAACATACACAGATAAGGCTGAGGAATAAAGACAAAACACATCAATGATGAGAAGCACACAGCATTCGAAAACATTAGCAACTCCTTTGAAGAAACCTTCAAAGGATCCAACTCAAACTTCAGATTCACGCTGAACTTTGCTCTGATGGGGACAACTAGAGAGGTTCCCAGTTCATAACACAAGAACCATTTCATCACCTGGTAAAGACCCAGTGGAACACCACCTGAACTGCAGCAATAGTCGACCATTTGTAAGTAACTTACACAGACTGCTGAATATGGAACACGGAGGTGTTTGATATTATTTCTGTCTGCATTACTGTGTCTAACTAGAGCAGGAAAGCCTTTGGAAAGGAGACACGAACAAAGCTGTTCCAAAAGTACACACAATAAAATGTTCACCCTTATTGGACAGTTTAATACTACTGATAAAAAAACAAAAGGGTTTTTTTCTCTTGTACTAGACTCCTGTTCCTACAAAACCTCATGACTGAAAATACCCAGGATGGCCTGGAGAACAAGGGAAGAAATCTTACCTAACATATAGAAACCTCAGATATTAATAGGCTGAGCACCAGTTACAGAGATCTGAGATACTGTCTGCAATCTGTTAAGTTCCTTTCACTCACTTTCCCCGAACAGCTATTAATTGTAAAAACGAATGAGTATGTATCACACCTATAATAGCCTTTATTCATTAGATCACATGGTTAAGATAATAGTGAAGTATTTTTTCATTTCCTGACAGCCTGTTTACAAAAGAGCAGGTCCCCTCATGTCCCTTAGCTCTCAAGTCACAGTTGAGGTCTATACACCAACCTCACTAATTAAAGTATTAGTTAGAAATGCTCAGTAGTCTGCAAATGTGGAGCAAACGTCTGGCTACGCAGAAGATGACACGCTAAATTCAGAGTCATCCAAGAAATCCCAGATCTTGCTCTTCTGCTACTACTCTTCTTGCTGAAACCCAGCAGGGACAACCAAAAACCCGGCATACAGCAACACTCAGTCTGCAAATCACTGTAGCAGAAGGATGTGAGATCATAACTCAAGAGCTAACAACCATAGTACAGGCACAAATGAACAAATCCATGCTTGAATGACGCTTGGCAAGTTTCACACTCTATTTAATAACCTGATGTAACCTTGTGACCACGTACTCTGGCATCTTAAGTTCCTTGGTTTGTTAATTTGAGTGCAACAGCTGTGATCAAATTATTTTTAAAAACACATTCATTTCATTTAAGAAATACTACTGATAGAAGTCTACAGCAACTCTTGGAAAATTGTTTCAATAGTTACTGTTTTAAAAAACACACACACACACACACTGTGGTGCATATAATGTTTTAGTATCAATCTGGCTTTAGCTTCTCCTTACTGCCTGGCTACTGCATTGTCACCAGATTTGTACTTCCCATATAGGTACCTAATTACTATGATCACATTATCCATTCATTTTATTAAAAGTTTCATATATATATTGAGTTCCCTAAACAGGCTGCTGTAAGAATGATTAAAGACAAGGAAACATTTCTTGTAGTTCTTTTCAGAACCCTCTCCTATTTTTCTAACATCTTTTTGTGGGGCTCATGCTAGAACTGGACATGCCATACCAACAGTAGGTACAGTAGGACTAAACACAGGGACTGCATCTTCTGTTCAGCACTCCACTGATTTTACACGGACAGAACTAGCCTTCTTGGCAGAAGATCATCTGTAAATGATCACCCAACACTGACCCTAACTCTTTTTAAGAATTATTGCATCCCATTCCCTTAATGGGAATGACTTTCCCAGACACATAATGACTTTCATTCCTGGTTCCTTACATGCATGTCACATTTAGCTGAAGTGAAATGCAGAGTTTCCTTACATGCAGGTTATTACGTGTTCCCGATGATTGGCCCATCCTGCCCTATTTAATATTCTAGCAATCTTTACCCTAGTTTTCAGAAGCAGTAGTATACATTTCTTCCAAACCACTAACAACTGGCACAGGAACAAGAAGCACACCCATAACAAGATCCAGTAAAAATTCAATGCTTGGTAACAATTCATTGTTCTCAACAATATCTCGAGACCTGTAACAACTGGATAAGTGTTTATTGATCAATAATTCAAGGAGAGGAAGGACAAGAGCAGTCACCCAGCTGAAGGAACTACTAAAGCCAGTGAAATCCTGTATCAACAATCTCACTGTTTTGCATGCCCTTAATGCCAGGCTGGTGCTGGTTGTGCAGGCCATCTTATTTACCCCTGTATGTACTGGCACAGCAATGCCAATCCTCTATACCTCCCCAAACTTTGACTTCTAACAAACCTTGCAGCACACAATGCAGAGAACTTCTCTGTCAGCTCCTTTGGTACCTTCAAGTGTCAAATTATTCAGGCCAGCTAGAAAAAAGCAGCAACTGCTGATGCTAGATGCTAACGTCCTCCTACATTGCTGCCCCCAGTGACCAGGGATTGGGATGTTCTGTACAGGCCCAGGAGGATACTTCTTGGACATACTAGAAGAAGGCTCACTTTTAGTTCAAGTACAGCATCCCAGGAATACAGCTGTACTACTTACATTGCACTACCCTGAGCTGATAACCTACCTCGGAAAAAGAAGTGTATCAGAACTATTTAGACTCCAGCCCTTTCACACCTGGATCCGTGGCACAGGCGCAGAAGCTGGCTTCAGCAAGAGCCAGCCTGCCTCCAAGCAGGGCTTATTAGCTTAGGCTCTCCAGCAGACAGATTCAGCAAGTAAGATGCTTTTGAACCACACAGCTGACTCAAAACAGAGTATCTGCACCTGTGCTGTCTTGTGCTTGAACTAATAAACTGTTAGACCTGAGCTAGCTTAGGAGGCAGTTGAGACATGGGCATGAGGTACTATGTATTCCCAAACCAGAGGACCTGTGTATAGGTTATTCAGAACTGATCTTACTCATATCCTACTTCACATAAACAATATTAGGTAAAAGAAAGATTCTGTTATACTAATAAATTCTATTCCACATATGAAACCACCCCAGTTAACACATCTTGAGAACTTCACTGTCCTCTGTTGAGGAATGACTTCTTGTGTCCTATAATTTTTTTTCACGCTTTCTAGCTTTGCACTTAAAGGGAGGACTTAACAGCTGTGAACTTACTTGGACTAGCATTGATAAATTTAACACCATCTCCTTGTATGGAGGTTTGCATTTCCACCCTAACCCAAATTATTTCTTTTCAAGAATATGACCTTTTTCAGCTGTGTTTTTTTTAATATCAAGCTGTGTGCTCCTAAGTAGTTCAGTTCTCTCCAACTGACTTGCTCATAGCCATGTTTCACTCTGTAGAAATCTGTCCATTTGCAACCGTATCGAATTTGGACTTTATTTCACTTCACATAAGTAAAACTATCAGCAAGTCTTTCCTCTGTCAAATACAAGATTATTATATTGAACAGAACACAAGCTTTCTAAAAACTGCAGAAAACAGCTTCCCGGTTTCAACATGGATTTTCTTTTGCTTATGGAAATGAAGGAAGAGGCCTTGGTAGCATACAGTACTAACAGGCATAAACTCAAAACCGAGTAAAAGCGTTTCTCCCACCCAAATCATTTTCAAGAAGCCATGATAGGTAGATGGGAAGCTAAATGGTGTAGGCAAAAAGCAAAAATATACATGATCCAGGAAAAGTTCAAGTCACACATTGGCTTGTAAGGCACTTGGCTGTACTCAGCTACCTCCCTGGGTAGTTTCCTCAGCAAACAGATTAATAGCTCCAGTCTCAGCCCGGAGAAACAGTAATAGCATCCTCTGGTCTCTAAATTGAGATGCAGGTCATTTCTCTTTTCCCAAGCAGACCCACAGCTCTGCAGATTTTGCCTCCCTCACCCCTGAAGATTCTGTTCAGTTTCAGGGTTCTTTCCCAGGTCCACATTTATATGGCTTCAACAAGAAAGGGGAGCTGTCTTAAAAACATAAGATTTAAAACAAGCATGTGTTTATTTGTAGTAAGTTTCCATACATCGTGGTAGGTGAGCTGTATCTCCTGGACGTGCATTCTGTGCAAGGGGAACACTCGTTCATGACGCTCACCACGGCTGAGGGATTCCCAAAGGACCCGTCTTCACGCAAAGAAAGACCATTATACTGCAGATGGGGAACTGAAGCAAGGAGACTGGGTACTTTGTGCGGCTTCAGGCTAGCCAGAGTCATCATGTCTTCTGAAAGATAAGTCTCCTGAAATCCACCCATGACAAGACAGCACTTTCTTCCATATCTTGACATGTATCAGGTTCCATTTCAAGATCTTTTAAATATTTTAAGGGGGGGGAGGGGCTTGCACATAGGAGGACTCCCTAAAAACCTATGCATTTTCAAGCCAACAAGACAACCTCTCATAAAAAAAAAAAGCAGCATTCTCCTCCTCCCCCCAGCCCCACCCTGGTATTACTCAACCCAGAAATGGAGTAAAACATCTCCATTTGTGCAAGACCTTACTGCGAGGGAGGGACTGAGCCTAAGACCAACTATATTTGGAACACAATGCAAAACCCACCTTTTCGCAAAAGCCTTCCCCCAATGATGAGCCGACATCCTTTCATAGCCAGATAATGATTAGCATGAAGAGAAAGAAAAAGAAAAGGAAAGAAAGTAAAAAGCAAATGAAGTATGAAGGTGCTGATAACTGAAATCTTTTTGGTAGATGTTAGCTTTATCCAGTATCGGTATGATTAGCGATATCTTAACATTCAGAGCATTAGAAACACACAGGGCAGAGGAGGACCAATATCAAAGTTCTTATACTGCTTAAGAAGGTGCCAACAGCTGAGAAAAACCTGGAAGAGACAGAATCTGATATCCATTCGAAGAGCTGAAAAACATTAAGAAATTAGAATGCCCAAGACCTGCAAAAATCCATGTTTATTTACAGTAAGTAGGAAGCTTTCTTTCTAAAACAGGGAGGACAAACTGTATCAACATTTTTTTAAAAGCATTTATTTTATACAATAGTGAAAACTACCTTCTCATCAGCCAAATGAACTAATAAAATGTAATCTTACAAAAGTCTCTAGGAATGTTTATTGCCTTAGCTGTTACGTCATCTTTGTATGAAATACTATGAAGTGATATTATAGAATTTCTTGGAAAGCTGTCAGACCAGTAACAACCATGACAGCCTCACTCAATTCAGCATTTTTAATTATAATTAAGAAAAAATTGCACTTAAAGCCTATCCTTTACAATGTTAATAATCTAAACATTCCAGGACATGATGAACATTTGAGACACTAAATTGCTTCATTACCCTAACTTGGGCACACAACATATAAATACAGGATAATTTCTGGATGTGCACTCCCCACCAGCACTCTTATTTATAGAAAAACCTATCAGGAAACATATCACAGTTTTTTAAAACACAAAAGTATTTTAAATGAAACATGCGAAGACAAATTTCACTGTAGCCCTTCCTAACGATGTGTTGTATTTTATTTCCCATTTATCATTAACATCTTTAAAAACATACAGATTGCTGAGTACTACTCAGCGTAAGAGAAAAAAGGTTAGCCCCAAGGATATTCACAGAGGTAGTGCCTTATTGCGCAGATATATCAGTGAAACAGCACAGCAGGGCATCCTGCGACTGCTGACGAAGGAATTCTACTGGAAAGTCAAAACACAGACTTACATTTCTGGCAACCACCAAGAGGTGTCACAGCAAACACTCAGCCATAATTGTCTATATACCAGTTACTGCTCTGGGAATCCCTAAGTAATCATATGTTATAAAATATTACATTATTTTACTATATTATAAAATAGGAAGACATCAGCTGAAGATGTCCTGCACTTGTCCTGATCTTACTTCCCTCCTACCACTGACCAGGGCACAAATCAGGACACGGAGCAAGGTGGGTTTTATCAGACTCAGTATGCCCGTGCCGATGTTTGCATAACCAATTCTTTGGTTCCAACACACATAATTAAAAAGCAGCTTTTAGACTAGCTTGCTACATAATCAGTCTTAAGCGTGAACAGTCACGGCTTCCATCTCATGAAATTTTAAATGCTGTCCTACAAAGGAAAATGCTATCCAATGTGGCACTGAAGTTATCAATCCATGAAGGCAGATTTATTCACCGAAGTGTGCTACAGCCCTACCATTATGGATGCTGTGATCGACTGGAACAACTGAGAGGATCAGAGCTCAGCAAGAGAGACAGACCTTCTAGAAATGCATTATAGCTGATAAAGGAGAAAAAACACTAATTTGGATGCTTCCATTGTCAAAAGGTGAAGAATTCGCTGCGCAATTCTCAGCCTACCATAGTACTCATTCATTTAACTGGTACGACACTTCATGAAAATGAGTGGCTAGTTTAATTAGGTCATATTTGTCAAACAACCAATTTAAAGGGAGAACCTGAAGAGTAAATACAGTCTTTAGCACACACAGGCTATACCTCTTGACACACATTCCTAATTCTCCCAAACCTCAGCAGAGAGGGCGAAATAAAGGAAAAAATAAAAAAAACCAACAGGAGTAACAGTCAGGACAAGGCAGCTACAGCTCAAACTGAGCACAGCAATGCAACTCCCTACACTGGGCAGCCTGATGGAGGCGGACAGTATGGACTGACATACAGGAGGCTTTCACTTGGCAGAGGGAGCATTGCTGGCCAAAGCCAATGCTTGCACGCTCACAGTTCTGGCCACAAACCAGCGGTGGGAAGAGCCAGTGACAACTGCACCCTTGCCCTGAAGATCAGAGTGGGAGAGCACCAACAGCAAAGCACTAACAGCCTTCAGCGCAGGAAGGACGCTCCCCTTTGCAGGCATACAGGGTCCGGCTCAGGAGTCCTTTCCACGGATAACCGCTACAGCCTCTGCCCATGTATTTGACATCATTTGGTTCATACTCTATACTGCATACGAAAAAGAGTGAATCTGTAATTCCATGATTAGCACTGAACAACACAACAGTGAAGAAATCCTGCTTATATAATCAAAAAGATAAGTCTGGTGCCAGTTAGAAAAGCTTTTTAAAAGCTCTTTTGTTGCTTCACATTATCAAGATCTGACATTCATCATATCTTTCCAGCCAAAGTTTCTTTACTGCTGATTAAAATGGATATTTATTGACATCAGCCTGGGGAATAATAGCTGAAGAGCCAACCATATTCTATTCTTTATCAACAATACTGCCAACTAAGTTGTTTCCAGAATCATCACTGTCAGTAATTACATGCTAAACAAAAAAAACCCTCACCGTTGGTTTTAAAAGACCACATTGAGCTTGCAGATAGAAAACTTTGTTTAGGCTTTAACCCTGCATGAACAAATTTTATTTGAAAGTTAATTTTTGTTTATATGTATATATACATACACACACAGAGCTCAACAAGTTGCTGCTTTACGGGCCAAGAATTCTTCTTAACCCAAGGGTTTCATCCAGGAGACTGACTGGAGTATTACCACAGGTGTACTCAGTACCTTTCAGGTTTATCTTTTAAGAGCAGTAAGCACCTATTCATCATACGTTCTAAAGATTTTTAGTGGCATGTGATCTCCACGCTAAGCAGAGCCAACCTTGATATGCCATGAGCCCGAAAAAAAAAGCGAGCTCCATTTTTGATCTGGCTGGCATCCAGGAGGCAGCATTACTTGACTGAGAAGAAGAGGAAGTTGCAGACACATGCTACTTATATATCATACGAAATGGAGATCTGGAGAGACAAATGCCTCCACTCTTAGTATTCCTTTGACTTGAGTCACCTGAGACGTGTAGTCAACAGGAATTGTCTGCTTACGTCGACGTGAAGACGTCTTTTGACTAGAATTAAAATGGAGAATCGAGCAGGTAAGGATATTAGGTGAGTGGGTAAGAAAGCCTAGGAAGAAGTCTACGAAGTTTAGTGTAGTAAACCCCATATTTCCTCTCGTTTATTTCCTTCCAATAATTTCTGTAGTTGTGTTCTGTTTTTCAGACTGCTACTTCTCAGGCCACAATTTTAAGTCACATTCAGTGGTGCTAATAAAATACATGAACTAAGCCTGACTTTTTAACAACTTCTGGAATAAGGTTCTGTAGCTTAGTTTTTCTGTTACTGAAATAATGTAAAAAAGGAAAACAGGAAGTTTCTTTTCAGGAGCAGAATAGCACGATTTGTGAAACGTGGACCACTGCAGTTATACGTCTGTCTTTGTAGTTGTGGCACAACTCAAGTTATCATAGCTACAGGGTGCTGTGCTATGACTGGCTTAAACCAAACCAAAACAAAAATAGTAAGAAGCATTTCTAGCCTTCCCCACCTGAACTGGACCTTCCCATCCTCTCTATGTCAGTATTTGCAGCCACACAGAATGGGGATAAACCCACCTTTCTTAAGGGTTCGTTTCAGTCAGATCAGAGAGCCGAC
Organism: Platalea leucorodia; assembly: GCF_965183815.1. Lineage (NCBI taxonomy): Eukaryota > Metazoa > Chordata > Aves > Pelecaniformes > Threskiornithidae > Platalea > Platalea leucorodia. Next base: position 12,199,523 of record NC_138829.1, read on the forward strand.
CAGACTCGTCGCACAGCCCCGCAGAAATTAGTGCTGGCACAAACCACGGGTGGGAAGAGGCAGCCAAGGCTGACGCCCCCAGCAGCCTCCGATCCGTCCCAGCTGACAGTGAAACCAAAGGATTAAACACCACGGCACAGGCTGTTTAGCAGAGCTGAAGAATGAAAGCTCTCGCTTCAAAATGTGAAAATACTAACAGTCAGTGACTCGCAACGTCACGCAACCTAATCGGGTATTTTTTGAGTACAAACACAATATTGGACCTATCAGGCATCCCAGGCGGTAAGAAATGCACAAAAAGCATTTTCCTGCTCTGTGAAAATTTCGAATTAAAAAAATACATCCCAGATGAATTCCTAAAACATATTTTATTTCTAGTTATTTTGCCACCTTCACCTAATTTAATTCAAACCAGAACATTTATGACAACTGGTGAAAAACATGGAAGAACGTAGATGGTCCCTGTATAAGAAAATCTACCAGAACTCTTGGCCGCAGGCATGATTCCCTCCTCACTTGCTTCTCAAAAAAAAACCAAACCAAAACAAAAAAACCCAAACCAACAGGATTTCATGCTACGGAAGAAAGCATTCCAATTACAGATCTATTTGTAATAGGAGAAGACTGATAAATAATATATAGAATAATGCAAGCTTGCATATTGTCTGCAAATGCTCAAATGCATTTCATAGCTAATTGGTAATAAATCAAAAGGTACTGCACTAACCTTCACAGTATCTTAAAAGTAAATTTTTGAACCTAACCCTGCCTTTACTAAACCTTTTTAAATAAAAAAAAAAAATTAAATTAGATACTTTTGCTGCACAGAATCCTTTTGTACAAGCTTGTACAAGCACAGTTGCCATCACACTGGCATTTTTCAATAGCTAATTTTTCACATTAGGCACAGTCATGGAGATAAAAGTATATTTTAGTCTCGCTTTTCCTCAAATTACTTAAATTTTTAATTCAGATTGGCCTGCAGTACTAACATTCAAAACAGTTACCTTTTTTCTGCCAGAAACACAGCTGTGCAATGGACACAGAGGTTCAAATTAAACTGTTTAGTCTAAGATTTTTCTTTTCTATTTCATGCTCTTAAAAAAAATTATCTGCCAACCTCCATACCACCTCTATTTCCTTGTTTCCATCTACAGTTCTCCATCATCTTGCCATTCTTTGGGAATGTTTTTTAATGAATATTTGTCCTACTCTCCACAATCTTGTTTCTTCTGCTCCTATTTCTTTGTCCTCCATCCTGCCATATGCACATTCCTCTGTGCCTCCTCTTTTGTTTTCCACCATCTACCTTCCTTTACCATTGCATTTGCACACTCTTTCCTCCTCCATCTTCTCTCCCTTCCTCCTCATCACTAGTAAAACAAGTTTACTCATTCTTCTGTCACCTACAGGTCCTTAGTCTGTGTCTGCCTTGTCTCCCGGTTTTGGATGAAGGAGGTCTCTGCTGCCTCTGTTGCTTTTCCTCCCACACGCAGAACATAATTCTGTAGAAGACAGAGAAGATCTGATCCTCTCATTCGCTTCTGTCCCCTGAGCAGCTGGCAGCCATTACTGCACAAGACATGGCCAGCGAGGAGCTGCTCCACCTTTGCAGTGAGAAGCCAGCTCATCGCAGGCCAACAGCCAGCTTCCAACTGTCCGAGTGTGAAGTTCCTATGATCACAGATCATCTGGGATGCCTTTCCTCTCAAAACCAGGTGACTCGGAGCCAAATTCTTTAATCTCAAAGGCACTAAAGGCTTGATAGCTCTGAGTGGCTTTTGGGGAAAGTCACTGTGACAGTATTTCCACTTCAGCAGTACGTGCATGAAGCGGCTCGATAAGAAGTGGTATACACTGCCTTAAAAAAAAAGAAAAAAAAAATCAAGTACTGACAGTTAGACCTTGTCTGTTCAACAGGAGTTGCCAACCACTGAACGTGGTTAACTGCAAGCATAGACAATGATAATTTACGCTCACCGTCATTCTGGAGGCTAACTTCATTTTCAAAACTGCAAGTATAGGCACGGATAAGCTATGATCAGCACGCTTCAACCAGATTCCACACCAGCCAAGCCTCTGTCAGCAGTGGTAACCTTCCAAGCAGAGAGAAGGCGTTAAGGGGGTCCACGACCACGGCCCAAAGCCTGTCTGAATACCTTGGCACCTCTTACGCCTCTTCCCAGCTGAGCTTCAGAGAGTCCTATGAATATGAACTAATTAGACTTCTCTTATGTGAAAGAGAATCAAGGGCTCCATTTACCTGCCAACACAATACACCCAGCTTTGGGGTAGAAGAACAGCTAGCTGAAGTATCAAAATCGTCACATTTGGTATTAAAAAAAAAAAAAAAAAAAAGAGAGACTTGGCATTCACAACTGTAGAGGTAATTCACACAGACTAAACGTCAGATTCCAATTTAGTTTTAAGCAAGGCTGAAAAGAATGCGTTTTGGTGAATTTCTAGATAGCTGATGGCCAGAACATGAGAGACAGCTTCTTGAGGGATACGGTATTGTAGTGAGGGGGTCGGTTCAATGGATTTGGTGATTACTCAGATTAATCACTCCCTGTCAATATCGCTACCTACAGGTATTTCTGTGGTCACCAGCCCAGATTACAGCCGTTGAAAGATAGGCCTTAATCTAAACCTAAGGCAATTCGTCTGCAAGCAAGACAATCCCCATATGTTAAATTACAAAGATTACTAAAGAGAAGTGTTAGACCAATATTTTGGAAGTGAGAACAAGGTGCCTTAAGTGGAAGACATGTAAAAAAATCTAACTTCAAGTGCTAGAACACACAGCTTGTGAATAATGTATTTCCTCGAGCACATACCAAGTCTTTCCACCGTTATCCATAGCAGAGTTTAAATTAATTACGTTAGAGAACTTGATCGAAGACTTTCTAAAATGATTTACTGGGTGGCCTCCACACATACACGTGGAGCTTGAAGACCTTAGTCAGGTTTGCTTATAGACTAAAGCAATTATCTGAATAAACTTTGTATAGTATTTTGTAGAGTATGCTACAACTTCAATTCTCCCCATGGCATAGGAAGGGCCGCATAATTTTTTAATTATTTTCTTCCACAAGGCAGGAAGCTCATTGAGATTTTACAAATAAATATGCTTAGCTGGCTTTTTGCTCAATACAGCCCTTAGCCTGCAGGTTGCATCTAGTGCTAAAACAAATAAAGATCACAGAAGTTAGAAGTGCCTATTATGTCAATAAAATCTAAATCCCTAGTAATGCAGTAATTGTTCCATGCAGCATGTTTTCTAATGCTTTGTCTGGTCTTGTTTTAAACAATGGGGCTACCATCACTTTTCTTGGACTATTTATGGTCTGGAACAATCCAACAGTTTTTCCTGATCTTTAACCAAAGTTTCCACTTTTTATGCCAGTCCAAAACATAAGAAGCCCTCGCAAAAAAAAAAAAAAAAAAGATTCCTCTGTCAAGCTTAGCATGCGTCTTCTAAAGAATATCAGATAGCCTTTACAGAAAGCCGAATACAAAGTTTACTGATCGACTCATGTTAGACTACAGCGAGTGACAACTCCCTTCTGTTTATCGTTTGGGGACATGTCAGAGCCTATGCAGGGGGGGGAAGGAGGAGGAACAGGCTCCCTTGTCTGGAAGATAATTCCAATAAAGAATCCCTTTTAATGTCATCTGAACAGGTGACTAGTCGAACAGCGTCATTATCATCTAGAACCCTGCAAATTAAGCAGGGAAGAGGCCTATTATCTAGGTCACCTAGCCCACCCCTTCCAAAGATGACTCCTGTCCGTTTACCGGAGGTTTATTCGGCTGCCTTTAGCAGCAAGTTTGCCCATGAGGAGAAGACAGCAGCCCACCGGGCCCCCCCTCCCCGCCGCGGGCCCCCTCTCTGCCCGGTGACCGCCACAACAAACCCGGCCCTCGCATAACGCGTTCGGGAGGGGACACCGGCTTTGCGGGAGGGATGCAAATGCTACGAACCAAGCGAACCCCGCTGCGGGGGGGGTGGGGGGTGTTTAAAAAATAATTAATCGAAAATAAACGGGTAACGTGGGAACAGTGAACGCGGGACGAGGGTAACGGCAGCCCCCCGCGGGGCGACGCCCCCGCGGCTGGCCGGGCCCGGCGCCCCCGGGCCGGTCCCCCCGCGGCCGGCGGTACTCACGTTCTCGGTGTCGCGCTCGTTCACCGTGGGCAATGGAGTCCGAGTGGACATTTTACTTCACTCGGGCGGCCGCGCTGCCCGCGACGGCGGCGCGCACAGACACACACACGGGCCCCCGGGCCGGGCTGCGCGTCTGCTCGGAGATGGTGGTCGCAGGGAGCCACCATGAAGGACGAGGTGGCTGGCGGGGGGCGGCGTCGCGTCGGTGCCCCCCACCTCCGGCGGCGCCCCACGCCCGAGCTAGATCCCCCTCGGGGAGCGGAGCGGCCTCGCCCCCTCCGAGTCCTCCGGGATCATCCTACGGCCAGGCCGGGGTCCGCGGGGGTCAGCAGCGGGGAGGGGGCCGCCTCATCAAGCGGGGAGGGATGGAGCCGGGGGAAGGGAGGCGGCGAGGGAGCGGTTCCGGGGAGGGGGGGGAACGCAGGGCGGGCGGGCGGGCGGGGAGGAGGCGGCAGCGGGGCGCCGCGCAGCCCGGCTCCTCTGGCCGGCCGCTCTCCGCCGCAGCCGGGGCACGGCGGCTAGCGCAGGCCCGCTGCCGAGGGGGCTCCCCTCTCCTTTCCCCGCCGCGGCCCCGCTTCACCGGGCCGCCGCTCGCATCCCGGCCCGCCCCAGGCTCCGAGAAGGCCGGCACCCCGCGGGCCAGCGGCCGGGCTGGGGAAGCTGGGTGCCCGCCCGACGCTCGCCTGCCTGCCTGCCCCCCGCCCCTCCGCCGCTCCCGGACGAGCCAAGATGGCCGCCCGGCTTCCTCCGCGCCGAGCCCAGCTCCGACATGAACCGGAAGGGCCCGCCCCCCGCCCGGCCGCGCCGGGGAGGCCGGCGCCGGCGGCTTGTTGCTAGGGGCCGCGGCGGGGCGGGGCGGGGCGGGGGCCGGCAGCGGCCGCTGGGGCCGGGCCCGGGCCCGGCCCTTCCTCGTGTGGCGGCCGCACCGCCGCGTCCTCCGGGGATCGGTCAGCGGGAGCCTTGCCCGTCCCCGCGGCCCGGGTGGCGGGGCGCAGGCAGGGCTCGGCCGCCCTTCGCCCCCCGGAGCAGCCCCGGGGCGGCGCGGCCTGCAGCGGGGGCGGGGGGGGGGGGGCGCGCTCCTAAACAGGCCCTCGGGGAGCCGCGGGACCCCCGGGGCGGCCGGGCCGGGCGTGAGAGGAGAAACGGTGTGAGCCGGGGCGGGGAGCTGAGGGGTCGGGGAGCACCGTGGGGCAGCGGGGATGAAGCCGCGGAGGGTGGCGGGAGAAATGGCAGCCTCTCCTCTTTGGGGGGCCGGTGACCGGAGAAGGGACGCGGGGACAGGCCCTGCTGCCCGCCCGCAGCCCGCAGCCCCAGCACTGGCGTGTGCAGTCCCGAAAGGCGCCTGCCGTACGGCCCGTTCGGGGCTCGGTCCTCGGGTCTGCTCCTGCCAAGGCGTGCCCTCCCTTCCCTTGGGCTCCGCCGGCCCGGGAGGTGGTGTGTGGTCAAGAAGGGACACAGAGCACTGCGTTTGCATACCAACGTGATGCTTGGTTCGTTTGGTGGAGGAGGGTGGAAGCCTGGGCTATCAAAACGTGCCTCGTATATCCAGTAGTTACTCTGCACAATCATTTTTAAGCGTACAAGGACGATTGCAGTATAGTAATGAGTAGATCTAATTCTGAATTAAAAATGAGAAAGAGAAATAACTTGTGTATATTCAGTATATAGGTGGTTTAGAAACAATTCCATTTCTGTTTTATTACAGAGAAAATGTGAACCTCTAGAAAAAAAAAAAACCAAAACGCTAGATCTGGTGGGATTTGTAGAAACTTGGCATCTCTGGGGATCTGGCAGCCTAGCGATAACATTTTGTCCTTCTAAAGCATAATTTATCTGACAAACTTTATGTCTCTTATAAATATTTACCAGCTTAGCCTTGAAATCCATCCTACGATGTAGGTAATGCTTTCCTCGCTTTTAGAGACATGAGCGAAGAAAGATAACCTTTGAACACTACCCAATAAATATATATATATAAAAAATATATAAATAAAGTTACTTGTCTGTTACTTCATCATCAGGACTACAAAATGCTCCACAACACCTGACCTGCGGAAGGAGAAACCCAGTAGACTTGCATGACGCCTTATCTTCCTCACTCTCAAGTAAAGCTAACGCCTTGCTCTGTGTCAATGACAGGAATTTTGGATTTGAGTACTCGCCTCTTGTGCAAATGATCCATATTTCTGTGCGTACATATATGTCCGTGTGCGTATATGCTCAGACGGTACGTACTCGTAGCGCAGCTGCTCTCTCTGGGTAGCAGGCGGGACCCTTTGCAGGGAGAAGGGAGTGGGAGTTGCCTCTGTCTGGTTTGCCAAGGTCAGTCACCAAGACTGAAGCAAAGCCAGGAAAAGGATCCAGATCTCCTGACTCTCTGCTTTTGCCACAGGGCTGCTGCTTCATATTTTTCGGTTGCCAGTAGGCTATGTTCTTTACAATGTGTTTGTAAAAAATTGTAATTGACTTACAACAGAGTCGGAAAAAAGGTAAAAATAGACCGAGGTTTACTTGGGTTGTTAACCAGACTAATGCTCTCAGCCTGCGCTCACGGGCGCTCCAGCTGGCACGAGAAGGCTGAACTGCAGGCGTCGGAGCCGGGGAGCCATCCGCGGAGCGTGAGCAGCACGCCGAGCTCAGTAGTGCTGTTTGCACCTTTGGGTTTATCTGTCCCGGGCCTTGGCAAGACTGAGATCTGCGGAAGTTCTGTGCACAGGCACGAAGGGGTATTAAAGTAAGCTACGCGTTGTGTTATACGTACTTGTGTTGCCGTTCCATGGAAGTAGTAGTCACTCAGATAAAATCTGACCTATACAATTGGGGATATTTAGGTGAAAATCCTAGGCCTCTTGATGCAATAGGAGTTCTGCTATCGCCCTCAATAAAGCCCACATTTAATACTCACAGCCCAAATAAAAAGAGGCTGGGGTGGGGATGCAGGGGGAAGGGGAGTTGTGGGAGAGGGAATGTTTGTGTCTTTCAGAGTCATGTTTCTGATTGCCAAAGTGATTTTGAAATAAGAACTTTTGAAGAAAATGCTTGAGACCACAAAAATAACAGCAGCTTATTTTGCTGTTTTATTGCCAATAAATGGCAACATTGATTAGTGCTGTTTTTTCCATGTAGCAAAACCTGCACAGGGAATGACAAACTGCGTAGCAGCTACTTTCTTTTATATTTCATTGTTGCTATATACTGTTTCTCCCATTTAAACAGAAGAGTTTGTTTCAAAGTGTATTCATTTTCTTCTCAGAAATTGGGCCATAGTCAAAAAACTGATTGCATGGGTTTCCTACTTCTTTGTTGTCTATAAATATTCCGCATATTATCAGGTACTACTTAAGCTGCATTCATAAATCAGAAGGTGATTTTTTTCCTATCTAAAGGCTCTGAAAACTCAGAAAGCAGTCTGATAATCAAATCTTGCTTTCTGGTTCTTGTGCTATCGCTAGTGATAGTGACAGTCATTTCCTAAGTGGAACTTAGATGACAGTGTTTGTATGTTATCCAGAATAGGCTATAACTTGCGCTTTGAGTGTTACAGTGCTAACAGTTGTAAAAACTTGTTTTTGCCAATAGAGTTGGAGAATATGACTCAAAGACACACAGGAAGCAGATCTGCTAGTTAAGGTACCTTTTTTATGTCACTCTTTTGGCCATCACCACACACCGAAAACAAAAGAAAACAATATGATACAAACCGACATCATTGTGGTGAAGAATTTAGATTTTTTTTCTTCTGGACATTAAAAGTCACACTAAGAATCTCTTAACACTGCGCTGCACAGAGTAGACCCTAACTTGAACAGCATTTGCAATCAGAGCAAGAAACGTTGGAATTGGTTGCAATTGCTGGACAAAACATAGGGCTCGATTTTAATGTATTCGAATGCACGGGTTTTGAGTCTTGGTTCTGGAAGAAGGATTGCAAATGCAGAACTGACTGAGGAATTTCTGTTCCACTCACCTCACTTTAAAGGCTGGGGACTGAAAGACAGCAGTTGGTAGAGGCAAGCAGAGAATCAGCTGATGTAATTGTTATAGCTGCCTTGTTGTGCGCTGCAGCTATGACAGTATACACTGGCTGGGAATTTGCCCGAATATTAAATCATTTTAGTTTTTACAAAAATATCAGTTTAGACTGGTAGTTGTTAGCCCTGATGCAACTTTTTGGTGTTTCTTTAAGCCTTTACAAAACACATTTTAAAATGTGTTACATCTACAGGGATGTAAGCAGTATTATTCATTCTTTTTCCTATGCCTTACTGTTTTTTTTTCTTGTAGAAATTCTAAGATAATCCCATGCAGTGGAAGATTTCCAGGGCTGTTTCATCATCAGTGTTGCCTTTAAAACTAAGATCATTACTTGAGTTTGAAGTCATTATTTGTATTTGTTTTTTAAAATTTCGACTACCAAAGAATACACAATCTTAACTGTGTTTTATAGTAGGAAGAAGTGTGTGATTTTGAAAATGGGGATGACAAAGCTATTGATAGAAAAGGACCGATTACTGTCTGCAACCTGAATCAATAGTCCATGCTCAATTATAATGAGACCCAAGCGCAACCCACTGCAAGGCCAGGGCAAAATGTGGTTTTGACAGCAGAGAAGACAATGGAAGGAGGAAAGATCTTCCTCCTCGACTTCATGTCCAGCAGAGAATGAGATCTGAAAGGTGGGAGAAGATCTTGTGTGTGTTGCCTTCTTCCTTTCATCCGTGCCCATTTACCTTCCAAAGTTGGCTTTCCATACAGGAGAAGAGCAAGTCCCTGGGGACAGCAGAGCGGCCATGGCAGTGCAATTGCTCTGCATTCCTCAGGTATCGGGGAGGTTCAGGCACTGGGCTGCGACTATGAGAAAACAGGAGCAAACAGTGGTGGTTCCTGGACTGCACGCCTCATTTAATTCCTTGCCTGTAAGGCCAAGCACGCTGTGCTTTGCCTGCAGAGCCATATGGCATGGTGCATGAGATGTGAACCTTTGTGATGGGATCGTTATCAAGTGCCTGAACTGCACTAATTCCACCACCACTTGACGCAAATGCCTGTACGGATCATATGCTCTGGGACAGAATCACACTGCTCCAGAGAGCTGGGTGGGAGCATTGCTCTCGTGGGTTGGCACAAGGTCAGTGTTTAGAAAAGTGAGAGAATTGAAAATATCTCCTCAGCTTTCCGTAAACCTGACGCCTTGTGGGTTACAAAGGAGGTGCAAAGGGCAAGTAGCCAGTTGGTGGTGATGCTAGTTCTGAATTTGACTCTGCATGTTTGAAGCTAAAATAGGTGTTTTATTACAAACCTCTTCCATTCCCACTAGTGCATGATCCCAACAGAGCTGCGTCTTGAACATAAATCCTTTCGGGTGCTTTGCTGTCTGAGTCAGGCGCGTTGCTGTTCCTCCTACGCCATTTCCTGTGTGGTTGGTACTGAATCAAAGACTCCATTCACAATGATGGGAAAAGAATAGATGACTCCAGCACACGTAATGTTTTCAAGTGCAAATTAATAATTGGTGTGCCCAAGTGTTAGTGGGAAGTAATTGTTTTGTAGCAGTGAGATAGATTCCAGGGTTTTTGGGCACAGGTTATCTAAAAATGGTATAGCCCACGCTTGTTCGAAAAGGAATATCTAAAATTGTCAACAGGCTAATGGAAAGTACACAGCTCGGCTGAAATTCCCAGGGCCCACCATAAGCCCCGAGAGCTGGGTTTTGCTTGGAGAGACTTGCCAAGGAGTTGTTAGACAGAGCTTCCTTCTCCATCTCCAACCCCAGAGCATCTAGCATCCAACCTGCAGCTCCCCCCTGTAATAACCATTTGCACCTTCGGTGGGCAGCGGAGCCTCTCAGCCGCCGTCCCTGTTGGTTATACCCTTCCTTGCTCTGCTCTGAGAAGAATCCTTTATTTTCCAGAGACCTCCAAGTGTGTCTACACAGGCAGCTCAGTGTACACCCAAACCCACGTGCAAGTCCACCTTGTTTATAGGAGAGTGTGTGTTCAGGTCCAAGCTTGGGCTGAGCCTCGGTAGTCTCTGAAGGCACCTCAGGTGAAGGCCCAGGCAGAACCAAGCCTTGAAGTCCCTCTGTGTGGATTTCCCTGAAGTAACTTGTGCTTGATTTAGACTGTATCTTTCATTTAAATATCGCCAGAGGCAAGGAATCCATGAGCAACCCAGGAAAACTGTCCACGTGATCAAACTTTTACTCCCAACCAGGACTCAGCTCAGCCCACAGCCATCTCTTTAAGAGAGTGAAGAGATTGAAATCTTAGGGTCTGTCACCAAAAGGCATCCTATTCCAATTTGTAAGCACTAGCGTGCATGTTTTCTCTGATTTGTCTCCATCTTATCTATTGGTTTGTGCTGCGGATACCAGACATGGACATGGTATTCCAGCTGTAGTACCACGAAACCCAAATACAGATGTGATATAGCTTATTTTGCTGATGCCACAGCCAAAGAACCCATTTAGCCCTCTCAGATACTGTAACTCTGGAGTCTGAAAACCTGTGTTCAGCTGTGACTCACGTGCCCTTTTCAGTATCTCTGACCCTTCCCCTCCACATGCATATCTCCTATCTTGAGTATGCTTTATTATTCCTACAAGTATGATTTTTAACTTTCGTCGTACTCAAACGTGTATCGTTTGCCTGAGCGCAATTTTGCAAACTGGTTTGCTCCGCACCAGTGACACATCCTTTAATTTCCACCTCTTCTCTCCGTCTTAGTGTCATCTGCAAAGCTTATCAGTAATCTTTTCCTTTCTTTACAGTCCTTGATAAAATATCAATTGGTGCAGATGAAGAACCGGTATTGCAGGGTTACAGGACCATATTGCATTTTTCTGCCGTTAAAAAATTGTTGATAAGTAATTACTACCTTGAAAATTCACACAACGCACTGGCCATCCCAGGGTGGGAAAGGGCTAGAGGGGAAAATAAACAACTTGGAGAAAAAACAGCTGACTGCCGGGGTCTACTAGCGAGCAAAGGGAAGGGGCGCAAGGACTGAGGGCTCGATAAATGGTTGGAGGGGGACACTGAGCCAAACGTCTTGGGGGGCACCCAGGGAGCAGTGCCCGCTGTGCCCCAAGCACCCTGCCAGGAACACCACGGTGGTGCTTAAGGGATGATTAGTTAGACAGTCATTTTATATGTGTCACATTGGGTTTGTATTGTTCTGGTTTCTTAATCAATATGTCCTGCTGCAACAAGTTGAAGGCCTTAAAGAAGTCCAGGTGTTTTACATCAGCTTCGTTACATTTATCACTCAATCTTGCAATCTCCTTGGTGAAAGATAACAAGTCAGTTTGAAAGGGTCTCTTCCCATAAACTCCTGTTGATTGGCATTAATTATATTTCCCTCCCTTAATTCTTTGTTAATCTAGATCCATATGAGTCATTCCATTATACTGCTGGGACTCGTGTCAGGAGACAGGCCTATAAATACTTAGATCTTTCTCTCTGCCTTTTTCAAAAACTTTCCCAACATCTGCTTTCCTTTGGAGCTTCCCCACTGCCCAGAAAGTTACTGGACATCACATGCAGCTGTAGTGCTGTGCTTATGCATTGAAGACATCCTTGATAATCACCCTGACAAAGCCAGCCGCGTTATGTATTCTACTGAAACAAGGGGGTTTTGAACAATGAATTAACTCTGCAATCGTAAACAACCTTTGCAAAAGCATGGGAAGAAATATTTCCTCTGCATGTTTATCTTGAGTTTCTGTATCACAACGTAGTACTATGGCTACAAAGGGTCTTTTTTAAATGCACAGAGGATTTAAAAAAAGGATTTATGGAAGACCAGCCAGAGGGATGCACAGCACAGACGGGTTTTGTGTATGGTCCGCAGCATGGTGCTTCACGGCACCTTTGCTCTTTTCGTGCTAACCCACCTTTTGCCTTCCATTCTCTTCAGACAGTGACAGCAACCCAGGAGATGAAGAAACACGGCCATACTTACTACTGTTACTGTAGATGTGTAGTAACATGTCCCTTTTTTTTTTTTTGTTTGTTTCAGAACATCAAGGAGATGACAAATACATAACATATTTGGGCTTGTTTCGTAGGAAAAGATGAGCTGCTGATTTGAAAATACCTGCTAGAAGGTCAACAGCTTCAAATTGAATTGGAAAAATATCACATTAATGCTGTTGCTCCAATCCTGATTAGAATTCACATCACACAAGAACATAAAAACACTTCTGGAGAGAAAGAGGATGTTTTATCATCTAAGCACAGGACAGTTTTCAAGATGCATAGAAGAACAAAATGAATTAGAAGGAATGTTTTAATATTATCAAAATAAAAAGCAGGAATTAGGACTATCATAATTTCAAACACACGCAAATAGTAAGTCCTGTATTCATCTGCATCTGTCTTTATCTGAACGGGTATCTGAAGCTGCTGGTGAGGGCCAGGTTCCCCCCAGCCGCCCCTGCAGCGAGCCTGGCCGGCGCGCCCCGGCGGGGAGGGCGTGCTCCCAGCTCAGGCTTTGGAGGAACGGGACATCTTCATCCCAAAATAGTCAGGGCACTGGCTCTGTTTCTTCCTGGCCAAGAGTGCCGGTCACAGCTTAGCCTTTTTTTCACTGATGACAATAAAGGTTTCGGGATGAGGTCTGCGGTCTGTATGAATCACATAGCTCTGTATGACTTGCTTGAAGTGCCTGGTGCTACATAAACCTCATAAATGAATAGTCCCTTTTGGCAGCGAAGTCCGTGCGTGCTGCAGGTATTCTCTGTGGAGAAAATTCAGCCTGCGGCGTGCAGCTGAAGAGTTTTCTCCGTGTATCATGGAGTTTCCTTTTGAATAGCTTGCATTAATTTTCTTTTCACATGTTCTACAGCATCACATGATTTACAGGCAAACGCCTAACTACAACTATATTACATTAATTATCATTCATTGCTTTTCTTCCCTTTTGCCCTTCCCTTTTTTAGCCTGGTACTTCTCCTGGGATTTGTTGGACCAAAGTCTCCTTTCACCATTCTTAAAAATACCGCTGGAGCGGCCGCAGCCACGAGCTGCAGGGAGCAAGGAGGCAGGGAGCCCCAGGGATGCTGCACCACGTGAAGGGCACCCTCTTGCCTGGGGAGCGCTGCTTTTGGGGGGCTCTGCACCCCTCCCCTGCCCTCATTGAGTGCCCACTTTGCCACCTACCTTCTGCTGGCCTCTTTGCCTGTCTGGCAGCAGAATGATAAGTCTTCCTGGCAGGATTTACCCTTGCAAACATAGGATCCCGTTGAGCTAATAAATACTTCCCGTCATTGCCTAAGGTTGCCAACAGTAACATTCCCTTCCCCATTTATAGGAGATGCTGAATGTGGCGTTGGTACTATTAACACCTTTAATGTTTCTCCCATTAACATTTTCTGCCCATAAAAGGGGTTTCTTATTTTCTGTTGGTTCTGGTTTTACTTTCTTTTGTGGCTACTGAAGTTTGAGCCACCTGAACTTTGGGAGTCAGCCTTTTGAATTTGTTTTAAAACTTTCACAATAATTAGAGATTATTCATGCTGATTTTGAAAAGCAAGATAATATTGGAGAGAAATGCAGGGGTATGACTTCGAATGCTTTAGAAACCTTTTATACTTACCCTTTTTTTCAGTAGCAAGATGGAAAAAAGGAAGAAAGAACCAAAACACCCATGAAAAAGAGTCACCAGTAATTTTTAATATAAACCTTTTCTGAGACTTGTTGAGCTAAGGGAAGATTCCTCCCTCTGGAAGCCAGCAGAATGGAGAGGACTTACTTAAAGCAGATTTTAAAAGATTCAGTAAATGCTTCCTCCTATTTTTCAAACAGCTCTTGCTGAAAGCACTTTTGTCTGTCTGCGTTAGCAGATGAAATGGTTTCAACCCCAGTAAGAGGGGAGATGGGAGCCGAGCTGTTTCCCGCTGTCCCTGGAGGGGAAGGGAAGGGGACGGTGTCGGAGGGGCCGGGGCTGGATGGGCTGTGGGAGGCTTCTGGGGGGAGAAGAGGAAGGGAACACACATGTGGGACATGAAGGAAGATCTGACAGACTGGAAAAGCACACGGATCTGAGGGACGGGGAGAGAACTAGTGGCTGGAAAAACATGCGGGCACTAACCCCGGGGAGAATTTTCCTTTTGAGTAAATCCGCTCCTCTCCTAAGGAGGAGCAAATGGAGAGGCTACGTTAGGTCCCATGCTGAGTATGATCCTTGGTGGCTTGAGTTCTTGTTTCCTCATACTACCTGGCTTCAGTAAATATTGCAGTTGGTTGTTGCAGGGATGAGCCTCTAGGACACCCTTTAAGAGGAGGAAAATCATTCTGCCTCCTTATATGAGGCAGATGACCTGCTAGGGCACTTGTCCCCAGGGGACATTGCTGAAGGTCTGAGGCACCACCTGCAGCCACCTGAGACCAAGCCTGGGCTTGCCTGGGACCAAAGCCCGACCGCAATGAGTTGAGCAGGGATGTTTGGAGGCCATTAAAGGTCTCGTTTAATGGGGCTGCCTGTTAGAGGAAAACATGTTGTTTCCACAGGGCTACGTTTGCTCTGTGTTTGACATCACTGCCATGTCCTGTAGCCCCTTCCATGGCATTGTGCCCTTGGACTTCAGGATTTCTCTCAGGGTTTCTCCGGGAAGACCCAGCATGGACTGGGAGAGGGCTTGGGAAATGCACTCTGTCCTCGGCAGATAGTGGTGTGGGGCAGACACAGCCAATGCAACTCAGCAGCGCTGACAAATGCTATGTAAGCATCTATACACACACACATACGTTTATACCCCTCTGTGTGTGCATACATACAACAGGAAACCACCTTCCGCTCCCTTCATAACAGACCCTCCCAGTATCTGTAAGTGTGACACTCACTCCCCTTGGGAATCCATGGAGGCTCTAACGTATAACAGAGTAGGATTTATCACGTTCTCTAACACCTAGTGAAAAGGCTAATATTATTTTCTAAAGTACTGCATTGGTTTTGGGTTCAGCTATATTGCTTTTAATATTTTATGTATGTGACTATGATGTACTGCGATGAAAACACCCTTATATCTTTTTCTAGTAAGTGCGTCTTTCAAAACAAGGAATGATGTCAAATGATGGCGAGGAGCTCTGGATGTGGAAAGCACAAGGAAATGCATAAAAGATGAAGTCCTATTTATGTTTCTTGCACGCATGCAAAAAAAAAAAAAAACACCAACCAAAAAAACAACCCACCTACATTAGAGAAACGCTATTCAAGCTACAAAGTAAATCAGCTGGCATGTGGCCTTTCCGTACTTGCACATTAGGATCCAGGCTTTAATTAGAGGACCGCATGCTGCTTTTCCAGAGTCCCCAGCATACAGGACCTGCTCTGGGGGCACAGAGCTGCACCTGGGAGAGGAGTCCCCTTGGCTTTGCTGCCGGAGGTGGGGAGGCTGCGGAGCTGGGGGGGAAGGCGTCTCCCCAGGGGACTGCAGCCTGCAAAGCTGTGTTCAACAGGGACTGCAAACCTCCCGGATGCTGAAGTCCAAGGGAAGTTTGTGCAATCAGCTGCAAAGGCAGCGTGGAGCCCACACGCTGGCCGGCACGGAGAAAGGAAAATCTCAGAGCTGCTCACCGGGATACGCTGACCGCGCACGGCCGTGCTGTGTGGTTAGCTGGGTTAGAGCAGGTACCTCTACTGGGAGCAATATAAATGCATTAGTGCAATGGAGTGGGCTGCTTTCCCCTACGCTCAGCAGTTAAACTGCTTTAGGGCTCACACAGGGCTGCTTCAGGTATCTCTCCGAGCAGGATTTTTGCTTAGCTGTTGTTCTGCAGGTGAGAGCCATCCATTTTGTGTGCGGAGGCGAGCCTGGGTGGGGAGCCTTGAGGAGACAGTGAAATGAGAAACATGCAGAGGCAGCCTTCGTTCCGTGTCTCCTAACGCCGGAGCGGCCGGCTGCGTAACCTCGGCTTTCTAAAGGTCGCTTGCACGCGTGCCCGCCTCTGCGCGGGCGCTCCTGGGTCGCAGCGGAGCAAACTGGAGATCCCCAGTGGGCCCACCATGCCTTGGTGACGGGGCCAGCAGCAGAGCCAGAGTGCCGAGGCCGCCAGGCAGAAGTGTGACGGGAGCTAACAAAGCGTTTGCCACAGTGGAAGGCTGCCATCCACAATGTGTCAACCAACGTGAGACGTAGGCCCAGAGTGTTTCAGCTGATGACGGAGGAGAAATGCAGACGGGAATATTTTGTTCATCCCAGGCATTGCAGGGGACACATCCTAATGGGGAGAAGGGACTCCTCTTTCCTCTTTCTGTCCCATGTCCTCTGAAGTCCAGCTCCTCCTCTCCCCCAGCTCCTTACGCCAACTTGCCCCTCCTCGTCCATCCCACCCCCATCTCAGACATTCCCCCTCTGTCCCCAGGACACACGCATCTCTTTACCTCTTCATCTCAGAGCTTTTTGTTGAGGACAAAATGTTATCCCCCAGCCTCACCCTTGCCAAACTACCTTGACCGAGATCTCCTGGCGCAGCAGCCAGCTGGCGTGTCCCAGGCCAGCCCGGGTGGTTGGAGCCTGGCAAAACGTAAGGGACTGAAACAGGTTTTACAGTCAGAAACGCTGGGCCGTGCTGACAGCAGGCAGCACTGCCAGTCGGCAGAGACATCCTGTGCCCAAGCAGCCCACGAGGATGGCTGGCAAAGGCAGGGCATGTTCCTGCAAATTTAGTTCATCGTGGCCATGGTGTTGTAGCCATTAGAACACGACTTGTGGATCCTTCTGTCTTATTAATCTGGGAAAATAATTGGTTTGCTTCTCATGAGCATCCTTCGGCGTCAGCAGTGCTGGGCTTCTTGGTGAGCCATTTCTGGGAACCGGATCTGCAGTTGGGAACAGACACTTCTGCTGAAGCTGGTGTCTTCTGCTTTCCACCAGGTTCTGGCTCTGAAATTTGGTTCAGTTGCCCTCTTTCCTGAGCAAGCTGAATGCTTGCATGTTTTTGTGGGCTTGTAAGCATTTCATAACTTAATAATAGGCGACATTAATTCATCTTTTTGCTCTCCTTTTACCCTTTAGAAAGATGGAAGTTATTTTTTAAAAATAAAGCATTGCATATGCCGCATGTGGGAAGTGGTGATTTCTAGCTATGGACTGAGGGGGAAAAATTGTATAATTTATAACTATATCACAAATAATGAGTCTGATGCCTGCATTACTGTGATTTTACACTAGTCTAAAAGTGGAGTCATGAAGCCGAGAGTCAGCCCCAATATGTTATCACTCCATTGCAGAGCTACTAAACATTGAGAACCAGATCCTTGGCTTAATAAGAAGAGTTTCATTAACTTTATTTTTCAGTTCAGCTAATGAGCCAGGCTGCGAATCCTTTGCATGATTCAAACCCAGCACTTCTGCACCAGAAGGTAGGCTGGGGTAGGTGTGGAGTCCTGGACAGAAATCAAGGACTGGCAAGATGTCAGGAAAATATTTGCTCATCTGGACTGCCTTCAGTGCAGCTACCCTGACTTGTCCCAACTGATGAGCTGGCCCTGAAGTCACAAGGCAGCACCCGAACCTGCAGCATGCTGCTCAGTGCCTCTGATTTCTTTGAGAGACACAAGTGCAAGGCAGGACGAGGTCCAAACCTCCTCGGCAGTGTGAGTTCAGAGGAGCAGACGTTTGCTGCTGACTTGCCAACGCTCAGTCTTCTTCCAACATACCCACATCTACAGCAGCTCTGCTGCCTTGGGAGGCTGAGATGTTTGAGCTCGATTCGTGGCACATGCATTGAAACACAATATGGGCAGGGTGAAAAACCAAACCAAACCAAACCAAACCAAACCAAACCAAACCAAACCAAACCAAACCACAGCAACATGAAATGCTGAGGTATAGCTGCCCAAGTGCAGTTTGTGTCCTTCCAGCCGCTGCAAACCGTGAATAAGGAGGGAAGGTGAGGCCGGCGTGAGGTCCCCTCTGCTCTGCCGGCCCCTGCCATGCTCTGTGCCACAGGAGATGCTATCCCAGCAGATGGCAAAATGTGGCAAACTGGACTGGGCTGCGAGGAGCCCAGGGCAGACTCCCTGCCCAGTACACAGCCACACATGCTCCCCTTTGCAGCCTGTCTCACTGAGATGGAACCATGTGCTATTTGCCCTTATGGGCTTATCCATCCTGACATCCTCGGTCTGCTCTGTCCCCACCCCGCTGCTGGGAATATCACCTCACTCCCAATGCTGCTGCCCGTGGGTGCCTGCACCCCTTGCTGCCGCAAGGCGGGCTGCCTCTCGTCCTGC
Source organism: Platalea leucorodia (assembly GCF_965183815.1). NCBI lineage: Eukaryota > Metazoa > Chordata > Aves > Pelecaniformes > Threskiornithidae > Platalea > Platalea leucorodia. The sequence continues at coordinate 12,217,929 of NC_138829.1, forward strand.
CCGCGCATCCGCCGCAAGCTCCAGGAGCTCCCCAAAGGCTTGATCCTCCTTTTGTGCCAGAGAGACAGCTGGTATCTCCACTGCCGGCAGCAGAGTCCATCCTGACGTTTCCCTGCTTAAACGAGAGAAAACTCGGGCTCCTTTACTGCAGGAGGAAGATTTCCTTGCTGAGGGAAGAAGATATCCCCTTTCCTGCCCTCCTGCCAACAAGCCCTTTCATTACAAGCACTAGTAGACCTTTCACTACAAGCACACAACAGGGAAAACCACGGGTTTGGATGCCAACCACAAATTTTCTAGTCCAATGAATCTTGCATTTTTCATTTCCCCAGCAGTCCCTCCAGTTGCAGGACCAACCCCGTGGCAGGACTCGTTCCTCTCCCTACACAAGAGGGATGGGATGGTCCTTCAGTAGGTTTGCCTTTCCCTGGGAGGAGAAGACCCCCGGGGCCGTGGCTCCCCATCCCTGCGGCAGCTCCCCATCCCTGCGGCAGCTCCCCGTCCCCGCGGCAGCTCCCCATCGCCAGGGCCGGCCGCCGCGTGCTTTCCCGGTGAGGTTACACAACGGCTGTGGGGAACGGCATGTCAGGACAAGGCGCGTGAGTCACCAAAGGTACCGGAGTCTTATATAACCCCGGCACACATTTTTGGAGTGCACTTCAGCTGAAAGGGCTGTCAGGAGCCCTGACAAAAGCGACAGCCTGGGAGGAGCAGGGCAGAAGAAAGCAAATACTGCTGTTCCTTTTTCCCCCGCTCCTTACATTCGATCCTTCTGCCAAGACCTTCTCCAGATCCAGAGGCCCTGGGTAGTCGGAGGACCAGGGACCTCACAGTTCCCATGGTATGTGACAAGAGCTCCTCCAGGATGGGCTTTACTGCAGTGTTTTGGGTCTGCGTCTGAAATCTCCATAAACAGACCACATTTACCTCCAAGCCCACCGTTCTCTGCTTCTGGCCCAGGGCTTCGCCTTCTCCTCCATCAGCTGAGCCTGTGTAATCCCACTTTTCCCTCTGCGCTCTTCTCCATGCTGGTATCACGAGCCTTTCCTAGGATTTCTGCCACCCCGTCTGCACAAGCTGCTGGGCCTACTGGGGTACAGCAACAGTGGGGCTGTGCATCTGACCCCCGGCTGACAACACACGTCTGAAAGCCCTTGTACAGGACCCACGTCAGGATCTCAGCAGGGTCTACCTGGGGAGAAGGGCTTTGCTTGACTCGTGGTCAGTCCTGCACGCTGACAGAGAGGGATGTGACATGAACCCAGCTGCCAGCCTGGGAGCGTGGCACGCTCAGAGGTGTAGTTTAAGAGAGTGTAGGCGAGGATCAGAAGAGTTTCCAAGCGACGGGGTAAATGTCCGATTGCTTTAACTTGGAACTGAGTGCATCAGGCCCCAAGTCTCACGATGCAGTCAGCGGGTGAGCTTTCACCAGCAAATGCTCATTTGTGAAAGCCAAGATGTTTTGTGGTTCAGGCTCAGCTAAACTTTCATCAGGTGGCTCTCCTGGCTCCAGGACAGACTCTCTGGACAAGCCCAGGGCCAGAGGAGTGCGAGGGGTTATGGCACTCACCTGAACCACAGGGACCCCAAGCCAAGCTCCATCCCATGCTTGCCAGCTCCCACCAGCAGCCTGATCCGGAGCCAGTGAGCTAAGGAGATGCAAGATGTCTGAACAGCTCTTGCAGGGATGGTCACTCTTCTCCACCGTTAACCATTAACTCCTCCACCAAATTTAACGATTTGCATCATGACTCCAGCTCTCCCAGGGAGCGGGAAGCCTGGTCCAAGTCCTGCACCTGCTGAGGTTGAGTTGTGTTGGTGGAGGGGAATGGGTCACCCGGGGGGACAGGAGGACAGAGAGCAGGACAGGGAGCTTCTTGTGTAGAGGAGAGAGCGGCAAATGAAGGACTCTCTCTTTATGAATTGAACAATTTCTGCATAAACATAAAGTTTATGGAGCAAAGTCTTGGCTCCATCCCAGCGTGGAAGGGGAACACCGTCTGCAACCGCTATATTACGGGCTCCCCCGGATGGCCGAGGCTTTCTGCAGCGCAGCAGAGCACAGCTGCTGTGGAGGCGGCCAGCATGGCCAGGACTGACTTGCCAGCAGCCAGGAATGGCAACACGTGGGCCTGGGAAAACCAGGGGCACAGCTCGGGGATGGACTTTGCCGAGCGGTGTCTGCCACAGCCGCCAGCACAGGGCTGGTGTCTTTGCAGGGAAGCAAGGACCAGCCCCAGCACAGCTCCCTCTCACCTTGCTGGGGTTTTCTCTACATGGAGGAGGGTTTTGGGATTGAGCTCGGAGGCTGCGTGAGTTGTTTAACTGATGGGACAGATTCCTGGTGGGTGCTTCCTCCAGGCGTGCGCTAGCTCAGGCTGGGGCACGCTGTGCAGCACCTTCCCCCCGCGATGCTCAGAGCCGGTGGGGAGACTGAGAGCCACCTCTCATGGGCAAGAAGTCCCTCTTCTTCTAGCCAAAAGAACCCAAATGTCTCCCCTGCGTTTGGATGCCATAAACTTGAGCTGCATAGACTGCACATCTCCATATTTTACAAACACAGGCCAACCCTGCAGGCATTACTCATTCCAGGGAGCCTGGAGGGGTCCTGCAAAAGAGCCAGCTGCTTCCACAGCTGGAGGGAAATGATGCACTTGGCAGCGCACCCCACGGCTGCAAAAGCAAACCCGCATGCGCACACTAGCCTGGGGCACCCCTGCTTCCCGGGCCAGCTTCTTACTGGGAAGGAAGCAAGGCTGAGAACTGACAACCTCCTCTCAGTGGTGGTGCCGCCTGGCCAGGAGGCTGGGTCTGCCCTTGCCCTGGGGCTCAGGTGGCAAGGTGCCACCACATCACCTGGGGCCAGTTCCTGGGCCTCTTCCCCCAGGGAGCTGCTTGCTGAGCCAAGCAAACCCTGCGGCAGAGCCGGCCCTTCGGGGCCATGCAGATTTTGACAGCCCAAGCGGCCTCCCAAAACGGGCCGGCCAGGTGCTGCTGCGACAGGGCAGGGAGGGATGGCTCCGGACTTGGGGCTTCCCTTCCCCGCGAAGCAGCTGATCTTAACCGGGTACATGAATGTCAACAGGTGCCATGGAGGGAAGAGGGACAAGGGGATATTGGTGCAGCTGGAGGAAGTATTTATAGCTGCTTTTGAAAAAACCCTGTGTAGATCACATCTCTGTTAACGTATGTAACACAATCGGGAACCTGAGCTTTTCATGATCCCATGGCTGCAGGATTTCCTGTGGAATCCTCTACCGGCCACAAAAACAAGCTAAAAATAAATGCATTAAAAATGAGACACATACTGAAAGATGTGCATGCCTGTGCCTCCTCTCTGGCCAGTGAATTGGGAAGTGGCAGCAGGGGTAGGGAAGGGGACAGCCCCTGGAAAACTCTCTGTAATAACTGCTCTGGTGGGTCCCAGTCCCCAGAGAGCTCCAGGCGTGCAAAGGTGAGAGCATTCGCTGTAGACAAGGGTTTCAGGAGCCCTAAACATAAAAAGCAGTAGAAGGTATGAAATGGGAGCAACTTGCTTCCCATCAAAAGCTCAGGAGATCCAAATGCCTCGTTGGTTCATCCTCCTCTGAAAATCTTACCGGGAGTTGATTTCCCTGAATGTAAGAGACTAGGTCTGGTTCAGATCTCCCTGGCTTTACACACCCTAGTGATTCAGCTAACTCTTGAGTTTTAGTCTCCATTTTATCCAGGAGGAAGAGAGCAGAAGCAGATCGGGATTCCCCCAGCAAACCGGGCAAGCCTACCTCTCGCCTGTGCAGCTGGTCCCCAGCTCCTTCCAGCAGCACCTTCCAGCCCGCGCACCGGAGCAAACAACACCACGAGGCTCAGAGCTCCGGAGGGGCAGACCTGCATATTTAGCGCTCCCATGTATTCCAGAAAAAGACGCAGAAGTAATGTTTTTCCATGCACTGAAAGATAGACAGGGCCGCCAGTTCATCTTTTGCAGCTACTGGGCTGCCTGTCAGACTGGCCAGCGAAAGGCAGGGAGAAGGTTTGGGGCCTGGTATGGATGCTCATGAGCCAACCCCGATAGGTAGCCCCATGACAGAGCATCCATCGCTGCTCTGCAGAGCCTCCAAAGCCCCCCATGGCCACAATCTCCTGCCACTGCCACATCCCTGCAGTCAGGCCCCTGGACACCAGCTCCATTTGAATTCATGGCTGCGATAGGATGCACTTTACCTCCTGGAGGGAGTGTTGGGGGCAGACAGGACCCGGAGAAGATGACAGCATCACCTGGCAGCTCCGCTTCTCACCCTCCCTTGGGGTCTTCCCCTCCTCTGGAAGAGGGCCGGGATGCCAGAACACCTCCTTCCCTCCCATGGGTAAATCCATCACCTTGGTGCTGCTGTCTGACGCCTGCATTCAGTGTGTAGGATCACCCATTAACAGGATACATCGTTAATTAGGACAGCACCAGAATTCCTCAGAGCTACTCACAGTGTCCCTTGGAAGGAAGGGAGCGAGATTCCCTGCAGCTGAACTGAGCCTGAGCTCCATACCCTCTAATTACCCGAGGCTGTCGTGATTCAGTTATTACTTGCAGCAAACCCCCTGCATGCAGCAGAGTGAAGGAAGGAGGCTCTTTCTGCAGATTAATTCAGCCGCTGCCTTTGTTCCAGCGCCGTCGCACCGCATAGCAGCTGCTTACCCCGCACACTCCTGTAACTGGACTTTCGGCAGAAGCACGGACTCCTGGCTGCCACCAGCCTGTGGTTGGGTTTTTGTGGGATCACTCCAAACAGGGGCGGCTCTGTCCCCTGTCCCCTGGCAGAGCTGCCTCCTGCCACCGGCCCAGAGGCGGGAGGGAGGGGGCCTGCCGCAGCACGAGCGCTGGGGAGCACAAAATGAGTTCCCTGCAGTTCACCAGAAAAAATCCCTTCCCAACGGGGTGTCTTGTGCAGAACAAGCTACAGATGTAAGGGCTGATCCCTGGGTTTAATTTTTGGAGTGATTTTTAAGCAGCACCAAGGGAAGGGAGGTAACCCACTGAGAGAGAAATAGTTTTACCCTTTCTGTGCTGGTGGGGAAGATGATCTGCAGGTCTATTGTTGTCTACCTCTGTTCAGTGTTTGGAGGTCAGACCTTGTCTGCTTGGATATCTCTGAATATCCAAGCTAGAGAAAAGCAGCATAAAGTCCTTCACATCTAGGGCAGCATCGTCTCTCATCTTATATACTTTTAACGTCTTTGGCTCTGATACATCCCCTGTCACAGCACGTGCACCCATTCAAAGCACTTCTGCAAAGCTTCTTTTCCTGGCTTGTTGCTTTGACAGGTTTTCTTTGCGTTGCGTCCCTAGCTCTTCTTTCCTCACTGCATCCAGGAAAAAATGATCTGTCTTTTCCTGGAAGGCCCTTTACAGCCTTTTCACATCAAACCTGCGGTGCCAACCAGAGATGGGCTGCTCCTTTGCTGGATACTTGCCATGTTTCCCAGGGAATTATATTCCTTCTTCCTCCTACAGAGGTATTTCTACCTTGCAGAAAGGTTCTGTGACCGTCTCCTCATCTTCCTTTCAAGCCTTCTTTAAAAACTTTCCATTTAACTGTAAACTGGAGACAAAGCAAATTGTGATACCCCCCAAAGTCCCACCCGCTGCTGCAGCTGTGACCCTCCAGCGGGTCTAAACCACCGCCAACCCCATGGTTGCTGGATCTGATCTGATCTGAATTCTCTCAATGCCAGGAGGCACACAAGGCGCGAACATCGTTCTTCCACTTCGATCGGTCTGCGGCTGCGTGCTCTGGGGTCCCAAGGGCCACAGCGCAGTCTTCTGTTGGTTTTTTCCTCAAGACATGACCGATCCAGTTCCATCTCCTCCTCCTCACTTCATTACTGATTTTCTCCATCTCCGAGTTGATGCTCGTCGTTTCTGCAACTTTTTATTTTCTTTTTTTCTGGGAGGAGGTAGTTGGCCTCCTGCCCAACCCCCATGACTTGGAGGGCCAGTGGTTTTTCTGTCAGGGTGGCCTTCCCTTAGGCTGCGTTGGTTCGCGGCACCTTCTTCAATTTTATCTGGTGCACCCTCCAGAGAGGGATCCCCTATCCACCACCCAGGGGACGCGCCTTCTAGCCGTGCAGCCCCAGCCGAAGGATGGTTGCTGGATACCCCATGGATATGTGGCTGCTCCGCACAGGCACAGCTCGTTTTGTTTTTTCCCCTCCTGCAGCAGTTCTGCCAGCCTCAAGGAGCTCCTTGAACCTCCTCTGAAACCAAACAAGCTCAGCCCCTGCCATCACCCTTGGTGGCCGGCACTGGAGGCTGATGGATCCTGTCCCATCCCCAGGCTCTCTGCTAAGCTGCTGAGCCCGCCTTGTCCGCATCCACCACCCAAACATTTCTGGGTTTGCTTCCTTGCACAGGTGGGTGCCTGCAAAGCAGCCTGGGGCTCTGCTGGGTGTGGTAGCTCTGAGGCGGGCAGGCTGTGAGAAGCTCTGCCGGGGCCATGCTGTGGGGTTGAGCTCCCTGGGGTCTGATTCCCAAGGGAGCAAAGCACCCACAGGTGAAGCAAGAGGAACTTGAGCCACCCCGCAGCTGTCTTCAGGCTGATGCTGAGACATAGAGACTCCAAGGAAATGGCAATTTCCAGAAATGGGAGCCTACATTCGTATTTTTTTTCTCCCTGCTGCGGACTGGAGCATGGTCTCGGTGAAGGCTGGCAGGTCCCAGCCGCCGCAGTGGTGACTAGCCAGGCAGGGTGGATCCGGCATCCCACTTATCCTAGACTGGGAGTGCAAAGCTGCCCAAGCTTATCCCCTGCTGAGGGCAATCCCTGCTTTCCCAGTAGCAAAAATGAGAAGAATCAGCCCCAAAACACCCTCCCATCCTGGGTCGATATACTCAGAATAGTGTCAGGAGCACTCAAAAAATCATGATGCTATTAATACAGATGGGAGGAGAAAAAAATATTGTTTTTCAGAGCTGGATTTTGGGGTGTTTGAATAAGAAAGACCTACTCAGAATCACTGTATGGCATCACGGCTGCTGTGGGGGCAGCCACATCAGCCAGTCCTCTCCCCATCCCAGCTGGATGCACTGGATGCAATCCAGTCCTCACAGGACTGCAAGGCTGGGGTTATTTTTCTGTAGAATTAACCCTGATGGTCCCCAGCCCTCTCTCCATCCTCCATTAAATCCATTTTCCTATGAAACTGGAAACCTTGATTAACAGCCTGCTAGGGGAAGCAAATCCCTGGGGTCTTTCTGCATGCCCAGGAGACTGTCCCTGCTCCAGGGTAAATGTATGCTTCATTTTTGCTCTGCAGAAGAGAGAAAGGATTGAGCTGTCATCAAGCAAGACAACAGATTCACAGGAAAAACTAAGAAAAAAAAAAAAGCAGTTTCTTTGGAAGTCATTTTCTCTTAAGAAGTTCTGTCTGCATTTTTTATTAATAATACAACACCCTGGATGTGTCAAAAAAAAATGAGAATACATTTCCTGATGGGGAGCTCCAGCCTTGCAGAGCCAAGAGGTGCAGCCGGGTTGTCATTTGCTTCTTGGAATTTCATTTCCTAATCAACACGTCTGTGAAATCACTGTATTTTCAAAGCTTAGTTTCCAGAGCTGCTGGGATCAAAGTCTGGGGAGGTGGGGAGAGAGTGGGGAGGGGGAAACCTGCCATCTCCATCAGCAGCACAGCACGGAGAAAATGCCCACCTGGGAAAGCCTAAACAAGGGGTGGTTTAATGCCCCAACCTGGGTTTAATGTTTCCGAGCCGAACAATAAAATAGGGATGCAGAGACCCAGCTCTCATCACACTCTGCCTTTGGGGGAAAAAAATCCACTTCTTAGAAACGCAGCGACTCCCTCGAGATTTGCAGGGTCTGGCTGGTCCCTCCTGGGATGGGAGCACTACAGAGAGCCGCGGGGCGCAGGGGAGGGAAGGGGGGGCTGCAGGCACCCTCCCGGAGCCCCCCGTCCTGCTGCGGGTGATGTGAGTGGCACTGCCTTCATGCTATCCCTGCAAACAGCACTCAGCACCCGGGCCCAGGATGACGACTCACACGGCTTTTTGACTTCGGTGTCCAACTGGTCCCACCTCCCGGAGAGACTCGGGGCCGAGCAGCCTTTCCCCAGGCATCTCATCTCACAGATATCAAGAGAGAGGAGTTCAAATACATTAAAATTGCCCGAATCTGAGTCAGACAATCAGGTTTTTGCTTCCTTGACACCTGCAAGGCCAGAAATTCACTTGTCTGGCAGTCACCTAAAAGCCCTTCCAGAAGATGCAGGCGGCGCTTGTGTTTGAAGTTAGGAAGACATGGGGAAAAAAGAACATTTCAAAAAAACCCACCCTGCTGTCTTCATTTACCAAAAAAATATATTTTTTTTCCATTTTCAAGAAAAGACATCGCCCCAAAATTTTCCCTTTTTTCCATGATGATCTTTTCCTGCTCACTGTGTGTAGAGATGCTGGGCAAAGCTTGCCTGATGCTCAGCAGCTACTCGCACTGTGAAACCACCTTCTTGAGGAGCATCCCTTCGGTTCCTAGGCAAGAAGGAGATGCTCACACATGTCTCCCAGAGATATCCATAGCCCCTGGGCGAGCGGAGTCATTTGGCTCCAGGATGCTGGTGGGAAAGGTTGGGTGAATCAACCAGAGGTGCTAAGGTGATGCACGGAGCTGTCAGCCACGTGGATTTGCACCCACTGCTGATTTGCAGCTACTTTTTGGGTGGCAGCTTGGTCAGCCCCTCCACAGGCACGGGCAGGCGCAGCATCCCACAGGGAGAGGTGAATCCACGCTAGCGTGCCCGGCAGAGCTACATGGATGCAGCCAGATGCCGGAGGTGAGTTTTCAGACCAATCTCTGCCAGAGCCAAGGGGATGGCAGAGCAGCCGGTGCCCCCAGCACTCTGCACTGGCAGACGACTCAGCCTGCATCAACCCATCCCACCACTCCTGTGCCACCTCTCTCACTGCCCAAGCAAAGCCAAGATGCTCAGCCCTGCTGTCCAGCAACAGCTTCAGGTGGGATCACGTAGGGAGCTCTCTCCTGCATGGTTGATGCTTTTGCCGTTGTGCTTTTCATTTAAGTTTTGCTGCGTGCAACATAATTGCAGAAAAATACCATCACAGGAGAGTGGGAAAAAACCAGATACTCAGATTCATCCCCTTGGACTGCTGGGCAGGAGCTGGACGGCGTTGCCAGGCCATTAGTTGTATTTTTTCTGCAGCTCCCTGTGGTTGTGAGTACCCCTCACACCAACACAGCTCTTCGGAGGTGTTTAATTACAGCATCTCAGGGGCCATGAATGCAGCTGGAGGGGGAACCATGGAACAGCAGGGTGCTGCGTGGTGAGTCACTGGTGCCTGAGAGGGGACGGTCTCCTTCCCAGCACCGCCACCGCAGCCCGCGCTGGAGGAGGAAGGTTGAACCCCCGAGAGCAGCAGCGGGACAGGGCAGGCACCCACATGGGCAAAGCAGCACCCGGCTGCGTGTGCAGGATCCCCTCGCGTGTGGCATTTGGGCAAGGGCAGCTGGTGAAATGGCTCGTTCACAGGACGCGTTACCTGGAAACAGATTCAGCATCCTCTGCACTGCAGCGTTCGCTCCACCGGGCGTGGCGATGTGGTACTTGTTCCTGCAGGCAAAAGTGCTGCCGATGGTAAGCAGGCTACGTATGGCCTGAATATATCCCCCAACATAAAGAACATCATTTTGCCCTCGGAGCATGTGAACTGAGATTACATGGACCAGGGGTTTAAGGCCATCCTGCATAACACAGGCTGGAGGGTATCGGCAAGGAAGTCAGCTCCCCGCGTGTAACGTGGATGTGCTCTGTAGCTTCTGGAAGAAAATATCTCCTGATTTATAGACTGTGTGTCATGGAGAGGCAGCTGTATCTCTCCCTCTCTCTCAACAGCAGTTTCAGGAGAGGATTATTTCCACCACCCTTATCTCCATCCACCACCTGCCCCATCACACGGCTCCCCACTGTTTCCCTCCAGAGAGGCGTCTCCTCCGCTGCAAGCCCATGGCCGTCTGAGCGTGGAGGGTGACAAGGTGGCCACTGTGGCACCCCCCTGTCCCGAGGCTCCCCATGTCTCTTGGGGCGCTGTGGCGGGCCTGACCCCGCTTTCCACAGGGGCTCTTGGCAGGGCCAGGTGTGAGGCCAGGGCCGGGATCCCCCTTCCCATCCAACACAGAGAATTTTGCGCTTATTCCCCAAAAACGTCTGGAAGGAGATGAGTGCTCAATGGGTACTGGGAGAGAGGAGACCAATCCTGGCAGATCTGAAGCCATAAAATATTTGGGAGTGTGAAAATTGGAGGAGGGGGGGATTTTTTTGTGTTTTTTCTTTGATTTTCTTTTTTTTTCTTGTTTTTCTTTTTAATTTTCTTTCTTTTTTCTTATTTTTTCTTTTTTTCTTATTTCTTTTTTTTCTTCTTTTCTATTTTCCGCTTCATTTTATTGTTTTTCTTTTTTATTTTCTTTTTCTTTTGTTTTTTCTTTCTTTTCCTTTTTCTCTTTTTCTTTTTCGTTTTCGTTTTCGTTTTCTTTTTCGTTTTTTCTTAGTTTCTTTTATTTTTTTTTCTCTTTCCCTCTGTCCCTTTGTGTTCGCTGCCGCCGCAGGGCCGCTTTGGGCCGCGGCCGGGGCCGGGGCGGGCGGTGCCGCCGGCGCATGGGCGCCCCCTGGCGGCCGCGCCGCGGCAGCGCGGCGGGCGGGGCGGGGCCGGGCCGCGGCCTGTGGGGGGCCCGGCGGCGGTGGCCGCGGCGCGGCGGCCGGGCTGCGCGGGTCCCGGCCGGGAAACCCGCGTTCCCCCTCCGCGTTTCCCGCAGACGCTGGACGAAGGGGTCCCCGCCGTAGCCTGTGCGCGGCCCCAGCTCCCCCAGCCTGCTCCCGCGCTCCCCGCGGGGCGAAACACCTCGCCATGGCTCCGTGGGCCGTTCTGCGCCCCGGCGTGCGCCCTCCTGCCCGGGCTGACAAACAAACACCCGGGGTCACGAAACCCACGGCAGGGCGGTGGCAGGGTGCGCAGGGCCGCAGGTGGCACGCAGGCTGCGTGCGGGTCAAAATCTGTCCCTGCTGCCTTCCCCCGCCCGCCCGCCCGGGCTGCGGCCCCGGCACCCCGGAGCGGCCGTGCGGGCCCCGGCTGCGGCCCCGGCACCCCGGAGCGGCCGTGCGGGCCCCGGCTGCGGCCCCGGCACCCCGGAGCGGCCGTGCGGACCCCGGCTGCGGCCCCGGCACCCCGGAGCGGCCGTGCGGGCCCCGGCTGCGGCCCCGGCACCCCGGAGCGGCCGTGCGGGCCCCGGCTGCGGCCCCGGCACCCCGGAGCGGCCGTGCGGGCGCGGGCTGCCTTGCGGCCGTGCCTTTGAGGGAGCGGGGTCGGTCCCAGCTGAGATCCCCGGCCAGGTTCTCCTGCGCTACAGCCTGGGGACGTTCCTGGGAAATGGGTCTCTGCTACTGCCAAGAAACAGAATTTAGGGAGGGAAAGCGGGTCGTGGGAAATTCCCGGCACCGGCGGCTCCTCTGAAGCCCAGGCACCTCCGCAGGGCACGGACCGCTCCGTGAGGTCAACCCTCTGACAGCTACAGGCGTCTCCCTTACAGACACCAAAATCCCCCCCCACTGAGCAGCTCTGGACCAAGGCAGGGACTCTTTGCCACCGAAGCAGAGCAAGTCCCATGGAGCAGGAAAGGCAGAGTGGTCCAGGAGGAGGCATTCCCTCCAGTAGCTCCTCACAGGTCACCAAGTCAGACCCTGAAGAGCAGCCGGCCTCTCTGATCCAGGGCTGCGAATGGGTTCATGGGGAAGGGGGAGGACAGCGGAAGGTGCCTGTCATCCCCCATCACCCTCCTGGCCTGCTACGTGCAGGGCAGGTTGGGTCATGAGCGCAGCCGCTCCTTCCCCGTCCGCACGCATTGGCAGGTTTTCCTGCAGAACAGGTTTTCTGGTATTAGCAATACCGCTGCTGCTTTCTGTCTTCCAGTCCCACCCCCCCAGTGCTGAGAAAATAAAGGAACAAAGGCAGCGACAATATCATAAAAGACTGTGTAAAAAAAAAAAGAAACTGCAGCAGTTAGAGCCTTGCGCTCGTGAAGCACCGCAGCTCCCCGGTGCACATCACCGAACGCCCCCAGAAGAGGCTCTCACGACAGACAGGTACCTGCTCTCCCACTTCTCCTCCCACCAGGAACACTCGGTTCCCCCTCGATGATTCAGATAAAAGCAGCCCCTTGCCCGGGACCGGCCTCTTGGCGTTACAAAACAGGAAGGCCTCACCGGTCGCCTCTCACTCCTCCACCACCCACATACAGCAGCCACCTTCACCTCCTGGCTTCCCGCTCGCCGACCTGGACCGGGATGCAGCCAGCCGTGCCCGTGGTGCTGAGCCTGGCTTCCCTCGTGCCTCCCTCCCAGCCCTCCCCAAAGGACAGGTCCCGAGCAGACGTTTCACCCGGGCACCCAAACCTGGCCGTGCAAAACTGAAAGCATCTCCAGGTCCACCGGGACTGGTTAGCGGGGAGAGGCTGGCTGCGCAGCTCTGGGGCCTTCATGAGCACCCCTTTCTTCCTATGTCATTTGTTTTGCCAAAGTCAAATGCGTTGCTCCTCTCTTCCGGCATCAGGCTTGACCAGGAGCTGGCCAGGAGGACTCATCACGGCCCATCCCCTTTGTTTTTAATCAGCATGAGGAACATAAAGTTAATTCATTCTGCCTACACGTAAGTACTTTCTATCATGCTTTTTCATCCCTGGACTCTTGACTTCAGCAAGTCGTGCTACTAGCTAAAATCTCTGGCTCCTCCATTTGGCTGCAAGGTGAAGGCGTTGTTCTTCAGTGACCTCCTGGGTAGGATCCAGCCCGCTTTCCTTACAGAAAGGTTTCCCTCCCTCTTTCTGTACTGCTCCACCTAAGTGGGGACTTGGCTCTTCTGGAGGTGGTGTGTTCCTGACAGCAGCTTGAGTGGAGGCGGTTACTGCCTTGATCTGACCTCATGGGACCTGCCTGACATCGTCCGTCTCATTTAAACTGGTTCTTTGGATTTTGTTAAAAGTCCACCAGCAGTCAATGTCTTTTTCCTTAAAATTGCCCCTTCTGTGTTCTGGATCTTACCTAGGAGTCTTTCAACAGAATAAATGGAGACTAAAATCTAGCCATCCTGTTCATGGAGAAGGCAAACTCCTGGGTTAAATGTCAGGTGATAAATAAGAACCTAAAAGAGATTATTTAAAATCCTGTGACCTTCCCACACAGAGCAGTATTTTCCTCTCATCGCAGCTGTGCTCCTGCTTCCCATTTCCCCCCCGAGTGTGCCTCCCCACTGACTGTGACCACCCCGAGCCCCACAGCACGTCCAGCTGGGACCGCCGGCTCCCGATACCGAATATGAGCACAGGCGGAAGAAACAACGGAGGCAGGAGATGGAAGCCTTTAAATCCAGGCTTCCCAGCCTCAGAGGCCACATGAAAAAGCCTTAGTCTCTTTATTTAGTCTTTTCCTTCTTTATTTAGTCTTTTCCTATGTGAGCTACTCTGCTCACAATTTGTATACCTGTAAGTTTGTCCATAAGAGTGATTATTAATTAATTTATAATTTATTAACAATTCCCTGACAACACAGGGATGGGATTCTCCTGGGGAAATATACTTTCCTCATGTTTCTTTTAAAGATGCCAGATGTCTACCTTAATTGCACAGATACAAAGCCAAACTCCATTGACGTCAGTGCTGGTAGCTGAGTTTTATTAATATCAGGTAAATATAAAAATCAGTATCAAGCAAAAATTCAGAGAGAATAACGCAGCACCCACACAAACCTCCCGTTGAAGAGTTCCCGGTGCTGATACTTCCCTTATTTGCAATGTGAGGCTGAAGTACCTACAACCCTACGCTCAGACCAGAGCTCTCCTTTTTGCATCACCTCTTCCCCTCTTGGGAAAGAAAATACGGTGCAGAGAATACATCTACCACCACGGTAATGAGATAAGATTAGCAGTGGGAAAAACAGCACTCTGCAGCTCCAGCCTCAGAAAATGGCAGGGTCCTGGGAGCAGGAACAGGCTCTGCAACCTCTTCCCCCACCTCGCAGGTGCGTGGCTGCCTGTGCTGAAGGTCAGCTCCGATACGGTGCAGCCAAGTAACCTTGGAGCTGAGTGACATGGAAGGAGCAGCGTGAGAAGGAGCTGGGAGCAGCTGCCTGGGGCCTCCCCACCTCGGCTCGGGAGCCGCTCCTACGCTGGGGCCCCTGGGAAGCTGGGCCCCCGTGGGCACGCCTGCACCCGGCCACCGGCCTTGCTGGTCCCGGCCTTGCTGGTCCCAGCCTTGCCTTACTGACCTGGCTTCCAGGCTTCAGCCTGGACCTGCTCGCTCATGACGGATTTGCGTGGCCACCACTGGAAGGTAATGGCATCCCATTTACAGAAAGCCAGGACACAGGTGTTTGCTGAGGCTAAATTACTAAGGAGCCTTAGCTATTTAATAAACACCAGCTTGGAAGCATGTGCAAGTAGACAAGCCAATGCCCATAAAAAATGGTTTAACATTTACTGGATTTCCCTAACATTCACCGCAACAGAAGGAACGGCTCCCTCTGTTTTGCTGACAATGATCAGGTGAACCCCTGTTTCTTGGGTTCCTAACCCAAGATATCCAAGATTTTTTTCTTTTTCCTCCAAAAAACATTAAGGAGTTGCAGAATTTTACTGAATTAAAAGCAGCATCACCTGAGTGCTGGTGCCATATCCTTGATGGATGCCAATCAGAACAGCTCTAATGAAGCTGTGGAGATACCCCGGTGCTGGTCCACAGCAGGTGAGGAAGTGACATCCTGGGAAAGCTGGTCAGCAGCCCCAGAACAGCTCCTCACCAGTGCCAGGTCCGGAGACTGGCTCCGACACCTCCGCGGCAGCAAGATGATTGCCTTCAAAATGAAAACCATCGACAACGCCAGCAGCCTGTCACACAGGGAAGCGATCCCAATGGCTCCAGAAACTTCACGAGACGTAAGCTGGAAGTTAAGCCTGCAAACAGCATTTCACAGATAAGGCTTTGAAGAGCATTGTTTTCAAGCTGCTTTTTATCATCTTTACTTCTGGGTTTTCTGTTCCACATCTTCACGGTTCAGCGGTGTTACTGAATGCCAAGGAGTCAAGCCTCAGCAACAGCCCTCCGAGGCTCTTTCAGAATAATTAGTTTGAGAAGAAAGTAGCTGCCACAGTTTGGAAGGCAAACTGGTGGGTCACCTACTTTTGTTCCATCTCTCCTTGCTGTTTCCATTCACTGGGAGTCCAGAATTGCTCTCACCTTTATTACTGCCCTGTAGCAGCCCTCAAATGAAAGGACAGCTGTGTTACAGATCGCTACATTAACTACTTTTCAGTGATACCTCCTCTTTTCAAACATGGCGGTTCAGAACTTGCACAACTGGAATACACCCACATACTAAGTGTTAGAGTTATAAATCAACTCTTTTAACTCCATGGTACATCTGGCCAGCAACAAATCAACCGAGCTGTTTGACACGGGTGGAGATCGGGATCTTTGAGCGAGTATCGCAACCCAAAGAACAAGGAAGATCTTAGCGGGGAGGAACGATAACCTCGTGGTAACGCCTCACGCGAGAGGCCCCGCGGAGCAAACCGCACCCCGTTTAAAAAGCGGACCTCTTTGGGAGCATCGCATCGCGGTTGCGTTGGCTGGGGCAGCCGCTACCACAGCGAGGGGGAATAGAAAGTGTTCAGCACAGTACTACGCCTACTGCGATCCCTTCAGGTCGCTTTTCCCTTATCTTTAGTCATCGCCTCGCTACGTGGCCGAGCTGTACGCTCTCGGGAGCGAAGAGCGTCCTTTCATATCATACAGGTCTACCACACCCAGCTGAGCGAGGCCCTGGCCTCTGATGACAATTTTTAAGCTCTCATTGATAAAAGTAAAACCAAGCAATTTTACTTCTTTTACACACACACACGCACACACCAATCAGGATTTCAAACGCCGGTTGAAGCCACGGCACTCCTTTCACCCGCTGGCGATGCCGCTCCCGGGAAAGCCGTCAGCCGAGAAGCTCCCCGTTGTGCTGGACGAAGAGAAGCCGCCGCTGAAGGCTGCCGAGCGGCAGCGAAGCTCCGGAGCGCAGGCTCCTGGAGGGAGACGATGTAAAGGCAAGGCTGATGGACCGGCCGCTACCTTCCACCCGCCAAACGGCGGCATGCGCGCGGAGGGCTTTAAACAGCGAGACGGCATGGGATGAAGTGAGGGCAATCAGCCAGCACTCACTGTTCCCTTTCCAGGTGCCAGGAGTCTCTTTGAAGCTTCCAGCAGATTGTATCCAAACACCAGGTTGCCTTTTGAAGATGTACTTATTTTTAATCAGATAGCAGCTGCAATAAATTCAAAGACTCAGGAAACTTTTAAGTCAGACTTCTTCCTTCCCTAAAGAAATACTCACAAAACACATTTTTATTTGCTGGTGGAATCCCAACGATCCGAGATGGAAAGAGCCATGTGTACGTGAAAACAGGGTGAGAAGCGTAACTGAGTGCCCGGCGTTTCCCAGTCAGCGCTGGCCTCGCTGCTTCTGTGCCCCGTGTCTGAACATGAGGGCACCACTTTACAACACACTTCATCTGACCCACCTGTAGGCTGCTACAGACAGCAACACTTCCACTCCCTGCGCGCTCCCACCGTGTTTACCCCAAATCTACCATCATATAGCTTTGCTATGACATCAT
This sequence comes from Platalea leucorodia, assembly GCF_965183815.1. Lineage (NCBI taxonomy): Eukaryota > Metazoa > Chordata > Aves > Pelecaniformes > Threskiornithidae > Platalea > Platalea leucorodia. The sequence continues at coordinate 12,234,634 of NC_138829.1, forward strand.
CAGTTCACTGATCCTATGGAAAACACTTTTTTTTGGTGGATTTATTTCCTAGTTTCCCTACCGGAGGGAACAGGCTGTCCTGCTAGTCACTAGGTCTTGGGGTGGAAAATAAGAGATTATTGCCTTTGGCAGCAGCCTGCAACTGCGATCCAGTCTGCTCTACAATGAAAGTAACTACACCCTAAATGAGGCTTCAACCCCGTCACAGCCGGTAGCAGCCAGCACCGCGCAACACGTACTTGAGACAGACACCTTCTGGTCACGTCCTAGAGACGGTATCGCCCCGGATCCGCGAAGCCGCGCCTGCGGACCATGAACCGATGGGGCTGGTGAAGGCGCTGACCTACGCTAGCGAAGGACGGGCTGGGAGGATCAGGAGAGGGTGCTGCCCGCGCTGCAGGGGACTCTCGCGCAGCTGGTGAAGGGGCCACAGCATTTCTCAACATCGCAGCTGCGACGCGCTCCTGGGAAAGCGCAAGGCTTCTCGTTATCCCCTCCGCAAGCGGGAATTCTGCTCAGAAAGGCAAACCCAACTCGGACCCCCGCCCGAGGAACCAGCCCGATGCACGAGCACCCACCTCCCACCGCAACAGGTAAGCGACTACCAGGGAGGCACAACCCGAGGAAGAGCAGTCCGACACCCAGGTCGCCAACCGTTTTGTTTCCTGGGTGTAGCTGATGCCCGACCTGTTGGTACAGGCCAGCAGGGCTGAAACCTGGCCTCCAACCCGGCCGTCTTTTTAACCCTTCCCTCTCTGCCACTGCCCCTTTGGCCTTTAAAAGCCTTTGGCTTTAAAAAAAGTTCTGCAGATTCCAGTCTCTTATCGCTACCCACCGGAACTAAAACCCGCCCGTACAGTCGCCTACGGCAGCACCAGGCAAAAGTCACCAGCTCTCCAACAGCTCCACGGTATTTTTCCAGAGGATCTCACCCTCCCGGAGTCCGCTTCCAGCCCGGCGGACAAACGCCTGTGAGGGTGCGCACCCAGCTGCTACACACGGGAGGCGGGAGGCTGGTGCCTGCGCCGGGAGGAGGGAGCTTCTGGAGAGGTCACACGGGGATCAGCAGTTCACCTTCCAGGTTCCCGGCAAGCACAAGCAGTGGCATTTTTGAAACAGAAATCCAGTTTAAACAGGAAGGAGAACAAGTGTTTTTTTAAGAGGAGGAAGGAGCCAGGAGTACACCTTTTTTTTTTAAAAAAATTTAAATACACTTTTGTACTACTGCAGTGAGACACCCATCTAAAGTAAAACAAGAACACTTGCACACGCCTCATGGCTTCACCCCATCTTTTGAGCGCCGTTTGCCACAGCTGCTAGTGCCAAGTGACAGCGTGATGCTGGGGCCTCCCGCCCCACAACAGCGAGCTCGCAGACCTAGACCCCCGTTTCGGGGGTGACAAAGGGCAGCTCAAGCCCCCGCTACTGTCACTAGCACACAAAATCCTCCCCTTCATCCGACCGTGAGCTCTGCTGGAACAATTCCATTAGTTAAAGCAGCTCGCTGTGCGCTGGAGCCTCAGTCTCTCGAAACGGGAAATACTGAATCTCACAATGAAAACCCATTGTCGCTCTCGTGCCAGTCTCGGTTTTCCAGAGCAAAAGGCTGCGAAGGATAAAATCGCCCCCAAGCCCCGCACTGACCCATACTCCCAGGCCAAAACCCGCCACTCACCGTGCCGCATCCCTTTCCCGATTCAGAGGGACCCCGTTTCCCTCGGTACCGTTTCTGAAGGAACCGGGTGCCTCAGCGCTGGCGCCGAGGACCCACAAAACCGACTTCCAGAGCTACACAAGCGCCCAAGGCAACAGCCCCCGCCCACCCCAGCTGTTCAGCAGCACTGCACGCTAACAGCGGTACCCCTTTCCCCAGCGCCAGTCAAAGCACCAAAACTAGTATTCAGCAGAGCTTTGAAAAACCTCAAAACACACCCCCAAAAACAACCCAAACTTACACAGTGAACACCTGTGGACGTTTTTGTTAGAAAAAGCCTGCAAGGATCAGAATCCAGACAGTCTCCTTCTGCTTTAAGAAGCTGGCATCCGTACACTGGAGATTACCCAACACCCGCTTCTTGCCCAGATTTCAAATCTCCCCCCTTGCAACAGCCTCTAAGGCCATTTTTTTTTTTGTCTCATTCAAGAGGTTTTTGTCATTTTGTCTCAAACTTTACACATTTTATTAAGCTGTGTAAATACTTACTTGGAAAAGAAATAAGGGAGTTCAGAGTCACAAATGAAGATTGACCAAAACCCAATCCTTTATTTCCACAACTGTATAAATGTGCTCCAAGCATGTGTCCAACACAAGTTCGAAAAACAAAATAGAACATGCCAGTTGCAAACTAGATCAGTTCACCGACGTGCTGACTCCTTGGTATTAGGCTTAGTTACACAAGACCAGTCACAGTAAAAAGATACATTTTAGAGTACAAAGAGTAGCAGGATGTTAAGCCATTTCAGCTTGTGCACATACAAGTCACACTTCTGGCAGAAAATGCGGAGAAGTCTGCATTATTATGCTGGAAGCTACGCTGCATCGCTTTAAATGGCATCAATATCAATATCGTCATCTTTACTGTTTGCAGGCTTCACAGTTTCAACTTTAGGTACACTGGCAGTTGTAGAGTACACCACCTGTGGAGACAAGACACTTCCTTTTACTACAGCACCTACTGCCATCGTTAAGCACCAGAATCGTTTTATCATCAGGAGTTGCAACACCCTCCCGCTCAACAGCCCTCCTGTCAACTGCTGGGAGCTGCCTAACACGCCGCTGCTCCGCGAGGGGAAACGCTCTGCGCAGCACCTTCCAGCAGCAGAACTAAGGCTGTACAGGAAACCTGAGTTCAGGCATGCTGAAACTACAACTACACCTTAACGCCCTGTCTTTAGAAGGCAGAGGTGTGCACGTGTGCTTGCAGGAAGCAGGATGTCATATCCAGGAACAGGAGTAGGTACTACCGGGAGGAAACAAAACAAAAAACCCACATGCAAAAAAAAAAAAAAAAAAATCCCAGCCAGAGTCAGCTGGAGTGTAGCCAACAGATGTTACCTAGGCCTGAAGTGTGAGGAAAACAGCCCTTTGATCTTTAATCAGCTTTTCTAACACAGACCCACCCACTCTTACAAAATACGAGGCTCTACGCTCAATACCTCTTGTCAATCTTCCACTATATGCACTACTGCTGTGCAGAGACCGTTTGTACCCTTGCCCAGTGCAAGTCTTGGGCCATTAAGATGCATCTGTACTGTTACAAAGACGATCTTAGTGACTCTGTGCAGCAAAAAGGCTCTGCCAAAGCATGAGGAAGGAGGTGCTCCTCCAGTGCCCCACATGCACAAGTAACCCATGAAGAAAGCTATGTTATAGTGCACCAGGACAAAGTACAAGACTTAAACGTGCAGGAACAGTGCAACCTTAGAGCTGTTTACAGTAAGTGAGCCCTTCCTACCTCTATGTTTTCATCTTCATCCTCTTCTTCATTACCGGAAGATTCTTCTTCAGCTTCCTTTAGCCATTTAATAAATGGTTCTGCTTTGACACGGATTTCTTTGGCAAGCTCCTTTGAAACGTATTTCTTTGAGGCCTGAAAGACAGAAGTACACAGACTTTGCTTGAATGCTGAAGGAGCGTACACCAGATCATACCCCAACACAGAGAGCCTCAGAGCTCTAACCTCACCCCACTGCCTTCGACAACCCCGTTTCGAAAGGGAGGTTTCTCCCAGACGGTTAACGCAGCTCGGATTAGTTGTTTAAAGACAACTGCACAAGAAGCTGCACCAGAACGGAGAAACCAGATGCCAGATGCTACATTCAGGTACTCCACTGGTATGGTATGTGAAATACTACCCCTTACCTTTTCTGCCCAGCCAAGGATGACTTCTTCTTCCAGAAGATCTGCATCATACATTTCCTTCAAAATATGTGGTATTTTAGAAATAAGCTGAGACTGATGCATGGCTACCACACACTCAAAGCCATGGAGAAGGTACCTCTGAGCTTTCTTGTTGTTGTGGCAGAACTAAAATTGTGATAAAACCAAAGTGATTAAATTAACTTTTTTTCCCCTCTCCAGAAAGAGCTGCTGCTTCTGCTCTCAAATCAACAAGACATCAGAATTTACAACGGCTCATATTATCCCTTCCGAGCAGTTTTCCCCAGCTAAGAAGTAATGGTTTAAAAACAAACAAAACCACCCCTACAAAAAGCCTTCTTCCCCACAGTACCAAGCAACCCAGAACTCAGTCAAGCAGTTGCTACAAAAACCCAACACAACAGTTGTTACGGTGGGTGCGGAAGAAGAGACCGCTTACACGAAGGAAGTGACGCCTGTATTTCCTTATCTGTTCACGAATCTTTTCGTCGAAAAGGACTTCAGTGAGAACTAGAGGGCCCATAGCCTTTACATCCAGTCTCTCTGCTTCTGCTACAATGTCTTTATCAGAAGTATCAATGACACCTTCTTCCTTCTTTTTCTGCAAGACAGGAACAGGTAGAAACCTTTTAAAGCTACTGAGGTCTGTGTCCATGCTCTGTTGCACCACTTCCTTCCCCACCGGTGGAAGCAGGGCTCTGGCAGAAGCATAAGCAGCTTGCTCTTAGTCTCCTTACCAACGTTTTGTACAACTACAGCAGAGCGGGTACCAAGCAGATGACAACAGAATACTGACCTTCACAAAATCAAACAGTATGTTGACTCTCTCCTCCACTGTTCTTTCCAGGTCTTCACTAAGTGTGAGGTTCTTTGCATGGTCACTGATTTCATCCATTCTACGCCTCTGGGCTTCTTCTGTTGTGTCTTCACCCCAGTCATCATCATCCTCCTCCTCCTCAAAAACAAAACCAAACCAACAGGTTCATACAATGTTACAAGCTTAGTAACAGATGAGTGTTGTTTCTAGACACAGACTTGAGAGCATTTTTGTAAACAAGTATTTTTGATTTTTCCCTAAAGAGAGGGTTACACTAATTGTCAAACACAACAAGGGAAGGCCAGACGTAGGAAAGAAGTAATGGAAGCTAGACATGCGTTTGCAGCCATCTGTAGGATTACTTAGGTGTGGTGTTTCACCACTCTACCTAGTACATACACTCATGAGCTACTCCTTTCCAGGGACGTGGATTGTAAAGGGTACGCAGCTTTCACTTAGCAAGGAGCACACATACTGACTGTTACTGAAGAGCTGATGAAGCTGCTGTTGAGGGGGGACAGGAATACTTTATTCCAGCAGTGAAGTTCTGGATACAGCAAGAACTTTCAGTGCAATGTTGACTTGCAAGTTTTAAATCAGAGCATGACACCACACACCCTCACCTCCCCACTTTCCCTTCTACTTACCACAACCTGTGGAGCAGTAATCTCCTCCGGAGGTGGGGGCGGAAGTGTCTCATTGCTGGACACAGAACCATTCTCTTTGTCCTTGCCTTTTCTGTTCTTCTTTTCCTTTTCTTTCTTTCCTGTACCAGTGTCACCACTTTCTGCAAGTGAATTTTAATGTTTTAGCGCTCTCCAGTTCATAGAATGAAGTCCCTGCACTATTGTACCTCTGCCAAATCCATAACAACGTTGTCCAAGTCCATATAACAGGAGACCTCACAAAGCAGAGGCCCCTGGAATAGGTTAGACTTTTCTATTCTAGCAAGCTTAAATTGCAGCAGGCAACTAGATGCTTACTACAGAGTGTTGCTTGCACGGGACAGGTATGTTACAGTTAGCATTTTACTTCCTACCCTTTTACTGCATGCTGACTTAAGGGCAAAACTGCAAGGAGCACCTGCTGACCAGCTCTCCTCCTGCTCAGTTTTGTCCAGCACAGGCAAATGCAGCTTTTCACAGACATTTCTACTTGGGAAGAATACAGGATGACAAGGGAAGAGACTACTCATATGGAAACTATGAGCGCAGCTACTTCATCCTAACCTACGAATGTCCTCCAGGAGCACGCTGGAGCCTTTTTACACTTTAATTAGATGCAAGCTAGCTGTTTTTCTACTTCCATTAACAGCACTCACACTGAAGAAGTTCCCTTTACCCCCAACAAATAAGGAAATACACTTACCAGGTGGGTTTTTGAGAATGAACGTGCAGAGTTTATGGTTTGTGTCAAGCATGCCTCGATAGCCACAGGCTTTGCAAGAGTTACCTATAGTTTGTTTCTTAGGATTGACATGCTGTACAAAAAGAACAACCTCCAGTTAACACATCACTTACAAAACAAGTATGCATTAAAGCCTAAACCTGATGTTTACATTACCACCTCCACAGGATTAAGCCAGAGGTTTAAATACTTTACATCACCCCCAACAGAGCAAGTTTAGCAGTAGAAGTTTTGGGCTGTTAGAAGTCCAAAACCTTCCAAGGGGAGGTGGGCGTATACTGGATTTTCTCTTCATAGGTACGCAAGTCAGCTATTAACTTTGCACTACTTCCATAAACATCTAATGAAGTGTTTCCACAGTGTTACCATTAATACAGAGGGAAAGCACTCACCAGATCAGTTTCAGGATTCTCACACTCAGGACAGAGAACAAATTTTTTAATGAATCCATCCAACATGTCTTGCAGCTTATTCGCCTCATGAGATCCATTGACAATGTAACGGTCATTCTTAACATCAAACTGGGTCTGTGCTCCCAGCTCACAACCAAAAAATTTGGTAGGATCTGTAAAGAAAGTATAATAACCACCACTGCCCTTGTATCTTCACTGTGATTTTTAACAGCAAGTAAATATGCCACTGCTTCTTTCTGTTCATTATTTAATTCCGAAATAATAACATTTCTTTCTTAGAAATCTTGAAAGAACAGTACTGATTAATGCTTTATTAGCTACTTAACACTACTACTTCAAACACAAAAGCATAAAAAAAAAATGCCACGTCACTCCAGTCTACTTACACGTTGGAGGCCGATTAAGCGCCTTTGCAACGTCAACCATGTTGACTATAACTGTCTTTATTCCATTCCCTTTGCCCTCCACCTAAAGAAAAAAAAAAAAAAAAGTCATTTTAAGACTAAGTGACTCAACAGCCAAACCCAGTATGTATTCCCCATGTCACTACATCAAAGTCCCGCTTTGAAGTGCGTCTTCTTAGAAGAGCTAATGTGCACTTAGTCTGGACAGAAAGGAGCAGACATCCTCCCTGCCCTATGACTGGCTAAACATCGGCATCATTACCTCACATCTCTATTTCTCTTCTATCAAGACAGTAAGCAATATGAAACACTACCTACTTAGCACTAATGGTTAGGAAGTTACCTTGGCAATCAGACGGGGCATTTTGTAGCGATAGAACTGATCTGAAACACTGCGGTTGACGTTGACAGACATTTTGCCTTATTAGTAGCTTTATCAATAAGATGAAGAGATCTTTGATTGCAGTTTTTTGGTATCTTCTGTCTGGAGAAGACGGGATGACATAAACGACTGCAAGAGTTCTCGGTCTCTGACATGAAAAAATTTTCGCCACTGAGGCTGTAAGGTTCTTGCTTGTATGCTATGTTTCCCCAATACAGGTACCAGTGGCTGCGCAACAGCTCTGCAAGTGTTAATAAACAGAAAAGAAATTAAGTTTATCTTAATGTGCACCAATCAGATTCTGCTACAGAGCTACAAAAGGGACTTTATTTAGGGTGAAAAGGAGAAGAAAAAAAAAGATAAGTACATTCTTTATGCTATGGCTTTCTTCAACTTCTGCAACTGAAAACAACAGCCTTGAATTGTACTGCTAAATAACTTTTCCTCAACTACACCAGAGCGCTTTCCACCCTCTTCTTTCTCATTACCCAAAAAGCACTGAACAGCTTAAGACTATTTTCTGTACAATTAACTCCTGAAGGAGTGCTGCAATCAATAAGGAAGGGAAAGGAACACTGTGTGATTTATTATGGAGACCAACGGCTCTTGCACCGAGAGGGTCATGTGATACGTTTCAGGCTGCAGGAAGCAGGAGAAAGATCTGGAAAACAGTTTCAAATTCCACATCATAGCATGAACCTATCACATAAACCGAAGTCTGTCAGAATGTTGAGAAGTATCAGTAAGATGAAGCAGCAGCAATCTGTAGCCCAACATAATTTTTACATGGCTTACCAGTTTTTTGGATCGGAGTGGAAAAGAGTTGAAAATTAGGTAATTCTCCCTCTCACTTATGGATTCTCATAGCAGCTTCTGTTGAGTTTTGACTTAACAATAAGCCTGATAAAGTCTGACATAAGTTGCTTCACTGTAGAAAGCCTAGCAATGCAGAGGTACAGAGCAGTGCAGCAGCTTTTCCAGTTGATTTTTTTCTTAGGGGAAGGGGGGAGGGGGAGGAAGGGGAAGGAGGATGAATCCTATTATTAAAGTTGCCTTAAGCAGTATTTACATATTTAAATTAACATGTGTCTCTATAATCAGATCTAAGAGTACTTAAGCCACAGCTGGTTGACTACACAGGCAACCCTGACTACAGCACAGCTATTCTGACACGTCATCATGTTGTTATCATTAATGACAGAAGCGTTGACACATTAAAATAGCCCTCTTAGTATTTATGCGTAAGTATATATGCACGTCTATCGACGTGGTCTGAGTCCCTCCAGTCAGGCTTCCAAATTCTTTACACAAGAAGCAAATAGATTTGTATGTGCCTCATGTTCTTCATTATCCCAGATACAGTTCTGCCCTTCCTCAGCGAAAAGCGCACCGTGGACTTTGTGTCAAGCACGAGGCTTCCTTCCCCAAAATGTCTAAAAAGAGCCACCATGTGACCCGACCACGTGCTCGCAGCAGCGCTGAGGAAGCAGGTATCTCGGTGACTGAGCATGAGCTCTCAGACAGAACGGGCGGTTTCCCCTCCTTCCAGATTACAGCTTTTGTCTGCCGTAGACTAAAGCTCCCTCTCCTGGTCCCTAGGACATCTCATCCCAAGCACACCCCACCCCCCCATATGCTATGCACAGAGGAAAAAGCGGGAAGCCAGACAGACTCCCCGCTTCAAAGCGCCGTTTCCCCGCCCCACTCAGCCCTGTGATGAGTCATAAATGCAGCAATTAAGCACTGAGTCAGCCCTGGAAGAGAGGGGGGAAGTCACCCCCAGGCACGCATGCGCTCTCCAGCCGCGGCAGGGGGACGCTCCGCGGCTACCCCCCCGCTCCTTGTCCCCCCCGGGGCTCCCCCTGGCAGAGCAGCCCCCCCCCCGCCCCCCGGGTTTGTAACTGCGCCACAGCTCCCCCCGCCGCGCGCCCCCTCCCCTCCCCGCCCGCCCACTGCACGGGGAGGCGCGGCCCCAGCCGCCGCCATCTTGTCTCGTCGCATGGCGCTGGTGGGCGATTAAAAAAAAAAAAAAAAGGAAACGGGAAAAAAAACCCCAACCAACCAAAAAAATCCAACAAAAGGGCGCAATTGAAGCGTTGGGAGATTTGGGGTTTTTTTATCTCCCCCCCCCGCTCCTATCAAGGTCCCGGACACTTCGTTACACAAAACCTCTCCCCCTACCCACCGTTCACCCACAACCCGACGCCCCACAACCCGAAGGCGCCCGCCCGTTCCCCCCACCTTCTCAGGACCCAAAGCCTCCTCTCAATCCCGACAGCCCTCATCCGCCCTAACCCAGTCCTAATACTCACCGTTTTCGTCCAATAAAGACATAAACCCAACGCTGCTCGCCCCGGGCTGCGACGAAGCCGAGTATGCGAGGAGAACAGGGCCGTGGGGGCGCTTATATCCGGACGGAGAGGGAGGCGGAGGCGGACGCCGCAGCCTCCGGGTCCCGGCGTCCTGGGGCGGGCGGTATCAACAGGGACAGCAATGCCGGGCAATCTGCGGGCAAGACACAATCAGGGGCATCGTTAGCGGCGACACCTGTGAGGAGAGGGAGGAGGAGGAGGGGGGAGAAAAGGGAAGGGGGGAGGGAGAGGCGGCGGCCGGCGCGCAGCTCAGGCAGAAGGGGGCGGTTGACGGGACCCCGGCAATGGCTGCCCCGTACTCACCTCTAGAATGTTCTCGCTCTGACTGAACAACGCCAAAGCTGGGATCAATCAGCCAGCGGCGTGCCCCGCCTCCCCAGCCCCTCCATTGGCTCGCCTCTCGCCTTGGGGCGAAGCTATTGGTTGAGGGCTCGCCGTCCCCCCTACCCACTGGCGGACACCGCTATCAATCAAAACACCTCCGGCTTCGCCTCCCTCCCCCTCCGCCCTCCCCCCGCCAGTGCCCCGAAGGACATCGCGTCTACAGCCCCCCAGTCTCGCGAGAGAGCGCGGGAACGGGCCGGGGGGGCGGGCGAGGGCTGAGTCAGTGCGGCCCGGGGCTTCCCGCCTCCCCCGCCTCCCCCGGCCGTGCCGAGAGGCCTCCCCCCGGCCCGCTGCGGTCACCGCCGCTTCGCGCCCCGCGGCAGGGAGGGGCCCCTCGGCTTCCCCTCAGGGCCGCCGTGGCTCTCGGGGAGGCGAGCGGGGCGCCGCAGCCCCCGCGGCCCAGAAGCGCCCCTCGCGTGGGGGCCGGGCCCGCGCGGGCCGGCGGCGCTGGGCGCTTCGGGGAAGGCCCGAGTCCCGCTCCCCGCCCTCGATTTCCGCAGGGAGGCGGCGGGCAGGCCCGGGGGAGGCCGGCGGAGCTCCGGCCCCGCCGCCCTCCCGCTCTCCGTGGCGGCCGGCCCGGGGCCGGCCCGGGCTGGGGAGAGGCGTGCGGGGCCGCGCTTCTGGTGGAAGCGAAGCCTGCAATGCTGTAGGAATGAAAATTTGGGTGGGTTTCGGCTCGTAATAGACCGGCAGTGACCGAATGCTTGACATCACAGGAACTGTGTTACAAATAATTTAAGGCAATTAAGTTGCTGCATAAGTTGTGTTTTTCCTGTCCAGCCTGCTTTCAGGGTGCAGGAAAGAGCCTCTTATTTAACTTCAGTGTCATGAAGACTCAGCTTTGGGTAGCTCTGGGTGCTTGGGCTGCCTTACAAGGGTGATCCAATTGCCATGTGCATATACTCTCTGTTCTCAATGTAAAATGTTGCCAGCCCTCCCTAGCTGAATTGGGACCCTGGATGAAATGCATGCTTGGATTTACATTCACTTAAAAAGCAGAAAACTGGTCCTTTCTTCCCTGTGCTCTATTCTTTGCCATCTTCTTCCATCTTCGCTCTTTCAGTATCACAGGAATTACGTATTTTGGACATTCTAAAATGCGAGTAATATTCAAGTGGCAAAGAACTTTTTTTGACTTTCAACTGGGTGATGAACCAACTCTCTTATCCCTATAAATACTCCCAGCAATACTCCTCAGTTCCTGTCACCGTGTCTTGCTGAAGAACATTGTAAAGCTTCTTGATGGCTATGTGGGTGTATAGAGGAAAAGAGAGGGAACGAAGATAAAACTCGTAGTGACATTAAATAACGTCATATACTCTAAATCTCTTCCTGCCTGAAGTTAGTTTTGACACGTAGGTTTCCCGGCTGACTGATAATGTGTTGATGTGGTCAAAGGAAACACCCCTCCTATTGAACCTTCAAGTACATCTCGAACATTTTTGGTGCGATATACAAAAGAACTGCATTAAAATATGAAGGTGACTGATAAAAGAGGTTTTCTTAGAAATCATAAAAGCTGGGCTATTGTTATGAACACTTCCAGTGACACACAATAATAAAAATCTTGTTCCCTCAGCTGGAGCAACCAGAGATAAACGTGCACATCTCAGTGCTTTCTAACAAGACCCTGCTATGTGATGGCTGCTGCCCTAGTTACATGTCTCTCTTCAGCCTATGGAATAGCAAATCTTTGTAGCCAGGACACTACCTGTAAAACGTCATGTGAGTCTGTTTTGGACTTCACTATCTGCATTTGAAAAAGTTAAAAATTCTTCAGGATATGTTAAATGTCTCCTTGATAAATACACAGCAATGCTTTCTAAAACATGAGAAATAGGGTTAGGGCAAAATAAGGAAGCGTCTCCAAAATACGTGAGGCTTGGCAGTTACCGTGAGGGGAAAAAAATCATAAAAATGTGGGAGGCAAGAAAAGCACAGCAGGAACTCCTTTGCTGTGAAAATATGCAGCATGTGTAACTTGCTAAATGCCTCCTGTCTGTGGTTTTAGTTCCATGCTACAACACCTGTGAGGTTAATAAATTACAAGTGTTAAAGCATACTGCTGCCAACACCACTTTACTGATCACCAAAAGGGAAACGAGACCCTGAATTTGGTACTATTTGACATAATGAATAACTCTGAACAGTTACGATTAGTAGTATAAAGAAGGATTTTTTTTTTATTTTATAGTATATAAATTGCCATCATGAAGTTAGAGAGTTAATTTTTAAGGTAGTGTTCCTTCTGCAAAACACAGGTCCTATACGGATGAAGTCATATGATATTCTCCTGGATTATACAAAACAGACTAAAATTGTGGATTATTGTCTTCTCGGTGTCTCGTCGAATTTTTTCTCACCAGAACAATTCATTAATATTAAATGTTGGATCCCAAATATTTTTACTGAATCTTAATATTTATGGTTTGTTCATTTTAGTATCTCGTGGCTTGGACAAGAGAGAAAAATATTTTCTTTCCTCCTGCTTTCAAATGTCATGGTTTCATGAATCCTGAAGTTCATAGTTCACATTGCTTGTCTGACCTTCAAAATACAGACCACTTGTGTGCTTTGCATTTCACTGGTAGAAACTAAGCAGGTTTTATATATACTATTGTAGTTAAGGCATTTTAAATGGCATTAGTAAGTCGGGGTTTGGAAGTGGTTTCGTGCCTGAGAACGGGAAGTTTTCCCACTGGACCTTAGGGTGCGTTTCCTTATCACAGGAATGCTGTATTATCATTCAGTTCAGCCTTGAACAATTCAAGTTTGTTCTATGTTGCCTTAGTCAGTCTTTATTAAAAATAACAAAGAATCAATGTCTGTGATAATGCAGCAAAATCAAAATTCTATTGCAAGTCTTAATATAAGTCTATATTTAAAATGTAGATCTTCAAAAATGGGCATTGTAATCATGTGTGTTTATATTCTCTGATAGAAAACCTTGTGTCCTGTCTGCGGTTTATTCTTCAGCAAGTTTGTCTTCTATCAGTGATGTGGTTAGCTATAAACATAACCCTATTTCAATACCCACTCGGTAACCTTGGCCTTGAAGAATGTTTTTTCTCTGCTGTAAGCCACACGTGTTATCTCCCAGTGGCTGGTTCAGAGCTGTTATTTTGTCCAGTGCAGGCAGGAACCCTTAGCAGCTGAGTAAGTGATTCCTCGTCATGCCGTCTCCACAGCTTTGGCTGTAATTTCAGTAATTTCAGAAGATGGAAAGAGGGCCAAGATTAAGTATAGTTACACTGAACCCTGAATAGCAATAGCCTTTCTTCTTCCTATCTTGGAAATGTGTAGAGAAAGTTTAATTATTTACATGCCAGGTTTGAATGGGCAACCTTTGGAGAAACATGAGTCCAAAATCCATCAGGATTGACTCTAGGTACTGATCAGTAGCGAGGGCAGAGGTTGATTCTGGTTTTACTGTTCAGGAGCTCCACACTCATTGCTGTCCGGCAGCTCACTGTTCATCTCGGGGAGACTCACTTTGTGAAATGCCTTCCTTTCCATGCTCTGCAACATTATCATTCTTGCTAGCTGTTATTAGTAGTTCAGGAATCAGTAAACAGAGAAAAAAAGCAGAGCAAGTGTATGGTGTTAGATACACATATAGCCATTATTTGTGGTAGTTGTTTTTGCTGCTTCTATTACTGTGCAGAAATGCTAAAATCTCCCAGCTAGTGTTTGGGTCTGAGTGCCCTGAAAGGGCCCAGTGTTCAGCTGACAGCATGAGGCAGGCTCTGCCCCAAATCTGTTGTTACCCTCTCAATAGACACTGTGAGGCTCCCTCCTGCCCTCCCTCTTTCCCTTCCAGTATCTGCCTGCGTAAGGGAGGTGCCTCAGCAAGGAGAAGCAGCCGGATTTCTCTGCAGAATATTAACTAGTGTTTGATAGCTGTAAGTGCTAAGGGAAAAGGATGCTTTTTCTATATCCTAGGGTTTCCTATCGGGATGCAATGCGGGGGATGAGTGCAGGCTGGCTGGGTAGGGGAGCAGGGCTAAGGGGATGCTGGGCCTGACGCTCCAGTTAGCGCTGCGCGATAGGAGGCCCACACACTGGGTCATCTGCTGAGGTGGGTCGCTGCCCGCCTGTACCAACGCTACGTCCACCACCGAGTACATTCACCGTGTTGCATTAAACAGAGTAGGGGGTGGCTTCCCAGAGCATCATCGAACCTAGCGGGCCTGTTGTCACTTGGGCTTCCAGGGGTAAGGCTAAGGTGGGCAGAGAGTATCCTGGCTCCGTCTGGATGTATGTTTGCTGGAATACCCTTTCCAAAATAATTGTAGTAACGTGTCTTTTCTTAGACCAGCTGATACATCTGGAAGAACTAGCAAGCTTCCTGAACAGCTGAGTAATACCTGTCCGTGTGGGCTGAGAGAAGGGCTAAAGGCTGTCATGTGCATCTCTGAATTTTAAGCAGTGCATATCTTCAGCAATGCATTAGAAAAGTGGATATTTGGGCTAGCAGGCAGCATGTACTCAGTGGCCATTTGAGTGATCCCACTGTGTTCGGTGGGGTACTGTGGATTTTCATCATGGTATTTCTTTATTTTTTAACATGAACACGTTGATTTGCTTTGCATGTTTTTTCCTGTGTTGGTGGTTTTTCAATAGTGTACCTTTACCTTTGGCATTGCACTTGGCTGGTTCTTTGTCTGTGGGAGGAGTCTGTTGGGAATTTTACAGACAGTCGTTGTTTGGATGAAAGGACAAAATAAAACATCCTTTTGAGCAAATAAAACCAGGCTGTCTGTTTTTAAAGAGGCAAATAAACAAAGGCAAACTCACAGAAATGAAGAGTGCAAATGGGGTGGAAGTTCAGTCAGGAGGTGAATTCAGCACAGCAGAGTCTGGAGGTCTGTGAAAGAGGGGTGCCCCCGGCTTGGAGAGCTGCCTTTTCTCCCCGTGTCTCAGCAGAGGTGGAAGTGTTGGCGATTGAGTCGGAGAAGCCAGGTTTCCTCGTTTTGTCCAGGTAGCAGCCTTGGCTACGGGCCTAACTGGCAACCACTAGCATTATCCAGCAGTTGCATGCTTGTGGTTGGCAAATCTGCCTGCTACATTTATATGGTTGCTGAAAGAAATGTATGTGGAAGATAAGGAGTCTGTGGGGAATATCGCTTTCAGCTGAGAGCATGCTGTCAAAGCTGCCTGCCTGTTCATTATGCCCATTAGCAACCTCTGCATTTACATTTCCCTGCTACTTGTCGTAGCCAGGCTTCAGACATCAAAATCTGTCTGCTTGTGCGTTAAGTTAAATCTCTCTTCCAGTATCATTTTAGCGATTTACGCTTTCATTTCCATTTCATTGAAGAAATTGCTCAGGTCCACAGCAGCTGTCATGCGCTTTGCCAACACCTCCACATACACGTCCTCTCTCATCCTTTTTCTTTGGCCTCTGATGGTCTGGCAACCAGTGCTGTGATTATCAGTATTGATCCCAGCAGATGTTAACTCTAAGTGGTAAAAAAGAGTAATGAGTGCTTAGAGTTACCTGTCGGCTTTCTGCTTTTCCTAAGAGGAAGATGTGGTAGCTGCTTGTTTTGAGAGCCTGTCTCCAGAACCTCCTCCCAGTCTGGGGAGACCTCGGAGATCTTAAGTGCTCTCAAAGCCCTTCTCCAGTGGGCAGAAACATG
Source organism: Platalea leucorodia (assembly GCF_965183815.1). NCBI lineage: Eukaryota > Metazoa > Chordata > Aves > Pelecaniformes > Threskiornithidae > Platalea > Platalea leucorodia. The sequence continues at coordinate 12,250,335 of NC_138829.1, forward strand.
TGGCTGCTGAGCTACTTTCTAGGGGTCTGCACTGCTGCTTACAGCTGTTTTGCTCTTCTGTTCTGCTCATTTGAGCATGGAGGAGTTTCTTTGCTTTAGAATAGTATGAGGGCATTGCTGGGAGAGCGGGGGTTTGGAGGCAGCGCTGAGGCCCAGCTAGGGATTACGTTTGTGCTTCTGCTGGCAGATCTAGTAAAGGAGCAGGTATCCCTGATGCTTGTGCTGAAAGCAAAGGAAAAGTCTGTTTTGAAGGCAAAGGAAAACCTTCATATTCTCCAGAACTAAACCTTTGAAGGTGCTGTTTGGCTGGGAGGGCAGAGCCGTGCATTTGCAAACAGACAGCTAGACATATAGCAGAAAAAGTTTTGTCTCCAAAGTCTGATTTTATATCCCTTACGGAGTTGCCTCTCTTGCAACACTGAAAGTATTTTGTGGGCACTACCGGTTTTGTAGTGCGTAATGTTGAATTTGTAGGTTGTAATTCAGAATTTGCTGCTTGCTTGGTATGCTTTGCCTTGAGCTTGAGTACAGCTGGTGCAGGCTTCTTAATAAAAATGCAGGGATTACCCTTTGTAATGAAGCAAATAATACATGATTGTGATGCAGTGCCAAAGTCTTTGAATGCTCTGGTGGTTTGCAGCTCAAATATTTATATTACTAAAGTAAATTATTTGCCAAACTGAAAAAAAAAAGCAGTGGTACTTAAAATAAGAAAATAGAGGCAGAAACTTTGTTCTATGTTTTGTACACGCCAAGCGTTATGTATGCTTAGGATATTACATAGACTAGTAGCATTATTAAAATAGCTGATAACACACATGGTTTCCAAGAGTGGTGTAATGAATTGTCTGGTTTTGGCCTGTGGGGACCCTGTGATGGCTAATAAAAGCTGACTTGAAGCACTAATAATGTCTCACTCTACCCGTCTATCCATGCCTCATGTACCTGAATGTCAAGTGTATTTGGAATTATCCAGGGGGTTCAGGAAGAGGTAGACGGGGCTGAAGAGACAGGCGGGTGCACACACACACACAGATACACACACCACGATCACATAAATCTTGCTTGTTTAAGAAATGAGGCTAAAAATACCCTTGAATGTGAATCCAGGTCAAACATGGTGTTGACTGTAAAGCCTAGCATGATTTTATTGACCTGATGTAGATTTTTCTTTTTGAGAACAACCCAGGAGACAAACTGAAGTCAGAACTTTCTTACAAGGATATTACTGCCTTGAGCTGTTTTCAGAATCAGTTTTTGAAAGGTCTTAAGACACACAGTTGGGTCAATGAATGCTCAAATGCATAATGGAGGCTGAATTTTGCTTTAAAGCTCAAGGATGTTATTTTAAGACTCTTTAAGAAACAAATCTTGTCTGCATTGATTGTTTTTGAACTTTTTACTTGAGATAGTTTTAGGAAACAAGCTTTCCTGAAACAGGCATTTTCGTAGAGTTGAAGGGACCTAAAATAAATGCTAATAACATGATTTGTGGCTACCACACTCATCTGGGAAACTATGGTACGAGCAACTGGATTGGATTAGGTGGTAGCTGTGAACATTTTGGCACTAACTCTTTCAGAAGTTGATCTGAGGATTCCAAAATGATCGTGTGCGTGTAAGCGAGATCACTGGTGTAAAGCGTTATTCAGCCCTTGGGAGTCTAATTGATCCTTATTTCACTAGTGTCCGTAACGTGCCTTTTTGTTAAGTTAAGCCTTATTTGCACAAGTAATTTTAAGCACAATAGCATTTTTGCTTCAGTGCCTGATGTAGTCACGGGGCACCTGAATAAGCTGTTACTTGCGGTTGTGCAGTTTTCCATGCATTTTGTATCTGGTATGTCTTCTCTGCACTAAAGAACAAAAAGCAGGACTTCTTAAAGTTGCTCACAACCACTCCACCCTCTAAAAGATGAGATACTCAAGAAGAATACACTGGCTGTTTTCAGTGTTGTTTTGCTGCACCTCACCCACAGTTTGTTTTCTCATGAATGATTTACTGTTCCCTTTCTATCATGTTACTTTTTCATTGTTGTCTCCATCAGGCAAAAAGCTTTCAAAGGGTTCTTTAGGGTTTAATGTATTGTTTGTCCTAGATATTGGGCATGACTTATTCAGAAATGTGTAATAAATACACAGCTCCTCTCGTTTCTGATTGTTTGCACAGTCGACAGATTAATGGATGACTAGGTGATGGATGAATTCTCTTTCAAGATGAAGTTAGGGAGGGTGTGTGGGTGCAGGTGGGATCTCGAAGGTCATATGTAAATACTTGTGAGCTCATTCATGTCCATGCAGATGCACCATTTTATACCAGTGGGTAATGTGCCGGTTTAACTCAGAGGCTACTTCTGGGATGTCTTTCCTGGTAGTGGCTTTGTGCAATTATCCCTGATTATGCCATACAGATATAATACTTCTGCCTTCAAAGATGTACGCTTATAAATGGTTATTTTTAGTTTGTAGATATTTGGTTCTTTTGATTAGTAGCACTACTGTGGCTAAAGAAGGCCCTTATTTTCCCTGCTTGCTTTTTTTCCTGGTGCACTAAGACAAGAAGTGCTGCGACAAGGGGTTTTGATAGTTTAGTCTATCTGCTGTGAGGGTAAGTCTCTGCGCGAGTCTGTGTGCTCTGGAGGATGTTTACTAGTACACGTTTGATAAAACTTGTTTTCATTTTATAGGTAACGAATTGTGAATCTCAGTGCCACTGCTGCTCCCGCAGAGGCTTGCAGCGAACAGCTGAGTCATGCAGATGAAGCCTGCAATGGCTCCCCTTGCAGATGTGGGGAGTCCCACCGCTTCCTCTGCAGAGAGTCCTGAGCTACTGCATTCTGCACCCTGCAACACGTTCGGGTGGGCAGGAGGGTGAAGGGCTTGGCCCCTCCACCTTGCCCGGCAGCGTGCTAATTCTGGTGCGCGGGGAGGCGTATGCCGTGATCTGTGCAGGCAGATCGCTCGCAGCTTAATTCCTGGAGCAGCAGGGAAGCGGGCAAAATAGCGATGGGCTGCCAAGTCACAGCCTGCTAGCTAGGTTGCTTGAGAGTCAGCACAAACCTCCTTATCCCCTGCTATGGAATAAACCGCTCAGTAATGTCTTGTCTTACCCTAGCAAAGGTCTTAAAGAGGCAGCTCTGTATCTTACTTTGGGTTGTGGCAGATTTGCCTGATTTTTGCCTGTTTACTTATTGTGCTCCAGATCTGTAGTGTTGTGTTTGCCATAGTGATTCCAACCTGTGTATTTCTGCTGAGAGATCTTTGGAAGACGTGATCAGTGTTGGGGAGGTGCGTCTCCCTAGATCCATGGACTCTGCACAGGGCTATTGCACAAGAGGCTGTGCAATGTATTCTTCCAAAAAACCTGGTAATGAGAACAAGCGAATCAAAGGAGAGTTATTAGTTATGGGTTTCCCATAGCAGTCTCTTTCATGGAGCGCTGACTAATGGCTGCTTCTCAAGAAATAAATAAAAATATCAGATAAAGTGAAGTCAAATTTTTAAGCCTTTACTCAGGACCAGCTAAGCTTCAGCCATTCTCCCTGACTGCTTTTGAAAGCTTGGTGTGCATCACTTACATGGGAGAGCTCTTCCAGAGCTGTGAAAAGCCCTATATGTCTTAACTCTTGCCCCGTGTCTTATACCTTGCCCATTTCCCACTTACACTAACTGTGTTTAAAGCTTTTTAGAGGGTCCGTCATTGTGCACAGTCCATGCTGAGGCATTAAGGACAGACAGGATTCTGTTCTTAAATCCTGCTTTGAAAATCTCTTCATAATACGTCCCTAGAAGAAACTCCTGGTTTGTTTATTTTGATTTGTCCTTTGGCTGTGGCTGGACGCCCAGTCATGGGCCAGAGTCAAACTGGCCGAGTACCAACACAGAGCAATTTGCAGCTCCATATAAGTGACTTCAGTCATTTTGGCCACATCTCTGCAGCATTTCCCAGAGCCAGTCATCTGTGCTTCAGCTGATCGGGGTGCAAACTGAACCCTGGCTTCCCTGGCTGAGCCTGCCAAGAAAAGCATTAGCTAAGCAGAAACAGCTTGTAGCTGAGGGCAAAGGTGAGCATGCATTAAGTATCCACATCTTGGTACAGAAAGGATGCAGCTACAATCAAAACAGGGGAAAGGGGACTGGGCAGACAGACAGCCGCCTGAGGTGACCCAGGAGCGCATGCCACGCTGCTTGCTGAGAAAGGCCTCTTTGTCTCCCTGCATTATGCCTGCCTGTTTTGATGGAGATGCAGAACAAATGCAAGAAACCCACCTATATGGCCTTGATGACATTTTTCTGTTTCTTGGCATTGCTTTGTTGTGCTCAGAAAGGCCTTGAATGTGTTGGGCCATTGTGTATGTCTCAGTCCCAGCCAAGCAGAGATATTTGTGCAGCTGGCTTTGCAGTTCCCCTCTCCCTAATGTGCAGGCTAGGGGACAGAGAGGGTGTCTGAATGCTGGGGCACCTCTCTAACAAGAGAATTCACTGCTGAATCACAGCTGGGAGACAGGAGAAAGAGACTGAAGTTCTTCCTCTGTGTCTCGGAAGGAGCGGGGAGCAGAGGTGGGGAGGAGACCTTTAACCATCACCTGCCCCTTAGCACTGGCTGGTGTGTCTGCCTGATCCCATGTCACACAGCATGACAGTATTTGTATTGCTCCCCTGTTCCCATTTGGATTAGAGCTTGACCAGTGTGACCTGCATTTCCAGACCTTATTTTGAACACAGCTAATGCAAGCCTTGCTCTGGCAGAAGCCCTGCTGTGTCTGTGCGTATCCCTCAAAGAGACAGGACGGCGTTTCTTATCAGTTTTACAAGGAATGGTCTTATCAGAGTTCTTGCATTTCACCTGGATATGCACAATTCCTTCTTGTTCTGACGAGGCTTTGCCACCTTGATAAATCCTGTCAATAACATCCCCCCTGCCATTCGCTATAGATAACATGATGAAATGGACTCGACTTCCAGTTACAACTGGTTTTCTTTTCAGACTGTCTTTCTTATCTATTTCTGGACTGGCAAAATGGTCAGACTGTGGGCCTTGAAGCCATAAAACTGAACATGAGAGATATCAGTTCTGTGTTTTCCTGAACTTTGGCAGCATTCAAAAGATCATAGAATCATAGAATGGTTTGGGATGGAAGGGACCTTCAAAGGCCATCTAGCCCAACCCCCCTGCAGTCAGCAGGGACATCTTCAACTAGAGCAGGTTGCTCAGAGCCCCATCCAGCCTGGCCTTGAATGTTTCCAGGGATGGGGGATATACCACCTCTCTGGGCAACTTGTTCCAGTGGTTCACCACCCTCATTGTAAAAAATGTCTTCCTTATATCTAGTCTAAATCTACTCTCTTTTAGGTTAAAACCATTACCCCTTGTCCTATCGCAACAGGCCCTGCTAAAAAGTCTGTCCTCATCTTTCTTATAAGCCCCCTTTAAGTACTGGAATGCCGCAATAAGGTCTTCCCACAGCCTTCTCTTCTCCAGGCTGAACAACCCCAACTCTCTCAGCCTGTCTTTGTAGGAGAGGTGCTCCAGCCCTCTGATCATTTTTGTGGCCCTCCTCTGGACCTGCTCCAACAGGTCCATGTCCTTCTTATGTTGGGGACCCCAGAGCTGGACACAGTACTCCAGGTGGGGTCTCACCAGAGTGGAGTAGAGGGGGAGAATCACCTCCCTGGACCTGCTGGCCACGCTTCTTTTGATGCAGCCCAGGATACAGTTGGCCTTCTGGGCTGCAAGAGCACATTATTGGCTCATGTCCAGATGATTGGATTTACAATTTAAAGACTGGATTTACAACTTGACCTCTGTATCTACCAAATGCCCGTTTGGCAAAATAGTTTTCTTGAATGGCATGCCCTGAATCTGGATTCAGCTCAGCGCTGTTTGGTGGGGCTGTTTTGTGGGAAGCTTCCTCCTCCTGCAGTGGGTTCAGGTCCAGCCAGGAGACACCTTGGGTGGTGGTATGAGGTGGTACAGTCCTTTAGCAGTCCTGACTGCTGTTAGCGAGAGGCAATTCTAGCAACAGAGAATGCCTGGAATGTAATGCCTATTTCTTTTAGTTGCCCCTTACTTTGGTGCCCAGCAGGGACAACCTCTGAGCCCGTTGGCATGACAGTAACTTTGGTCACTTTTGGAAATTTGGGACTATGTGGGCTCACACCTGCTTCCTTTGCATGGGAAGGCTGAGATAAGCCCCACATCTGAGCTCCAGTCCTGTGTCTTACTTGAATCTTTCCCATTTCTCATCAACTGTGGAGCTTTAAAAGTAAAACAGCAAGCCTCTTCTCTTTGGACCCTCTTCTTTCTTTGCTGCTCTCATGTTCATTCTCATTCCAACTCCCTAAGGGGAAAACCAAATGCCATTTGCAGTTCACTGCTCTGTATTACATTTATCGCTTCGGTCTTGCTGTCTCTCAGAGCTTGAACCCAGCCGACCAACTTCTTATCAGTTTGACAGGCTGTGACTGTTGTCCTGGTGAGCAGGGTACTTGCGCTATCATCACGTACAGAAGGCAGCAAAAGAGATGCCTTGACCTGTGGGTGTAGCTGTGCGTGCGCATGATATGCCAGTAAGTCACTGGGATACACAAAGATAAGATCCAAGCCTTGTTCTAGGTATGTGAAAGATGAAGCAAAAACAAAATGGAGAAGCATGCAAAGTTAATAGCTGTAAAAGAAATGAGAATGTGTGTAGGAGTTGCAAATGCTCAGCTCTTCTCAGCATCTGATCTGTGTACGCGTAATTTAGTGCATTTGTGTTTGAGAGATGCTTGCCTGCCAGCCTGCTGTCTCTTTGCCTTTCTGTCTTTTTCTAGACATTTCTTCCTTAGGTTTATGGATATGAGAAAGAATAATGCTAGTAACACTTCTGAGTCACTTTTTCCGTCCAGACACACCATGCTTAACCCATTCATACACACATCCCTGTACAATGTCGACTCCAATTCACTACTCCTGTCAATTGATCAGACCGATTTTGTGACACCCTGTCACAGATTATCTCATAGGTGCTAACAGAAAGCCCTGCTTTGAACAGCATACAATCCAAGTGGAAGACAAGGAACAACAGATGGAAAGAGATGGGTAAGGGAGCACGAAAAAAGAGTGAGACATCATTACTCAGCACATAGGCAACGGTGTCAGCACACCAGCTGCCTAACGCTTGGGACACTTTTGCAGGCTACGCAGCGTGTTCTTGTTTTAGCATTGTCTGGTTCACTTAGATATTGTCAGCTTTCAGCCATCAAAGACAATGTGGGATGGGGTAACCTAGATAAGACCAGATCCTAGCTAGTACAGGCTATATGTTAGTTAGGGGATAAGAACACATTCAGGTCTTCTACCTGTGAATGGCTTGTAACAAGCCTGCCGGTTTCTGTGCTGAGCGGGGACAGCTTTAACCTGCTGGGGTCCACGTGGGGCACGGCCCAGAGGCTTGTGTGCCCTGCGTTAGGTGTGCGGTGGTGTGGTGGTGTAGCCGTGGGTGCTGTGGGGAGGAAGTGTCCGGTTAATCCCCAACCCAGCTAATCTTCCATGGCTAATTGAGAGTTGAATATGGTTGGCTTACTGTAAAAGCTGGCCTTTCTGAACACTTATTACCAGGCATAGCTCCACAGACATCAACAGAGTCCTGCACTAGACCCAAAATCGTGGGAAGGTACGTCTGATCTGCTGCCTGTCTTGTTTTGCTTATATATCTATGGCCTTAGCAGTGTCCTTGCCTGTGTTTCCTTATCTGCGACCTCCAGTGGCCTTGCAGCAGATCGGATGCTCCGCTAGACCTGCCCACCCTCTGCTCACATCTGTGTATCTCCAAACAGCCTGCGTGGGGGGGATCCCTGTGGGAAGCGTTGGGAGGGGGAGCTGATGCGGCAGATCTGTCTCCCGGGAAGGTCTCTGAGGCGATGCTTCAGGGCAGGCTGTGTTTGAGTGGTGGTGGGCAGGGGCAAGGGGTGTGCTTGTGAACGCCATGACTCAGCCCTCGTGCCAGGGCTCCTGGTGCCACATCTCCCGGCTGAAGGATCAGAGCCCTGCTGACTAGCGAGGAGAGGTTTAGGGTTGTTGTGGGATGGCGCTTCTGTCATGTAAAATTCATGGTGCTAGCAGGCCATCTTAAATAAAACATTACCCTCCTTGAAAAAGACACAAAGTCTTCACTTCATGCTTGTAAAAAAAACCACAAAGAAAGGATGTTTAAAGAATGAGGGAATTCAGGACTGTCTTGCGTGTGCTGGTCTGATGTGACCCTGAATCTGCTCTGCACTGGAATGACGCACGCACGTTGCCAGTGAGGAATCGTAGCAGTGAGGGCAACATCGCTTCAGCTCAGAGGAGAGGACTCGTGCTTTCTGACTAGCAGAAACAGGGGACTTGCCTTTTTCACCTCTGCAACAGCTTCAGCTTCTGGGGTGGCTCCACGAACTTCAGTGAGGCAGCGCGTGGTGCTGGTGGGTGACGGAGCAGACCTGGACCAGCTCTCTTGTTAGGGGACAGCTGATAACCTGGCTCCCATTACACTTCTCCTTCTGCTTTTTGTCTGCCTGCCCGCCTGTGCCTATTGTCCCGCGCTCATTAGTACTTCTGTTACCGAGATCAGACTGTTTTCCTTGGGCTGCTCGTAACTCTCCTAGGTGTTGTGTATACTGAAATTTCTAAGGGACTCGTGAAAGTCCCGTGTACCTTGAGGTAGTAAGGCACGATTATGTGGCCCTTCCTTTGTAACATGAGTTCTTCCTCTTATGGGAAGCCTGATAAATGAAGAAGAAGCTATTTGTTGTTGTTACAAAAGGCTCTTGAGGTAAATGAGAATCTGGCACCAACAACTAACTGCGTAATTTCAGGAGGGTAACTGAAATGGCTGGAAAGCAGTTTTTGCTACTAATGAGTGCAGTGAATAATTGCTGCCTTCAGTTCTTTTTCAAGGCAGTATTAGTTAGCTGGTTTTAACAAGATACAGAACGCATGTGTCAGTGACTGATAAAGTACATTTTATTTTTGTATTAATTGATCCCAAAAAAGTATAGTTACAGAAAATTCAGTGCAATATCACATACGATGTGTTGCAGGTGATAGGTAGCAGAAGTGACTCATGGGCAAGTCTTACACGAGGAATGGAAAAAAAAAATTGAAAGTTTGGGGTATAAGAAACCATCTTCATGACTTTTATCCAAAACGACTGGTTTTCCTGGGAGTAATGTTAGAATCGTGTGGCATAGCAGTGTTAGACGATGGCACAGCGATGCCTGGCTAATCCTCCAGCCAGCCTGTGTCACCCAGGCCATTCCCGCAAGTTTGCAGGACATGTCCCATGTTCTTAAAACAACCCTGAGCATCCCTGCATGTGATTCTCAGTCACCACCCCTGAAACACAGAGATGAGTTCCCAAGCTGTAAGATGGCCTGGGCAGATGCCTGCCTTTTCCCCCATTCATTTGTGCTGTTTCTGTTTGCAGGAAAATCTACAGTTGCCTGCCCTGCGTGGAGCACGTAGCTTTATCTACAGTGCATACCTAATGCTCTGGCAGCGTAGTCTTTGCTGGAGAAAGAAATGTTATTTGTAGTTGGAAGTTGAGTTGGATCTGGTCCAGTCGTCTTTGTCTCTGCCTGTGTTGTTTCTTTCGACGTTCTTGTTTCTTTTTAGGGGGAGTCACCTGGATAGTACCAGCAATTAGCTCAGGTGGGAGCTTCAGGGCTTGAGATCAGTTAGAAGGGACAGATAAAAACAGCTTTTCTGAATTTGAGTGTATGCAGTGTGTTGGTGGATTGCCAAGAGGCAATTGGGACCCCAAAAGGGCCCTGGTTCCTGGGCAGATGCAGAAAGGGTGTCAGCAAGCACCGGGCTCTCCCAGCCAGCTCAACTCCTTCCCTTTCCCATGTGGCAGGAGCAGCCTGTCCCCATGTTTCATACTCTCAGCAGCAAAATCCGCTGTTGCTTGCACAGTTTTGAAGCCAAGAACCAGCAGTGTCTCCCAGCCGTGCAGAAGCCCTGGCTAGTGGTGGTGTCCTGGGGAGGTGGGCAAGCAGGATTCCCATGCAGGGCTCCCCTCTTGCCAAGATGACTTGCCTCAACAAGCAATTCTGCTGGGGCCATTGCCAGATAGGCAGCCCATAAAGGCATGGGACTCATCAGCCATACAACTGACTCTGCCCTCGCAGACCGTATACATCTGAATTTTGTCATGTGAGCGGGAACTCAGAAGACCTGTGGGCCTGGGGACGAGTTTGTGACACTTTTTGTGATGGTTAATTTCTGGAAGTTTAGCCTATGGTTCATCTGCTCTGAAATACATACATTGACGTCTGAGCTACTCATTCTGCATTCCTTTTATTGTTGATGGAGAGAATTAGGCAGTGCTGGTATGCTGCTTGACTGGCCTGTTTTAGATGTCTACATTCGCTTGAGAGGAAGGGCACTGCCTATGCCTGTACCTTTTTTCTGGTTATAAAAGCAGACTGGATTATCAGCAGAGATGTAGAGTTCTTCACACTGGCCATGCAAGGTTAGTAAAAGGATTCACATCCCCAGAACTTGAGTCGCCTGTTAACTCACACTCTGAGCAAAGACTCTGGATTCCCCAGACAGGCTGGATGAAAACCAGGCAGGTAGAGACCTGGACACAGAGGGTCCCTGTTAGGTCCCAGCCATAGGGGCCCTCTCCCCCTTGAGGGGATCCACCCTGGCTTGGTTGTCTGATGGATCTTGAATGGGGTTGTGACCACTAACTTGCTGAATGAAAAGCTGGTACAGGATTTTGTTGCCTTGAGTTGATTTGTTTGTGCCAAGGAGGTAAGTAGAGGTCTCAGAAAATAAACTTGAACCTCTGGACAAGTTTTCTGTTGCTGACCTTGGCTCTCCTGCTGACTTTTGTCTGGCTGCTGAGATCTTGGGTCTACCCTTGCAGGAGTTTGAAGATCTAAAAGTGCAGTGTTTTCTATCATCCTTCAAACTCTGCCTGATTCCCCACCTCCCATAACCCCCTGGCACTTTTTCTGCTTCATATCCTTGTCCCTTGTTACCTGCATCACTGTCTTCCCTTTTCAAAGCCTCTCCCTGCTCTTGTCTGGTTTGGTTTGCTCACCACTGCATGTGCTTTGTTTCGTTGACTGCCAAGGCATGCGACCTGCAAGGTCTCCTGATTGAGTCTGACTTTGCCTTTTAAGAAGAGGCCTGAGATCTCAGTAATCCACCCAAAGAACTAAAAAAACAAACCACCCCAAACAAGACAGACAGGAAAATATACAGTAGATTTACTGTGCTCTCATAAATAAAAGTCAGACAATCACATGGTTTTCTAAAAATAACACCCATACCGGGTGTTTCAGTAGGAATAATACTGACCTAGTTTGCATGTTGCCCACATGCAAAAAATAAGTTGGTGAGGAAAACCCAATTGCCTGATGCAGTATTTGCATTTGCTGAACCAGATCTGAATTGAGAGGTGGTTAATTAGATCTTCTATTCTCCTCTCGGTGGCCCCTCTGGAGGTTTCAGGGAAGAGAGGAAGGGGGGATGCTCGCTGGCAGCATGGCCCACAGCAGTCGCTTGCCTTCTGCCTGGGCTGGACGTGTGGGTTGTGCCTGTGTGGTGCAGTCAGTGAGGGTCCACATGAGCAGAAGGCCTCTTCTGTAGGCTGAGTCTGGGATGTTCATGTCTGGAGAAAGGTCAGAATATCTCTGTGATCAGAGGACCTGAATTTATGTATGTGAATTTAGCCTTTTGTCTCCATCTGTGAGGCAGATCAAAACATTTTGGTATCGAAGGAAACCTCCCTTGACTGCCCAGTTCCTACCCACCCGAGGGACTTGGTCTGTGCTCCTGTCCTTGTCCCTGCGGCCAGCACTACAGCATAGCCCTGGGGTGGGAGCTGTAACTTGGTGGGCCTGAGAGTGTCTTGCACTAGCCCCTGCCTGCCAGCTCCTTCTCATCCCACCTGGGGACATGCTGCTTGGGTGCTGGCCTGGACCTGGACCTCCTCCCTGTGGGCAGCTCAGTGTCAGTGACAGCAGTGACAGCAGCCATCAAGGGCTGGCATCAAGCTGGCATCCCTCACAGTGATGGACACCCTCAGGGTCCCCTGAACACCGGTCTGGTAATTATCATTGGTTAATATGAAAGGACACTGGGCCTGGCTGATGGAGGAGCCCACTAGGATCTCAGGGAGATGAGGAATGTGATTGTAGACAAAACAGATCAGTAGCAGAGGAAGCAAAGGTCTCAGCAGTCCTTACTCGAGGGCTGACCAGCCTTTCTGTCCCTCTGAGCCACGTACCACCATCATTATGTTATCGAGTGCCACAGGATGCGCTTCCCATCTCTTGAAGAACTGGCAGATGGAGAAGTGTCCATTGTGGTTCATTGGTAGGACATGGCATTGCCTTGTCAAGGCCCCTCTAGCTTCCCAGGGGTGATGGATGTGCACCGTGTGTGCAGCCAGATCCCATCACGACCTGGCAGTGTAGGGCTCAGCAGACCTCGCTGGCTTATTTCCTCTTGGCATGATGCGAACCAGCAGTCCTTGATCCGGCACAGCCTCGCTGCCGGCAGCCCAGGGGCAGGAGCTGCCTCCGAGCTGCCGGAAAGCTGCGGGTGGCTCTGGAACGGCAAGCTGGCCACCCCGCTGTGCGGTCGTGTCCTCCACGGCTTTGGCACATCTTAGCCTCTCCATGGAGCCGTGGCTGCCTGGCCTGCTGCCTGTGCTGAAACGAGGGCTGCAGTCCTTTCCAGACTCTGAAATGAGAGCAGAAGCATGTCGGGGGGGGGGCTTTGTGCGGATACGGATAAAGCTCTTTTATGACTAACGGATGCCATCACTTTCCCTTAAGATTATATCCTCTTTCTTTTTTTTACCCCTCTCTCATGATAAGCGATACATGAATTTCTGACTCTCTGAACAGCCTTGATGCTGGGAAATGCTCTCATTCAGGCAGAGAATCTGGGTCAGCTATTCGTAAGAATAGATCAAGCCTTCATTGAACGCGGTGGACGGGCCTTCAGCAGGACGGGGTTTTTTCCTGGCTTGTTTTGTTCATAATGAGCTCTGAAAGTTGACAGGCATTTTGTGGATGGTGGCTATAGCTTCCTGCCAGCAGGATAGATGCAGGCATTACTGATTCAGTCCATCACAGGGGAAAATCAATAATATGAAATATTTATTGTGATTTTTTAATTTTTTTTTTTTTTAACCTAAGATGGGGCACTCAGTATGAAGATCTGTACCTATGTTCAAGAGGATCTGATTCATGAGGTGATACGTTATGAAGATAGGGCTTAATTTTTTTCTCTGACTCTGCACCTATAAATAACCGCTCTTACATATGGCATCTAATTATTTAATTGTGTATGCAGATTAGATAGTCATTTACATGCTGTCATCAATGACAGCAACTAATAGCACTGGCAGTTATTTCCAGGCCCATATGGTAATGCCAAAGGTTTTAAATATCAGTCAGTACCTGCCATACATATCAATATCTCTCCCGATCTCTTCCCTTCAAAAAATGTTAGAATAAATTAATATCACAAGGTACATCTGCTTCTTCTTGGAACTAGTTGTACCACGGCAGATCTGTTGTGTTATATATTTTATGTAAGACTACAGTCCAGCTTGGAGTTTCTGATTTATCTGTGTGTGATGGCCCCCCGAGACTGGGAAGCAAGAGGAAAGAAAATGTTAATATGCTTTTTCTCAGTTGTATTTATACATGCAAAGGGTAGGGAAAGGCAATTGCAGACATGAAGGACTCAGGTCCCACTTGTACAAAGTGGGATCCACAACCATTTTGATTCAGAAAATATTTTACAGCTTTTTGGCTTTCTCTTTGTGTAAATGGTTACCCAGGGTAAGGTTAGTAGGAACCAGGGCTAGGGAATGCCCAGTTCATCTTCTTATCCTCATCGACAAAATCAGTGCAGTCTTCTTTTCCCTGATGTAAAACAGGTTTTGAGCATGAAAGCTTATATTTTGCTGCCATTTTACCCATTTTGCCCACCTAAGGTATATTTAACTGTGAAAAGTGTGATAACAGTCAAGGAGACCTCAGTGAACAGGTAACCATTATTGGGCTTGGAAGCTCCCCATTAAAATACCAGAAAATACCATTAAAATCCATTCATTCAAACAAACAAGCTCCAAGGCAGCTGCCTTAAAATCCAACGATTCTGTGCTGTGTCAAGATCAGCTATATTAAATTGGTTTGCAGTTTGTGCGATTTTCAGACGTTATTGACTCCAAGGCATTTGTTGTCATGTAGCCATGGAGCATGCAAACACCACTCCACACCACTATTTCCTGCTCACTAAACAGATGTGTACAGCTAAGAGGCTGACTATTCTCTTTGAAACTAAAGGAAATAGTCACTTAAATCCTTTGTTGGAATGTGGTCTTAATGCTCCTTTATTAATTGAGTTTCAAGTGTCTTGGCTCTTGATGGCCAGTAAATAAGATGTGCTGGAGGTCTAAGGTCATAACAGGACAGGTAACATGCTTGTTCAGGATGGGAAAAAATAGTGGCTCCTTTTTTAATTTGCTTGATAATTTAGAAACAACCTTACAAATTAGCTAATTTTGGTTCCTCAAGGACCACATCTTCCTCCTTTGCAGGGAAGAACTTGCTGTGAGCGATTAACGCCGGCAGAGTGGTTGCGATGAAGGCGGCAGAGGAACACTGCCAGTGTGCTGGCAGTCGGTGCTGTGCAGCTCTCGGGAGCTGGGTTAGTGTCTCTGAATCTTTATATAGAGCTCCCTCCGCTTTGCTGGGAAGTGGGAAGCAACAGAAAGGTGAGATACATCCTGATACTGGCAGCAGATGAATGCATTACAAGTACTCTTCCCTTTCCTTTACCTCGCCTTTATCTGATGCCCCCCCTGCCAAGTTTTGCCCACTTCTTGCTTTGTTGGTATTTCTTTCATTCCTGTAAGAGAGGAAGGGGTCAGAAAATGCTGAAGACTCTCAGGGAGCTTCCACATCATGTAGCAGTGCTGAATTTTCTAGTGCCGCATCTCCTCTAAATGCTTTTCTAGCTTTGGAAGAAAACACAGTGGTGCAGTGTCAATGTTTTATCACCCTGTATTTGGGAGGCCTGCTTTATTCAGCCTGAATTCATGCTCATGAAAATTTAATGCTTCTCTGTGCTCATGCAGAGTTCCTCCCCAGGGTATTTTTCTGAAACAGTTTCAGAGGATGCTTAGCTCTCTCCTAGGACCCTTTTGGGTTCCTCTTGCTGTAGCAAACCCCGTACTGTAGCTAGCTAGCTCCAGTGTTTAGAGATTGCAAAAATCTTTTAAAATTGAGCTTTTTACAGTGACATGGCATCTTCTTGGATATCCTGAGCTTTACCAGGGCTAGTAGCTAAACCAGCTCCCCACTCACTGTGGGGTGGGACTGGAGTTCTTACTCAGCCTGTCCAGAAGTGACAACGGGACGTGCTAACTGCTGAGCGTTTCTGAAAATGTGATTTATTTAGGTGTCTATATGAAAGCTGATCTCTTTTCTCTCACCTCCTCTCCTAAATAACCTGTCTGCAGTGTCAGAGTGTTCAGTAATGAGGATAAGGGCCCTGAGTTGTGTTGTTAATATACCCCATCCCATATAACAACTCCTTTGGCAGTGCAGGTGCACAGGGCGTTCCTGCCTTAGTTTGTAGCCAGAGATACCTGCTGTGAATGTTGAATGGAGAAATGGTTGAGCTTTGATCTTGCGTCAATATTTGAATATGCCCAGCTCCTATCTGAGCGGTCTCGGGATGTTCTGGAAGCCAATCTGTAGAATCTGTAGTTATGATTTTTAGCCTCCAGATGGTGTCTGGCAGATATGCCTGTGGAGCCATGTCAGTACGGTGAGGGTGAAACACAGGAGACTGGAAATGACACAGTCACTGGCCTCTTGTGGCAGCAGGAAAAACCTGCAAATGATGTAATGTGGATTTTCAGTCCCAAATCCCCACCTGGAGTACTGTGTCCAGCTCTGGGGACCTCAGCACAGGAAAGACATGGACCTGTTGGAGCAGGTCCAGAGGAGGGACACAAAGATGATCAGAGGGCTGGAGCACCTCTCCTATGGGGTTGTTCAGCCTGGAGAAGAGAAGGCTGTGGGGAGACCTTATTGCGGCATTCCAGTACTTAAAGGGGGCTTATAAGAAAGATGAGGACAGACTTTTTAGCAGGGCCTGTTGCGATAGGACAAGGGGTAATGGTTTTAACCTAAAAGAGAGTAGATTTAGACTAGATATAAGGAAGACATTTTTTACAATGAGGGTGGTGAACCACTGGAACAAGTTGCCCAGAGAGGTGGTAGATGCCCCATCCCTGGAAACATTCAAGGCCAGGCTGGATGGGGCTCTGAGCAACCTGCTCTAGTTGAAGATGTCCCTGCTCACTGCAGGGGGGTTGGGCTAGATGGCCTTTGAAGGTCCCTTCCATCCCAAAGCATTCTGTGATTCTGTGATCTCTGCATATGCTGCTCCGTGTAGGGCAGTGGGTACAGATGTGTGTAGGAAGTTTCCTGCGAAGCTGTACCTAAAGTTTTTCCTACTGGAAGGAATCTATGAAAAAATGTACAGAGGAATCCTGTCAATCTAAGCCAAATGAAAAGACTCGAATAAAATAATTTTAGGCTTGTCTGTCCAAACGGAGATGGAATATTTATAACACAAGCTTTCAAAAAAAACCTCTCTGGATAAATAGATCATCTTGAAAAGAGACATGGTGGTGGTTGAGGTAATGCATTCTTTACCACACTAGCAAACAATATCCATAATTTATTTTTTAAAAAACCTCCTTCCGTCCCAAGGATAGCAAGCAGCATTTAAGTTGTAGTTTTCCTCTGGCAGACCTGACCCTGGAGCCTTCCTCCGATAACTCTTCAGATAGCTCTTAGGATTAGAAACTAAGCTGCTGGGTGGCTGCTCTTCTAGGGATGTGACCAGACTGGTGGTGACACCGCCTGGCACGGCAGTGGGTTCTGGGGCAGAAACACTTCCCTCAGCTGCTCTTCAGGACTTGGGCGCTGAAGTAATGAGGGTGGACCCTGAGTAATAGGAGAGAAGGTGTGAAAAAGTACTTCTGGGATATTTTTCCTTCGTGTTTTCCTGATCCCTTTTGAGGCAGAGAGGCCAGGTCGCCTGTCCTTCAAACCCCTCCTTGGCACAGTATACTTTGCAGTTTGGCATGGGATATATATTGTCTATGTTGTTTATATAGCAGGTATATATGGTAGGAGAACATGGTCAGACAGTGTCTCTTCTTCACCTGCTGCTTGTGCAGGACTCTGGAGGCCCTGGGCAAACACAGAACTTGTCAGCCTTCCTCATTTTGTGGCCCTGATGCTTTCCATGCCAGCTGCTTTCCCTGATAACTTATTGTCTGTGGAGAAATTGGAAAATAGCCCTCAAACCTTTACAGAAACTTTATGTCCTGCCCAGCCCATGCTGTAGCAAGCAGCGGGGGGCTTTTATCAAACTGGGATGCATGGGGCGAGGGGATGGAGGTGACGGGCTCCATCCCCTCTCCGACCAGGGTCTGCGGGCCCCCCTCCTCTCCCCGTGTCCCCTGCAGGTGCCCGTGCCACGCTGAGGGCTGCAGCCCCCGTCCCTCCACACCGGTAATGCCAAACCAGCCGCTGGCCTCCCGACAGAGCTGGGGGGGCACAGAAACCACCTCCTGCTCCTCCCGCTGTCGGCTACTTCTGTGCCTCCCCGCAGCTAAATGTAACCTAGCTCCTAGGGCCTCAGGTCTATTAAATACGTGAAAATCAACAAGTTTACTTTGAAATATTTTATTATCCCAGTGTTTGGTTGAACCTAACCACCTATTTTTGTGGTCTGGAGAAACTTTTTTTAACCAGTCTTATTGCGTGCTGCGTGCTCTGTCTGGTGGATAATTTTTTCTTTCTCCTCCACTGATGCTGAAGGAAAACAGAAGGAAGTTGCAATTACTACAGTATCCTCAGTCCTTGCTGGAGGCCCGTGGGGCAAAACTGGGGAGTCGGAATTCCCAGCTTGGTCCCAGTTTCTTTACTGAAGACTAAGCTGCTACTTCAGGAAGTATTGCTTTATTCTTCTCTTACTATGTGGATAGGATATTCTTAATGCAGGGACTTTTAGGGCTACTTCAAACATCCCTATTGCTTGGCTTTCTACAGTTCATCTTTAAAATTTTGGGGGTTGTGTGACTTATTTATTTATTACTACTATTGTTGTTGTTGTTGTCAACAGGGGAAACATCTTGCTTGAAGAAATGCTTGTTTCATTCTGGAAAAACCCCCAGAATTAGGCAAAATCCCCAGGAATTAGCTAAAAATGTTCCAAAGGAACAGCAAAGTAGGTTACTAATTAAGGGAAAATTGAGGTCAGTTTGGAATGGGGTCCTCACAATCAGGAGGAAAACCGAGGCAGAGCAAATTGTACATCAAGTTCAAATGTGTTTTGTTTCAGTATTCAGGGCAGGGGAAGGGGCAGCGTTCAGTTCTTTGGGGAACTTATTATCAGGACTTTAGTGTGGTTTCTGAAACAGCTGGGAGCATGCAGTCTGTCTGTCAATCCATCTGTCTGTCGCCTCCTCATAAACTGAATTCCTCCAGTTTCAGACAAATCCTGAGCAGGATAGAAGATTAACTTCTGCAAAACAGGATGAAAAGCAGTGGCTGAGCGGAGAAGAGCTACTCAAGCGAACGCACCCAGTAAGAGAAAGGAAGAAACTTCCTTCTTTCCCTTTTGCTCCTCCCGTGGCCATTGAGCAGCAGCGGCAGCTCCAGATTAGCTCCAAACTCGCAGCTCTTGGGCCTGTTTGGGGTACGACGGATCTTGGGGAGGCGAGGCGAAGGGATGCAGCCTGTGGCGAGGAGGCACCATAGGGAAGCAGCTTCGTTTCAGCTGTTGCTATGGGAAAGGTTGCTTGTATTAAATATTTGTGCTGCTTTAGCTACTCTTGCACACGCACAGGTTAGCTGGAGAGTAAACGGGATTTGGTGAGCAACAGAGGCAAGGAAACCATGTCTGTTTACCTTCAGATTGAGCTGCCGGGTGGAGTCTCTGATGTCTAATAAAGGCTGAGTTCGTCCCGTGTTTTGTTCCTCAGCAGGAGCAGTGAAGGTCTATCCTCTCTCCTCAGTCCTGTATTTTCATGAAGTGTGTAAGGATGTACTATTTTGTGCCAGCCACTCTCTGTCAGTTTGGTTAAAATGAGCTTTAAAATTGGTTAAAACTGACTTAAAACCCACTCAAGTGCATTAGGGCAGGGGATCAGATGAACAGAGGGATGCCCGCAACCTGTGGCTGCATTGTCTCATTTCTTTAGGAAATGGGGTTATCCTTAGGAAATAAGAATAAATATATGCTTTCCACAGAATTATAAACAGCTAATTTTGCACAATTAACAAAGTCACTTCTTGCATATGACCATTATGGCAATGCCAGCTGCAATGTCAGACTGGAGGGGAAGGTATTTTTGGTTGGTTGGTTTGTTCGTTCGTTCGTTTTCTCTCTCTCCCAAAAACCTACCTTGCTTGTAATGCAGACTGGCTGTTCTTTGATTGCTGATGAAATCAAAGATGCTGTGTGTGGGTGGAAGAATACGTTATCAGACTACAGCATAGCTTCACAGAGTGCTTTTGCATGGATTTATAGCCTAGGGAACCACCATGTTTCTGCGTCGTACTCGGCATGTTTTATCATCATAATTAATATTCCTTTCTGCCATCTTTCATGCCTTTGGTTCAAAGTGGTGGAGAGTACCAGCATGTTCTGGAAACAAAGAAGGAGGTGAAAAAAACCCCAGATCTTTCTCTCCAGATACTGCAGATCCAGCCCGCCTGTTAGGACTCAAGTATCTTTCCTATAACAGATGCTACTGAGCACAAAGTTTCCATTGTATATGCCTGACTGTGTTCACGTGGAGTCCCTGCAAAGCAAGCAGGGGCATCACTGCGTTGCTGGAATCGGAATGTTAACGGAATTGGACTCTTGCAAAGTCATTTCGTTTGAAGTGCTAATAGTCTGACTTCATCCGATTAGCATCCAGACCAAACAGCTATTGTTCAAGTCGGGCACACAATCCACTTATTATGAAGAGATTTTATCTATATAGGCAAAAGAAATGGGAAGCAGCAAGATAAAGAGTTAAGTCAACAGAGAAACAATATAAAAATTTACCCGAGATATTTGTTTGTTTAGTGAAAGATCCCAGAGACAAAGGAGTTACAGGTTTTCTGAGGTAGAAAGACAGTGTCTCAGTGATGTGGGGAGGCTGTGGGCTTTTCCAGGAGCTCCAGGCAACGGGGGAAACTCCTGAACGCTGGGAATGTCCCCAGAAGATAAATTGCTCCTCTTTTGCAGTGAGCATAGCAAGGGTCAGGGCAGGAAGGAGAATGACCGCCCTGGAGAACGTCACACGGGGGATAAATAGAGGCATTGAAACACCAGGAAGAAGGAGCGGGTGGGGGCAGGCTTCCAAGAAGTGGCTTTTCAGGAAGAAGGATGTCATTTGGTACACCTGACAAAGGAGGTTGTTCAGAAGCAGAACTGTGCTTGTTACGGTGCTGTGTCCTTGTGGTTTCCTATTGCCCTTCTTTCTGCTTGGAAGGACTCCCCTGGGGTGGGCAGCTCAGGAGCCCATGGAAGGGGCAGGTAAAATGTAGCAGTGCCCCGATTCCCCAAATGCCCAAAATGATGGTTTTGGACAGCAAACAATCCTTTTGCATTTTGTTAACACTTTGTGAAAAACCTTTGTTCTAGTTTGATTTGACACTTTGCATCTCCTCTGCTGTAAAGGTGTAGCTTCCCTGGGGATTTTGCTTGTCTAGGCATAAAACCATTCATGGAAGCACTGCGGTAGAAGATGTTCCTAGAGATTCAAATCATTCCCATGTTTTAGCTGCAGAACTTTAGCCTGAGCAGTAAAATAGCATTAGAGACAGAAGGGAGAGACCTGTCCACCCTGCATGTGCTGTTAAGGCACATAGACCCAGAAAAGCAGGCTGCTGGTGGCCTTCTGGCAGCTCCTTTGTGGCATGTCCTCTCCTGGTACAGTGCATTCCCCCTCAGTGACACCATCCTTCAACTCTTGCCTTTGGAAAGCAGTTGTGGGCAGAGGTATGCAGAGCGGGTGATGATGGATTGCTGCTCCCGCTGCAGCAGGAGGGATGGATGGGGCATCACCTCATGCTGCTGATGGGCTCAGCGCCCACAGTGAGGAAGGCCATCCCCAACTTGCTGTCCCTTCGTAGGGTGCTCATAGCTGCCTGCTCCCCCAGGCAACTGCCTGCTTTGCCCATACACACACATTGTCGCTCGTTTGTGAACCAATTAAAGGTAAAACAGATGAGATCTGGGTTGTTGGTGCTGTGGTGCTCAGATGGGGTGTGCCCTGAGGGCACTCTCATCTTAGGAAGCGTCTGCCATGGCTTTGATTGAATGGATTGAGTGGACCATGGAGCAAGAGATGGTCCTAGCCTCAGGAAGTCTATCCATCTCTGCTCAGTCACTCCTCGCTTTCCACAGGCTCATATTGTATTCCCTTGAAAGAAGCTTTCTGGGAAAATACAGCAATTCCCATACATCATGTTGCCCCAGTTTAGGGCACGATCTGCAATTGTACTGTGTTCAAAATCTGTATACTGCAGAGAATCTTGCCTGCAGGACTGGCACTTTGACATCCAGTTTCCTTCCACAGAGAAGTCTGGGGAAACGATTTTTGTTAGAGCTGGGCTTGTTTGGAAGAATGCTGATGAAGTGAAACATAAACACATTGTGTTGGAATTTTCATGGGAAAATATTTCTGAAGCATTTCAGCACGCCTGGAATGTGTCTCTTCACTACTAACCCTCTCACTCCGTCTTGTATTCATGGATAGTGCAGCTATAATATTCCAAAGGAAACATTTTAACTTTAGCCAATTAAAAATTAAGGTCAAAATGGAATGTATATAAAACCTCTCAATTTTCAACTTTTTTCACAACCTAGGAAAACACTGTATTTTGCAACCTCGGTATTTCCTACTGGCCACAGCTCAAATGTATGACCACTGCTGTAATTTCTGTTTGTCCTTCAATAAATGTATTTATTTCCTCCTCCCTATCATTCCTAATTGATCAAACAGCTCCGTGATTACATGCTGGTGGAATTAAGCACTGAGTAAAAGAGCCAGAACAACATAACATTTACTTTGTTTCCAAGTAGGAAACTAGTGGAATTTTACTGTCACGAAAATGTAGAAAATCTTGGAAGAAACTGCAGGCGTTAAACCCAGAAAGATGAATGCACATATTTGGAATAATTTAGATGCTGTATGGAAAAATAACCCCTTAAATTCATACTCCCCAAAATCATTCTTGAATAGTGTATGGTTTTGAATCAACACAGCTTGTAATAGCTAATACAAGACTCTGTCCTCACCTGATAAAAATCCTCAGGTTCTTGATTTCATTTTTATAATAATGGAATGGAGAAATAAAACCCAGTTTGTAACTATCTAGCAAAGAGGGCATGGTAAGGACAGCATTTCAGCTTATCTCCAAGTGTAATGTCTTTCTCACAGCAGTGCAGGGACTTTTTAAAAATCTATTTTAAACCTGAGCTCCTGGAGTTAAAGGATGCTTTCGGTGTTGTTCTGAGATTTATGGCCAGAACCTGTAGCAGCCCCGGACTCGCCAATATGGCCCTTGCACTAAGTGGGCGTGCATCTCCTTTCTCTTCACTGCAGACGCTGGCTGGTGAATAGACCTATATATGCGCATCCACATATGGACACACATGCATACATTTATGGTGGATTGCTGGAATGTTATGCCATTTATATATGTGTGTGTGTATGTAAGAATAAAATAATATATAATAACGTATATAGTTGCTGGAAAATTGCACAATCCAGAAGGCTGAGATCACTTTTATCTCCTCTGAATGGCGCTGCTAAAACAGGAAAACCAACACCCATTCTCCGGGGCTTTACTTCCCTGTTGGCTAACACTGGGCTTGCCAGGAGGTGGGGAAAAATTTGGCTCCAAAGCCAGGCGTGATCTCCTTGCCCAAGAAGAACTCAGGTGCAGCTGGGGCACATGGGGTGGGTGGAAAGTGATGTGTGCTTCATAGAAACTATTAATAATCAACTCCCTTAAACTGATAGGATTGTCATCAAATTAACTGGCAGCATGTAGGGATGTTTTAGTCATTTAGAAAGTGCCAAAAACCCCGCTGGCTTTCCCCCAGTGCTTGTGGTTAGATTGTGTATGAGGTTTTTGACATTATTTTCCTAGAAGAGAGAGAGATTACATAAGCAGGCTGGCAGGGTATAAAAATGTCCTCACTCAGCATGGGCAGGAACCAGGTTAGACTTCTTTGAAGGCAGCTGAAGCCTGCAGCCTCACGGGAAAAAAATAAATCTGGGGAGAAATGTCTTCTCTGGGAGATGGCCGCTAAGATCACCTTGCATAGAAGTGTTTCTAATGTTTTTTTCTAATAGTATTCGCAGTTGGACAGAAAGCATCTGGATCTGCTGGGATCATGAGGAAGACCTGGGGAGCCTTCGCGGAAAGAGGCAGCAAGTGGGAGAAAATGGCCGGGGAAAACACAAGGATGCTGCCCAAGGCCGCGCACGAGGAGAGGAAGAAGCAGGAAGCGAAGAGGAGAGGGAAACTGAAGACCATGGCAGGCAAATTGCTAAAGGCCGTGGCTAGTGGGAAGGAGGCAGCAGAGGAGAAGGCTGGCAGTGAGGATGTGGCTGGGAATTTGCTGAAGATGGCAACCAGCAGGAAGAAAGCAGAGGGAGAGATGCCCGCAGGTAACCTTGAAGTTATCTCTGTGTCCAGTCCTGGACCTTCTCACCCTCTCCCAGCCCTGCGAGCTCTTGTTTTCGTTAGCTTCTGGAGTAGGTGCTTTACACTTTCCTCCTCCCCATCCTTCACCTGAGTTCTTGTCCTTTCTGAACTCTACACTTGCTCCTCTGGAAACTTCTATATTTTATTTCCCTTTTGCCTCACAAGTATTTCTCTTTGCTGTTCTTATTTTTATCCCTGCAAAGTCTCCTGATGTGTCTTGTGAGAAAGACGAGGTACGTGTGACTGACACCCTGTCATGTGTGGTTGTGCTGTTCTTCCACAGATGGGGAAGGGGAGGTAGGCTGTATATGGGCTAATTGTACCAAGTAAACATTTCCTATATGTTGCATGTATTGAGGCAAGATGAGTGCAGCTTGCTAGACCCCTCCTGAGCAGCTTGCCCGTTGCTTTGCTGAAGATCCTTGCATGAACCTTTCTCCATTTTGTGTCATGTTCCTCCCTCCAGTCCTGTTTGATTTAATTCTTACTACACAGACGAGATGTTTTCATAGAGGGAAGTTAGGATACCGGCGAAAGATAATGGAAACTCATACTCTTTCATTCTTCACCCTACACCCAAAGCTGTATCCTGAATTGATTTCAGAGTCCCACTGCTTCTGTCCTTGCTTAACTTTCCCTGGGTTCTTATCAAATTTGATTTTTCCTCTGGGCTCTGCTCCAGATACCTTTGGGCAAATCTTGGTAACCCTTTGTTGCTCAATTTTGTAATCTGTAAAATGCACAGGTAAAAAAACGCAGCTCTGTGCAGCTGTTGTGAAATTCCTTTTAACTCTTAGTGGTGGGCTGGGTGTGATGGGTAAGATACTTCGGAAGCAAGCAGCAGTGAAAAGCTCCTCCTTCCAGCTTCTGAACTTTAAAGATTTCATAACTGCCTTGACAGGGTGTCTGGTGATTAGGGCAATGGCTCAGTCACCACAGCTTCTTGCAGACGTGGAAGTCATGGGGAGTTACGTGAATCCCTTTTGCTGAGACACTGCAGACCGGTAGCCCACCTTCTGATTTTCACCTTTGGGCGAAATAGTACATGTAGTCGTTTGGCCTAGTTAAAAAGCCCTGGCAAAGAGAGGGCCCTGGGCTGCACTGAGCAGCCTCGGTCTACGATGAGAGCTCGCTGGCAGGAGTGAGACCCTCTGCATAGCCATGCCAGACTGTGAACAGGAGAGAGGGACCTTACAAGGGAGTTTGCAGCACTTTGGTCCTGCCAAGGTTTCTGTAGAGAAGACAGAGGATTCCTTCTACTTTCAGCTGTTGGCTCTTTCAGAAGATGTCCTTTCTCTAATGCTTTTCTTCTGGAAAAAAAGATACTTTCCTTAAGGAAAGATTGTCATTAATGAACCTGCATTGCCCACAAGAGGAGATCTACTGGGATGATGACAGAAAGCTGCAGAAGACTAGTCTGCGGGCTTAGTTAGCCTGGAGGAGAAAGGATGAAAGAAAGAAAGAGGAAAGAAAGTGCTTGCCCTGAGGAAACTGAGAGGTGCTAGTGCTAGACCTGAAGTGAGGCCATCTTGAGTAGATCCTGAAGATTTTTGGGATACATGTAAATTACATACTTCAGTACTTGGATATTGAAGTGATGAGTCCTATAGAGGAGTGAACAAACATCAAGCTGTGTTGTTACTCTCTCTATTGCAGAGGAAACCATCTGCGGATTCATTGAGCAAGGAAAATTTTTTGAGGCTTGTGATCATATTTATGGTCTGGAGCATTCTGGAAACGATGGTGCGGGAAAGGCTGAATCACTTTATACGTTACTGGCTGAACGAATGTGGACTGTGGTGGGAGAAGCGCTCAGTGGAAGTGGTAGGATGTTCCTGGAGCCGTTGCAGTCGGTGGGGGAATCGCTGAAGTGGGAGAAGCAGAAGGAAGCGGAGTGGCTTGGCAGCGGCCAAGAGACGGAGTCTGTTTCCACCTGGAGTCCAAACTTCTGGAGGAAAGATCTGGAGGAAAAACTAATACAGTACATGACGGCTCAGATCCCCCCCTTTGGTTCCTCTAGTAACACAGACGAGACTGCACTAAAACAGCATCTGAGTCAGCTGGAAATGACGTTTCTCCCCAGCCTGGAGCACAGAAGTGATTTCTTCAAGGAAGCAGGACTGCTCGTCACCTACGCCCGCTGCTGTCAGGCCTCTTTGTCTTCTCACCTTTCCACCCTTACTGACAGTAACAATTTCAGCTTCAGCCAATGTCTTTTAGTTTATGAATGGGGCCTTAAAATGTACAAAAGGTATGTTTGAAGGACTTCTTTTTCTCTACATTTTTTCTCTGTCTCTATTCTTCAGTACTGAGCACAATCTCTGCTTCCTGCTAACGCAGTGATGCTCAGGACTCTTGCTGCGTTTAGACTTGCCCACTGCCTGTTTTACCTTCTGTGCTCTCAGAATCAGAGCCTTTTCTTCATTGCAACACTGCCTCTTTCTAAATCCTTAGTATTGGGCTAAGGGGCTTACCTGAGGCAGGCAGGTATTTCTCTGCTGGATTCCTGTTGGACATGCGCAGTGTCCTGCTTTGCTGAAGAATTTCTTTTCTCGCATTAAGCCTTTTTTAGCAAGGTCCATAATACTCTGATTACTCCAGAATAATTTTCTCTTGCCTTTATGTCAGCATTATGCTCTGTGGACTTCTCTTGTCATCTCCTTTGTTCTCTTGCTGCTTTATCTGGCTTGTCGTTTGCCCAGTTGTTTCCATATTTTCTGCATTAGTGTTCAGATCACAGGAAAAACATATAGCAGATCATTAAATTCCTGCCCAAGTTCGGGAAAACGGATGTGGCTTTCCCCATGATCTGAAGAGCGACACATCTGGGACCTTTTGGCCCAATGTGAATTCAGAGCCTGTGGTTGTCATCAAAGCCTGAAGCTTTCTTGTGATTTCTTTTTGTATGACGATGATAGATGAGGTGTTTGATTCTCCATGTTGATGGTTACTTTCCTACTTGACAGCTCCAATCTACTTATGTCCTAATAGTTTTCAGCCCTTTTGGGTTATCTGATTGCTTCCATCCAAGCCTAGAGCTTCTCTGTTCCTTGTATTAATTACACCTAGAAACTCTTGATTAGCTCATAAACAGTTCATCAGGTGGGCTCTTCCCCCTCACCAGTTCCCAAAGGAGGGAGGCAGGGTGGTGGGTACGTGCTGGTGCATGCTGTCCTCAGACACGTGGGAGACGTGTGGCCAGGATGCATCCCTTCTACTGCTACTTTTATGGGTTTAAAATGGTAAAACTTTGGGTTTAGATAAGAGTAATGGATTGATGAAATATTGAAAATTTAAATGAAATTGGAGATGAATAATTATGTAATGTAAATATATAATGAAAAGCTCAAAGATAGGAAAAAATGTGTTATACAAATACTGAATTCCTTTGAGAAAAAAAAAGCAAGAGAGCAAGAGCAGCCTGTGACTGTAGTAGGGTCAGAAAGTAGTGCAGAAAGTGGAAATGAGAAGAGCAGAGATGCCAGACTTAACAATTTGGATTTTCCTCTCTGAATACAGTTACAACCTTAATGAAAGCTTCTGTGTAGATGCAGTTGTCCTGTTATATCGCTGCTTTTTATTCCAGAGAGAATATGCAACACTTGTAAAATTGTGCATCCATGGAAGTGTGTTTGGGTGACTCTGCCCAAGCCCGAGAAGGAATTCAGCAGCAGGACTGAGGGAAGGGGAGAGGGAAATGGTGAGCAAAAAGTGTAATTTGGGCAGCAAATATAGAAGAAGGAAAAGAAACGGCACAAAAGAATAGCTGGCTAAAGGGCATGATAAAGATCATCCACCACGTTGTGGCTGCCGTGATGCTGCAAACACTGCTGGGTGCTTGCAGGGCACCCCGTCTGCTTAGCATGAGGCTGTGGTGCCAAGCAGGGGGTGCCAGGCGGGCGACGGGCTGTGGACCAGCGGGAAAGGCCTCTGGCTGAGCTCTTGTTTCTGTACACAGTGGCAGCGAGACATGTCTGAGACCCAGGCAGACCCTGCAGCCCAGCCTTTCCCTTGGTGCACAGTGTCTCGTGTGGATTATTTTGAAGACTGAGGAAAAGTTACTTGCAGTCACCCGGGTAAGAACTCAGGAGTTTTACCCCAATCTGCCTGTTTTATTCCCATGGTTTTAAAATAAGGAATGCCCTCGTTAAATTAGCTGCTCCCTTGCTAGCTGAGCCAGCTCCGCTCAGGTTTGCGTGAGCCCCAAGGTCTCCGTCTTGGCCGTGTTTCATGGCAGAGCCCAGGTGTGAAGATCCATGACTGTCTTCTGCCAAAGGGATGCTGCCCTGTCCTTGCTCCTTAGCAAAGAGATGCTGGGACATTTGCAAATCTCTCTTCATCCCATTGCTGCACCTTCACAGTGCTGCAATCTACTCTGCTCAGAAGCCAATGCATCTGGAGGAAAGGGAGGCTATGGGTGAAACCCACTTCCTTATTGAGGGCCTTTTCAAGATGCTGTTCATCTTCTCTCCAGCTGTTAATGAGCCCATAGTGTGCAACAGTTGGGTTTTTTTATAGCTCCCTTTGCCTCAGCTGTGCAGATATTGAGGCTGCTGGATTTGTCTGTATGTGGACCCCTCACAGCCCTCTCCAGCCTGCTGGACTGACACTGCTGAGGTTCTAGCAAAGATTATTTCCAGAGCCCAGCACAAGAAATCGTGCAGCTGATGCGCAGCCGGCACAGCCCTCCCGTGAGGCTGAGCAGGGCATCCTGCCTTGCGATCCCACAGGTGACCTCAGCTCCAGGGCTGCAGGATCTCTTTCTTTTCTCAGCGAAGCTCCCCCTTTGAAGAATGCTGTCTTGGCATGTGGAATACAAATGAAGCAGGGAAGGTGCATTGTAGCAACGGGGAGCTCCAGAAGAAACGGTGCTATTTGGAAAACTGCGCAGGGCCTTTTAGATTCAGCTAAAGCTGAAATGCAGCAGCAGGATTTACCACACTCATCTCTCTTGCATTCCCTTTCCACCAGTCCCTGGAGAGCAGAGGAGGGGAAATTCCATGGCAAACTGCTGAATCACCCCAGGGAAAGTATTCTAAATTGCAGAGGTTTTCCTTGAGACCTTCCCTGAAGGAGAACACAAAGGTAGTCACAAACATGGGAGTAGAGGTGCCAGCTGGTGACAATATGCTTAAAACCTACTCATTTCAGTGTTTAACATTAAGCATCTTTATGGGCTGTTTCTAATTATTACCCTGAGGAAGACCACATGTTCTTAAGGTCTGTTTTTAGCATGTATTTCAATGAAGGAAATGACTTTCCTCAGGGCAGTGCTAGTGAGGTTATCTTACAGCATGAGCACTGAGTCATTGACAAACCCTCACAGATGCTAACTAACAGTGATGGAGAATGTAACTTTTTTTTTTTTTAGTTCCCTCTAATGTAATAGCTGGAGAAAGCTTTTGTTTAACCATGGGCTTTCTGCTTTCCTGATACACCGTGGGCTGAGCAGGCTCGCCTAGATCTAGCAGTGGTTATGGACTCTTGTGCCATGCTGCCCTGAGTTGGCTGCGTTTTTTCATGCCACCTTGGATCTGGAAGCATCGCAGCTTTACATGGTGCCACACTGTACATAGAGAACAGAGCTGGAATTGCTGGAGAGTGTGGTACAGCAGCGTCCCAGCTCGCTTCAAACCCGGCCAGCTTAGGATCAGCTCCAGGTTCAAGCTAATGAGCTTAAGTGGACATGAGCTGACTCCATATGGAAAAATTATGGATGTCTCTTCACTCAGCTCAGTGGCATAGCTTATAAAACCTGCTTTATCCCTCTATTTCTTTTTCCAGGATACACCAGCCCTTCATTATTCCAAATTTATAGGAAGCTGCTATTGAGCAAATATCCCCTCAGTTATCTCTGAGTGATTGTGATATATAATTGTGACTGTAAATCACATGGTGTGGGTTTTGCCACTTCAATGGATGACTATTTTTTTCTAAATGAAAAGAGACTGAGCAGAATAAGCCATGGTCTGCTTTGCCTATGAACACCTGGCTTGTCACTGGGAGTGCCAGCCTGATATCTGTGCAAACTAAAAGCACTTTAAACAGAATGGAGCAATGAGAACTGTGACCACATCTGAAGGTGCTGAGAGCTCAGATGCCACGTGGGGTTCAAAACCACTTCCAAACACCACTGTGGGGAACTCGGCCAGCTCTGCACGCAGGAGGTGTTCCCTCGGCCCGGACATGTCTAGGGCAAGGGGGCTTTGTGCTTTTTGAGGTTGCAAGGTTGGTGAACTGGAAATGATGGTGCCATCAATTGGGCTGTCGATCTGTCAGCCCTGGCCTTGCTGTACTGGGGAATTTGACATGAGTGCAAGGCAAACCTTCCAGCATGACGCCAGGGTTCATTCTTATACTGATAGGTGGAAAATGAACTTTCTATCCCCTGCTTCTGCAGCCTCAGCTCAAAACCAGCTCTTTGCCCAAAACTGGAGAGGGCAGGACCAGACATGCACACCTGGACAAAAGCTTGAGGAGGGTTTAGACTGACCTGCAAAGGATCACTTGGGTCTGTTTCTTCTTCCCTCCCTCCCTCTATTTTTTCAAGTAGACAAAAGGAGGACTGAGAAGTTTATGTGCTTTGGAGAATTTGAGCCGAGGACCTGCTGCTACCCAGATGAATAAGGCTGTGCAGTTTTTCTGCCCGCCTGCCTGCCGGTGTGTCAGCAGTGCGCTCCCACCCTTGTTGAGCCTCTTTTAGCCGATTTTGACTGCACTTGATAACAATGTAGAGGTCTCAAGGATGTTAAATTCTTGCATGTTTTTAAACAGCAGCTGGACAGATGGGGGACCCAAGTTATAACTCAGCCCCTTGTATTTTCCAAGAGGAAGAGGTTGGCTGGGCAGTCAGCACCATGGCTGGCCATCCATGGATCTGAAGCTTTTACAGCGTGGGGTTACCATGTCTTGGTCAGACAGGGAGGGACAAAGAGGAAACTAGAGGTTATTTATGGGCCTGTTTGTTACAGCAGAAATTCTGGTCCTCTCCACGTTGGAGCTTTGGTGCCCAAGGTGCTGGTGTCACCCCAAGAGCTACAAACAGGCAAGCTCGTGCTACTTCAGGCACATCATCTAATTCAGACACCTCCAAAGCAACTAAGGACCGTGGCTCAACAAGTTATTGCCTTGCAGTTACTAACTAAATGTGTGCTTTGTCCCACTGGGGAGCAAGACCTTCGTGTTGGCTTAAGTCGACGCATTTTACTGTGCAACTGGGGCAGGCTAGAAGTGCTTGTGCAGCTCGGCTGGGATGTGTTAGCACATCATGTCCACACAATTGCTCACAGTCAGGTGATGGCACTCAGGAGGAAAGGAATTTTTCTTGGGTTGTTTACAACTGCTTATTTGTCTTTGATTAACACTTTTCAATGAGTATGGCAGAGCAGTTGTTTTGAATATACTTTTGATGAAATTCTTCAGTGACAGCCACAAATTTCCTAATTCATCAGCCAAAAAAGAACAAAGACAAAAACGGAAGATGAGACTTTACATTCTTTCTATTTCCTTGGAGGAAGATGCAGAAATGAAAGAATAAATAAGGAGGCCAAGCTTTTGAGTTTATGCTTCTATAAAGGTCAGATCATGTTTCAAGCAATGAGCCCTTTCTCTGCAGTGTTAGTTTTGTTTTTACAGTCCATTCAAAATAACACAAACCAGCCAAGTCTTAGGAAATTTCCCATCATGCAGCCTCGTGGGGCTCATCTCTCCGTGACAGTAGCTCTAAATGCTAACCCGACTCTTCTTTGCACTTACAGGTCCATGGCTCAAGTGAGGGAATGCTTTTAATTAGCACTGGCTGGTTTATGGAGCTAGGAAGGGTGGAAAATCTCAGCTACAGTGGCTGGCAGCACAGCGTCGTGTCGAAGTGTTGTTTTGCTGTGTGGGCGCCTTCATTTGAGCCAAGCTAACTAGGGAAGACTGTAGATAACCCAAGCTGACACTGGGATGAAAGGAAGCTGCAAATCATTTAAACTCAAACAAACAATGTAGGACAAAACAGAACAATGTTATTAGGTCAGCTGGAAAATAGCCAGGCTTTGGGTTAAATGACACAGCCAAAAAAATAGAGGCAGAAATTAATCTAGTCCAAATGCATAATGAGAGGCTGGCAAACCTAACTCATTACAAATGCCATTGTATCTATCTCAACTGTTCTTTTTTCTTTTCTTTTAATATTTAGAAGGAAGTAGGGAAAGCCCTGAAAGAAGCTTTTGATATTGGGAAACCTCCTTGTGCAGATGCTGCAGTCATTCAGGTAAACCGGGGGGAACGGAAAAGCTCTCATATTTTGGGGCAGTCGTGTTTTTGTACACAAGTACATAGGTATTTGGCAAGACCCAGTTTTGCATGTCTTGGGATAAGCTTGGTGTGTTAAAAGTTTGCAAGTTAGCTGCCATGCTTAAACTGCATCTGTTTGCTCCCAAACCTGTTTTTGTCTTGTGCATATGTAAAGAAAACTAAACCAGCTGAAAAAGGATGAGCCTGAGATTAGCTGATTGATGCTGACGTTGCATTTTCATATATGCGCCTGGATTTTCATATAACCTTTTGGGAAGTCATGGTGTACATTAACCGGTCTGCTCCGTATGAGTTCTGCAGAGCACTTCTATAAATGCAGCAGAGTTGCCAAGCCATGGCAGGTCCCCATATCTGGCAGTGCAAACACAGGCAGCTTGCTCCCTGCTCTTATGTGCTGGGTACAGCTGCGTGCTTCAGAGCACAGCGAAGCCAAGTGCTCGAAGGGCGTCGCAGAAGCACACTCTGCTGATTTATGAGCAGTACATACCATAGCCAGAGGGTGTTTGGATCAACACCCGCAAAAGGCTTAAAATAAATCCTGGAGTTTACATGTGGACTCAAGTGATGCTAGAGATCAGGGGCAGGCTGTGGGCTGCCGTGACTGTATTTTTCTTCCCTACTGCCACCACCCCAGTGGCGGTCCTGTTTCAGGTCATGAGAGAGGGAAGTAGCCCCATGGTCCTTTGGGATGGCAGACAAGCTCAGGCACCCCGTTGGAGGCTGGCGGTAGGCATTGCAGATGAGGATACAGCTTTAGCTGGCAAAAACTGGCTTTTCTGGCCCAACTCAGACCCAGACACCAAGTGCGGAGCTCACAGAGGGGACTGCTCCCTCCTTGCCTTGCCCCGTGCCCAGCGGAGTGGTGGAGCAGTGATGTACTCAGTGATCTACCTGTGCTAGGGTGGCTTTTAGCTACTGAGCTGGCTTTTTTTTTTTTCCTGATTCTGGCTGACAGAGCAAAGGTTTCTAATGGGGACCAGGCCAAAGCCTGGTTTGTGTGCTGTGGTCCTCATATCTGCAACATCTGGCGATGTTTCAGCATGAGTGGCTTTGCTCTGTTGTGTAGGTAACTGACAGGTTTGAATGCTCTGGGGTAGGTGATGGAAAAGTCTGGATAAATAGGCAAGCCTTATGAAATTACTGCCTCCTCAATTTTCTCAGGCTGACACTTAAAGATCAGATAGAAAATGAACAAGGTGTCGTGGAAACTCATCAGCCATAGTTTCCTGACACTTTGGGGTGGCATATTTTATCCTGTCCCTTTGGGTGAACTTTTACATCTGTTGTGAGTGGTGGAAAAACACATTCACGATGTGAGTCACCCTTTGTGTCTGGCTGACGCTTTCCAGAGCACTGGGAGAGCACAGCTAGGAGTCCATCTGTCTCCTTTTATCCATCTGGCTCTCCTCCCCTTACAAGCTTTTGTTTCCACAGAGCAACTAATGGGCAGCATTAAGTTGCCACCTGCTCAAGCCTGCCCAATATGGGGTGGATTTTTAGCTGTCTGGCACAGCCCACCTCCTGCAGGCACCTGGGCCACCCAACTGGGGTCAGAGGGGTGAGACAGGCGCCGTGGGGTTTAACACACATTGCCGTGTCAGGCGTGAGCGGTGGTGGCTGGGACAATGACACCTGTCTTCTTCGGGCATCCCTGGTAGAGACCCTGGCAGAGGCGCAGGGCACACCGTTAACGCTGGCTAACCTTTTTTTTAGTGGCTGCACCCAAATTTATCTGGGCGGGTGAGTCACGTAGAAGCACAGGTGCTCCCGCAAATGGCGGGTCTTCGTATGAGCTGAGCTGCCAGGCTGGACATTGCTAGCAGAGAACATTTGTAGGGACAGGCTTTCCCCAAGTGTATGACTTGCCTCCAGCCTGTTGACCGCAATGAAAGCAACGGTAGCAAAGGTGTAGGAACAGGCATTAAGATAAGGCTCCTAAAAAAATACCTTTATTTCTACAAGGGCTCTCAAAACTGAAACAGAAATTGTTGCCTAGAAGGCAGAGGGATTTGCAACAGAGTGAGGGATGGGATGTATTCCTTTCACTGCATAGGGAACAAATGGCTTTGTCCTGCTCTCCTCTCACGCCTTGAAATCCACAGATACTAACAGAGAAGACGGAGGCTGCCTGGCGTGTCAGTGAGAGCCTGAGTGAGAAGGTGGAAGCTGTGTGCCTGGAGGAGTGCCTGAGGTTCCTGGAGAGGTAGGAGGGATGCTGTTTTCCTCCTCGGCAATGTCCTCAGTGCTCAAAAGAAAGAAATCCTGATGAAGAGACTGGCGATGCTGTGTTCACCCAGATCTGCCATTGCCCCTCTTCAGTTTGATGGCTGTTTCCCATCAAGCTGTTACTGGAGGGACAGCGCTTCGCTGCTGTTTCTGTGCTCAGCATTTGCTGTTGGACTAAAGCTGAGGGAACAAAGTGCACCTGGACTTGCCTGGGCAGGTTAAAGCCTTGGCGGGTGTTTATTCTGGAGAGGCTCAGACCTTAAAAACAACCAGAAAGAGGGGCTGGCCCTTCCTACCCTGGCTGTGCTTCCTGGGAGGGTGAGAGCTCTGCTCTGTCCTGCTTCTCAGAGCAGGACGAATGTCTTCTTCTCATCTTCTGCCCTCTTACCACTCCTTCTGGCTCCCTTCATCTGCTCTTTGCTCTTGGGCATCTCCCTCCCTGTGTATCCCCTGCAGCAGAAAATGCCAGTGCTGCCAGTTGTAGATGAATATTTCAGAAGGAGGTTTGGTTTAAGATCCTTGGCCCTTCACATTATGAGGGGAAGGAAATTCCTATAAAACGGAGTTGTCCAGGAGCTGTTTGTGTGACTGAGGCTGTGACGAAGCAGTCAATGGACTTTGTGGGTTATTCATACATGCTGAGGCTTTATTCTACAGCTTTATCGGCAAAGCCCAAGTTGCTTCCCAGAAGCAAGTGTTGCAGCAGCAGCAATGCTCAAAGGAACGTCCTGCCTCTCGATCCCTAGCAGTGGCACCCAGGCAGCTCGAGGACTCTCCCTGTGCCGTTCCTGTGCTCTCCTTCCTCACCAGCTGGGCAGGACAGAGACCGTCTTTGTCCTGCTTTAGATCCCCCCTTGGGGAACGAAACTGTGCATGCTGAAGACAAATAATCACAGAATATTCCTCCCATTTGCTGCTGGGCTAATGCTGTCAGATGTGTTACGGAGCACGCTAGCTTAAAGATATTCTTCCTGTTTTAATTTAGCTATGAAAATGAAATAAGAAGCTTTCTCCAGCTTGATGGCTGCCTTGGGATCTGCAGCAGCTTACGAATCCTGGAGAACTGCTGCATTCTCAGGTTAGAAACCAGACCCTCGTGGCATGTGGAGCAAAATTAATTTTCTGCTGTCTGATCTTCTTCTGACTCTGCTATGGGGTCAGCCTTGCCTCCAGCTGGATCCGGTCATCCAACCCCATGCACACCAGCCTTTAAGCGTGGAGGGAGCCAGCTGCGGTCAGCAAGACCCCTTCAGAGCTGTCCCAGCTGCCCTGCAGGAGAGAGGGGGCCGGGACTGCTGCGTTGGCAGCC
The DNA here is from genome assembly GCF_965183815.1 of Platalea leucorodia. Lineage (NCBI taxonomy): Eukaryota > Metazoa > Chordata > Aves > Pelecaniformes > Threskiornithidae > Platalea > Platalea leucorodia. The sequence continues at coordinate 12,285,975 of NC_138829.1, forward strand.
CGGTACTGCTGCTTCTCACCTGCTCCCAGGCCCTGCAGGTGCAGGGGGCATAGCCTGTGTTCCACCATCTTGCTCTTCCTGGTGCCCACGACCCCGAGCAGGAGGCAGGCAGCAATACCGTGTTGCATGTGGTGACGTTATCCTGGCCAGCCCTGCTGTGTGTTGCGATGTCGTTGCTCTCCCTGGCCTGATTCTCCCTCATTAGGAAATCCTTATAAACATTGCACTGAAATGCATGTGCTTGCATGCTTCAAGGTAAGCCCAAGCTTAAGCGCTTTGCTGAATGAAACCTTGTCAAACATGCCAGGCTTTCTCTGGCATTGCTAGGAAGGAGGGAAGGAAATAAAGCACAGAAGGGTGGGGGAGGCTGTTTGCACCTTCGAGCTGATTTTGGAAGCACTTGCAGTGATGGAGAAAACAAGGTTGCTTCTCTTCTTCCTGTGTAAAATTATTTGGGAATCTCTGGAGTCAGCAAAATGCCCAAATCCAGCATATGCACAGTGCTTACTTGACATCGGAGGCTTGCGTTGAGCCTAGGTAGCTGTTTTGTTTGTTGTATTTGCATGTTGCTGATGCTGGATCCTAGGCTGAATACTTAGAGGCTCTTTTATGTAATTCTTTACGGTGATACTGAGAATGAAGTTATACACTGAGCTTTTCCAGAAGGTAAAATGTCCAGTTTCAAGGTGGTGATCAGGATTTGCTGACTTGAAGACTGTTCTGATGGAAGATAATTGTTTGTCTTGTATTTGTAGGGTGTTGGAGGCACACAGGGTGCTCACCCAGCCTCCATTTGTCAAGGCCACTTCATGCCTACCCATTTTTGAAAATACTAGAATTTTACTTATCTAATTTCACTAGTGATGGGTACAAGTGGCATTTGCGTGCATTAAGCTTTTGTGTCCTTGTGGCAGTATCTTAATGAGAGCTATTCAAAAGATGGGTGCACATATGTGGGTCACTGAGCTAGCCCTGGACCCGAGCATGTGTTTATTCAATTACCCAGGCAGTTGTGTTGGTTACTGTAGGAAGAGTTTTGATCTGAAAGAATAAGCCTGATTTGATCTGATCAATATTTTCCATATCCCCCCCTTTTTTTTTTTTCAACAGGACTGTCTGGCATAAGCTAACATACATTTGCAGTGCCAGCACTGGTCAGGATGTTGAGGTAAATGGATTTCTGGACAGGATGGAAGATGAGATTACGGAGCATTTTCTGCAAACAGTCACTTCTAAAGCCAAGGTATGGGAGACCCATGTTAACACTGAATATTTTTAGACTGTAGGGCAGGCACGCACTTCACTCTTATGTCCTGATTTGGAAAGGGTGAAACTCTAGTCTTCAGGCCCAGTACCATTCTCTGCCTTGTCTGAAGCTGTATATTGACAGCTTCATCTTTTCCAGTTTTTGGGGTCCCAGTTCCACTGCTTGTAGTATTTGCTGCTGTGCTACAAATGGGTACCCCATGCTGTCCCTGGGTACCCAGACCCAAAGGGTTGAACTTCACCTGGTACCTACTCATCCCCAGCAGCCGAGGATCTTCCCAGCGCAGAGATAACTCACAGAGCCCAAGGCTGTGGTGGGTAGGCAGGATAGAGTAGGCTGACCAGAAATGTATCCCTCCCTTGGGATAAGTTCCCCTCCCTTCACACTTTCCAATATTAGACTATTAGCCCAGACAGCCACCTTCATATCCTGGGCTCCATGTCTAGATAACACACAACTGCAGGCTCTGCATAGCATGTGGTGGTGTGAGCTTCCTTGGGAAGCTCCCCTGAGCATCTTCAGGCTCATTGCACACGTTCCCTCGAGCATGCTGATGGCAGCAAAAGGAAAATGACAAAAGAAACCCTGGCTACACTGTGCAGTTTTGGTCTCCAGAGCTCATTGCCAGCCTGTCCCATGGGCCCACACATCAAGATGGGAGCTAGGGGTGGTTCTGACAGGGAGCATGGCCAACCCTGGGGAGCAACAGGAGACCTAGGGCTCAGGTTTTCAGTCCTTCTCCGACTGTGTCAACATGGGTTTTGAATCATGAAAGACAGTTTATGCCCTGCCTGTCTGCTAAATGATCCTTATACTTTCCAACCGAATAAGAGGCAACAGCCATGCTGGGAGCAGGATGCCAGAGCAGAAGGGTGCAGAACGGCTGGCTCTCCCTGCACTCCCCATCCATAGGAGCACGTTTTACATAGTCCCCAGATTAGAGCTATGGCCACCCATTTTTCATAGTTTTTGGTCTTCCAGGTTTGGGCTTAAGAACTTAATACATCCTTCCTGAGTTTGAATTGTTTCTTTCTTTCATGTTTTGCTTTTCTTTGAAATGAAGGCACAGGATGCTGCTGCTCGTGGAGGAGTCTGTTTCTGAGAGAAGAAAGAGCAAAAGCACAATAATCTGTGTCTGTTGTTTGTGTGGTGTCTCTACATGTGCACCTTTTGACTCTGTCTGTCCCTTTTCCTCAGGGAACACTGAAGGAGCACTTCAAAAAGTGTGACAGTGGTTTTGACCACATCCTTGAATCCTTAAAGCAAAGCTTTTTGGCATTTGGCAAGAAAAAAACAGACACGTATGAGGTAAGAAATAAGTAAGAAAGTAAGAACGAGATATTACTTAGGAAATCACTAAAACTAGTCCTTGAACCTCTGGATTGCACAGTATTTCAGCATTAATCCAAACTATATTTTTGTCTGTTGTTAAAAAGGCTTTTAAAGATCTAATGGTCTCGGTCCAGTTCCTCTATCTGACAGAGTTGGATATCTTCCTCACTGTGACAGCTAGGACCTTCCTGTAATCCCAGCAGAGAAACCAACAAGTGAAGAAATGTGGAAACTGAATGTACCTCCCACATACAGAGCGGGAGCATTGGGCCATCTCTGATCCTACCACTGCCCCAATGCCATTATATTGTAAATCATCTCAGCTTCTAACTTGCTTCAACCTTAGCTGTAAGGAATATATATCCCTTTGGTGGACAGTGGACACAGGGAGAGGTAAAAAGTTCAGATCCCCAAAGGACTCAGTCAGTTAAATGTGCCAGGGCTTGCGAAGAACAACGTTACAGAGTAGCTAAGTTTTTTCACCTTTACAGTAGCCTAAACAATTTGTCTAGGGTCTCACAACACCCTTGAGTCTGGCTCTTCAGCAGTGAGATTGGTACCTGGGGTATCCTCTTTTGCACGCAGGCTGGATTTGCTGCTGCTACCTGTAGCATACATGTCCCCCTAAGCGCTGGACTCCCTTTCTCTTACCCTCCCGGGTCTTCAGGCTCTTTGTCAGTGACGATTTTAATTAACATTTTGAAATGTGGAAAAAGGTAATGGAACAGAAAAAATTAGGAGCTATTCGGCTGTTGTTCAGAGTCTGTCACTGGACATTATGTCACATTAGTGCTGGGGCAAGCAGGAGCTCGGTGGTGGAGTGCTGTGCCAGAGCTGTCTGTCTCTTGCTTTGTCTCTTCTGGACAGGGCTGGGGATTTCCTGTACCTTTGGACTGCAGCCTGAAACTGCTCTGATTTCAATTGCTAATGAAAATGTGGTTTCTGTGCAGCCCATCTCCCCCCAGAAATGCTGGCTCTCCCTCCCCCTTCAGGCACTGCGTGGTCTCGGCACCCGGGTTTCTCAGCAGGTAGTGGGTGGCTCAGAGATGCCCAGGTGACTTCTCCGTGCCCAGCCACAACTGTGTGCCCAAGGGTATGGCCCTGGGACGTGTCTAGTGGGGATGCTGCAGGGAGCCTGGATCTGGCTTTGTCTGTAGTCCAGGCTGTCCCCAAGCGACGTGTTTGTCAGCTTGGGGCTAAGCCGAGTGTCACTGCTGCTCTGGAGTGTGGGTGACCTCTGACTCAGCTAACTGGTCCCATTGCTTTTGGTTGGATGTCTCCACACTTACCATCAATGTTTATGTCATCCACATACGGCTTGGAGGTACCATGTGTTAGACCAGGCATTTTAAAGGGACACTTAAGCAGAGAAACGGTCCACCCATCTGCATGGACCCTATATCCCCTGTCTACACTGGGCAGAGTCCTATAGGTATGGTCTGGTCCTTGTTCAGTAATGGGAAGTTAATTTGGTCTTCTTTGCTCTGGAACAGGCCCTTGTCAAGGCTGTCAATGTCATCATTATTACAGAATATGTGCAGGCTCTCCTGACCACTTCCAGGAAACCATCTTCTGTGCAGAGGAGGAGGATTGTCAGCAAGATAGAAGACGATCATAGGATGCTGCAAACCATCTTTAAAGAGTGCTTAGTAAGTCTTTGATACGGTTACGGTTTTGCTCTCTGTCATCAAGAACAGTACCAGCAGGGAAAGAGGCTTTGAAAGCAACAGAAAAGCTTAAGAGGTCTTACCACAGAGGTATCCAGCTTCACAGAAATGACAGTCATCAAATGTGCTGACGGCCCTTCTGATCTGCCAGAAGCTGTTAGTTTATAGCTTTGCAATGTGTGACTAGAGGAGGCAAGATTCACACTCCTGCCACTGAAATAAGAATGAGGCATGATCCTCTGAGTTGGTAAGACAGCTCCAAAGCTGTCAGCTCCCCCAGGCAAGCCTTTGGTACATGGCATGGGGGTGCAGAAGAGGAAAAGCTGTGTCCCTCCCAGTGCTTTCCCTTGAGCCTCTGCGCTGATGAACCAAATCAGCTGCTCCACATCTTGCAGGGCTTCACCTTCTCCGTGGATTGCCCGGTAAGCTGTTCCTCCTTGGACATGGGGTATGCGTTGTTACCCCTCCGTCCGGCCTCCTCCCTCCCCGCAGGCCCTTCCCAGCCCCTCAGAGCTGGGCTGATGGCTGCGTGAGCCATTTCCCGGCGCTGCAGTATTTCCTCGTGGGCGGAAACGTGCCGATGCTGTTGTGGTTGGTGACAGTTGCAGGGAGGAATGAGCCTTCCTGCGGGGGTAAACGCCTCACACCATTAGGAGGTAAAGATGCCTTGCAAAAGGGATAGATTGGGTGTAAAAGCAGAGCCACACCTCTGAAAAAAAACTTGTGGAAAAATGCAAGGTCTGATTTGCAGAAGCAACTTCGGAAGCTTAAAAAGCTTCTTCGCTTAATTCATGATCTGGTGTAGTTGGCAGTGCTGCACATGGCATCTGCGGATGCCACCAGGCTGTCACATGGGTCCCTTGATTGCCCAAGGGCAAGGACTGCAGTGCCAGCAGCATCCCCTCCTGTGGCCACTCCAGCCAGAGAATCGCTGCCGTGCAATGGCCCCTGGCACAGCTCTTTTGCAAATGCAGGCTCAGAGCACCCAGGCATAGCACTTCGTGAGAGGCCAGACGGAGCATTGATTACAAAGCTCGTTTGGTAACAGGACTCAGATGTGACACAGCAGATAAAAAGCCTCAGCTTTATTGGTTTTAATAATTTCACAAATTCTGAGTCATTCTCACAACTTGTGAATTTAAGTGCTAGGGACTGGAAATCTATTTCTTCTAGACAAGCCCCCTGCAAGTCATTTGTCAGCAATTCCGACTTTGTCCAAAGAATAAAATGATTATCTGTAGCCTCCTCTAAAAACCTCTCAGACCCATTACAATTAATGCATTAGTTTCATGGTGGAAAGCTGAAAGCTGGCAGTGCTTTTAGCTGAAGACCCACCTCTCCTGGAGTGATCAATCACAGACAAGTCAATGCTTTGAGCACTCCAGCCATTGGGAATAGCAGGAGGATTCTCTAATCTTAACTCTGAAGTTTACCAGTAATGCTGTGCTCAGCATTAGCTTTGGATGTAATGTGCAAGGAAAGCTGGTTTTATAGTGTAAAGGAGATACAGGAAATCTAATTATGTACTAAAACCCTACATTCAGCTTGGGTGAAAAAAGTCTGCATCTAGTTAGCACTGTTTCCCTTGCGTCCCCAGTCTGTTTGCTTTCTTATTGATGTGGGAGCACCGAAAACCTCGGGGAGGAAATGCATAAGCAATTTGCAGGGGACAGCCTGATACTCAGTCAAATGAGGTACACGGTTATGCATGCAAAATATGTACTCTGCTGCAGACTGAATTTATCGTGCAGTTGCTGCGCAGGCTGCACCTGCTCCCTGCCCTGCTTTGCCCTCTCTTCAGGCTCTGCCTTCCCCTCCGTCCTTGCAGCACATTAGGAAATACCTTGCTTCTCTCCTAAGAGCAGTACTTGTCAAAGGCACTTAAGCACTGCTGACAAGACACCTCTTTTTTGTCCTTTTAGATTGCAGGCTGTTTACCTCTGACCTTGCCTGCCTGTATAGCCCTTAACTAAATCTGACACCTTCAAATTAATTAGCATTTTGTAATAGTGAGCTTGCCAAGTATGAAGCCTGACAGTATTGGTGCGTTAGGAGCTGAGTACAGCTTGTGTGCTGTGCAGAGCTAGACATGCTGTTTGTCTGCACTGCGGAGGAAGAGAGAGAAGGCTGTCTTCAAATATTACTATTATTTTTAATTTATGTTCAATGCGGAGGTGAGCTGCACCGAGAATGCAGCCTGCTGTTTCTAATGCCCCGTGGAGATCAGGGGAACCTGGGCTCCTCCTGCCCCACTTTGGCAGCCCATTCTCCAGGTTTGCTTTGTCACACAGTCTCTGTTGACGTGATGGCATCAATAATTCAGAGAAGCAATTTAATCACATTACTGCACCGATGAAACACGCGAGCAAGACCTGAACCTCTCTCTGAAATTCATCTGCATTCTGCTTCCTCCGGCTTTGCTAAAAATGCTGTGTGTTTCTGGATGAGGCTTTCTTCTTCTGTGTGCTCTAGTTCAGAAGGAGCTGACCACACACAGCATCTACCAGCCATGTCATATCCTCTACAGTCCCCAGCCCTGCTTACTGTTTTTTCTGTTTTTCTGTTAGAGGATCCATGTCCCCTCATCCTCTCCCCAGGGTTGCTTTTCTGTCCCTGGGCTTGCTTCAGGACAGCAGAAACGCCATCATGTCTGGCCAACAGAGCTTGTTTTCACATAGGTACAGGGCTGTGCTTACCTCTGGAAGGAAACCACTTCCCAGAGGTTGAAATGGCCTCAAGAGGACAGTCGAGGTAGGGAAAATGAGGTACATTTGCTCTCTTTGTCAAGGGAAATGCAGGAGGGGATTCTGCGCTGCTGAAGGTAGTCTCCCAGCCGCCCTGGAAGCAGTCTGTGGTTACACCCCATTTCCTTTTCTCCTACCCTGGAGGGAAAACAGGCTCCTATATATACACAGACAGTCCTGCAAAGCTCCTAACCCACACAGTGAGATCCCCAGTCTGATACGAGTCCAGCTCTTAATGTTGCGTGCTGCTTCCCTTGCCCTGAACACAGCTTTGCTTCTCTTCCCAGGGTCCTGCAGCTGGTCCCCTTAAGGATCCTATAAAAGCAATTTTAGGACTTATTCAAACTTCTGATGCTGAGGGGATGAAAATAGCCCTTCTGCCCATTCTCAAAGAATTTCCTGATCTAAGGTAAGGTCTTTTATTGGTTTGACTTCTGTAGTTTCTTAACTGATTACTTGCCACCAGAAGACCTATAGCAGTATTAGTCCTGCAATAATTTCTTTTTGCAGCATGCTGGGCTAGGCACAATGCTTACCTTTGAATGCATTCGATGCTGCCTATTTGCACGTGCTGATTAATGTGATTTAGAGCTTTGCCGGACATTAACCAATGGAGTTGAGGTGTCCTTCTGTAAAGGTGAAGGATGGATGAAATGGCCGACAACAAAGCAGGAACGCTGTGGAAAAATACTACCTGAATGGACAATTTACAGGCACATGTATCCCAAACGTAGGTTTCAAGAACATCCTTAACTCGGGCATTTCATAACTTCCAAGCGCTTGGCTTTTGGCTTTAACACTTCACCAGTCTTTTCTATGTATAGCTATTTCCACAAAATCCTAGGTGTGTTCAGCAAGAATATACACTTCCATTTCTCACAGGAAGCTGTTAACAGAAATGAAACCCAACTTTTATTAGGAAGGTGAGATCTCAGCTAACTGCATTTGTTCCAAAGTCTGTGGTTTATTACATCCATCTTTTGTTCTGATGGCTTGTGCTAGTGACGGCATTTTTCCAAGTTAACATGATTACAGTGTAGAGCTCTGTCACAGGATGCTGTGAAGGCCAAAAGTGTGAATAGCTGCAAATGGGGAGCAGGCAATTTGTGGTAGATAATTGTTTCAGTGCCTATTCAACATGACAGTCATGATATAACCCCCAGCAAAGGAAGTCCCTAACCTGCAGACTGACAGAAGCGGGGGGGGGGGGGGAGGAGACAGACAAAGAGAGATCATGTTATGCTTTATCTGGCTTCTATATTCTTTTCCTAAGCTTTTGTTACTTTTGAAGATGCTATTGAGCTAAAAAGTTGCTTATCTGATACAGCATAGCAATTCTTATTATCTTACTATATATACACACACATATAAAAATAGTAATATATATATAAAACTATGTATTTTTATATATATATATATATAGTATAGGACTTGGGCATAGGAAGTACTCAACAGAATATTATTTTGATCCAGATCTCAGAGGAGGTCATCCTGGTGTGAGTAGATGCACTGTTCTTGATTTCAGCAGATTCCCATATGTTTAAAACTCTTTGGCTTGGATACATTTGCCCTGTTTGTTAATCAGACTAATATGTTGTGGCCCTGCTCAGCGAAGCAATGCTATGTAGAACAAAAATCCTATAGCCTTCCAGATGAACAAGAAGTAATTCTATTTGAGGGGAGAAAAGATATCAAAAATGCTTCCAAATGGTCAAATGCAGAGTTACCTGAAGCCTATTGTGGTGGATACAGATCTTTTTCTAGGAGAAACCCGAGGTGAAGATTTCCACAGTTTTACGAGGATGCTGTGTGCACTGGGCTTGGGACCCATGAGCTCAGCCGTTTCCCACACAGCTCTTGTGATACAGCCTCCTCCTTGCTAGGTGGCCAGAGGGTGTTGAAAAGCAGCTCAGCAGCTTCCAAGCCTTGGTCTGGCCCAGCAAAACTGAGGGCTAGGAAGCAAGCTTTCTGCCTCAACTCTTTCACTGACCTGCCCTCTTATCCTTTTGGAAAGGAAGGAGCATCTGAGTGCAGTGCTGGACATCAAGGACTCGCTCAGCCAAGAAGACAGAACTGCTCTCTTGAAGGCATTTCACGATAACTGCAGGGAATCAGAAACAGAAGCAAACTTGCTTTTTGCAGATATAGAAGTAAAACCTAGAAAGTATGGACTCTGTGGCTGCTTCTGCTGTTAGCAAAGGTGGGTGTGGGTGTGAGTGTGCTTGTGTGTAACGTGCGTACCTGCACAGGCATAGGCATGCCTGCTTTCAGGGAGGTGGAACAAGTATGGCTGTAGCATCACCTCCCCGAGGTCGTCGTTGCTGTATACGCCGGTTCTACTTCCCTCTCTCCACCTGCAATTTTCCACATCATGAAGCATGGTGTTGTAGGCAGTGCAGGGCGCTAATGCTTAGATGTGTGATTCAGGTTACTGCAGGGACAAAGGAGAAGACAGGGCTCTTCCTCCCTGCCCTTCGCTCCTGTCTGTGTGTCCCTGCAGCTGCCTCGCCGCAGCACCCTCTCCCTCCCAGCTCTTACCATGTGTGCATGGGCAGGGGCTCCCAGGCAAGTGCCGCTGCCTCCTGGCAGGGCAGGCTGAGGGGTTTTCTCCTGCATGGTCCCCTTGCTCTCCTGGTGCAGAGGGGAGAGGTATGTCAGCCCCACTGCCGCTCCCCTCCGTGAGAGCCGTATTAATGAAACCGGGGTGGGCCTGCCCAGGTGGCTGAGCGTGCCCCCTCCGCGCGGCAGCAGCAGCTGGTGGCAGAAGGGAGGAGGGATAAAAGTCAGAGGGATGACTGTCACTGTAATGTCTTAAATCCCCTTGGTGTGAATTGCCAGGGCTCATCTAGAGCACCTGCAATCTCCTTTCAGTTTCCCTGAGTGATTCCTTCACAGTCACAGATTGGGGATTTTGGGGGGTAAGCTGCAGCAGCTCTTGAAGCTAAGCAGGTCCTCATGGTTTAAAAATACTTCTTAGTGGAGAACATGCAGCTGTTTCCTTCACTTTAAATAATCTGCAACTTCTTTTTGTCCGAATTTGTCCAGCCCCAGCTCAGAGCCAGAGAATTTTGTTTTATCTTTGCCAGGCCAGAGCCCTCGGCTATCAGAAATAGTCTCCCTTAGTTAATATTTACAGATTGTCATCAGTTACCTTCTTTTGGATAAGCTGAATAGACTGTGTGTCTCAGGTTGAGAAGCACAGTTTCTTTCTACCTCCTCCTCCACTCTCCAGTGTCACCGTTTATTTATAGCTCCCCATATTAGCAGATCAGGGATGAGTTACGCAGGGCTCTGACCTGGGGCCTCCAGGCACACGCAGACAGCAGGCTACCCTGTTAGCAGGGAGAGAAAGCAATTAAAGAAACAATTAATAAGCACACAAACTTTCCCTTCCTAATGAAAACTGATTCTGATATAATGAACTGGCTATCAGCCACCCACTTTTATATCCTCCTTTAAAGAAATTATGCATGGCACCGCCTTCGCTTTAGAAAAGATATTCAGGAACATGTTTTTAAAACACAGTAAGTCACTTAGTCTCCTCTTTGCTGAAATCCCCTGGGTAAATAGGCTCCCAGATCCCAGAAGACCTGGCTGTGCCTGCAGTGCACGCGTGCAGCACAGGTTGGTAGTCTCACCTGAGCGCGGGGGAGCAGTAACGGTGAAGTCCGTGTTGGGATGTGCTCAAAGGGAGGTCACCTTCCTCCTTCATCCCAGCCCCGCGATTTTGCTGCCGTGTGCTGGGGTGTGACCTGCAGGTACATTGGGAACCATCTGCTTTCTCCCAGTCAGGAAGGCAATAGTTGTGCTTATTTGTCCCTTCTGTATGCGGAGGTGGGAGAACTTTGGAAAAGTGTTATCTTTGGTTGTTTGATGTTAGCATGAAATGACCTCCCAGAAGAGGAGTGAGCAGATTTGGCTGGAGTGGGCAGGGAGCAGCAAGGGTGCTGCCCACAGCTGTGGGCCCATGGATTGCGTTAGCCAGAGTAGCCCGGGAACTGGAGATTTTCAGCAGGTAAATGTCGATACTCCTTCATGCAAGAGTCTGTGTATAGGAAGGATGTTTTTGCTGTTTGACTCTTGCACGTGTTCTGATGAGTGCTATTTAATTACCCAGCTTTTTTCTTGCTTTCCCTTAGGGCTGCTGTGAGAAACGTGAGGTCTTGCTCCCACGTGGCAGTGTCTGCAATCACAGCTTCTTGAAAGCTTCAGGGACCCGTGCAGCCGGATGCACACAGAAGCCTGACAGCTATGGAAGACACAATTCCTGCACTTTTGCAGGAAAACCACGTGGTCCAAATCCTAATCTTCTATGCAAAGTCCAGATGGAAGACGAATGGGATATGGCAGAAAGACACTCCTTCAAAATTTCCTAGAGATTGCCGCTTAGCTGAGTCCTGCTGGTTATTCCCACAATGTGGCGTGGTGGTGTGTCGAGGAGGAGGAAGGTTCTCCCTCACCAAATTTCTCTGTTTCCATCCCTTGTTTCATGCAATCTCACATGAAACCAGGGACTGCTGCACCACATGGTGTCCTAGCAGATGCCATGGCATCGCAACCTGCCCCAGAGACCCAGGACCCTCCGTTAGGGAATCCTGCCTAGCCCATAGTGCCAGAGGTGCCTGCGGGTTTGGGAGCCTGGATCCACCCCCTGAAGCCTGACCTGCAGCAGGAGGGGTGCAGACAGAGCTGCCTCTTCCCTCGCTCCCCACACACGAAGGCTGTGGCCCGCTTTGGGGGCAGCCTGCCATGGTGCCGGCTGTGGGACGGGGAGCTCTTCCCCTACGAGTTTTACAGCTGGCTCTGGAGCAGAGTCTTGCATTCATTTTTATACCTCAGTTACTGGAAATTTCCTCTTGGAGAGGGAGGGGAAAGCCTCATGGGAAGCAGGCAGTGAAAGGAGCTGTTTGTCCCAGCCTCCGGGCAAGGTCTGTGCTGTTTTCAGATGTAAATAGGCAGTTCCTATTAGGAAAACACTGACTTTTCTTCCCGGTTATCTATGGACTGGTCACAGCCTCCTAGCTGGATTGCGTTCAAGGCCCTCCTTTGCTATTGTGTTAATATAGGCCATTACTGCTCCTCTCTGGCCATGTAAACAAGCAAAAAAGGCTCTACTACCTCAGACGTGCCAGTGCTTTTCTGAGGGGCCATTCTCCCTCGAATCTGCTTCCCTAACAAGAAAAGGGGCAAATTTGTGCGTAACCCATCAACGTGCAAGGTGGGGGACGTGTCAGGCCCTGGGACCCTGGGAAAGCGCAGACTCAGGTGGGTGCTGCCACGCTCTGCAGAGCTGTGCTGTCACCCCAGGGACGCGGGTGTCCCAGCTCAGGGGCAGCTTGTCTGCCCAGGGCCCTTCGTGCAGACGGGGTCCTGTGAGCTTCACAGGAGCCGGAGCAGGTTTATAATTGTCATAAGCTTTGCTCCTGGCACAGCACTGAGCGTGGAGCGAGTGGCAGAGAAGCGGGAAGGAACAGGCTGCTCCATCTCCAGGGAGTCCTCTGTGGGCGTTCGGGGCACCATGAGACCTCGGCATCGTTACGCTCTGTCCTTTGCATCGTTAAAGGGCAGCCAGAGTGTCCTGTGGCCTGCCTGCCCTTCCTGACCGCACTTCAAAGTGCTTCAAAGCCCCCGCTCCTGTGTCCCTTGCATTTTATAGCTGTCCATTGCAGCTTCGGTGAGACCTTTCCCGGGACGTGGGGAGGCTGGGGGAGCTGCAGCCTGGCCGGGTGGGTGCTGGTCAGGCTGTGGTGATGGGTGGATGCCTGCCCTCCAAAGGGTGCTAGCCCTGCTGGGCACACTGGGCCAGTCACCTTCCCCTCCTGCCTAATTGCACTTTTTTTTCAAGGGCGGGAAGGGATGAGAGACCCAACTGCGACAGCAGGGTCAGAGTCAACCTCTGCCGATGGGGATATTAAGCAACGAGCCTTCCAGAGAAAATAAATAAAAACCCCTCTGACATTTCGATCACCGTCAGGCTAAAAATAATCCCACAGCACGCAGATGGCTCCTGCCACGTACATGTCGATGGCTGTGTACATCTTTGCCATTTGACATTCACAGTCAGACGAGGGTATATTCTGCTCACAAGCAGCGGCTGGGAGCTGTGGGGGTTGCCAGCCTTGCTGCTACCGACCCCACGGCTGAGATGGCTGAGGACCAGCCCCATGCCACCGCGGCTGCTGCGGTGCCTGTCCTCGCTGGGTGGGCAGGGGACGGGCAGCACCTTTGCTCTGTGTGTGTGTGTGCAGAGAAGCACTGCTTTCAATGAGGTTTCTTAGTGTCAAGTTTCTCCACCCTGTGCGTAGCATCCACTCATGGACAGGGCAAATAAAGACTTGAATTTGTCCATGAGATTTAGTGCTGGTGGCACATGCAAGGTTTTCCAGAGCTGGGAGGCACGGGGATGTTGGCCAGGATGGGGATGGGGGGTGATGGGGAGAGGCCGCCTGGCGTGGAGGCAGGTGGTGTGGGAGGGATGTCCTCGGCCACCTGCAAGTCGCCTGGGGAGAGCAGATGGTATGTGGGGAGGCTCCGGGGGGCTCCCCGGGAGGAGAGGCAGGGGCAGGGGGGATGCTGGGTCACTATCTGGGGCTATCTGGGGTGGTCAGGGAGGGGAGGAAGGCTGTGGGGAAGGGGAGTGAGGGATTTCCCTTGTCTGGGGGGAATTCTAGTCCGCTTTGCCATGTGCCCTGACCTTCTCAAGTGACCCAGCCTCCTCCTTTCCAGCCTTCACCCTAGGCTCGGGTTAAAGCGCTCTGGTGGGATTTGTGCTGTGCTCTGCGGAGGGCTGGGAAGCAGGATCACACTCAAGATCCTTCAGCAGGATTATCTCATGGCCTCGGGACGCGGGCAGGGGCAGCACTGCCCTTGCCGTCAGCCTGCCAGGGCCACCATGGAGCCACAATGAGCATCTCCCACTTGCCCTCCTGTCCAGCAGCGCCCACAGCAGCTCCACCGCCACGAGCAGGACAGGATCGCTCAGAGCTCAGCGCCCAGAGGCTCTCTGCACAAAGACCCTCTCCCACTCCCTCTGCACCCAAGGTTTCACGAGGATCCCCTTGATCCTCATGGTCATGCCACTGCCATGATCCTCGTGGTCATGCCTTAGTGGTCATGCCACTGCCATGCTCACCCATCACCCGGACGTGCCAGCCCTGGGGACGTGGGCAGCAGGCAGTGACACACTGCTCCTCGTGGTTTGATGCTCTGGCTTTTTTGGGAGCTGCTCTCCGTCCATCGCCTCTCTGGCTCTGCACTGGGCTGACAGGTTGTGTGGTGAGCGGCGATTTGTCACCTGTGTCCCCCACATTGCTCGGGGCTGGGGTTTGGCTGCGCACTTTGAAGTGCTGCAGAGCCTCACCAGCCACCCCTGTCATTTGAGCTCCTGTCCCCGAGGGTCACCTTCAGTGCTGGATGCTGAAGACAGTGGAAAACAGATGCTCCTTAATTATGCTGCAAGCTCTGAGGAAAGACCTGACATTTGCTGCCATGCCACCTGTGCTTCCCCGGTTTACTTAGTGGCTTTGCCAAGGATATGTGACAGTGAAGGGAGGGCTTGATGGTGAAAAAATAGGTAATACTGAGGATTTGGGACACGCTGACTTCTGTTCCGTAGCAAATGTGCATGAGGAGAATCAATCCCTAAACCCATGAGACCTCAGAGAGGGCAAGCCACTTGCCGATTGCAAAATGATATAGCAAATTGTGTTTTATTCCCTTTCCTTCTCCTTCCCAAGAAGAGGCTGTCGAGGCTGAGAAACTCATACATTGATCCGCATATTAACCGGAATAACTTGCGTGCACCTTTGCGGCTTTTGTCTCCAGCCCCGGGCTCTGCCAGCACCCCGCTGGGCGGCGATGCCCGACCCACGGGTGGGGACGGGTGCGTGCGTGGGATCGGCAGCACGGCAAAAGCCACCACGGGTAATTCCCTCACAGGGACACACCCCAGCCCATCGCTGAAGATGTGATTTTAAGGCTTAAATATCTGCCTTTACCCCAGCACCCCATGGTCCGTGTGGGAAGGAGGAGAAGGAGGCACCGGCATGGCTGAGGTCTCTTGCTCTGCACCAAGGGCTGGGCTGGGTCCCCCCAGTTTCCCCCAGTGGCCCTGGGGACACCCTGGGCTGGGAAGCGTACGCCCCTGGTGCCATCTAGTGGCACTGGGACACGGAAATGGCCGTGGGTCTTTTATATTTATTATTTGTATTATTATGATGGGGTATTACAGGGGTAGATACCTGCGTGGCATATCAATTGCATGAGCTGTGAGTGGCCCCTTACCGGGAATTCTGGTGTAAAGCAGGATGCACAGAGCATGTAGATATTTCTGCCAGCCAAATAACCGGCAGTTTTGTGGGAAGATTGCGAAAGACAGCGATGAGCAGAACTGTCAGGATGTGTCCTGTGCTTTATAAAAACAGCTGGAGCTTGTGAGTGCACAGAGGAGAGGTCGAGAGACAGCGCTGCAGAGCTAGGGCCCAGGGAACTGATTTCTTCCCTCTCCATAGCAGTCGGGGCTCCTGCTGCAGTGAAGGGCTTTAGGATGAGGTTTTAGTTGGCTTAATCTGACCTAAGGCCATATTGGTACCAGAAGATGGGTTCCTGCCATCACCCTCGGGTGCCTCCCCACCACCTCCATTGCATTGGCTCTAGGAGTCGGCTCCACTTCTGTGACAGCAAATTAACAGCCAAAATAAATAGTTCTCCATGGGTTTGCCTCTCCCTTTTCCTTCTCAGGGGCTCTGGGGCAGTTACCTCTCTCCGAGCTCCAGCTGCCAGCTCCACACCTAACTCTCCTATCCCCTCTTGCCATCCCAAAGCCTGCGGTTTTCAGCCTGTTCCCAGCCGCTCTCCCCGAGCTGCCCCCTTGCCCATGCCAGACACGGAGCCGTTCCCTTGCTGGCAGTTTGGTTGCAGCCGGTTCACGCAGCCTGTGCGGGGCCATTGCATACTGCCCAGACAGGCTGTTCTAAAAGGAATGCCAGGCTGCCAGCATTTAAAATAAATGGGCTGGGTTTAGAACAGCTGCTGGGAAAACCCCTGTGTTTCAGGGCTGGGACAAAGTATTTGCAATGGCTTTTGCAAGAGCAGACTGTCTGGAGCAGTTTGTTATAAATCCTTGCAGGATTTTGGAAAAATGTAAAGCAAATCTTAGTTCACAGATGAGTATCAGATTTTTTTTCCTTCACTGGATGGTACCCTCCGAACTTCACACTGATCTTTTGTGCCTAACAAAACCAGCTTGTGCTATGCCAAATGATGTCATTTTATTCCCCCCAGACTGCCCAGTGCTGGGAAAGATTTGAATCTCCATTCCCAGACACTAGCTGTGGCTCCTGTGGTCTGTGGCCAATTTTGCTTGCCACTGGCCAGGATCTGTGAGTGTCTGCTGGGGTCTCATCCAGCATGAACCAAACTTCGGAGGGAGAGCTGGGTCTGGCCAGGGCAAGGATGAGCCAACGCTGAGGTGTTGCAGCCCAGAAAGGAGCTGGGGTGGCCGCTGGCTCTTCTAAACACGAGCTCTTCATTAAAGCCCTGTGGAGGGAGGAGCACTTCTGTGCCCCGGGGCTGAGGGCTGTGCTCTGCCTGCTGTGAAGCACCCATGCAAAGACCAGCGTGGAGAAAGCTTTGGTGTTGCTCAAGCCTGCATTTTGCAGTCCTGCCACATCTGTCAGTGGCCTCACCCTTGCTGCACTGGTGACAACATAACAGCAGTGGCCTGGAGTGGGTGGCAGCACCCATCTGTGCCTGCAGCTCTGGGCTGCGTGCAGCTCTGGGCTGCGGCCACCCCAGGGCACCCTTGCCCCCCCCCCATCTGAGCTGCTCCTTGCACCCTCAGGTCTCCCTGCTGCGGCTTCAGGCAGGGGCTGGTTTGGAGGTGGTCTGTCCGTGGAGCCGGGGAGGCTGGGGGCTGCTGTGGAGATGACGACGGTGTTGGGCCCGAGGCCAAGGCACACGCTGCGATGGGCAGGACGCAGCCACAACTGCAGCACTCATCTGCAGCTCAGTCCTGCACAGGGTGGGGGGACAGGAAGGGGCCGATCCCCAGCTGTGGCGATCGTGACCCCTCTCCTCCGCACTGTGACCTGCCTGTCTGGAGAGACGACTCGGGCAATTGCTGCTCGGGTAGCTGGACATCTCCTGACCTCACTGCCGGTTTGTACCCCTGAGCGTGCACTGGCAGCACAGAGCCTCTGCTGGGGCCGGCTCAGCCAATGACTCAGGTGGTGATGGCCGCAGGGGCCTTATCGTACCGTGTTTCATGACCCTTTCATGATGAACCATCTTTTGCAGCTTGTCCAGGTGCCTGGGATGCAGCCCCAGGCTGGCTGCCAGGACACACAGGTGATGGGCTCTGCCGGTTCTCCTTCAGAGCAGCAGCACGAAGGGAATTGCAAAGACAGAGACCTCCCCCTGCCAAGGTGCGACCCTGGGCCGGGGGGGCTGCAACCTCCCCTCCCTTAAATTAATTTCAGCTGTTAATAAGGTCTGGTTTTACCCCTTGACCCCGCACCAGCAGGCTCCTGGCAGAGGGGCTGCTCTCGGGCGGACCCCAGCCACAGCGCTGCGTGTAGTCACCTCCTCCCCCCAAAAGCGAGGAGGTCTCGTTGCCCCAGCCTGAAGCCAAGCTGCGGTCCCCCCCCTCGGATGCCTTTTTCCTTTGCTGGTGGGGCGCCCGTGTGAGGCTGGGACCCGCCGCTAGATGGGGGTAAAACCTGCGGGAAGGCCCGCAGCGGCGCGCCGCGGCGGGGCAGGGCCCACGCGTGGGGCCGGCGGGGCGGCGGCCGTGCGTGGGCTGGGTCCCCCGGGCCCGGCTGAGGGGCTGTGCCCCGTGGAGGGCGGCGTGGGAGGGATGCCCGGCACCCCGGGGGGATGCTGGGGGCCTGCGGCCGCTTCCCTGCCTGCCCTTCGCTGGGGGGACCCGTCCCTGCGTGCAGGGGACAGCAGGCGCGGTCGGTGTGGGGGTTCCTCCTTCGTGCCCAGTGCCAGGCTGACTCTCGTCCCATTGCTAACTGGTATCTGTTCTTCTTGAGGCCAGCCCCACCGTCTTCCAGCTTAAAAACGCAGGAGAGCAGCGCTGGACTCACTTGCAGGGGCAAATCCGCCTGCTGTTTGGAGCGCTGCAAGTCCGAGACACGCTTGGGTCCTGCCCAAACACCCCGTGCGGGCCCTGGGGTGGGCTCCCCGGTCCCCCAGCCCTGGGGGGCCGCAGAGCCCCCCGCCGGCAGGCTCACCCCGCTCTCTGCTGCCAGGGTAACACGGAGCAGGGCTCAGCACTGGGAGCAGCTCTGCGCTGTGGCAGAGGGGCCATTGCGTATGTGCTTCCCTCTCCCATCATGCTTGAGCTTATGTCTCCTGTAAAACCCCCACCATCTCGCTTCTCTTTCCTCCCTGGGACCTGAGCCATGGCAAAAGCGCTGTGCCAGGTCCATCGCCATCCTGGCCCTGCCCAGTGGCCAAATCCCACCTGATCCCAGAGGCTTCCCGGCTGGAGCCTGTTCCTTCCCTGCCCTGGGGAAAGCCCTGCAGCCAAGCTCCCCTGCCACAGTAGGGTTTGCTCATCCCGGGGCTGCGGCTGTCCTGGCTGTCTCTTGGCCACGGCTCAGCCCTGTGCCCAGTGCACAGCACTTGCTGCTGGTGCTTCAGTCCTGGGGAGGTCCCGTAGCAGGAGTCTGCACTGCAAAGGGAGAAACACCATGAGAAACAGGGTGCACTAAGTTGAAGCCCAAACCTGTGGTGGTTTCTTTATAGAGGCTGTCCCTGGCTGGTGGGAATGTAACAGGGAGCTTCCTGCTCTGTTTTATGTCCCGCATGGTCATTGGTAACCAACCCTGTCAGCAGCTCCTTCTTGGCTCCTTCTTAAACAAAACAGGCCCAGGCAGGTGGAGCTCAGGCTACGAGATCATAATTAAAAATAGTCACGACAGAGATGTTTTTGTCCAGGCCGCCTGATAGCCACAGGGGCCGGGATTACTGTGTGGGCACAGTGGGAAATGTCTCTGCACATCAGACACTTGTTGTGGGGAGGGAGGAGAGGTGACAGTGACTGCAGGAGCCAAGTGCCCATGTCCTGTGGGGCAGGCGGGGGCTCGAGGGGCAGAGCTCTGGCACCGTTTCCCCTTTTGTCTGATCAAAAACCACAGCCCCAGCAGGCTGTGGTGCTGCCGGCAAACCTTGTGCATTCACAATATATGAGGAAGCCTTGAGAGAGTGATTTCCCAAGAGTGATTGGGGAAGAGCTGCCATCACGCAATCAGGGCTTGGGATCAAAGCCAGCGTGGAGCTGAATTTCCCTGAAGACAGTCTAGCCTTGCCTTGCCTTGTCTTGCCTTGCCTTCCCTTCCCATCCCTTCCGATCCCCTCCTTTCCTTCCCCCTATTGCATTTCTTTCTAGAAGCATTTTTTACCTGCCAACATCTTGTCTAGCCCCACTGTTTTTCCTAAATTAAGCTATGTTATTTCCTTCAGTGCTTACTCAGACATCACGTTTCTGGACTGTCAGTCATTCTCTCTCTTTTCTTTTGGACTCTGGAGTGCCAAGAGTGGACTCTGTGCAGTAGCCAAGCTCTGACAATGACAGCTGGAGCAGGGGAGTTTCTTTCCGTGTTGCCCAGGTGTCATTCCTTTTTGCAAGTCCCAGCTAGAGGTTTCCTTTTTCACAGCAATGTGTTGACACAGCCCATTCATGACCCTTCATTACTCCAGAGCATTCGGGTTTTTGCAGAGTTATTACTGAATGGGCAACTTCTCCCTGTGTTTGTGCAGTTGTTTACTTCTGTGTCATTGCCATATGCTCCTCTTGTTCTCGTTGAATTGCATCCTATTGATTTTTTTTTTTTTTCTAGATAACTGCAAGATCAGATCCTGTCCCCTATCCCTGGCCACCACGCTTGCAGTCCCTGAAGCTCTCGTGAGCATCCTCTGTGTTTCAGCATCCAAATCATTAACGAGCCCGGCTCAGACCAGACTCCTGTGGACTCACACTCAACACCCCGTGCAGTTGTGCTCTGATCATGAACCTCCAGCCAGTTTTGTGTCTGCCTCCCAGGAGCTTTGCAAGAGCAGACCCCCAGCCTGAGGTCTGTATGCCAGGAGAGATGTGCCATGATTCCCAGACCTGCGCCAAGCCACAGCCAGCAGTGACACCCCTCCTGCTCCGCTGCCTCATCCCTGCTGCCGCTGTCAGGAGCAGTGCTTGGCACTGGCAGGGACCACGGCCCCTACCTTGCTTATTTACACAAATGGTACCTGAGACAGTGTCAAAAACCTTACTAAATTCCCAACATCTGCAGCTGCTCTGCTCTCAGGGAGGGGAAACTTCTGCCATGGAGGGAAAGCAAGTAGATTTATGCAGAATGAATTTGATTAAAACAGTCTTGGTGTATTGCCTTGGTATCATTCTCATGCTTAAAGCTCTTTAATTCTACCAATATTTTTCCAGGAAATAACCCCAGAGCTTATTCCTCCCCCTCTTTTAAGATCAGCACTGCTTGACCTTGCCCAGGGAGCCACCTCCCTCTTGGCCATCGTGGTGGATGGCTGGGAGATGGCTTTGACCGATTTTCCAAACACACTGTGCTGGGACAAGGTAGGGGGATGAAATCCGCCTCTGGAAGCCTCCAGTTTATTTAGGCTGCAGTTGGACGCACAGTTTGTTAGCATTATCTTATTTCATTTATTTTTTGGCAGCGTCGTTGGCGTAAGCAGCCCCCACTGCATGTCCCCCCCTGGCGCTAGTGCGGCTGTGGGGGGCTGAGGAGGGGGCAGTGGTGATGGGGGGTGACAGGGGCTGCTTAAGGCAAGGCTGCTGCTGGCGAGCACTTACAGTTGTGTTTCCCTGGTGCTTCTCATCCCTCGGTACCAGCATCTGCACTTTCCAGTTGCTCCCCAGATGTTTGTGCCACAGTTTTACATGAATATCCTGGAATTTGAAGAACTTGTTTTCTTTCTGTAATTTCTTCTTAAACTTCAGGGGATTAAGGAATTCACGATTCAGCTGAATTCCCATCACGCTGCACATCCTCTTTCTGCACTGGGAGATTTCTTCGTGCTTTAAATATTATTTCCTGAGGAGCTGCCTGCTTCTCTAAATTCCACTTTCCCCTTAGACTGACCTGCCCTGGTCTCTCCTGTTGCATCTGTGTCTGCTGCAACCTGCCCCCACCGTCTTCGTTTTTCCAGCTCCTCCTGTCCTGAGAATCGGTGTCTCTCTGGTCTCCCCATCCCTGGTGCCTACCTTCCTCTGCCCAGAGCCAGATCCCTTCTCCCACCCCATGAAGAAGAGGATCAGGGAAGTGGTGCTGAGCCCTGCATGCTCAGTTCAGGAGTGAGGAGCACTTCCCAAGGCATCTATGGAGGCTTAGGCTCACAAGAGGCATCCCTGGGGTTGAAGCAGGGCAGCCCACAGGTATGGCTAAGTCAAGCCTTTCTGGAAGGACAGGAGGGGCACGGTGGGGCCCTGGAAGGAAAAGGGGGTCTCTCCAAAGTAGCAGAATGGAGGGGTATAAAAGGTCTGAGAAGGAGGACAGCCCAGAGGCTGGGGGCAGCCAGACTGCCTCATGCACATGGGTGCCTTTGATGCTGCTAGCCTCTGGGGCAGCACAGGGCTGTTCTGGGAACGGGAACTACCCTAGGTGGATGAACTCCAGACAAATCTCTTCTGCAGCTGAGCTTTGGGCTGAAAAGCCTGCAGGATGCTTGGGGAGACCTCAGCACGTGGGCGCATGGCCCTGGGAAGAGCCTCCAGGCAGCAACGCTGCCTCAGTTCCCATTGTAAAACTGCAGCACTGCTGCTACCTGTCCGGCCACGTTTTGTCATGAATGTCCCAGCAGTAGAAAGGTGCAGGGGGTTTGTCTGTCCTGTCTCGCTGCAAGGCTGTGCAGGTAAACCCAGGCTGGTGTCTAGCTCGCATGTGTCCTAGTCTTCAGCAGAGGTTGAGCTGCCAAACCCTCCGGGGTTAAGGAGTGTGTTTACTATCCCTCTCCTATCCCAGCAGAGTACTGGGGTTGTATTTAAGGGCTGGCACAGCTGGAAGGATGCAGGAAAAGCAGCGATTCTCGGAAATCAGATGTGTCTCCAGGCCTCTGGAAACAGTCAAGGCATTACATAATCCCGTATTTCTGCATGCTTTAAGCACTGTGTCAAAGCAAGACTGTAACTACCAATGAAGGCAGAGCATGCCTTGAGTCATTTCGTTGGAAAAGCCATGCTCTTCCCAGAGAAGCAGCTCCTCCATCCGCAGAGAAATGACAGAGCACTGCCCTGAAGGAACAGCACTCTGGTTTCACTTAGACACCATCTGATTTCCATTTTCATAAATGCGGAGATGCTTATGTTAGCCTCAAATGTTTTGCACAGTGCTGGACTCCTATGGTTTCAGCATTGATGAAAGTCCCCTTTCGCCTCAGCTAGGATGCAGCTGGGTACTTCCCTCTTGGCCATAGGTGAGGGCTGGGGACAAGTTTCTCTGCTGGCCAGGTTCCCCCAGGGCTGCCAGGCTGCCAGCATAGGCAGGGCAGCACTGCTGCACCACCGAGGTGCTGACACTAGACGCCAACAGCAAAGGCCATCCTTGAGCCTGGGCTGACACCTCCAGCATCTCCCCAGGGCTGTGCTGGGAGCCGAAGTCAGGGGGCTTGGAGACAGGGGCAGCAGCCTGTCCTCTGACAGCTACTAGTTTTGGAAAACCACAGTTGTTGGCCACAATGATCTCCACCGAAGTCCTCCACATCTGAAAACACATACAGGAGAGAGTTGCCCCAGTAATGGACATGTTGTCAGTGAGAAGGTCCAGCTGAGGGTTCTAGACCATGTGGCCGATGAACAGAGGTTGCAGAAGCTGGGCTTGCTTAACCTGGCAAAGAGGAAGATAAAGGACAATTTGATAGTGACAGAGTCAAACTCTTCTCAGTAGTAGCTGGTGATACACCAAGGGGAAAAGGGTACAGGTTGTGGTTTGGAAAGTTTAGGTTCTACATCAGGGAAAAACTTCTTCCCTAGGAGGTGATGCAGCCCAGAGAGGTGGTGAACTCTCCACTTAGAGGTTTTCAACACTTTGCTAGGCAAAACCATGGGCTGACCCGAGCTAGTATTGGCAATGGTCCTGCTTTGAAGGGGAAGGTGGGCTGGAGGCCCAGCAGTGCCATCATCCTGTGAGCCCTGTGGCCAGGCCAAGCTTACTTACAGCTTGTCTGAGTGCTTATATGTAATGGATCACTACTTCTTACCCGCCTGAAAAGAAATAGGAGGTGAATGCTCTGTGGTCTTTGTCTGAAGGGTTGTTTTCCCAAGCATAGTGTAACAGGGAGGTTGATGGAACGGAGAGCCGGGGTGAAGAACACTCTTATCCTTCTGTAATTTTTAAATGTTGACCTATTGTACTAAGAGAAAGAGCAAACAAAGAGAGGGAAAACATGATTAAGAGTAGACTAGAGAGGTTTGCATCTCCTTGAAGTCAGCAGTCTGTTTTTTTCACCGCACACCATGCCAGGATGGGACAAGATGGGACAGCCAAAGATAAGAGCAGAGTGGAGTACGTGAATTTCCTTGTGCCACTGGTCCTTCCCAGCCTGAAGCTTGTTGGCATCGAGGACCTACATTTTTGTACTACTTCCTGGGAAGCAAGGCCTCCCAAGAGCCTGTGGCAAGGGTGGAATTTCCCACAAGGCTCTGCTTTCTCTGGGCATCGAACCAAGAAGTGATGCTTGCTCGGGATGTTTGTTCTTGTTGACATGACTGGAGCATAAACACATGTCCTAGCTGCACACAGGGATGGGAGGCAGGGCTCCAGGCTCCCATGAAACCAGAACTCCACAGTGAAAAGATTTGGGAGTTTTTGGTGAGCTAAAGTTGGCTTGAATTTATAAGTGCAGTTCCTCTCTTGTAAAGACGTTTTCTATATTTAACATAGTATATCAGCCTTGTTTTGTTTTTCTGCTGGGTGACAAGAAGAAAGTGCACAGAAGATACTTTTTGGGAGGAACTACGAGAAGACTGATTTACCAGTTTGACTTCCCAGACTGCTTTTGAGCTTGAAAATGAGCGCGGCTGAGGTTTGGCAGAGTCTGAGGGTGACCTTTCATAGAGGCACTCACTGCGTCTCCTGAACCTCTGGGCACTAAATCAAAATTATTAAAATAAACACAAAATTCAGATAGTATGGAGCAAAATGTCACAATCCACAAGCCTCAAACAGCTGGGGAGTGTGGGAGCGGGTGCAGGAAGCTGCAGGGGTCAAGCCAAACATCTCTCCAGCACAGCGTCCCCTCCCTGACAGTGGCCAGAATAGATGCCCAGGAAAAGCAGAAGGGATGGCAGAAGCATGAAGAACCCCCATGTACTCTCCCAGACACCAGCAATTTGCGGCTTACACATTTTCCAAGCCAGAGTGGTGTCTGTATTTAAGAGTCTTCGAAGTTATTTTGTTCCTCTTGCCCCCTCTCCATCCCTGTCTGGCTGCTTTCTGCATACAGCTTAGCTTTTAGCAACCACAGCATCCTGCAGCAGGAGCTGCTGCAGCCTAATTACACCCTGCGTGAAAAAAGCTTCGGTTTTCTGGTTTTGGGTCTTGCACCTACTACCTGCAACTGATACCTCTTGTGTAGGAAGAGACGGTTTTCCTCTTTCCACCCTTTCTAGTCCTCCATTATTTTGCAGACCTCCGTCCTCAGTTGTCCCATTTCCAGCCTGGAGGATCCTGTCCTGCTCACCCAGAAGCTCTGCCATGACTGCTAACCCCACGCCTCTGCTCTGGACCTTCTGCACTTCTGCTGGCACATCTTTGAGATGGAGGGACCCAGACTGTGCACAGTCCTTGAGCTGGGGCTGCCATGAGTTTGTGTTATGGCACAATTTCTTGTTCCTGATCTGTTCACTTTTTCTTCTCTTAGTAACTCTTAGCATTCAGTTTGAGATTTCTGCTCACTTTCTTGCATTAGGTGACATTTCCATAGCACTGTCTGCCCCGGGTCTCATTTGTCTCCCATTTTCCATGCAAAACAAGGATTTTGCATCCCTTTGCATAGATCTCCTCTGCCACTTGAACACCTGCTTGCTCAGCCTCATAAGGTCACTTTTACTGCCATAAGCAATTTGGTATCCTTCACAAATGATAGGGTCACCTGCCTGTCCACCCCTGCCCAGGTTCCTGCAGAGACCACAGCACAAGCCTGGATGGAAAGACACCCCTCCAATATGAAAATTGCTCCTTATTTCCCATCTCTGCTCTGTTACTCATCCCTGTGAGGACCTTCTCGCTCATCCTATTGCTTCCCATTTTCTCTCAGAGCCTTTGGCAACAGCTTGTCAAATGCCTTTTGGAAACCTCATTAGGTTACAGCAGCCACATCTCCTCTGCACTCCCTTGCTCACCCCCTCCAAGAACACCAGTGGGCTTGGGAGGTGCCATTTCTCCTTGCCGAGCAGGGCTGGCTCTTCCCCAGTGCATCACCATGAGAAAGGTGACAAAGGCTCCTGCCAGGTGCCAGTGTCACCCGACGGGAGGGGGCCAGGCTCTGTGGGTGTTATTTGGTTATTTGGCAGCACCCAAGGGCTGCCCTTGCCGCAGGGTCTGTGCCTGCAGCCACACAGACCCTGTGCAGGAGGGAGTCTGCCCTCCCCAGCCCCGGTGAGGAGCCCTTCCTGGGCATGGGGCCACGGTGCAAAGTGGGTGCAGCTGCTTCGTGCTTCTCCAGGGCCCACCCAACAGTTTTGCATTGGCTGATGCAGCACATCCTTCCCATGTGAATCTGCTGCAGAGACAGATCTGCCAGGTTTCCTAAGGCTTTTACATGTGTCTGTCTGAGTGTGTCGCACACCTCCTTTCTCCATCCCCAC
The DNA here is from genome assembly GCF_965183815.1 of Platalea leucorodia. Lineage (NCBI taxonomy): Eukaryota > Metazoa > Chordata > Aves > Pelecaniformes > Threskiornithidae > Platalea > Platalea leucorodia. The sequence continues at coordinate 12,311,823 of NC_138829.1, forward strand.
ATTACATCTGAGCTTTGTATCTCAGGGTGCATGGGTCCCTTCTTGTTGTCCCCAGGGTTTTGACTTTTGTTTCATAAGGACCACAGAGACGCAGATGGGGACATGGTGGTGAGGCTGCTGCCTTACAACAGAGATGTCTCAGCTGCGGTCTGGAGGACAGCCTGTGAGGAGAGTCCGCTGCACCCATGATGATGACCTTCCTTCCTTCTGATAACCCCGGAGGTTGCTCACTCAATTTCAAACAAACAGGATTTAAAGCTAAAGCTGGAAGTCCAGAGAGGGGGCCCTAGCTTGCAGACCCTCTTGGGAGATTTTTTTTTTTTCATTGGAAGATCAATATCTGAGGGAGGCATTGTGGCAGGCAGGAGGGGTGTCTGTGGCAGAGACACAGAGATGGAGACTACAGAAAAAACTCAAATGCTTTTCTGGGTTTACTTACTGGTAAAAACAGTCATTGTAGTTGTGATGGGGAAATGACTCAGTTGTGAGCGGGAAGGAGTGCACACATTTGGGGAAGCCGTTCATGTGACAGTCATCCTCTCCCAGCGTGCCCCAGGTGGGGCTGGCTTCTGATTGCCACTGGCTTACAGCAGCGCAAAGCCCATGGGCTCAAGGGAGGCCCTCCAGAGCAAGATGCAGACAGCTTTGGATCCAGGAAAGTGACTTAAATTGTCAGATTTCCGGGAGCCCCTGGAAACAAAATTGACCCAAAGCTGTAGAGTTTCTTCAGGTGGGTCCTGGGGGTCCAGGCAGGTGTGGAGGCGGGCAGCTGCCCTGGGGCACAGGGTGCAGTTTGGGTTATTCCCTCTGCATGTTGCCCAGCCTGACTTGGCTGATTTCTCCTTGGCCAAGGACACAATGACTTTTCTCTCTCCCTTCCTTTTTGTGCGGTAGTTAAAAACTTGCATGTTCCAGTCTGCAAAAGATAATTTACAAATGAAGTAAAACCTGTAAGGCTGTGATACCCAGCCCTCAGCCAAACTGACCCCTTGCTGGAATACACCAAAATGCTCCAGGAAGAAAATTCTGCCCCAAAACATAGTAGCTGGCAGGAGCTAACCTTTTGAAGGAAAAAGACAGTGTTTCAATACCTAATGGCCTTCCACACCCTGGTCCTTTCCCAGCACAGGCAGATTGAGTGTGTTTCCTGGCCCATGTGGCCAATTAACCCATGTTCATTGTGTTGCAGGTTCAGCTTGTGTCCGGCAGCACGGGGGGTGTCGCAGCCATCCTGGCTCAATGTGAACAGATGCAGTCAGGGAAAATAGAAAACTTGCTGTTAAATCCTGTGATATTAGTTCACTGGCTTTGCTTGAGGCCTGAGGCTTTCAGATAAAGAAGTGAAAAATGTTAAATGGGTTGAGGCAACAAATAGGGAAACTCAGAGTTATCCACCAAGCAGTCAGTGACAGTAACACAGGGAATGTACAGGGGAAGTAAGTTGTTGTGGCAAAGCTATGGGCTCATTGCCATAATGAGAGATCGCAAGCCGTTCACACTCTCTGGTTCATGTGTCCATTGTTTCTGTTACTCCCCAGATATGACTGTTTTTAAGGGTGAAGACTGGCTCTTTGGGAGCCCTCAGGCATGCAGCAGGGGGATGTAAGGCAGCAACTGTAGAAGGAAAATATTATATCTAGGTCCTTCTGCAAGGGCGGTGGGGTGTAGTTAACCATGCTGGAGCAGGAACTCTTTCAGGTTGATTCTCCATTTCACATGCAGACCCCACCATGCATCTGGTCACAGATGATGACAGAGGTGTTGGGAGGACAGGAGGTGAACAGGGACAGTGGCAATATATGGTAACAGCATCATCTGATGGAAGTCCTGGAACGACTATGGCCCAATACAACTGAAACCATCCACGTAGTGTGTGATTAAACTGGTTTATATTATTCATGGGGTCTCCATTCCTCATGCACACTGCTATCCTTGCCGCATAAGCTTTACGATAGTTAAAGAAAAAAGCAAACCGCCATTGCAAACAAAAAGCAGCTGTTAGTGGTGGCCGGGGAAGGAATGCAAGACCCAGGCATGCCCACAGCGATGCTCTCTGCCACGTCCAGCCCCCAGCAGCATGCAACACAAGGGCTTCCCAAGCCATAGCTTGCATCTTCTTGCTGGTGCCTCTTGTGTCGCAGTGCCATCAGTATTGCATAATAGATGTCAGAAGGGAGGATGGTGGGAGGCTGTTCTCCATTTCCAAACTCGCTGCCTTAGCTTGATTGAAAATCTAAGCTGGTCTTGTGGCTGAAGGGTGCACAGGGACCTTTGTGCCTGGGTTCAAGTCAGTGTCCTACTGCAAGCTCACAACATGTGGCCAAGGGCAGGTCATATCTGTGTTTCTTCTCCTGGTCTGTAAAATGCAGCACATCTCTTTTCCCTGATGTACGGAGAGAATAAATGCTCAGCACTGGGCTGTGATCCTGGACACAAGGGGCCATCTAAGTAGATGGCTGTTCCAAGGAGGAACAAGGCCAAATACCTCTTGCCCCAGTGAAACAGCAGTGTGGTTCAAGTCAGTCGGAGCATAATGTGATTTCTGTAGGGTTATTGCTATGCATCTGCCCTGAAAAAAGCGCAGTCCCCTTATTTAAGAATTTCTTGGCTTGGCTCGATTCCATTCACATTGTGAACTGAAGCATGTTTCAATGGGAGCAGGCAAGTGCATTGTACTGGTGATATAAAGCAGAAAGCATGCCTTAGTAAAGGCTTTTAAGCCCAGTCCTATCCGGCTTATCTACATGCTTAAATCTATGCAGAAACACATGACTCAAAATCACTTGTGTGGTTAAAACTAAGTATAGGTGTAGCAATATGGACTCCATGATATTAACACAACTCACAGTTTTTTGACTGAAGTATGCAGGCTGTTTGGGTTTGATTTCTCCCAGCCATTAACTTAATGAGATTTGACATTGCTCAAAGTTCTCTTTCCAATGCTTTCCTGTAATGAGAGATAAATTAAAGCAAACAAATCCAAAGCGAAGCAAACACAGTTCAACTGCGTGGAGGAAAGCCAGTAAAAATAATGCCTGATGCTCTCATTTTTTGCTTGATGTGGGCTGACCTGGTGGACGCACACTGTGGCTGTGTCAGCTGGATTGAGGCACGGTGAAATCTGTGCACACTGCTCTGCTATGCTGCTGGAGATGCTTGACAGCTCCACTTATATTTGTAAAGCAGGTCTGGCTAGGCACCAAGCCAGCCTCACACATGATAGCCTCTTCCCCAGAGAGCTACAGGCTAAAGCGTGTGTTGGACAGGACAGAAAAGTGAGAGAGCAGAGGGCAGAGGAAACATGAGACCAAGGACTCATAGGGCATGTGCATTCCTGGGCTGATGAAATCACCATCTGTCTTACTTCTGTGCAGGGTAAACACAGCGCCCATGGTCCCATGGCGGAGGCTGGAGGGAGGCTGAAGACAGCACTTGCCCAGCTGCTGGTCTGATGGATGCTCAGCTGCCACGGGCTCCCGACGCGCCTCTGTGCTCTGTTTGCCCACGATGATCTCTCTAGGTAGCTCTTGGGAGGAGCAGTTTTTAGCCAAAGGTGCAGTTGCTACCCGGGCTAAGACCTCAGAGGTTTCCTCCTCTTCACAGTGGAGCAGCCACATCAGGGACTTCAAAAGGTTGCACACTGCTGATGAATTACCTGTCTCCTCCATATGGTAAGTGAGAAGGACCAATCTGCTTTCCAGAGCTACCAGGTCCTCTCTGAGACCGACGTCATGTGTCCCTGACACGTGGCTTCAGGAGGCAGCTTGGTGTGCACATCGTCTTCTTGCAGCAAGGCCACGATCTTCGCCCCAGACCTTGGCAGGATGCACTCTGAGCTCCCCACGGCCAGCTCCCCACACTGCACAAATGCAGCTCATCCCTAGGTTTCCTTTCCCTCCCGGCTTAGGTGGGTTGCTGTCAGAGGTAAGTGAGATAACAGCGTCGGTCAGGGCTGGGTGGGAATGGAGGTGGCTGATGACAACTCCATCGTCTGGTGGCCAGCAGAACTGCTGCAGCAGGATCAGTGCCCGCTGGGAGCGGCGCCCTTGGGGCCCCAGCAGACACAGCTCAGCATATTTCTGGCTTGATGTAAGTCAGGGGCACTTGTGTCCTGTGGCTCCAGCATTGTGCAGTGCATGGAAACACTCTTATTCTGCAGCCATCTCCCTCTCCTTCCTGCTCCCCCCTCAACTGATCTGCATAATGTGCAGCATTTAGACATTTTGGTCTGGCTATAAGAGATGATAAGTGATGCTTAGTGACCCTCATTAATGACATTACTTGAATTCAGCTGGGTGAAGCACAGACGACAACGGGAGAGCAGACACATGCTGAGCAACACACTCCTCTGCCATAAAGAAAATGCCTTGATCTGGGCAGATGGCAGCTAAAATCAGGGCTAGGATAGAGCTCTGGCGAAGCAGCTCAAGAAGGGCCTCTGTTTTCTGGGAGCTGTAGTGAAGGAAGGGTTGACTTTAGGACAAGATGCTGTTTGTGGGACTGGTCGCTTACAGACTGGTGAAGGTGTATCTGCAGGGCAGTGGTTCCTCTGGGCAGGGAAGGGTGCTCCCTCCTCCAGGTTTCTGCCACTGTTTAGCTAAATTTTGCCTCAGCAGACACTGCTGCATGAAACTCCACCCTTGAAAACATCTTGGCCTCAGACTGGCTTCTGTGTGCAGCACAGTTGTGGCTGACAGCACCGAAGCTTTGCAGATTGACAAAGAAATCCTGGCTGGGAAAGGAAACCTCTGCCTCAGCTTGTGGAAATATCACACCATTTCTTGTCATGCTTGGTACTATGTCGCAAGAAGGAAATAATCCATTCTCTGCTTGTTTTTTTCCAAGAGAAATGAAACTGCTTTAAGAACTGTTGACCACACGGAAACACAGGAGAGTCAGATGGTCTGACCCTCAACAATGTCTCATGTGTCACTGACGGTGCTCATGTTACCTTTGGCGACGGTTGCCCTGCCTACAGATCAATGGAAACCAAGTATTTGCTTCTAGCTAATTGCATCACTGCCAAATATAGAGCCACACGTCCTAAGCCAGTCATCGTCTGACCTTGAAGGCTGTGTCTCTCTGGCTTTCAGTCACAGCTGTGACGTCCCTCCCGTGGCTCTGCCCCTGTCCAGACACTTGCCCGCAGCTTGTGCTGTGTACTGGAGAGCCACCAGGCCCCCAGAAGATGCCTTTGCTGCCCTCACGTGTCATGCCTGTGGCTAGGAGTATTTGGGAGAGCTGGAGCACTGTGCTATGGTGCCTCAGCCCCTGATTGTGGGTTTGCTATGTCTTTGGAGGAGGAATGCCATGGTCTGTCAGGATAACCCATTGCTACCCAGTCACCTCACATGGCAGTCACCCAAGCCAGGTTAAAGTAAGAGCATAAGCACAGCCAGGGGTTCATAATTTGTTCTTCCATCTGAGAACATCATTGCAAATGAAGACATGAAAGATGTGCAAGCATTGCTTCCTGCACTAACGCTACACCAACAAGGCCTCCAGCCTCTTTCTGCTCCTGTGCTCTGGCTTGTGCCCACTGGGAGCCTCCGACAGAGACTCACCTGCAAGAACGAGCAGTAGGTAAAGAGCTTGTCTCAGAGACCAGCTCTGGGTCCCCCTTCCCGGTGCTGGTGTCAGATCACCCTCCCCTCCCATGGCACAACCATCTTCTTCTGACATCTTCCCAGGACATCCAGACAGGCATCACCTTCCTCCTGGGAACTCTTCCTGTTCCCTCCTTATCCAGGAGATGATAGACAACCACTTAACTACAGCAATGGTTGTTTCACATCCTTACATACGTAGGCAGGGATTTCCCTCCTGCAGCGGCTGTCCGACAAGCGGCTCTTTGCTGCTGGGAGAGGTGACACTGGCCCCGGCCCCTGGGTGACTTTTCAGCCTGTCTTAGAGAGGAACACCTCCTTCACCAGACCTCACAGGCTGCCCTGATGACACACAGGTGAAACACCTAAACAGAACAACCGTATAGCTTGTCTCTGGCTCCCGAGGCCAGTCACATCAGCCTCTAGGGGCTGGTGCCCACCCCCCTCCTTTTGGGCTTACCCTGCATATATTTGTCTTTGTCTATCAAAAGCTTCGGAATTCAGAGAATTCAGAATTTCAGGACTCCCAATTTGTCAGTCCTGAATACTGGAAGTAGAGGTAAGATTGTAAGATCATAACATGTTTTCTGGTTATTAAATTATTTTGTACATTAGGTGGGAATTGCATGACCGAAACACTGAGGTTCTTGACGGCTCACAAACATGGAGAAGACAGATAAGTCCTCTGCGCATTATATGTATTTCTTTCATAATATGTCAAAACTCCTACAACATTGTGAACTTGTATGGCCTGAATTTTCTGATGTTTTCCTTGAAGAGAAAGTTACCAGAAGGAATAATGACCGAAACCCATGCTGGGACTCATCTAAGCACACGCTGTGGCAGAGCGTGGGAGGAGGAAGGGGGTTTCACACATCAGCACAACCAGCTCTTGGGTCCCAGACTTCATGGTTTGAGTTTGCCAAACAAAATACCCTGTTTTGGCCACTTTCTGTGGAGAAAAGTGTTGTATTTCCAGAAAACAATGTTCTTTGAAGGGCTGAGACTGGGCAAAAGGCTGGATACAGAGTGTCTGTCAGAAAAGCAGTTGTTATGGTAGTAGCATCTGGGTGGGGGCACTGTCTACATGTGTGATGCAGGAGTCTTAGACTAAGAAATGATCTAAGCATCCATTAAAACTTCAGGTATCAGCTCTCAAAAACCTGTAGATTTTGTTGCCTCCATTTCTGTCTTGAAAGCTCCCCTATGAAGAATTTTTTCTGTGTATAGAGAGAGGTAAACAGATTGCAGAAATCCGCTGCGTGTTGATTCTCTTAATGATAATTTGCACATTAACATGGAAGCATTGCTCATATACCACTGGAAGCAGAAATTTGTTTTTCAAGTCAAGCTATATTGAAATGTATGAAAATGGGCAATTAGTATCATTTTGAATAATAAACTGAAGCTTGTGGTATAGAGTTGTTCATATGAGATAGTAAAAAATTACACTGGAAAGAAGAACATCATACCTGGATAGAAACAACGTTATTTTGTACAGAAATAGGTTTTGTACAGAAATAGTGTTACACGGAGAGATGGGCTTTTGCCTGTCATCCACAGGGGACACAGAGGGTGAGGTTTTGAGGTAGGTGGAAGGAAGGTGGAACCTTTTCCTTTTCTTAACTGTGGTTTCTACCCAAGAAAAGTTGGCTTAAGAGGTTGTCTGGACAATGGATGAATCTGGTCCTTCTTCAAAAGCTGCTATTGATTTCATGCTGTACGTGCTGATCTGACAAAATGTTCCCCAAGTAAATGCAATCTGAGCTCCTTGAGAGAGGCTTCGTAGAGAAATCAAATCAAACAAAAATGGGAGCTCAGGCAGTTCATGCATTCCACAGTAATACTTTAGTCTTTGTGATATTTTAATGGATCAGAAGGGGATGCTGAGCTGGACAGTTAAACAAAGACCAACAAAAGACTTTTGAGCACAGCCAGAGGCATAGCAGGTACTTGAAGACTGCTCTCCCACCTTCTCACTCCCTAATTCTGCAGCCTTGTTTCCCTAGGGCACCTCCTATGTTTCTCTTACAGAGAAACACAAGCAAAACACGTACAGCAAAGGTTATCTGGATTACCGCTCACGCTGTGTTTTGCCAGCTCCAGGATTAAGTGTGTTACCTGTGAGATCTTCACAAGCTGCCAAGGTTCCTCCAGGAGCAGATTTAGCCCACCCAGTGTGTGCAAGAGTTACCCTGGTTCGGTTTGCCCCCCTTTTTCAGTAACTCTTATGGGTCTCTCTGCCCCGTGAGATCATGGGACTGCTCTGTGGGTCCTACCTGCCTCTCTTGAGATACCCCAAGCCCTGTGATCCCTCAGAGGTGGAATGGGATGCCCCTTCCTGAGCATCCTGCGGGAGGGACACAGGCTGCTCAGAGCTGGCTGCTCAGAGCTGCTTTCTACAAACCATCCATGCCCAGGCAGGACAGCAATGACACCTCTGAATGAAGTGTGGCCTCTGCAGATGACAATCCCTTCACACCTGCTTGCTGACCAAGGGACATCAAGGCCGGTGTGGTCCAGGAGTGTCTGCACAAGCTTGCCACAAGCAGGTGGCTGCCAGGATTCTGCTGGGTTAAATGCCTCTCTTGGGGCATTGGAAATACCTCTGTCACTACCCACATGTTAAACAGAGGGAGGGAGTAGCTTCAACCAGCCTTTTTGCCTCTGCATAGCCCCATGCAGATTGCGAAGGGGCTGTGTCACAACACGTGAAGTTGGGGTTGGGACCTTGCCAAAGACAAGGGGTCTGCTGTGCAGGAGCATGAAGATCACAGTCCCTGCCCCACAGCTCAGATGGCTGTCACCACTTCTTGTAGCCTTGGTGTAGGGTAGAGGGGACTGCAACGAAACCAAAGAGCAGAAACAAACCTCCGTTAAGTAGGACATAGCACTGTTAACTTTGTCCTGATATTTTATCTAATCTGTACACTTGGTTTAGCTCTCAGGCTGCACTGCTCTTGCCAGTGGGACTTGGGGGTTGGCCTCCGGCCTTTGGGATAGGTCTCCAGCCTTTGGGATAGGGCTCAAAAGCTCTTGAAGTCTCCAGGACCAATATTGTTCTACCCGAGAGTTTGTTATAATCTCCTCCCTTTCAGAGCTAATCTCTCCCCATCACAGCCGTTCCAACATTAATGAGTACCTTAGAGAGCTCAGCTTTTCTGCTAAATTACAAGTTTTCCTCTTTTATTAGTCCATTAGGAGAGTTATTACAGCTCAAGTGCTTTGTCCTATTTGGATGAAAACTACTTAGATAAATAGCAATGAATTCCTCGTCCTCAAATGATGGTCTTTCTGGGTGCTGGTGCATGACGTGCCCTGGTGCATCCCATCTGCTGAATGAAGGGTGGGAGGATTAGGAGAACATGGTCCAAGGGCCACTACTGGGTAGCTCTGGGAGGGGAGCTGGGGCAAACATCTAAGACTTCTGGAGAGGTGAAAGAAACAACTGACAACCTCTGCGCAGACAAGACCCAGAGAAGAGGTGAAAAATGGGTTTGTAGGGAAGCCTCCAATCCGGTCGGTTCAAAAGGGTTTTTTTTTAACCTGATTTCTAGAGGAGAAAGCCCTGGGTAGCAAGGAGAAATGGTGTCCAGCAGGTGTGAACATTCACGTCACAGTAGCCTGAAAAACTTCATATTGCTTTAAAAAACACAATTAACCTTGCTCCAGTAACGTGCACCTGAACAGCCTGATGTGTGCGTCTGCTCCATAGGATTTCCTCTGGTTTCCCCCCAGGAGGTGAGATCCACCTCCCTCCCCAGCAGTGTGGAGTTGCACCTTTGCTAAGTGGAAATCTGCGATTGCTGCACTGATGAGTAATTCTTGAAATCCCCTGATGTTAGTTGCCATCTCTATTATTGTGGCTACAGAAGAGCTATTTTGTATTTCAAGGATATCACTGTGGGTGGTGTGGCCACATCCTATTTTAAGTCATTCAGGAAGGCAGCAATTACTCTTATGGGTTTCAGTCTACAACATGGCAAAGCACCATTTTGCTAGTGTCACACCCAAGCTTATTGGCCTCTAGCCCATTCCTGAAATACCCTTCCTCCCCAATGCTCAGTGATGATGACTCCTGCCCATTCGGTCCCCAAATATAGTCTGTGCGCTCTAATTCTCCCGGTGCCCACTCACTGGAGGTGCACCTTTCCTTTGGGATGCTCCACACATTGCCAGGCTTCACGGTCTCTTCCCACTGGTTTGGGCTTTCCAGGTTTTCTCCTGTTAAAGTTCATACCAGATAAACTAAATAAAAGATTTTCAAATGGAGGTCAGAAAATTGCTGCCACGTCCTTTGTGAATCTGTAATTACACGTACTCTTTGTGCTTTACATCGATTAGTAGGTGAGGAACTGTGTCACCTGTGCATGTCACTGTGCATGTCAATGAAGCCAGGACTCTCCACCCAGACATGCAGGCTGAATTCGGGAAGGCCCAGTTAACCAAAGCACTTTGGTCTAGTGTGTCACTCTTCAAATCTGCACGTCAATAAATTCTATGGCCTTTAGTCCAGTGCTGTCATCTCTCAGAGGATCCTGCTGAGAAGATCCAGCCTCATAGGGGAGGCACTGCAAGCATTCTGGTTTCTGAAGTTTCTCAGCAGACTCTAGCAGAAGGTTTCTGCTTTTTTTCATCATGCCCACCCTTGGGAGGAGCCCAGGAGCTCTCTGGCTGTTTTTGGCTTCCCCTGCAGCAAGGGCAGAGGTTCCCTAGGTGTCATCGGGGACTTGGCGTGCAGCAGATGGCTCCTGTGGGAGCAGAGGAGGCGAGTAGTGCCTCAGTCCACCCTCTGGTATGCCGTGCTTTGCATCCCTGTGTCTTTTGCACCGCAAATTGCCAGTCCAATGCCAAATGGTGGAAGTGCCTCGTGGGATGGATGGGTACGGAGCAAGGAGTGTGTATGTGTGCATGGGTGAGCTCAGTCCATGTCCAATGCGGTAGCTGTTGCAGGCTGGTGTCCTGGTGGCACTGATGACAACCGACTGGGTGAGCTGGCAATGCCACAGCAACTGTGCCCAGGAACCAGCTTTCTTAACTGTTTTATGAAGCTGATTTTATTTTTTTCATCCTGGATGTCTGCTCTACCTCCAAGGAGGGGCAGACAGCAACATCAGCAGAGGTTGCGTGATAAAGAAAATCCAGCCACACTGACCTAAAAAATTTTATTTAGTTAGTTTATAGGAGGGCTTTTTATCAGTATTAATCTAACACTGTTATGAGAAGACATTCATACAACCTCCTGAAAGTGCCTGGCTATGTGTAATATGCCACATATAAAAAAATGCCATTGTAAATGTTGAGTCATACAGGAAGATAAATAAATTAATTTCTGGGCTCATTAGAGCTGAAAGCTGGGCTTTTATAAGAGGATGAAGAGAACTGCACAATGCAGTTCCATATGGCTTATGAAATGTGTACGAAAACCATTTTCTCCTACCCATCCTAATTATGATATATAAATAGATTCACTGTTTTCCTTCGAGCCCTTACTTAGCTGGAATCTTTTTTTTTTTTTTTAAAACACCAGCGCAATCTCTTGTATGATGCATTTCTGTAGGCCCTTAACAGATCTCTAAATCAAAATGCAATGATTTATAGCAATAACATGATCTTTCAGTAATTGGGAAAGAAAATGTTGTACAATAGGTGACAGTTGTAGTGAGTGCTCAGCACTGTCAGAAGTAATTTTGGCATTTGGCTTTAAATTGTAGCTGGGATAAGTGTTTAAATAATGTGCAATAAGTTTTTAAATTATGTGTATATATGAGGGTTTGTGGGAACGTGAGCGTGCTTACAGAAGGAGAGGGAGGTTTGCACTACCCATGGCCAGAGAGCAGACTGAAACCAAAGCACTGCTTTTCACCCAGCGTACAATTTTGTCACATAACCTGTTGGCAGATGACTCCTTCTGCATCCGTCTCACCGCGGACAGCAGCAAACCCACAGGTTTAATAGCAGCTGCTGGGAGGGCAAATGGGGGCCAACAGGGCTGGCTGGGGCCAAATTCTGGTGGGCTGTATCTGCTAAAGACTCGTATGAACAGGAGGAGACAACAAGGAAGGGGGATACCAGAGCAGTAAGGATGAGATGTACGTCAAATATATACCTTTTTATTATTCAACATTGAGACTGCAGTAGTGCTTAGAGGCTGACGTTTTGGACCTTATTATAGCAGATACACAGTCCTTGCTCAAGAGAGCAAGGAAAACCAGGCTATGGGACCCATACACAGGACAAACAGAGCGTGCCTCTACTTTTCCAGCTTGTCTGTAGTCCAGCAAGACCCTCCCTACCTGGAACCGGTGGGTGACGTTCACCAGAGCAGGCTGGGAGTAGTGGAAGAATTGGCCCTTTGAAGGAGTACATAGGACTACATGTGGCAACGCAGTAAACAACTGCCAGAGAGAGAATAAATGAGTCACTTTTCTAGCATATTTGAATACTGTTTAAATATAAACATTGCAAATGAATATCTCTAACTGAGAAAAAATAAAATTGGATGCAAAAATACACCAATGGTATACTGCATATGCATATAAATACATTACATGGTTTGCACAGTCATTATGTGTCTTCCTTTCAGACCGACTTTCTACAGACTGATACAAAAGTTGAAGTAGAGAAAAACAGAAAGGAAAGGTCTTCGACAAACATGTTGTTTTGGCAAGTGATTAGCTTCCCAAAAAACTGGGCTGTAAAACCAAAACATAGTTTCACAATAGACCCATTTGTGTTTTCACATCATATCTACCTCACAGCAGGAGGGGAAAGACCAAGGGAACAGTGACGCACCCAGGATGCTTGATACATTATAACGGCATTTGAGACCAGTTCCACCACCCATTCAAGCCTATGATGTTAATGGGGTCTGGGAAAGTCCTCTCCTCGATAAGGAGGACTTAAGTAATATCCAAAGTGCTTTACTAGATGCCGGTGCTCAGCCCACGCGATCCACTGCAATAGGTGGTTTGCTCCTAACCCTCTTTGAGCAGGGTGCCACTCCAGTGCAGATGCACTGGATGGGGTCACTGCAGAGGGGCTAGCGGCTGCTGGGGGTGTGGGGCACTCCCACCTCACGGAGGTGAAGGAAGCACACGCTGCCCCGGCTATACTGCTGCTGCAGGGCTAGCCGGGGCTCTCCGGGGCCAGTTCGGAAACCCCAATGCCCCTGGGCAACGCTGCTGCATGGGGCAGGGTGTGCAGCCGGGGCCACTCCAAGCCCCAGATCTGCGGGTGCTGCAGCGCAGTGGGGTGGCAGGGGTCCTGGCATGGCTGAGCGACAGCTCCTCCTGACCCGAAGCTTGGTGCCTCTCCCATCAGCCTAACGCAGCCACCTCTGCCCGGCTCAGAGGAAGGCAAATGGGGTGCATGCATGCTCACATGGGACTTCTCCAACATCTCTGAATTTTGGCTTCAGTTTTTGTTTCCCTCCATTTCCTTAGAAGACAAAAAGCTACATAGGAGGTGCCTGCTCGGTCTGGGCTAGCTGGGGAGTCAGCGACGTGGCCTTCACAGCACCCTGTGAGGTAGACAGAGGTCAGAGCTCCAGGGCAGTGTCCAGGCAGAGAACGTGGTGGCACCAAGGAGACCTTGGAGGAAGCAGCCCCGGTCCTTGCAAGCACTGCTCCTCCCACGGGTGCCCCCTTTTCCCGGCTGTGCATGGAGGACAGTGATTCCCACAGAGATGCTGAGCACCGGATTAGGACGAAGTACTTGCTGTAGGAAAAGGTGGCAGTGTGCACTGTGCATGGCTCCAGGGGACAGTCTCCATCCCCGCCTTAGCCCACAGTCCGGCACAAGGGGGTGCCAAGGGGTGCCTTGGCCTAGGACACATTTATGTTGGAGAAGAGCGGGGCCCCAGGCGACGTGGATGCTGCGCTGTCTGCCAAGTAGCCTAGGATGCTTTTGAGTTCACCGCGTGACAAATTGGCTTTGATGTACAGGAATGCTTCCAGGTGCCTTTTGCTGTGGAAGAGAAACGGGCAGGTGTTATCTCCTCCCATAGATCTCTGTGTGCCGGGTCCCTTGCGCCAGGATGTGGCCCCCACCCAGTGGTGGGAGCTGAGGTCCCTGGCAGGTGCCAGCTCAGCATCTGGTGATCCTACATGGGATCCAGCGCTGCCCCGGGAAGCTTGGGGTAGAGTAGGGAATCTCCAAGGCAAAGGAGAAAATCAGACCAGAATTTGGAATATATAAATAGGCCTTTTTTAATAGTTTATTCTGTTGTCTGATCACACTGGGATTGCCACAGCCTGGCAGGCATCTCCCACCCATTTTTATAGACTCAGGCTATATGAACCTCACCTATACAAATATTTGACTCTTTCCTGACTCAATTAAAATTCCATACAAGTATTTGCAAATCTGCTTCAGCATCTCTTACCGGATATCTGGGTATGTCGTGGCGAGTGTTGCAACTTCAATTTTAATAGCACCTAAATCCTGAAGTCGGATTATTTCAGCCAGTTTGGGGAGCGCTGAATTCAGCCACATGGCTTGAGACCCCTGCCAGAAGAGAAAGCAGTCAGCAGGGCATTGTGGAGGTGCAAACCTCCGTCCAGCCCAGGAGCTCTGTTTCACCACGGGTGCCGCCGAGCCAGCTCCTGAGGCTGTTTCCTGGCGAGGGGCAACGACACGGCAGCGATTTGAGGTGCCTCATTGTTTTCAGTGATGTTTCTAGTCCAGACTTTGCCTGTGCCAGCCTTGGAGAAGTTGGATTACTTTGGTTGTGGTTTTTAATCTGCTTACACAAGTGGTGTAGGGTTTGTCTAAGACTGGGGTTTCCACATCCACCTTGACAGACTCTCTTTGCTTTTCCCTTCCATCACGTTTTCCTTTCCTTGGGGTTCTATGCTGCCTGGCGTGTGTATGAGGTCTGATGGGCAAGGTAATGCACTAGCATGTGCTGCTCTCTCCCAGCTCTGCACACAACCCTGCCTGTAGCATCTCCAGGCATTGCCAAAATCCTTTCCCTGCCCACTCAGGTAAAAGCCCCAACTGGACCTGTTTGCTGGCTGTTGGATATCTCAAGGCAGCGGCTGCCTGACCTCCCACCCACACCAAGTGATGCTCAAGCATGTTCCTTCTCCTATCAAACACATATGGGGTGGTGGAGGACAGGGCTTGACTTCACTTTTATGCAGGCAAATTTAGAGGTGTGAAAGGAAGGAGGTAATCTCAGAGGAGAGGGAAGGGTGTTTCAACCATGCAGAAAAAGCAAGGGTCTCTGGTGGAAGGAACCCTTGTGTACCAGAGACCCCACACTGCCCGTTCCAGCCCCTGCCGGACCTAAAAGCAGCAGAGTGAGGGAAATCAAGGGCGAGGGGGAAGGGTCAAAACCCAAACTCAGCATAAGTTGTACTGAAACCGGAGAACTGCAGTGTTTAGCTAAATCTTCTGACTCCATTAATATAAGCCTTCAAAAGGAAACCACTGCCTACAGGACAAAGGAAGACGAAATCATCGCGCTCTATCTGGGGGTGGGCAGGCTGGTGGCAGGGGAGCCTTCCTGCCCGCAAGCACTTAGAGACTCCTTTCTGCCTAAGATTCTTCCTTCCAGGAAATTAAGCCGAACTGGAAAAGTTAACGAGAGGCCCCAGAAAATTTATTTTCCTGTTTTTCAGTGTGCCCATGACCCATGCTGGTGTGGACATGACGAGCACTCACGTACATTGCTGGTGCAGAAGGCTTCCAGGTCGGCAGCGTTCTTGGAGATCTGTTGGGCCAGGTTTTGCTGTTGTGCTGGAGTTTTCAGGCTGACTTTCCTTTTCAGCAGCCTCACGATGTACTCTTTAACCAAACGGGCATGGATCTTCTCAACAATAGCCTGTTGGGAAGGAGAGGAAGATCCATCTATCGTTTGCTTGGGGACAAAACAAACCATGTGGGTGGATGGAGGACAAAAACGTCTTGGATGTTGTAAGACATGCCCCACCAAATGCCTGCTGCTGATCACACGTGAGGAACAGTGCTGGTTGCCAACCTCCCCACGACTGGTTACATGACATCCTAGATGCCGAGAATTTCTTTGTACTCAAACTAATGAAGTGTGGGAAATTCCAAATGTTGTTTTCTTCTGGGAAGAGTTGAAGGCGTGGAAAAGATCTAACATGCATTAGAGAAGAAGTAGCAGTACTCCAGAGAAACAGGAATTCACACTGTTCCTCTCTCTAATACACAAAACATCATAATTTTGCTTCAGCTACTAAGAAGACAAAGGCAGGAAATGAAAGATTTTTTTATGTGGTGGTGTTTCATATATACTCCAGCATTACTGAAAATGTGGTTGTGGCTCAGTTATCTGGGATTTGTCCCTGTTGCATCCATCTTCTCTGGTCCTTAGGGCAACCAAAGGAGCCATGAGACAGAACCCTGCAATTGCATCCGTGTTTCAAGGTTGCTAAACCAAACCCATACATAAATAAAGCCATATTTTAGGTGATCCCTAGAGCACTTTCTCTGCAGCAAGGGTGGTTTTCTCTGCAAACACTGCAGCAGAGCTACAGGAGCCTGCTGCTGCTGGAGAAGAGTAAGATTTATATGGTTAATCTAGGTAAACTGCACACTGATGGAAATCCTGCCTGAGAGGGCTCTCCGATGCCAGGCCGGCTCGTCAGCTTAACGTGGGTCAAGGCAACTCCAATCACAGAGGATCAGAGCTGAAAACGCAGCCTCAGTGTCCCCTAATCCCTCTGATATGTCTCTTGGACTTACGTGGTAGAAAGGGTCCTTTAGGGTCCGAAAGTCTGAAAGGTGTGTGCTGGTGGTTTTAATGATCTCGTTCATAATTTCATTGCTGGAGTCCCACTTATTTTCTGTAAACTTCTTATAAATTGGCTGAAAAAAGAGAAATCTGCTTAGTTCCCCCAAAACAAATTCTATGCACATGTATATTTAGCATTTCTATATGTACAGTATCCCACATAGTGATAGCATGGCATGCAGTCCTGTGCGGGGACATGTGACAATGACTTACAGGGGCAGGGGAAGGGGGGGCTGTATTGGGTTTGTGCCCCCTTCTTGGTTCCTCATGATGAAGAAGACTGAGGGCTTGAAAGGCTCATATTGGAGATGCTTTTTTTATTTCCACATTTTTAATGTTTTGTCCATACCATCTTGTCTGATTAGAGAATGATGGGACCATCGGGGAAAAAAATGAATCATTATGAGATGTTTTCAACCACAATTTTTCTTGGCCACAGTAAATAAATATGAAAATGAAAAAGCACCCCTGCTCTGTCAAATGCCTTCCAAAAGGCCCTACAGAGAGAGCAGGAGAGATTGTGGCTGAACATTCCTGACTCCTACGCCTTCCCCTCCACCACACTTGCTTAACTTAAAAAGCTTGTGTTATATATAAAAAAAAAAAAAGAAAAAAAAAAGAAAGAAAAAAAAAAGGAAAAAAAGAAGAAAGAAACCAGAAGTGCCTTTCAGGCCACCTTTATGAAGAAGCCAAAAGCTGCGTAATTGCAGTTCATGACATTTGTGATTGCTTCCCGCAGCTTGGAGTGTAAACATTTGCTGGTTGAGACTCTCTCTCCTGCAGCAGTTATTTTAGATGTGATCAGCATGTTTTATGTTCGTCTGCACAGTCATGCCTATGCAGCTGCACCTGTTTAGCCTGCAGGCTTGAGGACCAGTTCAAGGAGAGGTGATTCAGAGTTTTCTGACTGATGCTGAGAGGTGACCTGCCCCACAGCCCTTCTGAACTTTGCTGCATTTCAATCAGAGATTTGGGCAACCAACAGCATGGCAGGGGAACATGCCTGGTACTGGCACAGCTGAGCCATGGGGCAGGAGGGTCTGGGTCACGGATACGGTACCTTCAGCTGGGCAAACAGCTGCTGAAGCAGCACGTCAAAGCCACTGTTTTCAATGTCACTGAGAGTGCTGAGGATACTGGCTTTATTGTCGTCCTTTTCTGCCATGTTTTTCTCTGCGTAGTCTCTGCAAGGAAATATCAGCAAGGTCAGAATGATCTGTCCTCAAAAGAGATATATAGGGAGAAATTCAGAGGTCTCCAAACCTTCCTCTGCAGGCAGATGGACCTTCCTCTGCCCACTCTGGAGTACCTCGCCTCTATCACACCATCATCCGTTGCCTGCTGAGGAAGGAGCAAAACCTTCTCTTTTGGACCCTTACCTAAAATTCCAGCAGTTGTTGATATTTGCAATCAGTATAGGCTTGTAGTGTCTGTGCTTCTTGCTTTTCTCCTTAAAGTCTTCAAAAGCATCCTTGTAGCTGGAGGGGAGACGGGAAGAGGAGAGGCGGATGAGTGCGTGCCCCGGGCGGCTCTGCCAGCCCTGCTGCCCAACGCTGCCTTACCGCACCTTTTCAGGAAGGCAGGCAGCTCCCTCGACAGGCGATGCGACAGCTCCTCGCCCACTGCCGTGCTGATGTCCTTGGCTCGCTTCTGGCCGCTGTAGACACTCTAACAAACAAACAAACAAACAAGATCCATTTTAAATGCCGTCTGCTCCAAAAAGGCCATGTTCACTGGTTAAAAAGGCCACAAATCCTTAACTGCAGTAACTGTGCCGAGCTCTACTGCACCCCTCCCTGTGACTGAGCCAGGGACCATGCAGAGCGGCTATACTTATTTGGTGGGTTCAAGCCAATTTTGAGCTCCATTTTCAAATGGGGAGAGAGGTGAAGAAGAAAGAAGCATTAAAGAAAGTCTATAAAACAGCTGAGAAAGTGGGGAAAGTGACACTTTGTTTTTTTGCTTTCTTTGCTGAACGTCATATGATTGCATTAAAAAAAAACAATTTAAGCACAACCACCTCAATACATGACAGTTTTATTTTTTAAAAGTAAACTCTACTTATCCTCTGCAGCCAGAGGAGGGAGAGCGTTGAGCATGGGGAAAGGGCGTGAGCACTCGGAGCAGCTCTGCCCGTGACAGTATCCCCGGGAGCAAGCAGGGCAACAGCACCGTGCCGCTTCCCCGCTCAGCTAAATCTGTCTCTTGTCTCTCTGCTGCTACATTATCCAGCGCCTAATGGCTTGGCTTCGGCCGGGGTGCAGAAGAGACCACACAGGGAGAAACGAAGGCAGCTTTCCTGCTTGTTTTGCTTATAGAGGAGTTTGTCTCTATCACATGCTAGCCCAGGACCATGCCAGACCCTGGGTTAGGGCTGCCCCGTACCACCCACCTCCGCCACCACCTACACAAGCGACTTGGCCTTTCGCTTTCCTGAACTGACCATAGCTAGTCTCACACCCTAAATACAGGCAGGATGCATTTGTTTATTTTTAATATATATCTGTATTACCTGGATAACAAATATTGCTAGTAGTTCACTCTGAAAATGCCCATTTAGTTTCTCTGGTTCTTTGTCTTCTTTCCATCTTTGGATTTCTTTATCTAAACATTTGCTCAGTGAATTTTTGACAGTAGCCTTTAGGGAAGGAAGAACAACAGCATTTACCACAAAGTGGACGTAGCAGTTCCTGCCCTACGCAGGTTTTACTTGTCCACCCACCATTTCTCTGGCTGAGCATTTTTCCTTGTCCCTGGCTGAGAAATAAAGGCTCCTTGTTAGGAGACGCCTTATCCACAGCCTCATGGCAGCAAGGACAACCCCCTCACAATATCCACCTATGCAATAGCGAGTTGAATATTTCAGGGTAGGAAGGAAGATCAAGATCTACGTCCTTGCCCCACCACGTCAGTGCTGATCTCGAGGGCAGGGGCAGGGAGCGGAG
Organism: Platalea leucorodia; assembly: GCF_965183815.1. NCBI lineage: Eukaryota > Metazoa > Chordata > Aves > Pelecaniformes > Threskiornithidae > Platalea > Platalea leucorodia. The sequence continues at coordinate 12,331,139 of NC_138829.1, forward strand.
GGTCGGAAGCTTGCAGGCAGCTCTGCGTGCCAGAGCCCAAATTCCCCCAGCCACGCATTGCCTGTGCGCAACACTCAGTGCTACCCTCTGCGCCTGGTTTTGCAATCCTTTTTCGTGAGCATTTCTGACGTCTTATGAGCCCTAGAGAGTGAAAAAAAGTGTTCCCAGGTTTTCTCTGCTCCAGCCCTTCTTGCATGCAGGCTGTGCAGCAAGGCTTTGGAAATGGTCTGTACAGCAGCTGGCATCGATCTCTGGTCACCAAGTGTGTCGTTCATGTGCTTTGCAGCCCTCATACCCACCTCTCCCATCTGCAAACCATCACAGGCTACAGCTAAACCTGGAACTTGTCTCCTCATTTTCCAGGAATTCCAGCCCAAAATGCCAGAAGCACTAAGCTATGGGAGTACTGTAAAAGTTGCTTCTTGTTTCCATTAAGGGCAGAGTGATCCAAAAACCAGAGCAACTGTTATTTTCTGCGGGCCAGGCGATTCTCCATCAAAGAGACCGATTTTTCAAGACCAGATGTGCATGCTTTGCATTCACCCAAGGTCTGGCACTGCTGCAGAGACCAGAAGTAATTCTGAATCCATCATCTGCGAGGGGAAGCATAAGTCCCTCTGGGGATTTAGCAGAAAACTGGAAAGTTAGCCATAAAGATTTGTTGTTGGTTTTTTTTTCCACCTTCCTACCACAAGGTTTGCAAGAATAGAGCAGTTCTTTTCTGATGGCTCCCAGGGCAGAAGGCTGAGCTAAGCAGAAGTTTGCTCTGCAAGTCCCATCTAGCAGAAAGCCGACCTGTCCCCCAAAAAGAAACAAAAGCATTCTTGCTTTTGCTTCTCTCTAGAAGGGTGCGTGACCCACAGCTGAGAAGTGTGCATGCAGGACAAGTCAGGGCTCCTCCGAGGGATCATGTGGGAGTGGTAAAGGGAAGAGGAGGGACTGAACAGATTCTCACCTCTTCACTGTCAAGGTATTTCTTTTCAAGCTCTTTGCTCAGACTTGATGGCAAAAGGCTTCCAAGCTTAACTTTTTCCAACTCCTCTGCTAAAACATGATCTTTTCTCATATCTCTGGAATGAAAAAGCCAAACAATCACATTTTCCAAGGGCAGTGTAATTCAAGACAGCTGTTGATGCAAATCACTAACACTTTTTGAGGATATCAGTGAAAAAACAGATGGAAATGTACATGTCCTTAGTCCAGGAAGGACTTGGAGGAGCTGAATCTGTGCCAGGGGTGGGACCCTGAGCAATCCCGGGGAATGGAGTCATGTTCTGCTGAGCTCCTGAGCACCAGCCACTGCGCTGGGTATGGGGGACCCAAAGCAGCAGGACTAGTCCCAGGACACAGACTCTCCATCAATATAGAGAGGTGATCAGATGAAAAGCTGGCATTTTGTGGCTAGCTGGGAATGGAGCAGGCAGTTTCATACCCTGCTGTCATGTCCCCACCACAAGCTGTCTGAGCCCGGTGCTCCTCAGCAGCTTTGAGGGAAGGGAGCTGCCAGCCATGGGGGCCTCAGGCCAGCACTCGTGGGAGTGCTGATTTGGAAGCAGCCTCTCCCTCTGGAGCTGCAGAGAATAATCCTGAGCATCGCCCGATTCCCATGTTTGTACATGACCCAGCTCCACGGAGGTACACCGTCGTGCTTCCTGCACACGGGCTGTTTCTGATATGATGCTGGAAGCTGGGGCCAGGCTGTTTGTGCAACCCTCCTCCTCCTCACTGCTCCCTTCACTGCTGGCTGTGGAGAGAGGGGGTCCCTGAGCAGACACCTGGACCTGGCCTCTGGGAACACCCCGCAAAGTAGCTACTGCCCTGGCCAACACCATCCCCAGCACTGGGCTGTGCTGCTCTGGCTGAGCCCTGCTCCTTGCAGCTACTGATTTCCAAGCACATGCTGGTTCAGGCCCGAATATCCTGACCTAGAGCACAGCACTGGCTCTGGAAAAATTCCAGGACCAACACTGACTCATTACACTCTGTCAACGAAACACGAGAAGGAAGAAGTGGAGGTGAAGGTTGAATGGCTTTAGAACAGCAGAAGAAGCGCTGCTGCTGTATTTACTGGTTTTCACCTAAGAAATGAGAGCCCTCGATTCTCCATCCAGTACTCTAAGTCACAACAAGTAATATTTTCAGTTCTATAACATATAGGGCTTGTGAAGATGAAGGGTGACCCTTGGCTGTTGATGTCCTCTCACAGGGGTGCACCCTTTGGTTTTCTAACCTGGAGGAGAGCACAGACTGCGGGTAATGCCTAAGCAACCTCCTCCATGCCCAGGATAATTGCATCACAGGTTGTTCTATTTATTGGCTGCCCTCTGGTCCAGAGGGCTGAAATTTCCAAATTTTCCAAGAATGAGTTCAGGTCTGCAACTGGAATAGAGATCAGGGCAATGAACCTGCCCAATTTACCCCACAAGTGAAGCCCTAAACATCTGTGTGCATGTCTGTTGCCCATAAGCCTGAATGGTGGGGCAAGCCCTTGGTTTACAGACTAGCAGCCTTGAGTGTGTCCCTTCTGACTGTCCTTGCCAGCTGGTGTACATCAGCACGATGCCAGTGACACTAAAACCTATCCAGGTACCAGACTGCATTGCAGTGATACCAATTCATAAATCAAGCAAATGTCTGGTTTGCAGCCAGTGAACCTGTGTTGATCACCAGGGATAAACATGTGTAAAAGCCTCACTTACTTTGGATAAATGTTGTGCACCCATGAGAGGAGGAGGTAAATATCCTTGTCTTCCAGATGAGACTCAGCATTTTTCTTCACCTGGGAGGCAAAATAATTGTGGTAGAGTTCTGCATATGTGCTGAACACATTAAACTCAGGAGGATAAAGCTGTTTCATGTACTTTACAACTACTGTCAAATCTTCTTTCATTGTCTTCCCCATGTGCAGGAGGTTCTGTCCAACTTCAGAGAGGTTCTCAGTTCTAGGAGTACGGCTTGTGTCTTTCATTTGAGTCTCTACCGACTCCTTTACTGTAGCCATCCAAAGCTCTTTCCATTTTCTAGGTCTAAATTGCATGTTTTGGTCAGGTGGATTCTCCAACGTGTAGTTCTGATCTTCTTTCTCCTGCTCTTTCAGTGCATCTACTGCCTGCTGCAGCAGTTCTGGGTTTGTTTTTGCTAGCAGTAGGGAGTCTTTCAAGATGCTGAAGACTTTGTGCTTCAGAACTTCGTAGACGGACTCGATGTCTTGCTGGCTGGTGTTCAGTCCCTCCTCACTTTTGCTAGACAGGCTCTTCTCCAGGACAATCAGATACTGAGCAGCATCACAAAGCCTTTGCTCTTCAAGGAGATCCATGATTTGTTTGACTGGTGAAAAAAGAACAGCCTTTCTTTACCCAATAGTCAAGATATAAATTTCTATTTTATATAAAATGAAGGCTCTAGAATACTTTTAAAAAAACTGTTTGTATTTCTATAATGCTAGATCTTAGGCTCCTTCACTATATAAAAAATCTTTCTGTCTATTTAAAGATCAGATTATTTCTAGCCTGCCTCTAACGGGGGCAATGGAAATTTGATTACCTAGCACCAGTGTTTCATATGGACAGATATTCATGTGCTACCCAACATTTTTCCAACATTTAGATTTGGGGGGGGGTGTGTGTGTGTGTATTTATTTATTTATTTATTTATTATCCCCCTTCCCATTAATATGACCTCTAGTAAGAAGCATGGCTTTAGAAAAAAATGTAGTCTGAAAAATGTAGCTAAATAAGATGTGCTAGAGGAAATACCACATGGGTTTTCCAGAAATAGGTTGGCACAATCTAACCTGTGAAATTTTTTTGGACGACACATTTAGCAGGCAAGATAAATACAATTGAACTATCTTATCTGAACTACAGCCAGTTACTTGATATGGTGCAATCTGGGAAATTGTTAGTTAACTGGAGAAGTTATATCCCAAAATAAGTTTTGTTAGGTGTGTAAGGTTTGTACGGAAGGCCCTGGGTGGAGAAAGCGTACATTATTCATGAAACTCATCTTGCTTCATATTCTCCTTAGAGACTGTGGCACAAAAGCTGGGAGTGCCCTGTTGGCATCTGCTGATTACACAAAGTTCAGAGACATTATCGAAACTGAGGGCTTGGTGTATTATACAGGAACAACAGGATAACTTGAATAGTAAATGGGCTGAAATTTAATAGCACAAAGTATAAGATACAAATTCAAGAGAACAAAAGTTACTTAGCAACAAATAGGATTTTCTGCTGCAAGCTGGATGTGAATCAGCTTGAGATGGAGGAGGAAGAGAGATGCCTGGAGAATTAGTAAATCATTACTGTGAGATGATGGTGAAAATGGCAGATACAACCCCAGGAGATATCCATTGAGGAACGTCCAGCTGACATAAGAAAATGGTTAACATATTGTACCAGGCATTGGTGGTATCTCATCTGGAATATTTTCTGCAATTCTGGTTGCCTTCTTTCAAAAAAAGACATTGGGAATGGGGCAATGCAGCAGTAAGAAGAAGGACACGAAGGGCCTGTTTTCAGTAGACTTGGTTAATTTAGTTGAGCAAATTCAAGGCCGAGAAGGAAAACCACCAGTTAGGGAAAACATTTGACACATGGAGAAAGAGAAGCCAATTAGCCAGGTAAAGGCTTGTCTGGAAATGAGATAATTTGTACTGAAACAGTGAGACTTTGGAAAAGCCCCCCAGTAAAGGAGGTAGGGCTAAAAAATGAACTTATTTTAAGGTACAGCTTGCTAAGTTTATGAACCAGGTAACGAGATACGTCACCTGAGGTGGCAGGTGAGCCTTTGAAGTGCCAAGGGGCACTTTTGTCTCCAGTTCTGGGTTTCTCTGAGCAGGTATTTTTTTCACCTCTCCAAACACCCTGCAGGGACAGTGCCCACGACTGGAGGAGCTGTACGTTCATATATCAGCTCTGGGAAAGACCTATGCATGCTGCTCACTGCTGTCCCTGGGGAAAGAGGAGATTTCACAGGGTGGTGGTTTCATGGAGGAACAGAGCAGAGAGGTATATCTTGGTTTCTTACCCACCCACAGATCTCTGTGCTGTAGAAGGTAGAAATAAGTTTCATTGTGGACAGAAAACCTGCAAACTGGCAGTTCCTCAAGGAGTGTGCCCTTGGTACCAAAGGACCAGGACTTGAGGTCATGTTCCCCTCAGCCCATGTTTCCCCAGGCTCCTTGGCCAAGTCACTTTAATCTGTCAGTGCCCTTGTTTCTCAAGGGGACAATTCTCCACCTTGTGCAGCCCCTCTAGAGGTAACTATGGCCTATGAGGTGGTGCAAGGAGGATGGAGGAGCACTTACCACTGGGTGGCTTGGTCTTTTTCATCTTCTTAAGTGCACTTGTAAGCATTCCCTTTATTCCTTTCTTCCCTTTTTCAGGGCTGTCCCCAGCAGAGGTGCAGCTCCCATTGCTCGTGATGGAAGATGCACGTGAGGGTCTGCAGGCTGCCTCTGGCCTTTCACTTTTCATCTTCTCCTGGTCCCTGGACCAGATCGCATCTCCAGAAGGTTCAGGACAGGCAGGGACCTGCTCAGCTACTGATGTCAAAGGGTTTTCAAGCTGTGTGTTTGCACCAATGCAACCCTCTGATCCATTGCGTATTCCAATAGGACCACTTTGGAAAAAAGGTAACATTTTCATCATTTTCCTACTAGCCTGTAAATTTCAGAAAGAACTGGTCAGATTATAACAGTTTGCATAAAAACTACTAGGCACAATGTGGCAAGGTGTATTCCCATTAACAAAAATGAATTCTGGAGTGAGTTGTCCCTGTGTGGGTGGTGTGGGGAGCGCTACACACGTCTGGTAGGAGCACAGCTCTGCAGGAGAGCTCCTGAGCAACGTCACCTCAGGTAACTGTGAGGACAGAAGCCGCTCTCTGGTCTAATAAATAACTTAGAGAAAATCGATGAGTGATTTTAAGGGTGATTCAAATGGCCTGATTTGAGACCTCGAGCTTGTCTGGATACAGAAGAGCAGGGCTCTCCCACGTGATGCTGTGGGAGTACAGACATGAGCATGGATGTTGCACATGACTGATGTGGGTGGGTGGGACAAGCGTCCTGTGCCTATTCAAAGCAACCACGAAACTCCCATACCTTTATACGGCATCGGGACCAATTCCCACCTTCCTCAAGGCCTGTTTTTGCTGATCTCTGTTCATCTGGCTGCAGATCTGTTTGTGGAAGCACTCATGTAGCTACTTGCACACTGAGTTTGCAAGTACAGCATGAAAATGAGACGAGCTTAACAAGCCAGGTATGCATCAGTCTTTGCTGAGCAAAAGTCCTGCTGGTTTAACTGTGTCCCTATTTAAGTCAGTAATAAAAGTCTTAGCTTTATTGAGGAGAGCTCCCAGAGAAGGTGGCTGAGAGTTCAGAAACATCGGGGGTGTGAGAAGCATGGTTAAAAGGATGGGAGTGTGGGAAGCACAGCAATATCTCCTGATATGAGCATCACGAGGCTTATCACTTTAGGCCCCAAAATCCCAGTCAGAAGCACAGCTTCAATGCTCTACGTGCAGCCCACATCCCTACAGAGGCAGACACAAGCTCAGGGACACATTCAGACCCTTCAAACCCACTCACAGACTACATAATCTCATTTTCAAAACAGTCCCAGGGTGACTACAGCATCCCAAGATAAGGAAACTTCAGCGCAGCTTGTTGCAACTTCAGTGTAACTTGTTGGGTGTTTTCAAACACCTGGGAGCAATGATTGTGCCATCTGTTTATGTTGAAATGTGGGGCTGTAGTGGGGGCTGTGGCTTGTGCAGAAGGAAATGCTAGTGAAATGGGGTGGTGGAGGGGGCAAGTTTCTGATAGCAGGGACTAACCAGACTGGACTTTTCCCAGAGCTGCTAAATGAAACTGGTGCTAGTGACCAGGGCTGCTGCGTGTCCAGAGCTGTCCTCGCCTGGCTGAGGGGCAAACAGGAACAAGGCACGAGGGGCGGTGTGGTTTAGCCTTGTTTAAACAGACATTATCCTGCCAGAGTCCTGCTCTACCACCAACACTCCTGCTCTACAAATAATTAACAATAGAAATTTGTTATTCTAACAACATCTTAGTATTTATATTTAGAATTATTTATGTATAGGTATCATTTATTATATTGCTATAGATTTATTTGCATAATTACATTCATTTATATAATGATTATAGTTATATAATTATTGTAAATAAATAAAGTGACTCATAGTTTCCAATCCTTGTTCTAACAACACTTTTTTTAAGCGACTTTCTGGGAAACCAGCGCACTTCTGCATGAAGAACTCTCAGGCAAGTTTTGGCTTACTTGTACTGCATAAGGGCAGAGGAATTAGGCTTTAAAGAAAGGAACAGTCTGGCTTCAGTTATAAGGCCACAATGTGGTGATCTTCAAACACCCTTGTTAAGTTTATACTGTTGGTATGTATCATGCTGATACAAACTGTGATACTTATTTCTAGGCAAACTGGTTGGAAGGCTGTGGCTTTCCGTTTTAATTATGATTGCTCCTGCTGTCTCCCAGCAGCTCGGAGAGCTTTGAAGCATCAAGTTAGTGGTAGCAGCCGGGTGGTATAGAGAGCAGTTAAGAGTCTGGTGTTGCTGAAAGTGTTCCTTCTCTGCGCTTTGGCTGCCAGGTCACATTCAGGGTTAGTAATGCTATTGCTTTTAAAACACAATGAAGGTGAAAACTCATGCGGGAAGGAGAGAAAGAGGTAAGGGCGTGCACGATCTGGCTGGCTCTCCGCTAAACTGGTGGTCTGTGACCCGGGGAAAAGTGTGAAGCTAAACCTGAGGTGCCGCTGCGGCTTAGCAGGACAGCAGTGGCTACCCAGAGGCGTTGGGTCGGAGCCCTCGTGCCCCAGGGCTCAGGGCTGGTTGCATGGGTGAGCAAAAGGGGCCCGAGCACCAGAACTGCCCAGCGGCAGCGAGTCACAGCTGGAGCTATGCACCTACCTCTTCCCCTAGCACACTTACTGGGGAGGGAGGGAGGAAAAAATCCCTGCGGTTCACTCTGGGTACTCGAGTCAGAATGCCCCATTAGAATCCTAAAAATGGGGGAAAAGAACTCCTTTTTCTTACATTTCCATTACAAAAAAATATCGTGGTAACAGGCGTTCTCTATAAGTGTTTGGGACTTTCCTAATTTTTGTAGGGCTATTTTCCCAGCCTGCATTTCCCAATATGATGCTATGTTTATATTCATTCTGCCAAATCCCTTCCTTCCTGTTTGTTCAAGCACAGACTGAGTCCTTTCTCTCTCTCTCCTATTATTCCAAACAAAGCATTTATTCTTCTTCTTTTTTTTTTTCCTTCTAAAGAAAGGGAGTACCTCTCCCTTTCCTATAGCCAAAGGTGACTTTCAGAGTGTTTTGTTTTGATGAATGATGATCAGAAAGCTGGATTTCAAAATGGTTTTACTTCTTCAATACTAAGATGAATGTCATTTATCTTTGAAAACCATTGAAATGACACTGCACATAAAAGAGTCCATAAGGGAACAATTAAACTGGTTAAAAGCTTAATTTTCAATGGCTGGTAGAACTTTGTCCTGGTAACGCTCTGAAAGGGCTGGGCATGGGGGCTAGCGATGCCCAGAAGGCAAGCGGGTAGCTGGGCACATGCTGCCGGGGGCTGCAGCCCAGGCGAGCCCCTGCGGCCCCTCTGCAGAGCGCACCGAGCCATCATCTGCAGCGTCCCTGTGCCCTGACCTGTCTGAAAAAGTCCCACAGCCAAATTAGAAAAAAGATAAAATCAGCTCCAGCGTGTTCACCCACGGGCTGCACATCAGCAGCGTGAGACCTGTTGGCAATATTGGCATGTCCGGGTGTGCTTTTTTATCTTGAACTAATAAACACCGAAGGAGTTAAGCATTTGAATAAGGCTGTCAATGCAATAGCTACCATGCTCACTCACATTTTGCCAGCTTGAATGCTCGCCCAGTGTTTATCAGTTGGCTGCTGCTGTTTTGCATATGTTTGTATCTGCAGCAGGAAAAACCAGTAAACCCCAACTCCCAGTTCTTCCTTGAAATGCAGCCTCTGTCGCTTACGGCAAGTGGTACTAAAAACTCGCCTCCATCTCTTCTCTTTATCATTAGATGGCCAAGCACTTACTGTAAGAAATGCCTATAGGAAACTTCCTATAAGAAACTTTCTTGGAGAAAAAGAACCCACTTCACTTTCTACAAGAAACACTCAGCTAAAAGCAGGTGGCACGGGTAAGGGCTGGAGGCCACGGGCAGGAGATGCCTGTGCCGGTGCTGCTCCTTGTGCTCCCCCAGCATCCGCTCCTGCCCGCTGGGGCAGGCAGGACACGCCAGGAGCTCAGCTCTGGCTCGTATGGCCACGGGCTGCTCCTGTACGCCTGTGTTCTGCTCACAAATCAAAGCTAGTTAAAACTCCAGCAGGCTCCAAATTATCTTAGCAGTTGATGCTTTGGGAAATGCTGAATCATTTCCCAGGCACAGAGCTCAAATTCAAGTCTTGGGAAATTTTATGATGTAAGGTCAAGACTTGACACAGATCCCAGCTCATTATTATTACTAATTTACTGCTAATTTACTGTTACCATCATCATCATCCTCCTCATTATTATTATTATTATTATTATTATTAGCTATTATTATTATGTGGCACTATTGTTTGGGGGGGGGGGAGTCTTTAGCTCCAATTATTTTTGACGTAATATATTCAACTTATGGTTTCCAACCAGAAGAACAGCACAGCATGCATAGCATCCTCTGCTCCCTATGCGGAGGGCCTGTACCATTAGGACAGCGGTGCTGTTGACTGCCAGCGTGGCCGGAGAGGGACCCAGCAAGCTCTCCGCATGGTGCTGATCACAGTGCCTACCCCTGGGCTGGAGCCTTTCTGGGGTGGGCAGCAAGGGTGAGGGAAACACCTGGAGCAGAGCCACGACACAGAAGGACACAACCTGGATGCTGGGCATGGTGGCTTCCCATTTTCTCATTTTCCTCCTCGAAGCAAATAGCCTTCAGGCCGCATGCTTAGGAGTGAGCTCATTCGTGAGGGGCAGCTCATGGTGTGCCAGCAAGCACTCGAGGGAAGAGACTTACTGATTAGCCCTATTCTGAAATTTTTGCTGATCTTTTTCTTGACTTCTTTTTCCTGAGCTGCTGCCAGTATTAACAAGCATTTGTTTGGATTTTTAGTCCTCTCCAGCCTGCTGACATGATAGGTCAAAAGGATTTATTTCTTGTTTTAGTGGAAATCCCCCACTCTCCCACAGCCTCTCAGAAATCCAAAGTTATTTAGCAAAGTTTGTTCTCTGCATTTGCATCAGCGTTTTCTTCCCTCCTGACCCCACTCCCCATGGAAGTGGCGTCACCCCTGCCCACACGAGAAAATCACACTGGGTCAAACCATCTTTTGAAGCAACAAAGCAGTACAGCCAGTCTGAGTTTAGTGTAGCTCGCCCTATGCGGTGACACCTAAATAAGCTGCTAATAAATCAAAGCAAAGAGTCTACGGAGATGCCAGCCCCAATCTTCGCAAGTTGGAAAGCCCTCCTAGGAGGCGGGTTTTTTCCTACCAATTTTTGTTAGCTGGATTGGGTACTGAATGGAGGCACTGTGAAGCTGCGGGCTCCCACATGGCTCTGCCTGGGAAATCACAGTCCATAGATGAGCTGGGCCACCAACACCCCCACCTTGAAATTTTACTGTTCTGCTCAAATCCATGCTCCTGTCCGCAGACTCCTACGGGACACCCACCACCCCATGTGGTCCAGCACCATCCTGATGGTGGCCAAGTTCTGCTCCTAATGGAGTCAAAAGCTGAGGGGAAACAAAACCTATGTCTCCAGTAAAGAAGCAGAGCCTCCCCAAGGGACTCGATCCATGTGCCTTAGCAGTGCCGGACACCCCCATGGGGCTGGGGGTGACGGGGGACCCAAGAGACCTAGGAGAATGGCAGGGGCAGACCAGGCAGAGAATCTCATGGCATCTCACCTGGTGTGAGATGCTTTAAACTGGCATTAAACCATGTTATCACCTGTCTGGGAAACAGCGCAGATAGAGCCACACAGTACCTCGGTCATTTTTAAATGAGAATTTCGTTTTCCTAAATTAGTGAAGCACAACTGAAAACGGTCCTGTAAACCAGCATCTCCTGTTATTAGTGAAAATTTTTCAAACAGCGAAAGAGAAAAGCAAATTACACATATATATTGTTATCAGGAAAAAGCAGAGAAAATGCAGTGTAATATGCTCCTTTTTCTTTTCGCTTCAAATCTGGGCAGTATCATTTTAAACTGCTGCTGCTGAAAGACAAACCAGCCGCTGCTGTCTAAGATTTTGTTTTCCCATTACTATTCCCAAAGCCAAACCCTGCATTCAGGCTTGGAGTTCGCAAAGTTCACTGATAGAGCTAACAGTGGCTGACAAGATACACAAATTCCCTGGGAGCCAGACCTAGAGCTCCTGGAGCACTCGCCTCTGCCGGCACTTTCAGACTCTTTGGCTTTCCAGGCCTCTTTTTACAGAGAGGGTGACTGAAGCAAACCCAAACCTGAGTTTTCCAAAGCTACCTGCTCCTGCTTGATGGGCTCTATCGGAACGGACAAGCCTCAAAGTCCCTCGGTGGGGCCGGTGGTTGAATGCTTTGAAGAATGCCTGTTTCTTCAGGTTTTCTGCTCGGAACTTGGGTGTGATGGCGAGGGACCATGGCTTCTAGATCAGCCATATGCTCCAGTCACAGAAAGTCTCTCCCTTACTTTGCAGCAGCCTCAAGAAGAAATCCTACTTTAAACACACAAAGGATCCTAACTCTGAGGTTGAACCCTTCAATTTGTGCCTGAGCAGTTGACGCGGTGGATGTGGGGCAGCTGCTCAAGGATAGGAGGGAATTTCGATGGGCTCCTCAGTGCTGTGGGAAAAGGCAAGTCCTAGGGGCAGTGGGACTTCCCTGACTGGGAAAAAAATAGTCACAAAACAGCAAGCATGGCAATGCAGAAATGTGCCAGCTTGGCACGATGACCCTGGCAGTGTGCAGGGTACAGAGGCTGCCTGGGACTGTACAGGATCCAGGCACTGAAATGGTGTTTTTCCAGTGCAGTTGGGCTGCATGAATCATAATCCACATAATCCATAATGTTTTCCTGTGATTTGGGAGAAAACCACTCCTTCGCAACAAAGAGGAGGGGGCGGGAAGTGCCACGGTGAACCCAGATCCCGATGCCTGATCTGGGTTTAGGATGCTTTGGTGCCAAGACGTACGTCCGGATTTTGGGGAAGGGGTTGGGGGTGGCGGGTAACAGGAGTCACTGCTCGCAGCCTGCGTTCATGCCCTGAGATCTGGGGGATGAGCAGCAGAAATCGGACCCAGCTGCCACGCCATGCAATTGCCAGACACACATTCTTGCCGTCCCCAGCCCTGGGATGTGTCTGGAGCTGCTGTCCCTCTCGCAGCAGTTCGATTTATTCTCTATTCTGCTAATTACAAGATGGGGCTGAAATCTGTCGCTTTGTCCGGGAGTCTATCCTTTTAGCACCTTCCACTTATTTTTCCCCTCTCTCAGCCACCGCAGAGAGCCTTCGCGCCCGCTAGCCCCGCAACAAGTGAGCCGGGAGGCGGGCAGAGGCGCGGGGGAAGCGGGACGGGCAGGGAAGACGGGGAGAGCCCCGAGCCCCGCAGCGCGGAGCGGCGGCACGGAGGGACTTACCCCGCGGCGGGTCCCGGGCGGGCGGGCGGCGCGGCGGCGGGCGGTGCTGGCTGCCGAGCCCCGGGGCGGCCCGGCTATAAGGGGAGGGAGGGCGCGGAGGCGGAGACCCGGCCGCCCAGGGAGCCCGGTGGCTGGGAAACTCCGGCTGCACCTCCCTCCAAAAATGGGTTCAAGCCAAAGGGAAGCGAGAAATCCCCTCCGACGGGGTAGAAGTCCCCGCGGAGGGGGGATGGCTGGCCCCGGTGGTGGTGGTGTCTGCCCCAGGTTCGTCCCCGGAGCGGAGCCGAGCCCCAGCGTCGCGGCCTGATGGACGGGTGGATGGGGCACCCTGGGCTCGCTGCCCCAGGGGTTTGTGTATATAATGTGTCTGTCCCACGTTGAGGCCTTGGAAACCCCGTGCTAGGGATGGAGCAGATGCCTCCAAAAGCTGTGCTCCCTGAGCAGGGCATTAGCCATGGGTGGGCTGGCGGGGATGAGACGTGTGCCCGAAAGCACAACCTGCCGTACTGGGGTCCTGCATTGTGCCCATGGTGAAGTGCTTTCCCTGGAGTGGGGCTCGCGGTGCTCCCAGGAGACACTAATATCATGAAGCACCTTCAGTATGATGGTTTGAGTCCCTGCCTCAGGGCTGGGAGACACAGGCTCCCTTCGTCACCCCAAAGACTCTGAACCTTGCAGAAGGGACATTTGTCTTCCTGATTTCCTAGGCACCCGCGTCCCTGGCTGTGGAGGTGCGGTGAGCCTGTCACACTGGGGAAGCGTGTGCTGCCACGGCAGGGGATGGCTGGAGGACGGCCAGGGGACGGCTGCGTGACAGCAATGTCTGTGGACGGCTATTGCAGAGGATCTGTGAAGGCTGCCAGGGCTGTGCTGTCCCCTGCCTAGATAGCCTTAATGTGGAGCATCCTCATGGGTGAGATCTGGGCTGAAGCATCTGCCCTGCAGACAAAAAATCAAAATATTGTGGTCCCACAGAGCCTGACCTCCTCTCTCCTTTCTGGGAAGCTCTTGTGGGGCAGGGAGGGGTCAGCCAGCAGGTCCCGGTGCCTGGTTACTGTGCCCAGGACGATTTCTGTTTTGTATCTGATAGCTGTGATCTAATACAAAGTGCAAAAAAACTGTCCAGAGACTTAAAGCTGAGTGTGAACCGTGAGCTTTCACGGTGTTGCTGATGCCTGCACTCAGCGCTTGTGTAGCTGCACAACTTCTGGGGGGTCTATGCAGGCCCAGCATGGGGTCCCAGCAGCAGACATGGTCTGGGACCAACATTTGTGCTGGAAGGAGGTGCCCAGCTGAGCAGGCACGGTGCCGGAGAGCAGACGCTTCTCCCGGTCTGTGCCTTTCGGCAAGCATCCTGCCCGCCAGGGCTGCTGCTTTCCTCTCTGGTACTCTCTCCCCAGAAAGTTCATGGTAGCAGGGAAGAACCCTCCCCCCCAACAATATTTGCCAAAACAGGAAGCCGAAGCGCAGGGGCCGCCCCGATGGGCAAGCCCATGATCTCCGGTCTCTGGAAAACACTGATTCATCTCAGGCCAGCCTGCAACTGAGCTGGGCGGAGGGTCCCCCTCTGGGATTGCCCCCGGGTTGCGTCCCCTCGCTGCTTGACAACCAGTGGCCAGAAAAAAAACATCATCATGCGACAGAAATGCCGGGTGCCACATCAGTCTGAAAATCATTGGGAACGTGAAATGGCATGAGATTTGGCCCTGAAGTGCAGTAACTTTCTCTGTGCTTCATCGCCTCCTCCAATGGCAATGTGAAGGGGAGAGGCAAGATCTGCCATCTGCAGTTACAGCCGGTTTTGGGGCAGCACAGGGCAGCTGGAGGTGAGCTTGGTGCTGGATCCAATGACCCTTCTGAGCAAGAGGCAAAGGGATATGGTTCCTGGAAGGCACCGGGGAGGCTGGCATGGCCCAGGGGTTACACACACGTAGCTCTGGGCATGGCTGGGCTGGCAACTTTCGTGGCTGTCTGAAAGCAGAGGATGCTGCTCTGGATGCAGGGAGGAGCCTGGGGCTGGTTTGCTTCTCACGTCCTTGGTTATGTGGTCTCTGCAGGACGCAGGGGTGTCTGTCCCCGGGTGTGCTGCCAATCTGCGGTGGGAAGTGGCTCAGTGACACATGTCTCAGACCCACTGAAACCTCTCTGTAAATATTCAGGGGGTCTTTGCATTTGGCTCAGCAGCAGTGCTACTGTTTTATGAGACCAATGTCTCATCCCTAGCTTAACACAGGAGGCCCTGACTCCAGGAGACTCCTGCAGTGAGTGATGTGGGAAAGCCCAAGGGAGTTTGATGCTCAGCTGGTGGTAGCAAATGTAGCTGCAAATCTGTGGGCATCCTTCGTTCTTTTCTTGGATAAATGTCTGTACAGTATGATTTATATGGGATCTGAAGTAGAGTCAGATGGTGGGATCTGTTGCTGGGCCTTGTCTTTAGCTTCTGTAAGTTAACTTCAGTGGGGTCAGGGCAATTTTGCCATCAGACAGGGGAATAAGAAGCATCTTGTAACTGGGCCTTAAATTAAAAACCTGGAGCTTAGTTATCATCCTCCAGGTGCCCTTATTTACCTGAAACAAACCTATAACTGCACTTTGACCTCCTGCTGATCATGGCATTGCTTGTCTACGCAGACTGATTTCTGAGGCAGACACCCTGTATTTACTTAAATAATATTGGGTAGTGGCTAACCAAGTTATACCAGGCCACACACCTTCTAGTGCTGCACGGGAACCTTTCTGTGCTCTGTAACTACTCAGAGTGTATTGCATGGGGCTACACTGATATTCTGTGTTTATAGGTTATGCTATCTAAGAAACTATCTTAAGTCTGTGATTTTGAGAAATCCAGGGTTTTACGCTTAACTTCCATAATATACATGATATATTTCTCAGCTGCAACCTACACTTAAAAGCGAGATGTACTTTAGAAATTTGTAACTTAATTTTGCATATGCTTCCTTAAATTTGAACAGCGGAATTGCATGGGATTTTTCACTTCTTCTATATTGAGCATCGAAGACTTTCTCACTAGCAGTCCTAATATCCAAATTTAGCTGGGCAGGAACCTACAAAAGGGATGTGGCTCTACTGAAAAAAAAAAAAAAAGTTGTGAATCCTTTGCACTAGACAATGAAAGATTTGTCTTACCTGTAAAAATGAAGAGACTATAAACAAGAGGTGTTGATAAGGAGATTATTTTTGAAGTGAAGTTTTAATTTCCTCTTTCAGCGTGCCAAAGAGCTGTTATCCTTTGTTTCCAGTCAAAGGTGTGTCAAGAAGCAGATTATTATGAGGGTAAAGGTTCTCTTCCTGAAATCCATTAATTCAATATGCTTATTCATTGAATGACATTTGTGATTTTTTTTTCAAGCTTGTTTTAATTACCTTTACTACCAGACAGGGGAACTATTCATTTTCCTGTGGGATTTTCCATGAGCTTAACTCTTTTGTCCTAAGTAATTCCATCTGTTCATGTTTCAGTGATAGGAAAGCAGCAGGTCTGGGTGCAGGTGGCTGGCAGCAGCCCCCTGGGTGAGCAGGCACCACCCCGTCACCCTCCTCTGGGGATTCGGGAACCATCTCCTGGAGCTGGTGGGGCACACAACCCCAAGTAAGGCTGCCCAAAGTAGAGCTTGAGAGAGTCTGAAAATGCCCTCAGTGTGGGGTTGGACTGGAAAACCAGGGTCAGGTGATGTCCAGCAGCTTTTCCATGTGGGATGGGGGACAGGGCGTGCAGCAGCTCGGGGAGGGGGACGGGGAAGGCTGCCACCGTGGCGGCTGAGCTCTCTGCAGTGCTGCGGGAGGCACATGAAGGAGCCTGTGATGGGGACTGCATCTGCTGTGCCCTGAGCTCCTCACAGCTGGTTGCTTCACTGCTTCTATGCACAGAAATACCTCTTTTATTTCTGCTCACTGTGGGATATTTTAATAGAAGTGGGGGCATGTGCAAACAGGGGTAACAGAGAAGAATTTAGGGTCCTCATTAAACTGTGGGGTAAAAAACCAAGAGGTCACACCAGCCACACTTATCCATCTCTCTCCAGAAGTTTATAGAGTTTGCAGTCAGCAAAAGGGCTGAAAGTTTGAATTCTGAACTCAGATCTGCAGGCCAGAGCAATGGCAGCTAGGTCATGAGGGGCCCCAGCTCCTCTCCCTCAGTGGAGGGACATGGCAGGTCAGTAAGCTGTCGAGACGCTTCCTGGCTCAAAAGGCACTGTCGCTGCTCAGCAGCTGGTAACCGGTGGGAGGTCTGGAGATGGATCCAGCTCTCAAGACTTGTGCATTTTAACTTAGACCACTCAGATCATAAAAGGATTTCTTGGATGATGTGCTCACCAAAATATGTTACTTCTGATTGATTGAGGTGTCTTCCTCTCCAGTATTCATGATGACTGCAAGTAATGGAAACAAGAGGTCTTTTTCTCCATCAGCGACTAGACTCAGAAGAGCTGTGCTGATATACCCAAATACTGGCCTTGTAGCATGCAAACCGGGAAGTGGTAAGCAGCAGGAACAGGGCATGGGAAATGGGAGGTGAGGGGACATGAGTTCACCATGAAAATTGTGTCACACGTACTAACTACTGTGGGAAAGGTTCCCGTGGCAGGCGATGACTGCTTCATGTAAAAGACATAAATAAGTTGTGGTGAGCAAAGATGGAGGACCCAGGACTTCTCCTCCCAGACAATACCCGAAATCACTAGGATGAAGTTTTGCTTCCTCTTGCAGTTTCTCTATGTGTCAATGAACTGAGAAACTCCTAGGTTGTAGCAAACTGGACTTCTTCTAGATGTCCTAGGGCCCAGCTTCAATGGGTGAGTGGAGAGTACCTCCTGGTGAGGAGAGTCCTGCTAGGACACAAGTCTGAAACCTTTCAGGCTGACAAGACTGTGGTTTCTAGACAGTCTGCGTCATGCTCTAACCAAAGGAACTGTGCAAAAACAGAGGCACAGCAAGCAAATATTAGCGTGTGCTTGGTCAGCTCCAGGAGAGTCAACTAGTTAGCAAGTTCACCACAGTATTTAGAGAAACATCTAATTTCTGGATTGGGCTCACGTGTGAGATGACAGGATGTAACCTCTCATTTGTCATCTTATTTCATCAACTACTTCCCTGGCCCAACTTTGTTTTCATTTGTGCCCTGCAACTCTTGAAAATTATGCATTTGCAATGAATTTTTTGTCTGTAGACACCTGTTAAGATATACGGTTATAAGGACAATATCCCTTGTCTTTCAAAATGATCACAGAAACACACCAAGGGACAGACTTCTGCTGTTCCCTTCCTCCTGCAAAATCCTTTGTCCTTTCCAACATGGGCTCTGTTGCCTCAGGCAAAAGCCTGCCCTTGTGTTGAGAAGATTGATCTGCTCAGGCTTTGCTGAATCTAGACGTGAAAGCCAGGCAGGACAGCCTTCACCAACTGTATTCAGCAGCAACAGCCACCATGGCAGTGTATTTTCATCCTTCTCTCACAGTTCTGGCTCCCTTCTCTTCCTCCCCAAATGGTGAATACATGTTTTTACCCAGGTCTATATGAGGGAGGTTGGTGTTTGAGGTTTGACCTGCAGCAAAGCTGTGATTTGGTAGCTTCAAAAGTATGAACCCCTTTTGAGAACTTTGCTACTGATGGCACAAACCTTACATGGCGATAGTTTAGCCATCTGAACTAAACTAACCATACAGAGCCTTCCTAGTTTTGGTTTCTACTGGCATCAAAAATCCTACATGTCTGAGTAATGAAACAGGAATTCAAAACTGACAGGAATGTCCTAAATCTTCGTCAAAGGAAGGGCTTGTATGCAAGCGTGGTCTGCATCCCCACCCTGATATTTCTGCTTGAGGAGTGGTCCATAGCTGAGGTTGATGACACCTTTGCCACGATATTTCTGGTGGAGGAGGCATCCGTCTCTGAGGCTGCTCTGGCACCCTCCCCCGATATTTGTGTGAGGGAGGTTGCGCATTTTTGAGGTTGCTCTGCCACCCTCCCCCTGACGTGGAGTCTGGAGGAGGGGTCCATATCAGAGGTTTCTGGCTGGGCCCAGCTGTCCCTGACATGTTCACAGCAGACAGGAGACATCATGTGCTGGAATTGAGGTCCCCTTGTCCTGACAGCCCCAGCAGCCAGATATTCCCAGTTTGCTATCCCTGGACCTTTGGCCGAGTGGCTTTTTAGCCTGGGACAAATTGCCCTCCTCCATGAAATGGAGGTAGTGATATTGTCCCCGTGTTTGGAGCTGCTTGCAGCCTGATGAGCATCCTCAACATCTGCTGCGTGGTGACTTGGGGAGGAGTGGTGGATGCTAAGGGAAGGGTGTAGCTTTTTCCTCTTCACCTGAAGGAAAATGGAAGTGCTTTTTCCCGGTGTGGAGGTCCAGTCATCTCATCACAACTCACTCTGGAGGAGTGGGAACTCATGCTTCCTGCTGTCCCGCTCCAGTTGGGAAACAGAGGGCATGTTGTGGGGTCACAGCACCGGGCTGGGGTCTGGGACGGGGCTGAGCGAGGCGCTCGGAGTGGATCTGCAAGAGCCTTGGGCTGGGGTAATTGTGGGGGGTCACGTCTGCCTATACCACAGACGTTTTGGGAAACACTGCTGCTTCAGAGAAGCCTAGGAGATCATCTGACAGAAAAGCGCTGTTGTTTTTATCACCCTATTTTTAAGGTACTCCAGCACTTGCTACCCTATAGTTCTTCTTTATTTTTCCCAGCTTACTCTTGCTTCTTTATATAACACTGCTTCCCTCTTTACAGCTTCCTACTGCCCTTGGAGGAAGCAGCATGAACTCACAAGGACCAGCTCTTTGTAAAGCTAGACAAGCGTGTGTGTGTGGGCTTGCGAGATGAGTGCTGTTTTTCTCACAGTTCTTCTGCATTAAAAAGGGGACACTAAGATGGGGCCACTTCAGACTCAGATGCCGTCAGAGGTCAGCACAGCCAGGGGCTGAGGGAAGGCAGATGGGAACTGCCTCACCAGTTAAGCTACAAGAAATGATGCAAGAAGCCACACCCTGGGCAGCATCAGACATACACGCTCTCCACAAGGTGGCTCGGTGCTCTCAGATGTGATAGCACAGCTGTGCTGTGCAGCACAGGGATGGGTTGCCCATCTCCTGGTCCTGATGTGCCTGCTCTGCAGCGTCAGGTCTTGAATACAAAACCAAGCTTGAGACTAACAAACACTTGCACTGGGCTGCCTGTAAGTCAAATGATCCTCAACAGCTGCCACAAAACAAGCCTTGCCAGCTGCCAGCTAAACCATGGCACGGCCAAAACCACGCTGCAGCAGCCAGAGCTGCTTCAGCTGTGTTGGAGGAGCTGCTCAAATACCCACTGCCCATGGGTGTGGGAGAAATGTGCCCATCCGTGTTTAAAAGCTGGGGCTGGGGCATGCCTGTCCTCTCTGGGTCCTCCCCAGACGCCAACGGCTGTGCTCAGGCTGGCACACAGCTTGTGTGCAGGGGGTAAGAGGCCTAATTTTAGATCAGGGAATGTGACAGCGATCCCAAAGGTCACTGGATGGTACCAAATCCCAGCTGGCCCTCATGATAGTAGCAGCATCATGTTTAGACCCGGTGGGACTAATCAGGATGTCTTTTCACTGCGGTTGTTTTCCCCCAGCCCAGGTACCTTCCCTGCCCCAGGACTCGCTGTCTTGGGGCATCTCTTTTCACCCAGCAGAAAAGGCTGCCCATAAACTCCCCATCACCGTGCGGTGGAAAGTACTGGGGGGAAAACATGGGGGAAACTGCAAAAGCAGTACTTCTTTTTGAGGTCTTGAAAGCAAGACACCAAGAAGTTCTTTTGTTTCGAACATCCTTTTGGGTTCTCGAGGTTTGCCCATTGCTGTTCCTGGGCTCTCTCCTGCTGGGTTATCCTTGTGTGTCCAAGCAAATTCAGGCGTGGTGAGTGGCACAGAGGGAAGTTTCCAGGGGAAATCCAAGTGGCCCTGAGGACTCAATAGCCCGTGTTTCAAACCCTCTGACTCAGTAAGGAACTCATCCTGCACTGTTGAAATCAACAGTTTTTGCTGTTGAATTTACTGGCAGTACAGAGAGGCTCTTCATCTCTTCGTAAATAGTGGCATATTCTTGAATGAGATTTACTGATCTCCCGAGGACTGAAATTCCCACTGACCTTGCAATAAAATATTCCTTTTTCCTCAACAAACATCTGAGAAATCCTGCTGGCTCTTCAGGATGATATCCTTTTTCTTTGCCTCTCCCTGCCCTGGCAGAGCCTGCACTGCTGGGCTGGGTAAGGTGCTTTGTACATATTTGCTCTCCTGGGAGTTGTCCCAATAGCTCAGCGGCCAGACATGGATCCTTCCTAAACTGCTCTGGCATTGGATGAGGTTGTCATAGTATTTCTAACATCCCCTTCATAGAACAGAGGAAAAGCACTAAAGTAAGTAAGGATGAGTGATGGATATGAAAACCAATGTTGCAATGCCTACGTAAATGCAGCATTTGGATGCAGTATTTAAAGGTAAGCAAGCCCTATGTGTGCACTTTTAACTCCTTCAGGCTTCTATCCACATGCATTAGGAAGAAGCAGCTTCACTTGTGAGAGGTTGCAAGGGCTATTACACATAGTATTAAAGATTTTTTTTTTTTAACTGTGGAAAAGAATATTCCTTTGAGGATTCTGTTTGGTATACCTTATGTAAGCATTTTCCCAGAAACAGAACTGTAAAAGCAACAATGCAATTCATTTTTTTGTGTCGTGACTAAAACAATGGCATCTAAATTCACACACCAAGGCCCAAGGTTAACTGATCGTGGAGAAATAGCAGTTGTTTTTTGCAATGGATTGTGAATAACTCTGGAAAATTGAACAATATTGCTGTGAGTTTTGCTGCCTGTCTGTACGCAGTTTTGTTAATTCAAGATTTTCTCCTGCTCTGGATGTTTAATAGAGCAAATCTAGGCATCCATTCAAGTAGTTCAGCCCTGGTGCAAGCCAAACAAATCCTTTTTATTTTGTTAATTCGCTCAGAAGAGACAAACTTGAGCTGTTTCAGTATGTAATCACTTGCAAAAGGCATTTTGATAGAAATGAGAACTTCCAGACCCGAGAGTCGGGGCCAAAAGCAGAGGAAATGGTGTGTTCGGGTTCAGCCCCATCCCTGTGGGCAGCGCTGAAACGTCACGTGTGGGACTCCACCATGGGGCTGCCTGGGAAGGGCCCTCTTGCCATGGCGTACGTAGCCTTTCCCGCAACGCCGAGTGCCGCCGTGCCAAGGGCATGCCCAGCCTGGGAGGGTGCTGCAGCTGCTCCGAGACCCTGGCCAGCACTGCAAAGGCAGGACCTTCTCAAGGGTGGCTTTTTTCTTTGCACAGAATAATCGGGTTGAAATTTAGGCCTGGGATTGTACCACGGCTGAATTTGGCTTTGTGCTGTTTGTTAGTGAAGAAATGAGCAAAAGTCATATGGTTAACAAAAAAGGAAAAAAGAGTTGTATTTTCAGATAAAACAGAGTTGCAGAGAGGTGTTTCACACATGATGCCACAAGGCCGCACATCCACTCCTAGGACCAGAGGCACTCCTGAGATAGGAGGGGATGTAGGGCCAGAGCTGTGTGGGTGCCTCCTTCTCTGTTACCTTTCCCAGGGCCATCATCTCCTGCTGGACAGAGGCAGGTGGAGGGCTGGGCTACAGGCTAAGACGGGAGCAGGAGATGTATAGCATGAGCAGCACAAACTATTTCTTGGTGCCTCCCTTCCCTGCACCCCACTGTGTCCCCTTCACCCCTTGCCCTACTCCACCAGGAACCAGCTCATCAGATCCAGAAGGTCTCTTGAGCCAGCACGGTGTCTGATCCATCCTCCAGCAGCAATTGTGCTTCCAAATAACAGCTGCTCCTTGACCTTGCTGGGAGAACTTCTTATCACGGGCAAATTGAGCCTGGCCCTTTGGGCTGTTATTTCTCTCCACGCGTCTCCTTGAAGGCAGTACACGTGTCATCCCAGGGAATGGCCTTTGTTTCGGAGGGTGACTAATGGCTGCTTAGCAAGAACATGCGCTGGGTGGCTTCAGCCTTGAGATCACCAAGGGAAAGAGGCACTGTGGGCTTTCGCTAGTGCTTTGGAGGGCTCAGGGCCTATTCGTTTAAAGGGCTCTCAAGATGAAAGCACGTGTCATGCATTCTTGCGCTGTAATTGGGCCTGCGAGGGGAAGATGACAGTCCACGTGTGCAAGCAAAGTGCTTTTGGAGACAAAAGCTACCAGCTTTTTTAGCCTTGCTCCTCCTAATGAATCCTTGATGACTAATTCTATGATTGCCTCTTATCTACTCAATGAGCTTCTGTTCATAGCACAGTTCCTTCAGGAAATATTTTTTCCTGAGTTTTGGAAAAAGTATTGTAAAGTTGCGAGCTCCCTCACTCAGGAAATGATGCCAAGCATTTTGTGCCTTGCTCAGGATGCCAGACTTTTATCATTACTTTGTTTTTCTTTAATTTCAGTTCTGGGATTACCCACGATGAGCATCAGCAGAAAGCACTGTTGGATATGTGCATGTGAAAGCAAGAGAAACTCCCTGGTCTTGCTCTTGCAGCTGTCACTGTGGGCCATCGAGGATGTAGCTCCTCGTTGTAGGGAATTTGAAAGTAAAATAGTCCCCTGGGGCTGGTTATGGCCTCATGGTCCCTTGCATCACTACAGCCCTAGAGAGCCACAGCATCAGTGTCACCATGTGTTACCAGCCTGGTGGCTCAGGTCACCAACGCACTCCTGCTCCTGTATCCATGTGGTGTGGTCATGCAGCCCTGCTGAAAGGGACTTCACACGTCTGTCCCCATCGCAGAGCAGGACCACCCATGCTGGCACATCTCTTGCAGGTATCTGCCTGGCCTGCTGCTAAATGCCACTGACGGTACGGACGCCATGCTGTCCTCAGCGCTTCAGCCCCATCAGCACTAGCAGTGGTTTTGCTGCATCTGACTTGCATCTACTTGCTGTAGCAGAAGCTTATTTCTCTATGCCTGACCCCCACAGAAAATGGAGAGGGGCTTATTCCTTCCCTTTTGCAGTGATTTTTTAACTGTCTGGAAGATGATTATCGTGTCTATGCTCTGTGCCTTCCCTGGAAGTACTTTTTTAGTCCATAGACAGAAAAAAGTTGAAGGCCACTGCTCTGCACTGACAAATGTTAAGCAAACCTCTTTTTCTCTGTGGATGCAGTTTGCGAGATCATTCCTGTTTTCTGGGCTTTCTTCTGATTATCAGCATCTTTCTCCCAGCTGCAGTTCACCAGCCAGGGAATGGCTTAGCAAGCTGTATAACCACCCCTTTCTGCCTCCTGGCTTGATTTGCTTTTTCTGTACTTGTGTAACGCTGTTCACAAAAAAGCAGTTCTGCCTCACCTGATGCCAGTCTCCCCACAGTCCTGTGAACGAAGGCATAGTCCTGCATCCCATAACGAAGCCCATGGCAGCTCCCTTGCCCCACGCTCATTACGGAGCTCAGGCTACGGATCTACGCGTGCTGCCAGGCACAATTTCATGCATGGCCAAACATAAACTATGCCTGGTCAGACTTCTTGGGACGTAGGCGCTCATCTTTATAGAATCGTAGAATCATAGAATTGTTAAGGTTGGAAAAGACCCTTAAGATCATCGAGTCCAACCGTTAACCCAGCACTGCCAAGTCCACCACTAAACCATGTTCTCAAGCACCACGCCTACCCTTCTTTTAAATACCTCCAGGGATGGAGACTCAACCACTTCCCTGGGCAGCCTATTCTAATGCCTGACCACCCTTTCGGTGAAGAAGTTTTTCCTAATATCCAACCTAAACTTCCCCTGGCACAGCTTGAGGCCGTTTCCTCTCATCCTGTCGCGTTATTAGGGAGAAGAGACCGACCCCCACCTCGCTACAACCTCCTTTCAGGTAGTTGTAGAGGGCAATAAGGTCTCCCCTCAGCCTTCTCTTCTCCAGACTAAACAACCCCAGCTCCCTCAGCCACTTCTCTTAAGACTTGTGCTCTAGACCCTTCACCAGCTTCGTTGCCCTCCTCTGGACACGCTCCAGCACCTCGATGTCCTTCTTGTAGTGAGGGGCCCAAAACTGAACACAGCACTCGAGGTGCGGCCTCACCAGTGCCGAGTACAGGGGCACTATCACCTCCCTGGTCCTGCTGGCCACACTATTCCTGGTACAAGCCAGGATGCCATTGGCCCTCTTGGCCACCTGAGCACACTGCTGGCTCATGTTCAGGCGGCTGTCAGCCAACACCCCCAGGTCCTTTTCTGCCAGGCAGCTCTCCAGCCACTCCTCCCCCAGCCTGTAGCGTTGCATGGGGTTGTTGTGACCCAAGTGCAGGACCCGGCACTGAGCCTTGTTGAATCTCATACAGTTGGCCCCGGCCCAACGATCCAGCCTGTCCAGGTCCCTCTGCAGGGCCTTCCTGCCCTCCGGCAGATCGACACCTCCACCCAATGTGGTGTCATCTGCAAACTTACTGAGGGTCTGTCATTCACTTCTTCTGCCTCATTTAGCAAGAGGTGTAATCTCTGTGCAGCTAACAGAGAAAGCCTTACACAGGCATTTTGAAAAATCTCACTTAGGTAGTATCAAGATGGCAAAAATACTACAACAGCCTTTTCCTGGAGGTTTCTCTGCTTTACATGTTACTCCTTTTCTGGGATAATGTGTTTGAATTACTTGATACGAATTTACAAATATAAATGGACAGTGCTACGCTGGAAGAGTATTAGAGACTATTTGCAGTGCTCTGTGTGACAGGGATGAATACAGGGAGGCAAAGTTCACATTTCTTCAGTGTCCTCAGGCAAATAGTTAGTTATGTGACTGTGGGAATAAAGGAAGTTCTTGTAGTTCTTTAAAAGTTAATCTTAATCCATTTTTACCACGCTTTAATTTACATCAGTCTTTACCTTTTCCCAATACTGTCTTATTATTGTAATAGTAAATAGTTTAAACATGCTATGTCCAATAAATGCTCCGACAATCTGATTGATCTCTTGCACGGGTGTTATGGGAGAGGTGGGCCAATCCCAGTGCTGATGTTACGTCAACAGTAGCAGTATTACATAAAAACGTCCTTAAGGGATGGAAGAGCACAGTGATGCTGAGCAGAGCACTCCTGTATCTGCCCAGTGCCTGAAGAACTGAAATGACTGGCTTTGGGGCAGTAATTCCAACCGCAACAAGATTTCATGGAGAAATATGCAAAATACAAAAGAGAAATGCTTGCTAAACACTGGTACTTTGGAGAACTGTGATATATAATTACCAAAGTAGTTAAGCCTAAAACTAATACAGCTTTACTTTTCAGCCACCCCTGAGATAATAACATCCTGGCACCTCTTTTCTTCCCAGCCGTGTTTGCTGGGTGCTGTCAGGCCACATTGCCCAGCTTGTAACGTGGATGTAATACTGCAATCCACTTCTCACTGAACATCCTTAATATTTTAACTCAATTGAGAGCTCTTTGCTGAAAGATACCACATGGCAGGGAGTTAAACATTATAGTGCTGCTGCACTAAAAGGCTTTTTCTGGAATATTTTAACAACTGATTGATTAGGATCCTCAGCTCAGGGACAGCCTCCTGTGCTTTCACTGCAATGTCTTGGTATTGTTCCTTTCTTGCTTGGAGTAAGCCTCTTTTCCATATCTTCCTTTCAGGAAAGGACAATTTCACAGAGAAAAATTGCCGAAACGATGGCACCCGAAGGCCTGTCTCAGATGGCAAACCCCAGCCCATGGGCCACCCTTGCTGCAGGCGCTGTTCCCTCGGACAGAGAGTACTGGAAACACTGCTTTTCACCCCAAACCAGAAAGAAACAGTATTGTGAAACAGCAGAGACCTCTGAAACAAAAAAAATAAGACACCACCCACACAGTGCTGTGAGCTGTGCCAGATCCCCCTCTGAAATGCAGCATTCACCCCTGAGAAGCTAAATCTGGAGAGGGTTTGGCTCTTCCATTTAGTTGGATACTTTTGAGAAAGCCTTATTCACTGGAGGATGTATCTGCATTTGGTAGCTTGGGCCCTCCAGGGTAAAAGTGAGATATGTCTCCCAGCGGGGAATGTAACTGTGTGCTGGGGTAGGAATAGGGCTGATTGTGGAAACCACAGGGAAACAACAAGCAGAGGGAGTTAACAGGGTAATGAGTGAGCTCCTTGGCACTTTCCTACAAGAGCAACATATTCCACAATAAAAGCCCTGGGAGGCCTTTCTTCTCTTTTATTGGAATGTGAAATATGGTCCTAATGAACACTGGATGTTTCACAGAAGATGGCTGGACAGCAGCAGCTCATTTTGGAGAGCACAGCCTTTCCTCTCTCCTTGCTCAGGTGTCTCCAGGATCTGCTCTCGCAGCCCAGAGCGAGAATCCTCCTGCCCAGGGTGGGGACCCCTGCTCCCCACCCGCCCTGGAGCTGCCTCTCCACTTGCATGGCTATTGGGGTAGGACGGGGACTGAACCATAGTCTCGCCCTAATGGGGTTAACCTTAAACTAGTTTGCTCAAGAGCAAGCAGCAGGAGAGCAGCAGCTCCCGGAGGAAGCAGGCTGTGCTCCTGCTGCTGGCTCACAGGATGCCAGGCTGCAGGATCTGAGTCTCCCAGGAGAGGCTGTGACAAAAGGCAAGTCATTGTGGCCAGCTTTCCTCCATGACTTCAGGGTAGCAGCTTGCTTTTATTAGAAAATGGAAGCTGAGCGCCTTACCTCATCCCAGGGCCAGGCGGCTGGAGCCTCAGGAAAGGCAGCTGTTTTGTGGAGAAACTGCCAGTAAAATAAGATTGAAAACCCAGTATACATTTAATGCACTTGGGAAAATTTCTGTGCCACAGAGGCCTTGCGTGAGGTACTTGGATCAGAGGTGCATACAGGGCAGAGGGAAATTTCTGATGCACAAAAACTGAGTCTTTAGTGCCTTTTGCTGAGTCTTTAGTGCCTCAAATCCTGGACTCCTCTGAAAATCCAGTCTTAGATGCCTCAGACTGAGGATGCAAAAGTTGAAATCCTCTTTTTATCTCCCCCACTTAGTCATGGCTTTTGACATCAAATGTAAATCTCTCAGCGCTGACGTCCTTCCCCTCTGCTGGGATGAGGGATGTAGCTCACGCACCCATGGGGGCTGTAATCCAGGGCTCCCTGCTTGCACCATGTCCCCAGGACAGGGAAGAGGAGTTCCAAAGTGTTCCTGAACTCTGCACACCTAACGGGAGATGCAGATGATATTTTACTTCTCCATAGAAAATGCAGAGAGTCACCAAGCTGAGGATTTGCAGGAATTATCATAATCTGTATTGAAGGATGATGCAGGGCAGAATATGCCTCCCAGGATGTTCTGCCTCAGGCGCTCAATTTATACCCGACATTTCAAAGCCATCTTTAGAAAAACACCTCATCTTGACTGTGGAGGTAGCAAGTCTACCTTAGGAAAATTTTCGTATGATGACTGTGAATTAAAGGTGCACTCTGTATTTCTTATCCGTCAGAACAGCTCCCTTGGCCTGTCACCAGCACCTGCTGCTCACCCGGGCTGAAATTTATACTGGTGCAAACTGGAGCAAAGGAAATGAAATAGGCTCACTACTGATGCTCTAAGCTCTGCAGCAGACATATTAGAGTTCAAGGCTATGCAGTGTCCACATTTATCACATTAATTGATAGATCGTAAACATGTCTCTGTACAGAGTCTTGGATTAATTTCTTTGGAGGGCAACCTAAAGGATAAATTGGATTAAATAAAATCAGGTTTGTATGACCATAGTCTGCTGGATGTCTCTTTTAGTCCCCCTTGCAGATGCTGGATGTAATGCTTTGGATCCCTCACGGAGTTAAACCAGTTGTGTTCCATGCCCATCAATGGGGTGATGCCGGTTTACACCAGATGAGGATGCAATCTGTAGCACTATGCTTGTTAACCTCACATTAGGTTTCATAATGCAGTCAGATTGTACCAGATTTTTTAAAATACATTTGAATATACAAGAAAATGGACAAGGGGCATGGTGACCCTTTTCCCCGGGGCAAGGAGGACTCGGAGCCTCCCTCCACATGGCACATCCAATCCTGACATGTCTGCCCACACAGAGAGGCTGTGATGGCATGAACAGGTCTTCAGTCCAACAGGAGATTTGCAAGGCAGCCCACGAGTGAGGAAAATCTGCTGAAACACCAGAAGGGCCACGGGGTCTGTCCTGGAGTGCAGAGTGGTCCACGCGCTGCGTGTCCCAGCTGTGGGGTTTGGTTACCCTCCAAGGTTTTCCTCCTCAGGCAGGTAGTGGTTTGTGGCATCAGGTCACAGCGTCACCAACCTTGTGTCATGCCAGCTCGGCCAGCTGGTTCATGGAGGAGGAAATAAGACTTGGGTGCTACCACATCCCTGTCCGAGCTCTGCCCCTTGGTTGCTCAGGGACACTAATTATGAAGGAGGCTCTTGCTCTGCTGCTCTATAATTATGCAATGCACAGTCTAAGCCTTAATATAGCTCTGAGCGAACTCCTTTTGGTTTTCTCATGTTCTCTGAAAAGAGACTCAATCTTGGACCAAACAACAGAGTAGCCTCCTAGTAATAAAATCTGTATTGAACACAGAGCGGACACCATGCCTGGGCTGGAGTTGCTGCCCAGGAGCTCTTGCAGCAGGTCAGTGTCTTGGCGCGTCTGTTGCCTTTGGTTTCTGAACTCAGGGTAGCAAACTCCTTTTCCCACAGCAGTCAAAAAGTTGCGTTTGCAGAGGAGCAAGGCAGGGTAGCAGATTTTGAATCAAGCCGTAGAGGCAGCATAGGAGGAGGGAGGATGCTGACTGCTGTTTTGGTTCTGGTTTAGAAGCAGCTGATGATCACTGGGGCATCGATTTCAGTGAAGAGTGTGCTGCCATTCCCACTGTCAGGGCTCTCCAGCGCACAGTAGCCTTGCCGAAAAATTGCTGCTCTCCTGGTGCGCCCCAGCCCCCGGAGCGCGAGGACTGCCAGGATGTGCTCCTTCCTGCAGAAACCAAACAAGACCTCGCTCAGTCCTGGTGAGCAAAACCAGCCCAAGCAACCAACAAC
Organism: Platalea leucorodia; assembly: GCF_965183815.1. Lineage (NCBI taxonomy): Eukaryota > Metazoa > Chordata > Aves > Pelecaniformes > Threskiornithidae > Platalea > Platalea leucorodia. The sequence goes on from NC_138829.1 coordinate 12,360,848, forward strand.
CATGCTGGAGACAGAGTGAGGCCATGGCAAAGCGCTGGGGAACTTCCCCTCACCGCGCTGGAGGACCCACCAGGACGGGGGTCTGCAGCCTCCGGAGGTACTGAGCCAGCAAGCATCAGCTCCTACCACCCTGCGCTCGTGGGACACCCTCCTGCTGCTGGTGCTTCGGGGAATTTCCTCCTCCGTCTCCACACACAGGTGACGTCTTTTGCAAGTTTTCCTGAGAGGCTGCAGACCTTTTATTTAATGATTATTTTGAGGTGAGTAATGGAAATGCTAATATTTAGGAAGCTGACAGGCACTAATTAGATTAGAGCTAGGAAAGCCAACTTGGAAACATACTCTGTTCCAGTAATCTCAATATATACAAATACAGCAACGTTTCCGAAAGCTGAGGGGAAGAATTAACAGAGACCTGAACAGGAAGCAATGCAGGTCCAACAGGTTCCCTCTTGTTTGCCAAACTTAATTGTTAAAAATAATATTACTCAATAATGGAAAGCCAGGAAATAGATCAACCAAGAGGATAAGCCTTAAAACCTGGCATGGGTCTAAGGCTAATGATGAAAAAGTACCACAAATCACAGCCCTGTAAACGGCTTTTCTGCCTGGAAAATTGTTTTCAAATAGCTAAGCCTGACGAGCTATCATTTATCTCCCCCATCCTTCCCAGAGCAGGCACTGCCTCCTTAGTCAGCTTAGTCTGGCCACTGGGAGTGAGGCTTTTTTTTTTGTAGGATAGGTGTGTTCACCTAGGAAATTACTCAGGAACAATTCTTCTTTTTCAAGTCCATGTCTTGAATTTCCCCACACAGATAAGCCTGAAGCATATCTGGCTCACTCAAGTTACATATACTTCTGAAAAATTTTGAGCCTCAGTTTTGGGGAGAGGAAAATATATTTAATGTAATTTTTTTTTTCTGAATATTTGAGGGTCTCCTTCAGTGTTCTGAGCAATTTGTTAAATTTATGGTTTATCTTGATTGTATAAATGTTATCCAGTAGGAACTGTGTAACCCAGCGCAAAAAACTTTGGTCTTTTTCTGAAATGACTCTGATGAAATGGAATTTTTTGCAAGCTGTACCACTGATATTCCTTCTCAATGGTTGGTAGAAGAGCTGTAGAAGAGGAGGTAACTTCTGATATGCAGCTGCTTAACCATGCACAGAGCCAGTCACTTTGTTTACTTTTCCAGTAGCCTTAAATTTTGCAGATGCTGCTTTGGAACAGCAAATGGAAGATACAAAAGAAAGAATTTGTAATTTATTCCAAAATTTAGTGGTTGTGTTGAGGCCCTTTCAGAAACTACAGCTGAACCGTGTCAATGTCTGCTGCATTTTGAAGTCTGAGACTAGGAACAGGAGACAAACTATTTGCTCCAGAGCTAGAGCCTGCAAATTGGCAAGCTGGGCTAATACTGGTCATGCACTGAAAAGCAACCTGGAGCTTTACAGTGAAACAAGGTTCATTTGGAACAATAAAATGGTATCCAGCGATAGGACACGTGGGAATGGTTCAAAGCTGTGCCAAGGGAGGTTTAGACTTTAGGAAGCATTTCTTTACCAAGAGGGTGGTCAAACACTGGAATGGGCTTCCCAGGGAGGTGGTCGATGCCCCAAGCCTGTCAGTGTCTAAGAGGCATTTGGATAATGCCCTTAATAACATGCTTTAACTTTTGGTCAGCCCTGAAGTGGTCAGATAGTTGGACTAGATGATCATTGTAGGCCTCTTCCAACTGAAATATTCTATTCTATTCTATTCTATTCTATTCTATTCTATTCTATTCTATTCTATTCTATTCTATTCTATTCTAAAACGAAAAGGCTTTTAAGGTAACTTGTGTGCATTATAATATCCAGCAGACAGGGGAAAAAATAGAAAGCGTATAGCCATCAAGAAAAATAAGGTGAGATTCGCCCTGTTGCCGGCACCTTGGCCTCTAACATGTGGCTACCAGCAGAGAAGAGAAGCTGAGGAGCTTGGGCAAAGCACAGGGTGAGCTGGTGCTGTTCAGGATGGAGCCCAGCAGTTCTGGCATCTGCTGTTCCATGTACCTGATATCTGGATAATCCTGACACAGCTCCTTGACGTACTCCTTGATCTTGTCTTTTTTCTTCTCCCCAATGATATTGGCGATGTGATGTATGGCAGGAAGGAGCCAGTCGGAGTCAGAGCCCTGCGAATGAGGAGGCATACGGAACGTCAGGGGGAAGCGCAGCACCTGCAAAATGCTTTTTACCTGCAGGGCAGGGCACGACAGCGGGTTGCTTTTACTGGTATAAGACAGTACTGCTGCAGGCAGGACAGGCTGCCCTCGGGCAGGCAGGGTGCTGCCAGGGGGACAGCATGGTGCTGGCCGAGGCAGCACTGGGTGGCAATGGCAAGGCACCCCTGCAGCTCCGCCGGGGCCTGACTCTGCACTCCCCGATGCTCATGAGCACCCCAGCAAGCCAGACCCTGAGCAGGGCGTTGTGGCTGTGGTCCGGCACAGCAGCAGATGCCAGAGCTTTCACCCCCCACTGCCTAATAGTTTTGTGTGCCTCACCACTGAGAGGGATCTGCCTCAGCCAAGTGACCACCCCGGTGGGGTTCAGTGCCCCACACACCTGAGCTTGTGCAAAATCCAATTAGTTCAACTTCGGCTTCCCTGAAAATCCCAGGCTGATGTTGCCTAGCCACAAAATATGCCAACAGCTGCAGTTTTCTCTCCATCACCCTCCTGTATGCAGACTGTGTGCCTGGATGGACTCTCTCGCTGGACTCATCATCTCTATGAGCTGTACCCAGGGCAGGGATCCTTCAAAGGCAAGGTGTATGCTGTGACCCAAGGGAACAGGCCCAGGAACAAGTTGCCACATGATGAGCTTGGATCTACAGCATGTAACTCACCCTAAGCAAAGTGCCTGTGGGCCGGGGAGTGTGTTAAAACACCAGGCGCTGCAACTGGAGAGCTGCCAGCTGAGCACACACAAGCCGCTACTGCAGAGTAGCTGCCAGGATGGAAGTCCACACTGTGAACCTGCAGTAACTACCTTGCTTGCTCTCTTTTAAGCACTTTTATATTTCTTGAGGCTTGCCCTCCACGAGAGCCTGCCGCCTCGGTCCCTGGGAGTCCAAGCGTGGACACTGCACCTCCAGGAACAGGGCAACCAGGGATCCAGGAGCGAACTCACGTACCTGATCGATGAGCGTATTATTAAGGATTCTGGCTTCCTGGTTCATCTTTTCACTCACTTGCTGCCGTGTCTCCCTATTCATTTTGCGTCTGGGTTTGATGACCTGCATGATGTATTCTCTCACCACGTACTTATGAATGTCACGTAGAAGCTCCTGGTTAAAAAAAAGCAAACCTCATGGTTTTTCTGTGGTTCCCTTGCAAGATCACAGCAATGAGAGAGGGCAGGGGAAACCCTCAGGGCTTTAGCAGGAGCCCAGGGTGCAGAGAAGATACCTGAAGGCAGCTCACTGGCCAGCACACACTGCCCAGGCCAGCTTTGCCGAAGGGAGCCAGTGGCTCGCAGCCCCTCACTCCGGCACAGAGCGATGGCCGTGCCCAAGGGAATGCCATGGAAATACTCCTCACCCTGAAGCCGCCCGTGATTTTGTGTTGGCAGTTTGGCTCCTCAGTAACAAAGGCGGATATTTAGGATTGTTTTAAAAGTATGTTTTGATGGTGCTTGCAGATTGTAAATACAGAGCTGTTGTCACCTACCCATTTATTTCACAACTGCATAGACGTGAAAGGTGCATATACGCCTGCGACTCATAGAATTATAATGTTCAGTAGTAATGTTCACCAAAGCTTTTTGTTCCTCTTTAAAGAAATCAGTTCCCATATTTAAACTACAGAAAGGAAAGATGCTGCTTATTCTCACATGGAAGTACAGTAATGGCTGAGATCCCCCACATCAGCAGTCCCCACCGTTATAAACAGCCTCCACCGCTGGAGAGGAGTCTGCAGGTCAGATCACAGCCTTCAAATGACAGTGGGACTCCCTGAGGATCACTGCATCCGGGCGCGGGACCAGACGCCTACCTGTCCCATAGGCTCCCTCATGTGCTGCAGGTGCTTGGAGAACTGTGAGACTGCCGACGCCAGCAAGTCCGGCTTTTCTGTCGCCAAAATCCAGTCCTTGGTCAGGATTTTCTTAAGGAGTGGCTGAAAAAAGACCCTCTCACTGATGGCACCGGTAGTAATCAGAGTAGCTGATGCACTAGCCGAAGGCACCCAGCCATCTGCCTGCTCAGAGGGCTTCAACCGAAAAGCACAGAGCACTGATGGTGCACCCACTCTAAGTGAAGACGCACCAGGAGTTAGGCACCAGGAGCACAGAGCAGGCTGGGTTTCTTTCTCCACCCCAGGGAATTCAGACTCCCATCTCCCATTTCTGGGTGAGCGCCCCAATGCAGGCAGAAGAAGCATCGCTCCCTGAGCAGGAGATGTTTTGGTATTAAGGGCTTACTTGTGACCCCTCATTTCCTTGCTCTGTGCCACCTTCTAATCCACCAGTTATATTTCTGTAGGTAAATAAACTGGTATCCCCACTGTATGGATGAAGAAACAGATGTGAATGCTGCTCATAGGAAACTCAGGCATGGCTAGAACAGGCTGTGGTGTGCAACCATGTATGCTAGTGTTACATGGGTTTGCACCAGCTATGGACATGACAAGACACTTGGTAGTGAATCTGTTGGAAATTAGCCCAGTAATCCATCACCCCTCCAGCCTTCTCCACAAGGAAATCAAGCTCCTCTTGCTCGCAGCACTTGGAGGGGGCTGTCTCTACTCCCTGCAGACCCATGTGTCTGCACGAGATCTCACTGGGATTTTCCTTCTGCTTATTGCTCTGATGTGGTGGTGGGGGAATAGCAGCTGGGGGCATCCCCAGCTTGGTGCCTCATGGTCAGTGATGACGTGGGAGTGATGGCACTGTTTCCTATCTGCCCTGGGTACAAGGTGCTCTGACCAAGTGGCCCCAGTAGGCTATTTCCCTTGCTGAGTCCCTAGAGCTAATGTGCCTCCACGTAGAAACACAGCAATATCTGCTAAAGGCTTCTGGTGGCACCTGGAAAAGGCTCCCCCAAGGGCCAAATTCAAAATATCCCTTCTCTGGCACATTGCCTTTGTACTTTTCTCATCTTAGCTTTCAGGATCTCTGTCTTAGACTCCTGGCAATCTCTTTCCCAATTATTTCCTCCACTCATGCCCTCCTGCTGTGCTCCCAGCCTGCTGGAGGACTGTTTAGAAATGCTTTGCCTCAGCTGCTCTCAGTTCTCATTTCAGCTCTCTTGCTCAATGCCTTGGCTTGATTCCTTCCCTGCCTGCCCCTTAGGCTCCGAGACAAGCTCTGCAGTCACTGGAAAGTCCCCTTGGCCAGGCAGGCTTGGCATAGGTAAGAGCAGTTGGGTGACTGTCTTGGTTTCTGAAAGTTTTGCCTGGTGATTTAGAAAGTGAATTAGGATGAGTGAAAGGGGGTGGGACCAAAGGCTTAATTTTTTTCCATCTCGTGTTATACCAGCTAGAGCTAGTGGACCCTCAGCTGGCTGAGAGCAGAAAGTCCCATCTACAGCACCTGGGAAGCACAAACTGCATTGCAGCATGTTGCCTTTTGGGCCTCTTAGCACAAGTTAAGCTGATACCAGAGCTTTATCAGTCGATACCAGAGCTTTAGCACTCGCACAATGAAAGAATCGGTCTTTCTTCACCATGGAAACAGCCTGGAAAAATCACCTCTACTGGAATGAATTCTGTCCTGTCTGAAGGGGTTGATAACAGACCAGGATCTATGAATACGTAAATCAAAGTCCTGAAAAACTCAACTGTTTTGATAGAAGGAAAAATGTCCCATTGGTGTTGTCCAGCTTACTTCCCCAGTACTTCACTACGGGTGAGGTTTCACCCCATTGCTTTGCCTGAGATACTGGAAGCCACTAAATACCCTTTTCTTTTGGTTGCCATCATACTAAAATAAACAGCTTGACAAATACATCATTGCTCATAGTAAAACCTCCCAGGATGCTGGAAGTGTCACTTTGGGTTAAGGAGGATTTGGACCAATGTTAGGCACAATGCATTTTGGAAGGACCATAATGTCAAGAACTGCAAAATGAGGTCTAGTAGGCGAGACAGGGAAAGGGCAATGGCTCTCAGCTGCTGCAGTGGTCCTGCGCATACCCTTTATATTTAGGAGATAATGTGGCTAAGATCCTCTTACCTGTGCTTTTGTTTTTATTTTATTTAAAAAAATATTTGTGAAGTTCCGTGTCAGAGCTGCCAAAATCTTCTGCAGTTCCTCAGTGTTGACTTTAAACACTGTTTCTAACCCTGACCTAGAGAGAGAGAGACACCACCAGTGGTTTAATGTTAAAAGGTAAACTATTACACTGCCCTAAGCATTTTAGCCAGATTGACGTCTTGGGCATGATTTTAAAATAAAACAAAACTGTGCATCCAGTACTTCCTCTTGGAAACACTTAAAGGGTCAAAATAATGACTTTTTGCACAATCCTATACACTGAAAATTAATCACAACTGAGTAACTGTGCTTAAAAAACCACCTATTTCCTCATCAGGTGGGACAGTTGAACCATGCGGAGCAGTTGCGTAGGCTGATTGCTTTTTCACTTGAGCAATACTTCTGCTAAATCATCTCCAGGTACCTGAGAGAGCACTTGAGGGGCTTATGGGGTAAGAGAGAAGTAAATAATAAAGCCAGAGAAGGGAAAGCTGCCCTGCATCACCCGGAGCCCAGCTGACTCACTCCGCACAGCATAGAATCATAGAATTGTTAAGGTTGGAAAAGACCCTTAAGATCATCGAGTCCAACTGTTAACCTATTACTACCAAGTCCACCACTAAACCATGTCCTTGAGCACCATGTCTACCCATCTATCAGCAGTGGCTGGGACGGTGACCTACAGAGGTGGAAACCTGTGGAGTTTCCTGGGGACAGTGCGTACTTCTGCAAGGTTTCATGCTAATGAGGAAGAAAACACAACTTCTGAGAGGTTAATGAAATCCCCAGCAGCATGTGTGGACTTTGGGGGCATTGTGAGCTCCTGGCTTTCTTCTCACTTTCCATCCCTGCCCCGCTCTAACATGCTTCAGGGGGAACTGAGGCAGCATCACCAAAATGCCAGTGGTCCCCGAGCATCCCTGGACGTGCCATGTCCACTGCTGTGACCACAGAGCACGGCAGGTTCCTGCTGCTTGGTAGCTAGTTTGTATGTCTGAGGCTGCTCAGGCAGGACTACCAAATACGTAAGAGCAACCCTCTCATGCCAGGCTCAGGCTCGGGTCCATAAATCCTGCTGACCCCCTGAATTCTGCATCCAGCATCCACAAAATCATGCTGTCAGGGCACCTACCTCTGCCCAGCAACTCATCACCCCAGGCTGACAAATATTTAACTCAATGCAGGAATAAACCCAGCGGAACCAATCCACCATCCAAATGCCTGCCAGCTCCCTGTCCAGGGCTGGCTTCTCCCTTCAACACCTCCCCAGTCCTCAGCAGGGAAGGGGAGAGCAATTTTCTGCAGGGGCAGGAGGAGGGAGAGAAAGCCGGCTTCTCCGTGAGGTTAGCATTGCTGGAGAGACCGTGCCATCTAGAGACTTGCCGATGGTAGTGCTCACTGCGGCTGGAGCCGTCGGCTCCTGTGAGACACTGCAACGCAAAATCCTCTGCATACCCCTGAATAATACTTGGCATATAGCATCCCTGCCGCGGGCAGTGCCAGGCAGCGATGCAGCAGCATGGGCTGGAGATAAAAACCCAAGCTTCCCGGTGGCCAGACCCCAGGTGTTAGCTGTGTGTCGGCTGGCTGGGTTGGCCTCTGAAGCACCACGTCTGCATGGCAGGGATGAGCCCAGATGCTGAAGAGCCCTTGGGCCTCAGTGGGCCGTGTTCCTGCGTGGCTGCAGACCATTGCCCTGGGGCAGGCACCATATGAACAGCCCCAGTTTCCCGTGGCACCGGCACTGGAGGGCTGCAGCGGCTGTGTGGGAAGATGCGGGGTGGGAAGAACAGGGTCACCATGTACCACAACACTGGGCTGATGGACCAGACCCTGGGACACACAGTAACTGGCACAGTCCTACTTCTGGGGAGAGTGCTCCTCTCCTGAAAGTACACTTTAATAGTCAGAGCTGGTGGGCATACCTGTTTATCAGAGGTCTTTTCAATGCATGGCTTTAAATAACTAATTCTTAACACATGCAAAGCCCTAGAAGTTCCTCCTGCCAGCAGCAATGGCAGGGGTTTATTTGCAGGTTGAGTGCTTTCATGGAGTTTCCTCTAGCCTAGTGCTAAAAGCAGCCATCAGACCATGTTGGCTGGGTTTATTCTGCTAAACTCCAGAACAAAAAATGAAAAAAAAGACCTCCTCTGAGGCTGAAAAAGATGGGCTAAAAATGAGTTTAAAGCTTTCACACAAGCACCGGATCTGTCCCCACCTCTGTCTCTTCACCCTTTTGCCCCAGTGAAGTGACTTTTATCTGCATCTCTTGGGGAACATCCCCCCCGTGAGGTGAGGAGGGGCTGGAGGCTGAGCACCCCGTGGGGCACCCCCAGGAGACCTTGGCCTTTCCCTCCCGAATGCCGCCACCCTCCGGACCCCAGCAACGCGGCGGCTCAGCTCAGGGGGAGCGGACTTACACCAGGTCATGGAAGCTGTTGACGTAGGCAGCGAAATAGGGCACGAAGATGGTGCTGTCCTGGGCAGTGCTCCACACCACAAACTCCTCCCCGAACCTGCAGAAGAAGACATGCAGGTAATGTTAACGGCGCGGAGACGGAGGGTGGCTCATCTGTGTACACCACGATGTCAGGAGACACCAGTGGCTGGCCCAATCTGTCCCCTCTGTATGCGGACATGTTTTTTTCCAGCTGTCGTAACATGCGTGTGCATTGGAGGGGAATAGATGGCAGATAATTACGGGTTTAGGGTGCGCTTGCCTGAGCGGGTACACAGCACTTTTGGAGAGATGCCAGGGATCTCAGCACGCCAAATCGCAGACTTTTCCTCATGCTGAGGGATTAATTGTGGCTGTGGTACTCAGGCTCATCAGTCTGGTCCTTCATTTCTCTGGATTTTCGGGCAATATAATATGTGCCCTCTTAAGTACACGAGGAAAGGATTTAGCTCAAGGATGATTTTACAACAGAAGGTGAACAGGAACAGGGCAGCACACCTACATTTCCTCCCCCCCCCCCCCCCCCAACCTCAGTGTGGTGTGCTAGGTAGCTGTTTTCTGTATAGCACAGCTTTTATGGTTTTGACAGCTGTTTTACAGCCAGGTTTGCACTGCTGGCAGGAGGCTGCGTGCTCAGGCAGGCTTTGCTTGGTGGTCCAATGCCTTGTCAGGGTAAAGGAACCTGCTCGGGCTGGTCTTAGCCACTTGCATCTCGGGTTAGTTTAAGAAAAAGCTTAAGTTTCAGTGACCCGTTCATCTGGGAGCCCTTGCTATGCTGGCTTGCATTTACATCAATTTTGGTTTTTTTTAAAAAAAAAAGGAAAAAAAGAAAAAATAATTTTAAAAGAGAACAAAGAAAAAGAGGAAAAAGAACAAAAAAAAAAGGGGAAAAAAGGAAAAAAAAAGGAGGGAAAAAAAAAAAAAGAAAGACTGGAACATCAGTACTAAATTTCTCCTCAAAAACCCAGGCAGACTTCAAAGCCAAATAGCTGGTTTGAACTACCCTGCTCGCTCAGGGCATGGGAGACAAGTGTAGATCGCTGGGCTATTAGAGGTGAGGGTTTAGAAGGGAAAGCGTTGCCTTCACCACACTTTGGACATCAGCCATGCCCCGGGTCCATGATCTGAGAAGGCAGCGCTCGGGTTCCCCACCCTTGCTCCTGCAAAACGTCTGTTAGCAAACTCCCCACTCAGTGCCTGACGGAAGTGGCAAACTTCAAAGGTTAATGAGAAATTATTTTTAGTCTCGCTCAGAGTTGATTTGTGCTGAATGGCCTTTCTCCTCTGTGGATTGCTGCTGGTGAGCAGCCGTGACGCCCTGAAACACAGCCACACCGGCAGGGAGGGAAAGCACCTCACTGTGCCAGACCCTCTGTGAGCCAAAAACCTTCCCTGGAGCATCCCCAAAGCATGTCAAGGGGGAGAAGGTCTGAGGCCATAATTCAGGGCCTACCAAGCAGAAAAACATTATTTCAGCAAAGAGGCAGGGTCCTGTGTCCCTTGGACACTGGATAAATTTTAAAAGACTCAGAAGGAAGCCCAACTATATGTCTTGTCTGGGTGTAACAGAGAGGGTCCTATCAGCCATTTCTATGCCCATAGCCATGGGATGCAGAAGAAAACCCTCTCGGTAGGACTCACCCCAGGTCACCCAGATGACATTTTGGGCAAGCAGGCTCTGGGTCTGGGTCTCCATAACTGCTGCTTGCTTGTGGCTGTAGCTGCAGATGACCAGCATCCAACGCCACAAAGGTGCCGGATGGATGGGACCACAGTGGTCCCATCCCTTCCCAGCCAGCAGCTCCTTCCTGGAGCTCTGACCTCTGATACTGGGACTCGCAAGGGTCCCATCTGGGTCTGTTTATGACTTCCTCCAGGTTGTTTGGCTGCTTGCTCATTATTGGACTCATTGTGATCTCTAATTCTCCCAGGAGCAGGCCCATGCTTGCTCAGTGCTAGAGTCTGGTCCAGTGCACGGACCTTTTCCCTGCTTTTTTGCCAATGTGGGACTCATTTGGAAGGAATGTGCTGCCTGGAGCAGCAATGACCTTGGTATGAATTCATGCAGCTCTGCCAGGCACAGCTCAAGCGTTTTCGTTCCCAGGCTTCTGCTGATCGCTCCAGATATCTTCATGTGCTCCCCAATGATCTAGAAAAGGGCATGAAAAAATGCCAGTGAATAGGACAAGCACGGGAGAAACATCCTTTGCAAAGATCTCATGCAGTTTTGGTTAATAAAAATGTCTTGCCCAGCAAAGGGGGAAACAGCTGACTTGTTGCCAGGAGGTTTTCCTTATTCTCTGGCAGTTTTAAAAATAATAATCCAGAATGGGCCAAGAGGCACAAACTGATTTGTGGCATAAACTTTCATCCCTAATGGCCCCCTGTCCTTCTGCTGTCTGAGTGTGAGACAGACACAGTGTTAACTGGAGCCCCGAGCTGCCCTGGTGCTGTCCTCCTCTTTTGGGGGGATTTGCAGGAGGGATCAATCCCCAACCCAATGCCCAAGGGGAGCTGAGCTGTCCCTGTGTCTCCATGTTGAGGGTGGCTATAAGCACTGTCCCAGGGGCCCTCGCAAGCCCCCTCAGGAGCGATACCAGGGCTGCACGGAGGGTCAGGCATCACCCCCAAAATCTTGCTTGCACTGAGGCTCCTCCCTAATTCCAATTCCCACAACCCCAGCTGCCTCTCTGGAGTGAGGCAGGCTGCAGCCCCGCTCTGGTGCTTCCCGAGGCATCCTACCCATCTGCTAATCCAATTCAGACCTGCCTTCCCGGTGATGGCACAACGTGTAATATTTCTCTATGGAAAATGAGTCACGGCAGCAGGCAAAACTCTCTGATTTTCTTTCTCTCTCCCTCCCTCTCTTTTTCTTGGTAGTATTTAATTGAAATGACTCAACCCTTTGAGTGAGGAGAATGAATCCAAACCCCTCCTGGATTTATTACCCTGTAGTCCCTAAAGCTAGTAGGAGCTTTTGTTTTTTGTACTGTTTAAATTGGAGTGGCTGTCACTGCCTACGGCCTTTCCGTGGTTGCCACAGCCCCGGGACAAAGTCACTCTTTCAGCCAAGGGGTTTTTCTAACAAACCTTTTCTTTCCACCTTTTTTTCCTTTCTCTTTCTTCTTTCTAATCAAAGAGATTTAAGGACTTTAAAATCAGTTGCCTATTATGTTGCTGACACAATTGACAGCAGGTTTAATTTGCAGCTAGAAGGCAAGCGGGAGAGCTAAAAGTTGTAATAAACGGCATTTTCTGCTCTAATGTATTCTGCTAGTGCGTGACTAACATAAATTATCACAGGAGGCGGTACCTCCACCCCAGAAGGTAGCAATCCAGTTTCCCTGGAGCCACAGAGCCCCCCACACTTTGCCCCAGCTAATTAAATACCGTTTGAATATCAAAGGAGAGCGAGGAGTGGTAGAGGTTTTCCTTCACTTCTGGATGAACTTCCTTCTCCCACTTCTCAGTGACCTCCAGTCTCAGGATGTTTCCAAAATAGCTTTTGATTTTCCCCTAAATGTTAAATGTAGGACGGAAACATGCAGCTCAGGATAACGAAGCAAGTATGAGTAAAGCGGCTCGCAGCATTTTGCTCCATCGGCACGTGTGTAAAGCTCACGTGTGCAGCACGGAAAGGTAAGCAGAGTCAAAGGTCTTGCTTCAGACCTCGTCAGTCTACACAGGCTTTTGGGAAAAATCAGGAGCTGTGCTGTGTGGGGGCAAGGTACTCCCAAATCAAGGCAGAATCATTCTCCTGGCAGGGAAATATTGTGTCAGCTGTTTGACTGCTTGATTGCAAAGTCCTCCAGCATGTGTAATGCACAAGGTCAGGATTAAAGATCAAACTGGTCCTTTCTGGCAGTACAGCCACTTGTGTAAGTGGCAGCACTGTTCAGTCCTGATTGATAAATCAGCCTTGTTGCCAGTGAAACAAAATGATCCCTCACCAGCATGATGGAGCAATATTATTCAGCTGGGTGCCTTGAGCTCACCTTCAGCAGTGCCCTATTTCAGAAATTGTTTGCAAGAAAATGTCTCAGCCCACCAAAGACCCAGGAAAGCACGCAGTCTTACACAGGGTCCCAGCCAAGGACAGCAGAAAGACAACTGCAGAAGGGGCTTCCTAGGAGGAGCTGAACCATGTGGAGGTCCTCTGTTGGGGACAAGCCCAAAGTTGTCTGGCTATAGCAAACCTCAGATGTGCTGGAGGAGCTCACACACCGTGAAAGTAGCAGCTAAAATATCTTTAAACCTAACTATGCAATGCGTTTGATCTGATGAAACCCAGCTATGACCTTTTTGTATGCCTCTGCTGTACTGTATGGGTCTGGTATAGTCCTTTTGGCTTTGTGATCATCCAGGTTCAAATTCATGGCCTGCTTCGGTCCCAGACTTGGTGTTCAGGATTGTTTGCTTTGATTAAAGGCCATTCTGCATGGTGCTGGCAGGACCCAGCACCTGGTGGGGCTAGGAACCATGACGATGATCCAAGACCTCTGCCTGGGAGGCTGGGGCTCCCATACCCTCCCTGGGGGGCACGTGGGGGCACGGTCAAAACTCTCACCTTTGCAGAAGTGATGTAGTCGTTCTTTAGTTTATCCCAATCAGCTGGTGCTAACAGCAGGGACAGGTTTTCTGTCTTAACTTCTGGTTTGAGATCAGGGTGACCCAGAAAGAGTTCACTGGAAAGATTCAAACGAACAAATTATGTTGCCTCGGAGTGTGAGTAAACTGGTGGAATATTCATGTGGCATGAGCTACATAATTATTAAGCCGTGAGAAATATACTTAAAGCTTAAATTGCAATGCTTGTTTTCAAGCTTTAACAAGAAAATCTTTCCTCACTATTCAAAATCCTAATTATTCAAAATCAAAATGATCTAAGATTCCAGCCCACCTTAGAAATCATGAGACTTCTGAGTTGTTTGGACATGAAAAGTGCTATGAGAATTTACTTTTTTAAATAAACAACCTGAAGCTGATTCATTTGACTACAAGCCTGCGAAATGCCTTTCAGGGTAATTCCTGTAGCAGCATGCTGCTTTGGAGTTAGCTGATCTCCCTGGCTCCTCTCCGGTGTCACATCACAGCTTATGTCAGCCGGTTATTTTTCCCTGTGCATTATCCCTAGGAAGGGGAGGTGGCAGAGCAGGTCCTGCTCTGCGCAGGACAGCCTCTGGAAGGCACTCCCATGCTTGGGACATGGGCCACCGCCGCACCGCGGTTCCTCCGCAGATGGAAGCGGTGGGTGGACGTGCAGCTACAGGGTCTGACTCCAAAGTGCGCTCAGCTGACACACGACTTTACCACTCACTTTCCTCTGGATTGCCATGTAATCAGGCCAGCTGATTAGCAGGGAGGCAGGGAAAGGGAGGGAGGGAGTGCTTGTATTTCTCCCTCCAGGATGAGAAACCCATTATTAGCCTGTACAATTGAATGTCCTACCCCTGCAATCTGCCATGGACCATGGAGGTATTGCATCTTTCAGGGTGATGAAGGTGGAGAGGAGAAAGGAGAAAATATTCATGCACTTGAATAAGTTGCAAGCAGTCACCTGATTAGCAAGGAACACGGCTGCAATGTCCTACACGCAGCCTGTTCAACCACCGAAAAGGGTTCCTATTGCCAAACCAGCGCCAAGCACGCTATTAGGTTTGGATCCAAGTGAGGATTGTACTGTACAAGGTCAGGCTGGTGCAGAGTGACTGCTCAGCAGAAAAAAAGCTCAGCCTGCTGATAGTGTCCTGGAGTCAATGTTCCCACAGTCATGGTTCAGATTTCGTGGAGACGTACACCTGCACAGTGGAGCATTGCACAGCCCAGCTGCTGCAGGAGCCTGCTGCTCATTTAAAAGGACTCCACAGATTTAAATACAAACTCTCCACCATGAGCAAAAGGAGTGGCTCAAATGTATGCCTGAGGACCTTATTCCCCTCTCGTTTTATCCATTTGTTTGAATTGTAGCATCAATAATGAGTTTAGGTCAGACAATTTCTTCTTTTTTGGGATGGGTCCCAAGAGGGGATGAAGTTCTTTTAGAATGGGAAAATCAAATGGAAACAGCCCAACCCAGCAAGGTGATTGCAAGCAGTGCCCAAAACAGCTGCAAGCTCTCAATAAGCTCTTCCACAGCAAGTTAGAGAAATATGATGGGGGCACTTTTCTTTGGTGCAGAACCTGGCTGCTGAAGCTCATTTCTTCCCGCTCTCCTGCAATGTTGGGGTGCAATACAGTTCCCAGGGGCTGGGAACATGCAGGAATTTCCTTCCAGATGAGATCGGCTGGGACACGTGAGGGAGAGGGGCAATGGGTGGGGGTCTCATTCTCATAGTGGTTCTGCCATAAGGCTGGTCAGCCAGTGCCATGATGCTGAGGGAGTTACACGCATGTCATCACGGTCACCACACCGTAAATGGAGTTTTAGGAGCAACTAGGCAAATTCACAGAATAAATCCGTTGAGGGCTGTTCCAAAGACCATCTGTGGTCCAAATGACCCTGAGCCAAAAGCTACCCCAGGCTAGGAGCGCTCTGAGCAAGTGTCACTGTTGCTTGCCCTGCTCCACCACTGCCCCCTCCCTGTCCATTTTTGCCCACTGTTCGACTCAGTGTTGGTACACCCTTTCTTGTTTGTTTGATGGGTGTCAGTTGGTTTGCAGTTGTCCCATCCTTGGGCATCTGGTTCAGGCCACTCCTGGAGACCAGCTGCTGGGGCAGACACGATTTTGCTTTGACATGGCTGTTCTTATGTGCTTATTAGCAGACTCATCTCCTGTGGAAGTTGCCTCTCTCCTCCTTCCCACTGCACTGTGTATTTCTGTTGGGTTTTAGTCTGGGAGCATTTTGGGTCTGGGATGATGGGCTGTGGTCTAGCCCAGTGAACAACCAAGAACACACAATGCCTGGACTTTCTACAGGTGCCTATCTTAGATATCTCCTTTGGCTGTAAATGGAGGCAGTGTCCAGCAGCACAGTTTTTACTGTTGTTGTGAAGAATTCCTGCCTTTACTCCAACACACACAGCGTGCCCTGAGGATGGTGTTCGATATGTCTATGCAGCTCCTAGAATATTTTAGTCACCCTTGAATTACAGGGAGCTTTAAGAGGTTTTAAAAAACATGGATCTCCCATTCAACTAGTGGACACATCTGAGCCAGAGCCTTTGTTTAATGTAGCTAATTCCACACGGTGATGTCTTGGCATCTCCTTGAGACAACTCTGACCCCTGAACATGGGGGGGTAATGTGGCCTGTTTCCAAATGCATCACAGTCTTAATTAAACAGGAAGAAGGCAGAGCTCCCTCACAGGTCCCTCCCTGTGCCTGGAAAAGTCACCGAGCAGCTGCTGGACCTTGCAAAATATTTGCAGTAAGGGAGCAGGTTTATCAGAGCTGCAAGGAGGAGCTTCCTGGCATGTGAGAACAGCAAGTGGGAGAGGGAGGGGAAAACAAGGTAATTTAGATCTGTGAAAAGCAGAAAGTGGTTTATCCACAAACCTTGTCCCCACCTATTAATAGATTAGCTATCTGGCTCTACTGTAAAAGTGACTGCGTCTCTTGTGCTTGCTCAGGAAACTGAAAATAGCACGGTGCTTTCGAAGCACCCTGTGGCCCTGCTGCTCTCTGAAGGAGGCTGAGGCAGCTTACCTGCGGTAGGTGTTGGCCACCCAGTCAAGCAAGGCGTAGAGCTCATTGAATTCCAGTGGTCTCTGGCAGAGATCTTGTAGGTGTGAGGCAATGGCCTTGTGAAAAGCCTCCACATACATGTCACACACCTGGTACTCCTCTGGATAGCACTTTTTTACTGATAACTTGATTTTCAGTAAGTCTTCACTCAGGTGTTTCTGCAGGAAACCTAAGTGGAGATCAAGCCAAGAACTCTCTTCTTCCTTTGATGCCATAGGTACCCTCTGGATTCTCTTTCTAGCGCTCTCGTTAATAGCTTCCCTCCACTCCTCCCTCCACTTTCTGGGTGTACCAAGCAAGTCTGACCCAGGACAAGCAGCGTTGCCTGTGTTAGGATGAGCTGCTTCTTCACGGGCAATTAAAGTCACCAGGGAGGTCAGCATGGTATCCTCTACAGTGGGATGCTCCAGTGTTCCCACCACGATGGACTGGATCATGTTCGTGATGGAGTTGTAAAGCAAATCGACATCCCTGGATTTTCTCACAAACTCCTGGGGGTTATCTTTGTATTTCTCGGCATCTCGTTCAGCTATAGTCTCATCTTCCAAGTACTTGACACTTGCAAATGCTTCCAAAAGTTGCCTTTTCTGAATAAGTTCATTGATTTCCATTACTGTGGAAAGAAGGAGGGAAGGGGTCGGGACAAAGCAGGCGTTAGGTGATTGACAGGTTGGTAACAGGACAAGGGAGGCTTGCAGGGCTGCTTTGAGTAGCCAGGTCCCAGCAGTGCCCCTGAGACTGACCCCCCATCTCTTCAGCTCCTGTTTGACACAGAAGAGGAAAGCAGTGGAAATGCAATCACTGCAAATTGAGCCACATCTCTAAACCGCTGGTTTCAGAGGTAGGAAATATCCAAAAAACTGATTATAGCCCTGCAGGAAAACCTTAAGCAATGGCTAACGAGGCTGCACAGAGGGGCACTGGGGTCTGAGGCTGCATAAAACTGCCCCTGGCTCTACCCCTCTTGGCCACAGCACCTCTGGCTGAAAGGGTGTTTCAGCACATTGCCCAAGAAGGCAGGGAGGGTGCCCGGGGTCCAGCTGGAGGGGTGGGAGGGAGCACGGCGGGACAGATGCTCTCAGGCCCTCTGAGCTCCTGGGTCAGACATCTCACTAGAGGGTCATGTCTGCCCCCAGCCTACCCACCAGCACGTCCTCCAGAGATACCTGGGGGAGTGGGGTACTGGCTTGGAGATGCTCCCAATTGATACATTTTTAGGAACATTCCCTGGTACAGATGTAACCCTGGGAAAACCCCGGGCTCCCCTCCTGTCCTGATTTTGTGCCTTATCAAGTTTTTCTAAGACGCTTTCCCAACTACTGTCATGGCTAAACTGGCTCCTGCATTGCTGAGGACTGAGCAAATTGCTAATACAAACTGCAGAGGTTGTCACTGGTGATTTGCATTATGAGGACTCCTTGAGATGCAGGGACTGATGTAGCAAGCCAGACCATGGCTGGCCACCCTTTCCAGCCTGTGCCTACCACAGCAAATTACTGCTGAAAGTTGCCTCTACCTGTTGCAGACATTTAGGAGATGTTCTATGAATGCTTGTGCTCCTCAGCCTCCTCTCAACCAAAAAGAGGGACTTCTGGAGGACCAGAAGCCACAGCTGCTCAGCTCTGCAGATATTGCAATCTGCAATAACCCTTTGACTGTGGAGTGAGGAAAGTCTCTGGGATGGTAGTCCTAGGTTCACAGCAGAAGGAAATGGAGAAACACAAAAGTATGCCATGTACGTGAAGTTCATCCACCTGGGGTGGTTCTCCGCCTATATATAAAGCTACAGTCAGATGCCAAGCACTGCCTCTCACCAGTGACAGTTGTCTTCCAGGCAGCGAGCACTGCTGTCCCTGGATGGTTTGGGGAGCTGTGTGCATTGGAGAGGGATCCAAACCTGTGGGTTCTTTTTCCTGGTGCTCTGGTCTCATGTGGGTTTTCCCCACCTCCTTTGCTTTTAGCACCTACTACCAGTACTGGCTGAGGCTGGGGGAAAGTCACCAAATACTGTTACCCTCAAAGTGGCTGAGGTCTACTGAGCTTCCCATTTCTTTTTCAAAGCCTTGCTGGTGCAAGAACCACTGCCTATTTGCCAGTAATATAAGTATTTGCCATGTGTTGAGGAGATCCAAGAGCACTGTTAGCTTTTGAAAGGCCCTGGGAAGCTCTCACCATCTCTAGTATCGTAACAGATGCTCTGAACAGGAGATCCCACTGTGATACTGGGCACAAGGCAAATATTAAAAAGGAGAAGAGAAAGGGTATTATTTAGGCATGTGTGGCTACTGCTTCTGGGACATACACCTATAAAATGATACAGAAAAATTGTAGAGCACTTGAAGATATGAGTGACTGGTTCATAGCTCATAATTTATGCCTTGGGTTTGTCTGCACACAGATTTTGTACCACATGCACCAAATAATCTGTGCAGCATAAGAGTACGTGTATGAAGAGAGAAATACACCAAATAACCCAACTATTGATACAGCATACAATGCAGAGCTTTGTGTGCCTGTATGGAGCTACAGTTGCTTCTGCACTCAGAAGGGAGGGAGATTGCGCCAATTAACTTGGTCTCTTCAAGATAAATTAATATAAAACCTGTGTTTGCACAAGTGCTTGCAGTGAGAGACTAAATGAATACATTCTGTTCTGTTTATCAAAGTGACAAAACACCATTTAATCACCATCTAGGATAATTATTCAGGGAGGTGATATTGGGTGCTAAATTGATCTTTAATTTAGCAATACAAGATCAGCCAGCTGGTAGTGGAAGGAAGACAGTTGAAAGGCAATTAACTATTGTGCAGCTTCATGGTGCACATGGTGGAGTCTCCATTGCTTGCCATATATTTACCTTGGGATGGGACAGGTTTCTGACAGAGCTGCTCTAGTCTAGCCCCATCACAAGTTATTGGGCACAGGATGAGCCTTATTTGTGCAATTCCTCAGCTTGTTTATTGCAGGAGATGAAAAGGTCTTTAGTAACATTTCTTGTTACTCCTCATCTATGACCCTTTGAGAACAGGCTAGCAAAGTTTATGAGATAGGCTCAGATCCAGCTTACCAACCTCAGAATATATCTGTGCAAAGCAGTAAATAACTTCATGGTACAGTAAAGCACATTATAGCAGTGAGACAATGGCAGCCCTTCTATCTGATCCCCATGACATCCTATGCAGTAGACCAAGAATTTCTTTCTAGAAATTTAGGCTGAGGAGAGGTTAATCCATGTTGACCCACCTCAATCTGTCTCTTGGTGGATGCATTGTAGTACCCTGCCTTGAGAAGGTGGAGGAGAGCGGCGCTCAAACCAAGATCAAAGTCATTGCAGCCTGCCCACACTTGGGGAAAGGTGGCAGCTATGCTGAAGGTAGTTATTATGATTTAACTAAGACCTATGTATAGAATGCTGACAAAATGCCTGAGAATAACCAGCCTGGGGAAACCAAACAAATACTTGCAGCACTGCTGTTGTGAGAAAAATAGACGGAAAGTCAGACAGTAAAAGGATCTGCAGAGGTCCCTTTGCAAGGCAGTCACCAAGATTAGGAACCAAGGTGGAGGTGCTGAAGCAGATCACATCCAAACCATCTTTTTTCCCCTTCAAGGCCTTGCAGCAACCTACAGAGTACAATCTGGGGACCATCAGTCCAAGAGCTGAAGAGCAGAAATTGTCTAAAAGTGCAATGCAGGCAGTAGCGTAGGAATAGCCCACATTGCACTTCTAGATACTGCCAGACCAGCAGTTCCCAAACTGCGCTCAGCAGATTGGTGACTGATATGTATCATGAGTGATATGTATGCTGATATGTGAGCCAACAGGTTGATGTGTCGATTGTAGGTAGGTTGTGGATATGGTTAAACTAACATAGTGGAGCCCACAGAGCAGCCTGTTCAGTGATGGGTGACTTGCCCAGGCTGGGCCAGGTAACACCCCAATGAGTTTGTGCAAGGAGTAACAGTTGTCTCTGCCTGGTTCCTTAGCACCTCTGTTGGGCCCAAGACTTGCAAAGTGTAAATTGCTTGAAGGTTACATATAACCTGCCAAGCAAGTTACACTGGTGGTTTTGCTTCTTACCTGAAAGAGGTTTTCCTTGAATGGGCTCTGCTGCTATCTTCTCACTAATCTCCTCCGCACCATTACAGATTGTGGTTTTGTTCTCCTCGTAGCTCTTGGAGGATCGCAAAGAAAGTCGTATTCCTTTCCAAGTACCAGTACCTTCCTTTCCTTTCTCTTTGTTTGGACTTCGTTTTGATTTCCGGATGCTTAACATTGTTTTAATACCTCTTTCAAAGAGCCCGCTGTCCCTACTATGCAAAGTTGGGCTACTCAGTTCAGAAGCAACCTCCATCTGTTCCTCCCCTGCACTGTTTGTCCGAGAAGCTGGTTCTGGGCTTACTCTCCTTGGGTCTAACTCCATATTTCTATTCATCTTGTTGCCTTTCAACAACAGGTTTTGCAAACAGGTTGATGGTAATCACTGAAATACACAAAACAGCAGAATTAGATGAGAGTTCATAACAGGGTATTACTGTCTCCAAAGTCAGTCCTGGGCTGAAAACCTGGCCCATCCCTTTTCTGTGCTTAATCCAAGGACAGAGCAAGTTGTTCTAGCCTGTAGCTACCAAAACGATCTCTATACCCACAGAGACCAGGTGCTGGCCTCCTTTTAGCTCTGGAAAGCTCTACTTAACTCCTTAAATGAGGCAAGTGGCAGCTATTTCTCCAACACCAAGGAATCACTAAACATCAGAGATACTGAAATCTGTGTAAGCATAACATTTTGGTTGATAACAAGCTATGTTTTTACTTTCCATTCTTCTAGGTGGATTTCCAGCCACGTAGGAATGATAACCCTTCCTGAGTCTCATTATGGTGTTGCCACTTTCTGATGTGGATACGGCAACTTTGGGTCATGCTGCTGCTTCTGCCCTGCTCAAGCCCTGACGTGCTGCTGCTGGAAGGTGGCCTGGGGCAAGCGGTCCCCAATGGCAGGTGGCTGAGCTCTGCTCTAGCCCCTTCCACCCAAACCCACAGCACTCACCACACTCTGAATTGTCATGGTCACAGCACGGGAGGCTGTACAATGCAGTAAAGGTTCTCATCGCTCATCCTGCCATGCTAAGAATGGGTATCTCAAGGGCCAAGCAAGCCCCTGTGTGAGCTGCAGGGGATTTCAGATTTCAGCAGAAGCGCTCCTGGGCTGTAGTCATATCCCCTGCACTTGCTCAGCTCCCGCCCTGCTGCAGACAGATTGGCTCCCCTCTGCCCACTCTGAGGGCTGGCCCAAGTGCTTGGGAAGGGGGCAGAGGGAGAGGTTTTGCCTTCCTCTTCCTTCCTCGCAAAGAGGTCTCACCAGGTCACCAGCTGACATGGCCTGCTCACAGGGATGTCGTGTGCTGCAGAGCTCTGAGGATGGAGAATGCTGCATTTCCCCACAACAGGCTCAAGGCAGCTCAGTGATCAGTTTAAATCATTATAAACAGCTATTGCTTGAGGTCACCCAGGAACTGCCTGCCTCAGGTCTGTCCAGCTCACAGAAGCCAGAGATTGAAATATGATTGCTGTGAACAGACATGTTGGGACTCTGGAAATACATCTCAGCCTTCCTCGATCTGAGTTTGCCCAGAGTTTTGCTCCCTTGTGCCTGGTTATTTCACAGGTTATAAACTGCAGGGACTGTGCCTTCCCATGGGTTTGCTGAGCCGTTCGCACAATGGGGCTCAGACTCTGTGTCACACCCTCTCAGGGGGATGTTTAATCATTCATTGCCTTGCTCAGGACCTCACCCCACCACAGCCCAAACAGAGGGTGGGAGGGAGAGGAGGGCACCCCATTTTCCAGGTATTTCAGTAAGAACAGGGCTGAGTACCTAACTCAAACCCAGCATGGGGGCTCTGTAGCCAGAGCAGAGCAGCAGCAGCGATAGGAGGGGTGAGCTGTGTGGTGGAGGGAGCCAGGGAAGGAGGACCATAAGATGTGAGCCCATGGGCAAGGAAAGAAAAGGCATACACACCCCAGTACTGACCGAAACGATCCTCTCCGCAGCAAGCTGGGGTAACACAGGCATGATCCACAGAGACCAAGAGCAGCTCTGTGCTGCAGAAAATCCCAGGGAGATGCAGTGGTGGGTGGGCAGCTCTGCAGGGCAGAGGTCTGGCTGAGCTCACCCACCTTAGCTGACTGGAGCACCGTCCCGCATGCTCATGCTGGCCAAGGGGCTCCCTCCAGGCATGGCACCACTCTCTATCCTCCTTCGCCCTCTGCAAAAGGGTGCTTGGAAGTAAGGGGGGGAAGAAAAAAAAAAAAAAAAGGTCTGTCCCCACCTGCCCAAAACCTCCA
This sequence comes from Platalea leucorodia, assembly GCF_965183815.1. Classification (NCBI taxonomy): domain Eukaryota; kingdom Metazoa; phylum Chordata; class Aves; order Pelecaniformes; family Threskiornithidae; genus Platalea; species Platalea leucorodia. The sequence continues at coordinate 12,383,576 of NC_138829.1, forward strand.
GCACCTTCACCGCCTTGCTTGCTTCCTTGGAGAGACCCTGGCACTGTTTCACTTTCATTACGTCGGGGCATTTAAAAGAAGGGAAGAGGCGGGGAAGAAATGCTGAATGAGCTCCAAGTGTTCAAGGTTAATTATTTACCCTACAAATGGAGATGGAGGTGAAATGAAGGGCTTGACGACATGATGAGCTGCTGGGCTGAGCTGGCCTGGGGCAGCCAGGGGGAGAAGGATTTCGGCACCTGGTCCTGCCCCAGTGGGACAAAGCCCCATGGTGTCTGGGTGTGGGGGTTCAAAAGCAGCCTCAGAGCTGCTGACTGGGAACGGCTGCATTTCACCCCTTCTGCCCTGTTTCTGGAGGTCATGGGTGGCTCAGTTCCAGCAATGATTGCCAGGTGTGGGTGACGGAGGGCCATGTCCCGTGGTTATACATTTATATATTCACCTCCCCACTCCTCACTTTGCCCCGAGAGCGCTTATTTCCATGGCAATGCTGGCCCTTGATCCTTCTATTCCCAGTGCATTTGGGCTCTCCGGAGGGAACTCAAAGCAAAGGAGCAAAAAAGGGATCTGGAAGATTTAAATGACATTAAACACAATCACTTGCTTGTCACTGAGTGGTGTAAGTGATTTAAGCCTGGGGACCCTGCAGTGCCTGGATGGAGGTGAGCCAGGCTGTCCGACTGGGCACACCGGGCAGTCCCAGGTGTCCGAGACCCTGCTGTAAAGCAAAAGGAGTAAATCAGGAGGTGCCACCATGCCATGGGCAACATGCACTCCTTTGCTTTAGGAGCCTGCCAGCACGTCACTTGTCAGTGTGATAGGGGAGATCAGAGGTTTAGTGAGGGACTGATGCAATAAAGTGAAGTCCCATGGCATTTGAACTCTGTACTGTGCAGAGCACAGAGGGGTTCATAACTTCCCTACGGCTGGGAGAGGCTGTGTGTCCAGGTGATGGAAAGTGTGTGGGGTGGGAATAATTGTGATCAAACAGGGAAGAGCAGCAGTGCAGACTGGTGGGAAGGTGCCCTGATGGTGAGATGAAAATGGGCAGAGCATCGTTTGGGGCAGCCCCATGGTGCAGGGGGAGTCCTGCCTGAAGCCTGCCCCAGCCAGGTGGCCCAGAGCTGAGCTTTTTGTCCTTGGGCTGTTCAAAGTCATGTTTAAGCTGGAGATCACCTTGCCATGCTGGGGAAAACTGCAACTGGTAATGCTTCTGCTGTTCTGGCAGGGTGACAATGGGAACAAAGGGAGGGAGGTATTTACTCAGGCACACGCTGAGGTGTGGAAAGCCCCTTTGGACACAAAGTCCAACTAAACCTCCTTCCATCCCAGTTGGTAATTGCCTCCTCTGCCAGGCATTTCTGGGGTGTTGGTTTGTACAGACAGGCTTGCTGCAGCTGGGGTGCAGTCAGAGCAGGTGGCAGGTCCGACATGGGTCAGATCTGGACCTCCCTGGGAGCTGTCAACTACCCCAAAACACAGCTAGCACCAGGGCCTGCTGGGATGCTAATAAACACAACGCCGGGGGAGCTCCGCACCCCACAGTTTACGTCACCTCTCTCCCTGCAGCTCTTTCCAGTGCTCTCTCCCAGCACCAGCTCTCAAGGAGCACGCCTGCTCCTGGAAATGCCACCAGGGCAATGCTGATTCCAGGACTCTGGCCCCAGAAGGTCATGAGAATTTAAAAATGTACTATGTTGTGCAGTTGTTTACCATTTTCCTTGAATTTTGCTAGAAAGTCATAACCCTCAAGCTAGCTGTGAGGATTAATTTTCTTTAAAAAGGAAACCTAAGGGTCTCCTTACTCAAGGAGGGGGCTTCAAAGGAAAAAAAAAAAACCACCAACTGTGGTGAAGTTCAATAAAATGGTGAAGCTGGGTGACGGTATAATACATCTATCCCTTCCTACTCTCCGTAGCCCCCAGAGAGAAAAGTCTTCAAGAAGTCCTGCTCCCTCACATACCACCATTAACAGCCCTGCAGTATCAAGCGTATGTTTTCTCAGCAGTACCACGGTGGAGCTGGTGAGTGTTCAGAGAACTTTGCACTAAAAAGCAAGTCCTTAGTGCTGTGGGCACCACATGGACACCATCCTGTCCCCAGCGAGCCATGGGGCACCCAAGCCAGCTCTGCCAGGCGTCACAGACCCATGATGCCCCTCCATCCCTCCCAGGCACCAGGAAGGCGCAGCCCTCTGATGCTAAACTCACAACCATACTCTTAATTTGTAGTGGATGAGTGAACAGGAGAGAAAAGCCAATCCTTGCCGTAGGTGGTCTCCAATTGTTTCTCCCCAGCAATGCTTTGGGTTGTCTCCTGCTCAGCCTTTGCTAATCCACCCACTGACACAGCAACAGCCACGCATCCTGGCTGTGCAGTACGGTTGTTCACGTGGTGCTCCGTACGGTTGTTCAGTCCTGCCGTCAACAGGAACACATGTTCCTGAAAAGATCTGGCCATCTGGAGGAAACATCATGAGATTACCTTCTACCCAGCAGCACCAGCTTAATTGCCTTTTGGGTCTCCGGGCACAGTCATGAGAACAGATTAATCATCGTCTGGGGGTTTGAATATTGATGGTCTCAGCCTGAGCTAGCAGCAGGCTGGTGGACCAGGCTAAGCTTGGACCTTCCCACCAGGACAACTCAACCAGGGAGAAGAAAACAGAAAAGGAGGCAAAAATGGGTTGAGAAATCACAACTAAGAGAGAACCTAGCAAATCCAGGTGAAAGCACTGGTGCCTCAGAGCTGTGGTCAAGGATCTCATGGCAAGTGGCTGCTGCAATCCAGTAGCCAATTTTTGCAAGCTACATTCAATGAGAAATTTGCAGCCTGGCTTCAATGGAAAACCAGGCTTGTTCTCAGCTGCTTGGCTGTGTGACCTTGGCTCCTTTTTCTGACTATACTTCATCATGCAGCAGTGTCAAAGTGTTTTCACTCTGTCTTTTCAGGGTTAGCCCAATTACTGATAGACACTAATGGTGAGGAGTTGCTGATGTCCAGATGCCAGGCTGATGGGGATGCAGAGGTGCTGGGGGAGATCCAGGCATGAGGGAAGGATTAGAGAATGATGTACAAGCTTCGTGTCCCTAAATACCTGGATATTTCTGGAAATGTTGGCAGAGGGTGAGAGGCAGGCCGGGACTGAGGCAGAATGAAGGCTTCTGCCTCACAGGCTTTCAAACACGTATGGCTTTCCCCGCACCGTAGCAAAAAGTGACAGCCTTGGGGCCTCGGGGGTTTCCACAGCGACCCAGACACATTCCCCATCCATTATGCCCAGTTTGCAAGGAAAGGGATTCTTCTTTTTTCCTTCTCACAGAAAATTCATCCTCAAGTCTAGCACATTTCTCCCTGGTTCCCCTGTGTGACAGATGCTCTCGACCCCTTGACCAAACTGGCGGTAGTTTGGTGCAGGTTCCAGAAGAAGTAAAGGCCTGGGCTCTAGCCAGGCCATGAACTCCTCTAGTTTGTCTTTTCTCTGGAAACCCACAAAGGAGCAGAGTGACACAGTGAGCATCAATGCATATGAGCTTGGAACACCGATCATGCAGTTGACACATGAATAGCAGGTGGCTCTTCCAAGACCCATTTATCAAGGAACAAAGAAAGTTGTGGGTACAAGGAGTCTCCTGCATACCTTTTCTATTGCATGTAATTTGACTACAAGGGAACCACTTTATCCTATAAATATGACAGCCTAAGTGAGCCTTCCTTGAGCTCTCCCTGCTAGGCAACGTGGCTGCATGGCAGTGATCTCCCCTTGAGCTGGGACACCTCTCAAGGTTGCTCCTCGAGGCAGAGACCTTTTACCAATGACAGATCTTTGATAAGCGACCGATATCACACATAACTTTGTAGTATGGTAACTTTGATTTTGTCTTGGTAACTTTGATTGCATGCTGAATTGATGTTAATGAAACATTATATATATTTTGCATGCACAATCCCTTAGACATGAACCGTTGACCAAGTCTGAGACTAGGACTGGATCCAGCCGCACTTAGACTCTTCTCTGAGGAAGGAGTTTAGAAAGCAAGGGGGTCCTTTCTGATCCTTGTGACTCAATGGGAGGGTCTTCCTTACTCCATTAGACATACCCTGTTGACCAAGTTTGAGACGAAGAGTGGACCTAGCTGCACCTAAGCTCCTGTTACAAGTTTAGAAAGCAAGGGGGTCTACTCTGAACCTTGTGACTCAACGGGAGGGTCTCCCTTATTCTTTGCATCTTCGGTCTCTCTGTGAATCATTCTAACTCGATGTAACTCGATTTTCCTTTGTGTGATTCTTCCATGCAGTAATTAATAGAGTGAACCTTGCCATCGAACTTTAAGTCACGTTTTTTATTAGAACTGGTTTTGTTGATACCTTTGTTGGTGATTCCTTAAGCACTCTAAATCACCCATTCGTGACACCATGGCCACAACACGTGCTCTTGCACTGTTGCCACCACCTCCCAGGATGGGATGGTCCCAGCCTGCTTGCCCTCGGGACTTGGTCCACTGCAGAGGAGATACACCCAGAGATGTCCCCGCTGGATCCTGCTGCAGAACTGCTCATCATGGCCCGCGTGGGGCAGGACCCCCTCCAGCCTTTGCTGTGTTGATGCACACCAGCTCACAAGCAGAGCCCTTAGTACATGCCCTGCCTCAGCAGTGCTCACAGGAACAAAAACCACTAAAAACACCCTGAGGTCCAAAGCCAGCTCCTCCTCACATGCTGGTTTACCCCTTCTTCCAGCACAGCTCATATCAAAACTCAGGGGTGTAGCTGGGGTGAGAAGTCAATGACAATGCAACTGATGCTCCTCAAAACAAAGTTTTCCATTGGTGTTTATTAGAAGAGAAGGGTTTGGTCAGTGCAAGAAGTCTGGTCATCTCAATGCAACCTGCCCAGCTGAAAGCAAGGACTGACTGAAGCTGCAGGAATCTCCCATGTGTTGGTATTCCCCATGAAAATTGAATTAACATAATTCTTTTTACCTTTGATGAGCTTTGAGTCTTGCAGCAGTGAAGTCCCCCCATGCGCAAGCACACTTCTCCATGTGGCTTTTGCAAAAAGTTTTGTCAAATTGTAGGTGCAAAAAATGACTATAAATAGGGTGGGAGAGAAGTGGGGTGGAGGGGGTGCAGAAAATTTCACAGTCATGCAGGGGGTCAGATCAGCTTTTCAGAGATCTCGAAAATGAGGACTGTGAAGAGGAATTGAACGCATTGAGGTTGTTTCAATTAAGAGAGACCAGACAACAGGTTTCGGCTATGGAGAGGACTGCTGAAAAAAGGAAGGGAATAACTTGCCCTCCATCTGCAATGGGGAGAGGACAGTGATTTTCTGACTGTTGAAGCTGCACCACCCGAGATCTTCAGGATGGATTTGGACAAGCATCTGTGAACAGCAGTTTAGGTGCAAGGTTCCTGTCCTGTCTGCCTTGTGCGTGGGGAGATACCCCTCCAGCCATGGCCAAAGAGAAGGCATGAGGTCCCCTGCTCCCTTCTTTCCTCCCTCCCTACCTCTGGGGCTCAGAGGTCTCTTCCCAGCGGGTATTTGTGCAGCTCACAGATGTCCCCGGCCCCTGTGTTTGCTTGTCTTGTCCTTGCTCTGGTTTAATCTGGATTTAACGGACACAGCTGAAGCAGGACAACCTCTGGAGCACACTGCTGTGCCCTCTGCCTCAGTTTCCCCACCTGTGAAATGGAGGTATTCAGTTTACCCTCCTTATGAGGGTCATATAGATGAGGTGTGTTTGTTGATCTCTTGCTATGAGAATATTTCAAGGGGTTTCTGATTTCCTTAGCCACGGTGTGAAGGACATGCACAGCCCAAATCTGCAGGGGGGTTGCTGGCCAACAGCTTCCTAATGCCCTGAACCCACTAACCTCTGCAAGGCTTTCACACTGCTGCTTTGCCTCCTGAGCCTTCTGCGTATTTGGTTTGAGGCTTATTTTCTCTCTCTTCCCTTCTCTGCGGTTATTACTCATATTTATTGTCTTCCTGCTTATTTCTTTTCTTGCATCTAACACCCATGGAGCACGGCGAAAGGCTCTAGAGGTGCAGCACTCCTTGGTGGAGGTGAGGGGCAAGGAGAGTGGCATGGGGGAGTCCCACAAAGCGCTCCGCAGCCCCAAGGTTTTCATCAGTTCCAAATGCCAGGGGGAAAACACATTGCTGAGGCCGTGGGGCAATATTGCTCCAATACACCTGCAGAAAGCCATGCCGGATCCCCACTCCCAGCCTCAGCAGCCAAACCAGCATGGCCTCAGCAGGGTGTGCTGTGACGCGCTCGCTTTCTGCAGGTTTCACCCACCCCATGGTGGGGCCAAAATCTCAGCCCCAGATGGAGGAAGCCCCAGAGCAGCAGTGATTTATTGCAGGAGGAACCGCCCTGATATTTTTAACAGCGCCCTTGGTGATGGATGAGGCAAAGGCATGCTCAGAGGCTGCATGTGCCTATGCAGCTATTGCCTCCTGGGGGGTGATCTGCAGTGAAATGAGATATATTTCTTCACCTGCAATATTTTTCTTCCTGGTTTTAGGGTGTAGGGGGTAGGTGGGGGAGGGCTGACCCTTAAGCTGAAAAGTCTGTTAGCAGGCAAGAAGCAGGCTGTGATTTGGAGACTGGCTTTTGTAGAGGGGATGCTGGCCCCCGGGCTTGAGTGGAAGCATTTGGAAGGTGAATTTCTGCAAAGCACAAGAGTGTTATCTGGGAGAGGAGGTTGCTCCAGACCCAGGGATGGGTGTGTGATGGTGTCCTACACTGTTTCTGTGCAGCAATGGAAGGATACCACTGGGATTAGTAAATATTACACTGGGAAACAAACACACGAGTGCTCATTTCATTGCAGAAAGGTGGGCCAGGAGGATTTTCCATGAGAGCTGCCACTGCTGCAAAAGTCTATCCCAGGTGCTTTTGAAGGATAAGCATCAAAGTTTTCCTCCCCCTCCTCCCAGAAAAGGTCTGAAAGAGGCCTGTGTGAGCAGGGTCTATCACACTGGTTTTATTCTTTTTTGGTATAATGAAAATGTTTAACACTTTCAGCAAGCCACCAGCCCTGTATGCTATGCCAGGAGCTGTGCCAAAGCATGTCGGACCTCACGCGAGGCCAACAGGGATGGCGTGGCTGGGAGAAGGCTTCCCCGTTCACCTGGTACTGACGTTTTGAGCTACAAATCCTGTGCTCACCACTTGCTGCAACAGCTCCACGAGCACATTTCACCAACACAGCATGGACCGGCCCCCGCCAGCCCCGGTGCTGCATGGTGCAGCCGGTGCCGGGGCGCAGTGCCCCTGCACTCCCCCCCACCCTGGCAGCATCTCTGCTCCCTGGGATGCTCAGCTGGTGCATCAGGGACACGCTGTGGTGCCGTCTGCCGAGTGTTTCCTTCTGCTTGTTTTTCATTAGTGGGGAGCCGATGAGTAGATGGATGATAATTGCTCTTCACACAAAAACTAGCTGTCCAGCTTCTGCACTCGGTAGCCCATTAGTTTGCAGCGAATATCAGAAAGGCCAGGGTGGAGTCCATCACCCCAGCCCTTGGAGCAGCCTCGAGATTGAAATGTCACAGCTCATTGACTTCAGAAAGAAGCTGCTATCATATTGAGCCTCATCCCATTCATCACAGGAGCTGTCAAACCACACCTCGAAGAGCAGAAGCGTTTTGCGCATAACAGTGACTGTGGATTATCTACATGATTGTGCCTCCATTTGTAATTTGCCCTACGCTGTGCCAAAACACCCGCCTGATGCCATGGCTTTTCACCATGGTGCGACTCCACGGGTTTCAGTGGGATGGAACCTGAGGTTCATCAGTGCTGGAGGGATAACCAGCCCCATCGCCTGGAGATGGTTGCACTTAGCAGGGAGAGTTTCTCCTTGGAGGTGGCCAAGGACTGATTGCTCCCCTGTGGCCACCAGCCTGTGAGCAGGGATAAAGCCCTGCTGAGTGATTCGAGCAAACTTTGACCACGCTGTTATTTAAATGAGGTGGCTAAAAGCAAACCAGTTTTGGAGCAAAGGCACCAGCCTGCTGGGTATGTCACCACAGCTAGATGTCTGCTGTTGCAAATGTGTCACTGAGGCCGAGGACTGAGCTGGGAGCTCAGCACTGCCTCTGCTGCAGGGGATGGGGAGGTCATGGTCGGCAGGAGCTTGTCCTTCTCCATTGCGGAGGTTTGCTTTACTGCTCCAATATTTCCAGTCTATGGTGCTCAAAAACTTTACCAAAGCCAGGTTAATATTTGTTTGCCACATTGCTGCAGAATATTGTCAAGCACAAGGACCTTGAGAAAAACGAGCAGAGCCTTGTAAGAAACCTCTTTGGCCTCTTCTTTTTCCTGGCTGAACTTTTTCCAGCTTAATCCCAGGCTTGGCTTGATGGAGGGGGTAAAGGTGCAGGCTGGTTCTTATCTGTATAACAAACAGTACGAGTCCACGGCTTCCTCCCAATGCCGGAGGGTGCATGTATCACACCTTTGTATTGCCTGCACCAGCGTGAGCTGTGGTGCCCACGACAATGCCTCAGGGAAGGGGGAAGCAGCTTTTACTGAACATCTCCCCAGATGAAGCCTGAATGTCCGACCTCTGGAAAGCTGAATTTTCCTTACCTTCGGTGGCTGGGAAAAACTGGGAACTCGCGCTCTATTTAAATATATATTTCTGTACTTTTCTTTTTTAAATAAGTGTTTTTGAAGTTTCATTGAAGATGTTGTCACTGGAATCATTATATTTCTATAGAGATTATAATGACTCCTTTTGAAGAGTTAGTCTCAGTCAGTCAGTGCTTAATTCACATATCAATGACTCCATACACCCTAAACCCATAAATCTGCTGAAACTGCTCTAATCTATTGTGCCAATGAATGCCTGCAGGGACTCATCGGTGTGGAAATAATTCGCTTAATGAGCCACTGCCAGGAGGGCGGGTGGTCGAGGATGGCAGAGGGGCCTCGTCCGTGCGAGGCAGCCGAAGGTTTTTGTAACTGAGCCATGCTCAGGGCAAGTGTCAGAGCCCGGTCACTCTCTTCGGTTGATTTGCCCCAAACTATTTCATGTGCAATCCATCAATCTGACCCACACAGTCTTTCCCGTCATTTGCAGTGAGTCGTGCATCATTTCTGCGCGGCGATGGTGTGGTGGTCGGAACTTTCTGGTGCATCCGCATCTGGCCAGTATGGAAATCATGATGTTGCTTTATTCAGAGTGAACTGGTTAAGCTGTAGCTGGTTATTAAGCTGCTGAAGGCAGTTACTCCTAACTAGTTATTAGAGCGTTTGCAAACCCTTGCTGCTGCTGCTGCAAAACACCGGGCACCTCTTCTGGCTGACTGGAGTCTGTTTAATGACACTATTGTAAACCTGTCCTAGGATTTTGTCCTTTATTTTATTAAATGTGTAATCCCAATGGAAAACTGGAGACCAATAGAAAATGGTGCCAGAACCCACCTGGAGCTGTAGGAGCACGGGCAGCTGCCGAGAAGGTCGGTGGGAACGGCTCTTGCTTGCACCCGGCTGAACATCACCCGTGCGGTCCAGCGGCTTGGGTGTATAAATTGCGTATCCCCAAAGCACTCAGCCCTGAGAGCTGTCTGTCAGTCCTGATTGTCCACAGCCCTTTCCAAATGGACCAATTCACTGGCAATTTTTTTCTTTTTCAGTCTGAGGGGATTTATATAGCTGTGTTTTGAAACCTTTTAGTGTGGGGGGCTATAATGGAGCCCTAATTGCAGTAGCATAACAGGTGCTGCTGTAAAAACATCGTTTCCTTTTTTGTAGAGTTTAATTTGATTTAAAGCGGTGACAAGGACACAATGAATCGCTCACACGCACTGGTGGATTTTGCCCCTCCTCCTCATGGCTCTTGCAGAAATGGGTGCAAAAGCAGCATATGGCAGCACATGTGCCTGCCGGAGAGGCCGGCAGTGCCAGCCGGCCGCCGTGGCCACACCAAGCCCCAGTTGCAGGGGCACAGGTAAAGCCCACTCCTGTACAGGCACCCCTGTGGGGACCGGCTTTTTGGAGCCGTCAGTCACCCTGCTGCAAAACAGGGGCCGGCTGCTTGCGAGGAGCGCGGCCGCTTGCATCGCACTCCCCAGCCACCCTCCATGGCCACCCTTCGCCCACGGGCTCCCATGCATCTCCTCCCACTGGGCGGCAGCAGCCCGGTTCCTCCAGCATCGCTCCATTGGCAAACACTCTGCAAATCTCTCGGCCGTCCCCTGCCTTCCTCCAGCAAGTCAGGGCTGCCACCGGCACAGGGAGCTGGCGCGGTGCAGCGGCAGCGATTTCCCCTACCAATGCACACCGCAGGTGTTTCGGGGCTGTCGCACAAAATCAGACTCTAGTGCGCACCCCGACGGGTGATATTTGCTTGTGCTGTGTGGCCCTTTAAGAAAGCCTATATATCATATTTCCTCGGGGGAAAAAAAAAAAAAAGGAGGCAAGTACAGCAGATGTAGTTCTGCAGTGCCAGGGCTGACTCTGTGCGTGTGTTAGCGGGAAGCTGAGATTTATCCGGGGTGAAACAAGGATAGGCTGCCTGGCGGTGTGCTCCCCTCCGCCGCGGGGTTTGTGCTGCTGTGGGGGCAGAGCTGCCGTTGGGGTGCGTGGGTGTCCTGGGCTTCCAAGGTGCTCTTGCAAAATCCTCACTGCACCGGAGACAAAACCAGAAAGTAAGAGATCTGCTTAATTACCTCTGTCTGCTCCAGCATCAAAAATCTGCTCCAGCATTGGACCTGGGGAGGCAAAACTGACTTTCTTCCAACTTAGAAAACAAAGGCTTTGGATTTACCCAGTATTTACTTACCTCCACGTGCCACTACATCACCCCGATGCGTGCTGTAATTTTAACCTGTCGGCATGTGCTTGCATAGATAGACAGGTGTGTTCAACACATGCACGTACGTAGGGGACACGAAAGGACCACAGCCCATAGCATCTCCCTTCATAAGCACTCTTGCAATGCACATTTCATCCTCCTGTAGTGTTTCTCTCTGCTTCCTTCTTTCTGTAATGCTCTAGTGCTGGCAGGGTGAAGAGGATTAAAGCACAAGATTATTTTTATTTTACTCTCTGAATCATGTTGGTGAGAAATCTTCTACTTCTGGGTCTGAAAGTCAGTCTGTCTCTGCCCAGAAAATCTTGCAGGAATGGAAGTAAATCATGGTAACAGACTTAAGACCCAGCTTTCCTTTCTGCCCCACTGGAAGGGGATGAAATCCAGTGCTCGCAGAGGCAGGAGAGGGCAGGGTGGAGGTCTCAAAGGGCCGCATTCACCAGGGTCCCTGTGGCCTGCGAGCCCAGACCCTATTGCCATCCTGGTCCTCACATGACTGCCAAGAGCAAAGCCCAGCAGCCTGGCGTGGACCACTTTGTCCCTCTCACTGCCAAGATGGGGCCAAGTGTCACGGCAACGTAGCCATGACTCCATCCCCAAGCCCACAGAAAACTCCTCCGAGCGATGCTTGATTTGTGCAGCGCTGAACACACTGCTGAGTGGCTGAGGTTGAGCAACCCGCGTCAGTCTGCACTACCTCCTAGCTGGGTAAACCTTGCCAACCTTTCTTCTTTTTCACCAACAGATGTGGTTTAATTTGACCTAATGCTATTGACACAGTTTTGAGGACACAACATGCCCTACAAGCCACAGCATAGCCTTGGTATGCAGGAAACTCAGGTTCACATCCCTCCCAGGACGGAGCCAAACTTGTCTCCGTAGAGCTGACGATGAGCTGGAAAACCAGGCTTTAGTTGGAAAGCTGGAAGATGGACGAAGCTCTCAGTGCCGTGGATATGCAGCCCTCTTCATCTGTGCCACCGTGGAGCTGGGCTCTCCAGGGATCTTTGCTCCCTCCGCCTGGGAGCTGTGTCCTGCAGCCAGCCCATCGGTTTGCAGCAGTGCCCGTGCCCCTGCTGAGTACGTCGCCGTGGGCACAGCACCCATATCAGCCCCAGGGACAGGGTCCCCACCTGGGACCCTCACCGCTTCTTGATGCTGCCGACACTGGATGAACTTCCCACTGCTACTGCAGGAAAGAAATAATTAAAAAAACAATTTTGAAGTCAGCAGATGGGAGCAAGCTGAGCTTTCTGCCTGTTTCTATGGAGCCCCACGTGAGGCCCCAGCTCCTGGTGGCTGTCAGCACCATCCCTTCCCAGAGGGAGACTTTTTCCCTTCTCCCCACAGGGAAGCAGCAGCTCTCTCCTCTGCACCCAGCCACTTCAAACCTGCGTCCCATGTGCTGAGCAGCGCTGCAGAGCTCTGCCACAGCCACGTGGACGGACACCCTGGAGCTGGGCAATCCCAGACAGAGCTGCAGCTCCAACGGCAGACTGGTGCCACACCATGGGGCATCCCTCTTGCCTGGTTTCCCAGGCCAGCAGCCACACCAAGCAATTTGTGGGAGGAGAAATTAATTCATGACTCAGATTTAACATTTTTCAGTTTTTTTGTTTTTTTTTTGTTTGGGCTTTTTTTTAAGTGTTTTACATGAAACCTTGCCTGATCTTTCCTGCCTCTCTCTCCATTTTGCTTCCAGCTATCTGAGGAGATTGACGAGAAGCTCAACATGACCCGGCAATGTGCACTCGCAGCCCAGAAAGCCAACCCTATTCTGGGCTGCATCAAAAGAAGCATGACCAGCAGGTCGAGGGAGGTGATTCTCCCCCTCTACTCTGCTCTCGTGAGACCCCACCTGGAGCACTGCGTCCAGCTCTGGGGCCCCCACCATAAGAAGGACATGGACCTGTTGGAGCGAGTCCAGAGGAGGGCCACGAAGATGATCAGAGGGCTGGAGCACCTGTCCTATGAGGACAGACTGAGAGAGTTGGGGTTGTTCAGCCTGGAGAAGAGAAGGCTGCAAGGAGACCTTAGAGCAGCCTTCCAGTACCTGAAGGGGTCCTACAAGAAAGCTGGAGAGGGGCTTTTTACAAATGCATGTAGTGATAGGACAAGGGGTAATGGCTTTAAACTGAAAGAGGGTGGATTTAGATTAGGTGTAAGGAAGAAATTCTTCACTATGAGGGTGGTGAGGCACTGGAACAGGTTGCCCAGAGAAGCTGTGGATGCGCCATCGCTGGAAATGTTCAAGGCCAGGTTGGATGGGGATTTGAGCAACCTGGTCCAGTGGAAGGTGTCCCTGCCCATGGCAGGGGGCTTGGAACCAGATATCTTTAAGGTCCCTTCCAACCCAACCCGTTCTGTGATTCTATGATCTGTTGGTAGGAGTGGATGGCAGGAGGTGGCAGGTGATGCTCAGTGTCCTCTTTGGTGTCCCCTGTCATGCAACATACCTTGGCCAGCCAGACCCTCCTCCTAGATACATACAAGGTCACCCAGCCAGAGGCAGCTGCCCAGCCTTGCTCCAGGGACTGCTCTGCTGCTGGTGCAATGCAGAACAGGCTCCAAAAGGGAGACTGGCACCTTCCTCCCAGACCAGCACCTGACAGGTAGGTGCTCAGCCCTGCCAGGGGTTTTGGGGCTCCATAGCCTGGCTGAGCACCCCCAACTACCACCCAAAACCTCCCCTGACTCCAGCGACAACCTCACCAAACCCAATCCTAAATTGCTGCTGGTTTTCCCTGGCTGAAGATATTTGGAGAACCCAGCCCCAGCCTGTGCAGAGTTGCCAGCTGTGAAGATCAGCTTGTTGCAGGTTGCTGCTCTCTGAAAATACCCCATGGGCACCTGCACTGACAGAAATTATATTCCCACTCCAAATTCCTTGGTTTACCCTTCTGCAGCATTCAGGTGTTTGCATGAGCCCATAGGTGCTGGAACCATGCAGCTCTAGCCTGAGTCAGGCTTCAGCCTTCTCTTATGCAGGAATTTGGATTTTAGGCCATTTCTAGCAATTCCCCAGAAAAGCCAGCATAGATGTGTTTGAATTAACAGAACTCCAAGGGCATTCCTCTGGTTTTCTGCATTCTTTGTTTTCTAATCAGCCATTTGAGAGACCTTTTCATGGAAGAGGGGAATGAGGATGAGAGAAGATGACACTGAGGGGGAAAGGTGTATAAATCCTCTCTCTCTATGATTGCAAAATAGCAATGGGACCAATAAATCACATTTTAAATCCAAACACAAATGTGTTCCCCAGCCTGCTAAAAAATCAAAGGATAAACAATGAAGCAAAATTTGTATTGCTTCTGTGGCTATCGCACATTTTGTCTCCTGCATTTTAATTTTCTCTCTGGCTTCATCTGCTAAACTGACACTGAAAAATATTTGGCCTCATGGTGATTATCTTTGTACCACATTGAAGAGGAATGTCAGTCATCTCCTCTTCTTTGACCTATTAAACGCTTCTTTCTAATGTATTATTGACTTTTATCAGATTGAAAGAATATAACCAACAAGCATTTTCAAATTTCCCTATTAAACTTCCCAGGGCTTTTGTTGGGTTTTTTTTGCAACATCCTATTCTGAAATGCAGTTCACTCCTGCTCAAGCTGTGATTGTGGGCTCTGAGTTATTCAGTGCAAGTGCTGTTTGGTTTCAGATTTACTACACACTGCATCGCATTGTATAACCCACCATGCTACAGCACTGCTCCGAGATGAAAATAACCCCCCCACAAGCCATGATTCATGTCATTATGTGCAAACCAGTAATTGCACTGGTGTAATTTCTCGAATTGCAGCCTCCAGTCTCTCAACCCCTTCAGCAGCCCTGATAGGTGGGGATAGTCCTCATTCCTGCGAGCAACCTCTCCAAAGTCTAAGGAGTGCTTCTGCTTGAGCTTGATACTTCTAAAATATTTCTTATAGCTGGGGGGGAGCAGGTGGTGTGAAGTCGGTGCGGATTTATCTCACGCCCACCAGCCTCAGTGGGAGCAGAGCTGGCAGCCACTGGGCACTTTTGGGAAGTCCCGTTACGCATCACAACGTCAGGCTTTCATGTGTTGCGGGGTCCAGTGGTAACAGGAAAAGTCAAATAGATGTGTGAAACCCGACCACAAAAAGCCAAGCATCAGCCTACATTGCATAATATTAGAACTGCAGTAATTATTCGTATTTACCTGCTGCATTGTCTGTGAAAAACCGAGGAGCACCTCTGGATGGCCCGTCCTCACTGTGCTTGACTGCGTTTGAATACGATGTTCAAGAGCCAAGATCGTTAAATAAGATAAAAAGCAGGACTTGGCCTTGGATGTTGACCAGGACAAATTAATGTATCCTGTTTGGTGCTGGCTGCAGCCAGCTGCTGAATCACAACCCATATCACATCCTTGAACTTAACTGACCAGGGCTGTGAACAGATAAGCAGGGTAAAGTGATGTAAGGCAAGCTGTGAAAGAACCTTTACTTGCTACAAAGGTCTGTGCCTAATTTTTTTGGTTCACATGAGGTCTTAAAGAAAATAGGGTGTGAAACTAGTGCAAGTATCTGTGCTTTTCCTTCTTAGGAGGTAGAGCTGGCTCTTAGGTGGTGAAGGTAAACCCTGGATTGAAGCGCCTTCATATAACAAGGGATGTAAGATCTGGACCAAGATCTGAAAGTGGTGGCTGGCACCCCCCTGCCCATGCCTGCTGCAGGAACAGCGAGCGCCCGGACCCCCTCGCCCCACCATGGCGAGCAGCTCAGGGACCCCCACCCTCCCTACCTCCCCCCTGCAGCCACGCAGCCTCTGCCAGGCATCCTCTCCCCGTCGCCGCTGCGCATCTTCCAAACAAACGGCAATGTTGACACAACCAGCCATCGGGCGTATGGGCACGAGTGGCTCCCGCGCTGATCCAGCTGAGCGCTGCGCCAAGGACTCCCGGCTGCTGCCAGGAGGCAGTGCCAGGAGTGGCTGCATTTAACTGAATGCACCTTTTTTTCCGTAAACTCTCAAGAGCCTTGTTGTTCCACAACAAACAAGCTCTACGCAGGTTCCCAAAGAGGTGTAGGAAGCTGGCGGCTGCATCCTGCTCCCAATCTCTTCCCTGCATCCCCTCTCTTTTTATGTGTCCTGCATCACTGGATTTCCCCCAGGACAGGCTACAGTACCCACGCTTCTTGGACGTGGGTGGCTTTTAATCCCAAGGCAGAAAACAATGTTGATTAAATTTGGGCAGACTCTGGTCTCTGCCTCCAGCAAGGTTGGGCACAGCAGCGCTTCTGCTCTGTCAGGCAAAGGTTTTCTCGTGTTCATGCTGAACTGGTGCCTATCTGAAATTGTTACTGGTACAGACAGCTGATTCCCTGCCTCCCAGCATCACGCTGCTGGCACCCACTTCTGCTCTTCTGGGGCATCCGTGCTTTGCAAGGGGGCCTTAGAGGTGAGGGAGAACAGAAGAGGCAGCACCGAGTGGGGGAAGAGACAGGAATACAATGTTTTGGGAAGGAAAACAGGCAAAGGCAACAGAGAAAAAAATGAAAGTAAATGGCAGAAACAAAAATCTTTCCAGCAGAGGAAAAGAAGACAGATGGGAAGACAGGAGAGAAACAGTGAACAAAGAAAGAAGTGCAGAGAAGTCAAGGAGAGGTTGGGGGAAGGCTGTACAATCATTTGGCACCAGCTCCTTGCATTAGTTCCCTGAAAATTGTACAAAGTGGGGGCAGAGAGCTGCGGATTACTGAAGCGTAGCACCACAATATCGTGGGCTGGCCACTAAATTACCATTCAGAGAGTCTCTTGGCTTAGCCTCGCTGCTGCCATGAGAAAGAGAGGGATGTATGCTGAAAAACAGATCTATGGGGAAGAGGGTTGAGACTAGAAATTCCATTATATTCTTGGCACTTTGACATTTTTCCTCCCCTTTTGTGAAATCTCAAGGGAGCGCTGCCTACTCTTGCAATAATAATAATAAAAAAAAAAGGTAGCATATGAGTTGGCATGGTAACTTCATCTACTAAGTAACTAACACGTAGGATTTGCTTCTTGATCTAGAATAATAATGTCAACAGCCCCCAGGAAGAAGCTTTCTTGTGACTGACTGCCTATTGCCGACTGGATTTCACGCTTCGCTCGCGCTCGGTGGCCTTGGTGAGACTGACTGTGTTGCAGGGACAGACCTGCGCTACTCTGACACTAGGGTACGCATTTGCTGGCTTCCTCCTGTACACCCTTCAGGTCAGCATTACTTGATCATGTCCAGGCACCGGTTTGCATTTAATTACTGTTATTCTTTGGGTTTTATGAAAGGTCTTTAGAGAGGATCAAAGGTCTGAGAACTGAGCAAACTGGTTCTGATGTGCCCATGCTGGGAGCATCACGCTGCTGCCCAGCATGGCCAGTAGCCCCAGTAACTCCTGCTCCTGAGCCCTTCTCTGGGCACAGGAATTGGCTGGGGGGCTCTGCTGCTCCTGCTGAACCTCCCTGGGCAGGACATACCCCCTCGGGGCGATGCTGGCCAAGTGATGCTCCCTTTTGTGCCTCCAAATTGGGTACGTGCACTGCTACCATGGAGGGCCCAGCTGGGGAGAGCTCAATGTTTAGGAAGCAGGGGCAACACAGGGGACAGAAATGGAAACTCCTTCTTGTTACCATTTTAAAATACCAAAAAAAAAAAAGCTCGATACTTTAGTTTCCCTGTGTTTATGGCTGAGGATTAGCTGTACGGTTGGACTCCATGCATCTGTCTGTCCCTCTGCTCCTCCACCTGGGGCTGGTACTCCAAGAGAAACAAGTACAAAACATGCTGTGCAAACAAAGAAGGCTGCCCGTGAGGAGGGGGGACAGCGAGCCCCCAGCCCAAAAGGGGATTGCTCCATTCCTATCTGTATTTTTTTGTCCCTGCAGGTGGATCTCCTTCTGGGGCTGGTGAGGGGACTGTGACCATCCTGGCCCAGGAGCTGGCGAGCTGCAGCTGTCCTCATCAGGGATCAGAGAGGAAAGGGAAGGGCCAGGGCATCATCCAGAGAAAACTTTGCTTTCTGTGGTGCGGCTGCTCCTGGGAGCTGGCTTCTCTTCTCACTTCTTGTTTTAGATTCCTGCATCCCTCAGCCCTTCCTTTACACAGGTCCCACGTAGTTTATTTTGGTCCCAATGAACAGATACTGTCATACTGGTGTAAAGACGATTTGGATCAGTGTGGCTTGTTTTAAAAGTGCACAAATGTGGCAATACTGGATCTGGCCATAGGTTCATCTAGCCCAGCACCCTGTCTCTGAAAGCTGTCATAAACGGGTACGCAGAGAAAAGTAAGAAGAAAACAGATACATCAGATACTCCTCCAGCCTCCAACCATTTTTGGCTCAGGGCTAAATGTGGTTTGCAGTGTGCATGTAGCAACCCTCAGCAGGTTCCTTTTCCAGGAACTTCTCCAGCTTCCTTTTGAATGCATGCAAACTTTTAGCATCCAAAACATCATGCAGCACGGAGTCCCACATGGCCACCTGCTCTCTGAAGAACCACTTTCTTTTGCTTGTTTTGAAGCTGGGCTTCACTTTGAAGCAGGCTTCACTTTCTGCCCCTAATTCCTGTACTGGAAGAGACAGAGAATGTTTCCTTCAATATACAGGAGAAAACTGTTTCAAAAGACACCTTTTAATTACTGAAAAGTGAGTTATACTGCTTTAGCGACACTGATTTTAGTTCAATGCAGCTAAGCAGCACCGAATAGATCACATACCAGCCCTTTGTGGTCTCCACAGCTTCTGCAGGCTCCATCCTCGTTCAATAAATTAACACAACTGCAAAAAAGACAAGTTGTAGGGTACCCAAACCCTTTCTGGGCCAGTTTGTCCAGGTCTTCCAACATGTCAGCTGCTATAATAAAAGATATATCTTCCTGCACTCCTTACCTCTCTTGCAGCCTTAGACTGCCACTACCTTGGCACAGCTGCATCTTGCTAACGGTGTGCTGGCTTTGTAATCCCAAAGAGAGCATGGTGAATGCAGAGATACCTGAGTGAGTTTTAAATGAGTAACCTCTGTTCCTGTTAGTAGTGGCCAGCTAATCCCACTGCCTCCAGTAGCCTTCAGCCACCGCTGTTCTGCCTGCCCCAGCATCCAGTGGAGCTGGGGCGGGGAGCTGCTGTCCCCATCCTGCCCCAGGGGATCCCACAGATGCCCGGGCTGGACTCTGCCCTTCTGGGGCCGGGCCAGCTCCAGCGGGTGCTGGCCCACATGCTGGCACTGGGGGTCTGCTGGGGGACAATTCAGCCTTGGCCTCCTGAGGGGGGCCTCATCCATGACAGCACATGGTGCATTTCCAAATGTGGTCCCTCACCTCCCTTTTAAATGAGAGGGGTGTCTGGTTTAAGGATTTTTTTGTCACACAAAGCTATTGAAAACGGGTGAGTGATAACCCCCTCAAAGGAAGATTTATAAATGTTTGCATCCAGTTCCCAGTGGCACAATAAAAAAATATTGTACTTTAGGTAACTGCTTTGCCTAGGGGAGTCCCAATAAAATCAATGATCCATTTTTTTTTTTCTTTAAGTGAGCAAGAAGCTCTAAGGCTCTTTATTTCCTTCACTGATCAGTGACTCAGAAACATTCTTCAGTGCAAATCTCTTCCCCATAGAGCTTTCTTTACCTTTTCTGTGTGTGCTGGAGAAACAGGCTATCAAAAGGCAAAAGCAGCTACTGTGCAAACTTTTTTCTTGCTTTATCTAGTCTCTAAAGAAAGTCTGAGGCAAGCAGGGTTTTCTGAGAGTAGCTTTGGAGTTTCCAGATGGGCTTTGTAAATGCAGGGTGATCAGGCTCCATTTGCAGCCTTGCATGGGTTTCAAACCCTCCAGTGCTTGACTCCTCGCTGGAGGTGTCTGCAGGGTGCTCCAGCCTCATGGTCCCCCGCCATCGCCCCGCCGAGGAGCAGTCACAGACGCAGAGCAGGAGCAAGGATCCAGCATCATCAGTGTGGGAAGAGGCGAGCAGAAGTGGGGGCCAGCCTTGGGGCGCTGCCTGTGGACTGGGCGATGGCGTGGGTTTGGTCTCCTTGAGAAAAACGTGGGCTTGAAAAGGAGAGATGAAGAGCATGCTTTATGTTTCTTTTGTGAGGATCACATAGTAATGCAAGGAAAAAAATCATGATTCATGTACGTCATGGTGCCTTCTCCCGCCACTCGTGAGCACTCATCGGTGCTCCCAGCTTCAGTGCCAGGGCTCGGTGTGTCACCACAGCGCTCGGAGGCACCACGCACCCTCCGCATGGTGATTCAAAGCGATGACGGGGAGGCAAACAAAAGGAAGCTCGACTCTCTGTTCGGTGATTTTTTTCCCTCGCACAGGGTAGGGAAGAGGCCATGGGCAACTCTGCTGTGCCCAAAGCCCCGCTGCTGCCAAGGGAAGGGGTGAGGGAGGTGTCACACCTTGGGGATGGAGAGGGGCTGCTGGTGTGATGTGCTGGCAGGGACTTCTGCTGTACAGGTAACCCGTGAAACAGCCCTGCCGATGGACTTCACACCTCATTTCGTCAGCAAGCAATCATTCTTCTCTTTGCATGGGGCAACCTGTAAAACACTACAGTGTAACCGACAGTGGGCTGCAAAGGGCCCCACTGAAGAGAAGTCATTAAAGCCACATTATTTTTGGAAGGTGAGAAGTGATACGGAGCAGGTGAAATCCCTTCACAAGTTTTTTTGTGTCACTGAGAGCTCCTTAAGGTTTTTTTTTTTTTAAATTGATGTTAATGATAAGTAAATATTGCTGATCAGTTGATGATTTCCAGCTGAAGCATGTGAGCTAATAAAACTCCTTAACGATGGTCAGTGCCAAGGTTGCTGTTTTCTCCACAGCTGTGTGCAGTATTGCTAAAGGAAACCAGTCAAGAGGCATCTTGGAGGCCTTGAATTTGTGCTTTGGGATAGTGGTAGGGCGAGGTAAGCTGTGATGCTGCCTGTTCCCTGGTGGGTGATGCTCCTCTGACTCTCCGGAGGGGCAGGGGAAGTTGGAGGGAAGGAGGACTGAAGCTGAATGTGAGCGTGTGCGCGAGCGTACAAAGATGCTGAAAACTCCTGTGTGAGAGGGCAGCTGGAGCAGAGGGCCTTGAAGTGAGAAAATAACTCTAGCCTGAGCTGGGATTGGGTCTGTGCGTTGTTGTGCCGGTGCAGTGCTCCAGCAGGACTCTCTCTGACATGGGAAGCATCTTCCATGTGGTATGCTGAAGTTGTTAGGCAAGACCACTGGAAGCTTGCTTTTATTCTTTAATCTGCTGATTTTCTATGGCAGTTGTACCCCTTGGGGTTGGCACTTCTGGAACTGCAGTACCTGAAGCACTGAAGTGCTTTGGAGCTGGTGGGGCCTGAGCTGCATCCCCTAATTGGCAGGTTGCTGTAGATGTGCTTGTGTGGAGACACGGCTGCTGTGAAGAGTGCCTTTGCTGCCTCTCTTGTGGGTCTGCTGGGTCCTTCATGTCAGACCTTCTAAGGAGGTCCCAAGCTTCCACAACTGGGCTTTGAGGTCTGCCTTCAAGCAGCTTTTGCTCCAGAGTCTCGGGCAATTATTTCCCTCTCTACCAAGTACCTGTAAAAGCGACAGCAGAGATGTGACGACAGTAGGTTTCTGCCTCTGCGCTGCTGCTATGAAGAAACCCCACATCAAGTGCTCTATGCACTTATTTTAAAGGAAGGTCTTATCCCTCAGTGGAAAAAAAAAAGCCAAAACAAAACCAACCAGCAACACAAATTGTTTTTTGCTGCTATTTTGCTTTGTGTCAGGGGCATGAGGGTGCTGAAATGTCACGTTGTGGGCATTTTGGTGCCTATGTATCCCCATGAAAATGAAATTACCCTGGAATTTTGCTTACTGCTGTCTATAGACTTACTTTTGAGTTGATTTCAGAGTAACTTCTGCCTCTCTTGCTCAAGCCAATGTTTTGCCAGAGATGCTCAAAATGTTCTGTGAATGAGCCCAAGGAACAGATTTCTTGGCTAATGGAAACTGGCAAGGCTCCTCCAAAGTCAGGCGATATTAGGAGACAATAATTTTGGATTGCTATTAAAAAGCTTACAAGTCTGTAAGCTATTACATGAAGTTGTCTAGCAATGTTATCTTGTGAAGTTATATAAGACTCCAATAGAAAATGTTTTAAAACTTGGCTCCCTTTGTTTTCCTAAGGGTAATGCTATACCATGAGACATGAGTCGAGGTAGCATCAATGTGCCAATTCAAAGGCAAAAACGTGGCTTTTTAAGATTACATTTAATGCATTTTTCAAAATAAAATTAGGCCTTTTGACTACGTGGGTCAGCTGCATGAACAGCTGAGACCCTTTTTATTACAGTGTCACTAATGCTCAGTGTCATGAGATGGGATGCAGGCCTGGGGCATTGCAAAGCCCGAAAGCTATAATAAGGAGGTTATAGCATGCCAGAAAGATCAGGCAGTGTGTAAGGGCCTTGCTCATACTGCAGAGATCATGATACTTGAGATCTGTTTGGTTCTGATGCTCCTGGTAAGCTCCAATCCCACCTCTGGTCTTCGTGACGCACATCTCACCTGCCAGGTGCAGGAGGCAGAGCTTGTCCCTGCCAGACAGCCCTGGAATGGACAAATGCTTTTCATTTTCTCAAACTGTTCTCTTGTAAAACCACTGCTGTAGTTGTTTTTATATTACAGGGATCACACTAGGCTGGTTTTCATTTGGGGTTTGCCTATAACAGAGTTTGTTTGGAGACCCTGTTGCCCAGCTTTTGTAGGACATACATACCCAAGGCAATTCTTCTCTCCCGTGCTGTTTGTACAGCTGTGAGTGGACTTGTGCACTATGAGATCTCAGCAGTTTTCATTATATCTGGCCATTTTATTCTGAACATCTGCTGCAGGCATTCACGATAAAAGCTGTTTAACTGCTGTTGGCTGGACTTACATCTCCTCTAAGACTCTGACCTATGCTTAGTGCACTCTTGCTAAAGAGTCGTAGCTTGGTGCTGGAATTACACTGCTGATCTTGCAAAAAAAGTGCTATCCACTCTAGATGAAGCCACCAGATTTAGGAAAACTTCTGCCTAGATAAGTAAACGCATCAGAAATTCTCAAGAATCCTGTTACTGGGAGATGGTATGAGGACACATTGGCTTTTTTCCCTCTGATTTTAAGATTTGTTTGCTGCTAGCTGGTTCAAACTAGGCTGTCTGTATGCTGTTGCGTTCTGTTTGTCGCTCAGGAGATAACTGTTGTTAGATAAGCACAGATCGCCAACCACGCCGTCCAAACCTGGAACTGTAGTTGCCATAAAAAAGGCCTTTTTTTTCAGAGAAGTGAGTATTGGTTCCAGGTCGGGGAAGGAGAAACACTTGATTTTGTTATTCAGTGGTAGCACCGAGCATTTCTTACCTCATGAATGGAGATCACATTTGGTGTCTGGATTATTTCTTTAGATTTGGTAACTAAAGATTTCTAGCATTCCACAAATCTTCAGCCTGAAAGAGAGAAATGGGGGGAATGTAAGAGAGGTCTATGAAATCACGAGAGGCAATAGATGAGTGGAATAGGGGATGATCATACCCTTTTTCTGTTAGTATAACAAATAAGGATCATCAAGTGTAATTATCAGGACGTTGGCTCAAAATGTAAGAGAAGTTAGGTTTTTTCTACACCACACAGTTCAGCTGTGAGTTGCATTGCCAAGAGATGCTGTAGATGACAGAATTTTACGGGAGTTCATAAAGTGAGTAGAGAGTAATGGAAAATGAAAATCCACTGAAGGCAGTTACACACAGTGATGGTCTCCTGGCTCAGTAAGACCTTGAGCCACAGATATTTGGGGTGGGGAATGAGGAAAGTACACCTGGGGGAAAAAAAACGGTAAAATCACTATATGTGTGCTCCATACCTATGTTCTTTCCCTGAATATCTGCTGTTGGAGCCAGAATGTAGGGCTAGATGGACGTTCAGTGTGACCCAGTGTGACTGCTCTGGTGTTGGAGAATATCTGCCGTGGAAAGTCTCTGTCTGTCCTGTCAAAGACTTTCTGAAAGCTGATATAATATGGACACATGGTAGCTGCTATTCTTCCATTTGTTTAAATGATGTGGAAAATATGGTCAATGCAAGACTAGGACAAAACCCAATTTGCATTGGAAGCCTGTTCTTCAGAGTGTTGTGGGCTCTGCTTAGTGCTGTTATGTAAAAAGAATTGCCTTGGAACAGGCAACAGCGTGCTTCCATCCTGATTGTTACAGCAGTTTAAATCTCTCTGCTGAGGAAATTTTGAACATCTTTTTTTCCCATCCTTAGGGGTAGATTCCTTTCCCAGGCTCAGCTGAGGAGATGAAGCTTTGTTTTGAAGCTTTCTTTACAGAGCTGCTGGAACAAAATGGCAGGAATTTTATCCTGGTGTGTTGCTCTGTGAGTCTTTAATTTGTTGGCAATCACTTTGAAATCCTCTAAGGTGATACTTGCTTGGAATTAATATAAAAGTCTACCGTTATGCTGATGAAGGTGAATTTTGTTTCAAGTAATAGCTATTCAACATAATGAATAAAAAGGTCTACTTGATGTGTCCTTTGTCCTTCATAGCTAGAGAGAATATTTCCATGTTGGTTTTGATTGAATCACTCTAGTTGTAGCTGGTTCACTTGTAGGTCTCTGAGGTTTGGAAGGGATCTCACATACCCTTTTGTGCTTGCCACCTCACACTCCTGGGCAAACCTGTCAATAACATTTAGCTCTTTTCTCTAGCAGACCTTCTGCAGGATCAGTTTGGAACATATTTTTCATCAGTGTTGTTCTCCTATTTGTTAATAGTGAGGACATTCAGAGCAGCCTGTTTATTTTCATGAGAACTTCTCCTATGGTATTTTGACATAATCTTTACCTTTTACCTCCTATCCTCAGGAAATCACAGAACTCTGCAATATTCACACATGTGTGCCTGGCATATGTTATCGAGAACTGGATCCCATGTGGGTAAGTTGTTTGAGGGCTGAAGTTCAAGTTCTCTTGTATGTCTTACAAGTTTTATTTGTTTGCTTTTTATAAAATTACTTGGGGGGACAGGTTCCTGGCAATATTGTCCAGAGCTGCCTTGTAGGCTCACACAAGCTCTTAATAATTATGAGAAAATTTACCTGGTAATAAATGTTTCACTTTTAGTTTTTCTTGGGGAGAAAACTTAGAAGTTGCCAGTGATTTGTTGGCAAAGTTCCTGTCTTTTTTCTAATGGATGAAACAGTTCCCTATGGCCCATTGATGTTACTTATTTCATCCTTATCTATCCTTACTTGCACAGTCACCTTGTCCGTGAAAGGTTTGGTATTATAACCTTGCTGTAACAAAGTCTTTGATGACATAATAGCACTTGCCTCTATCTTCTTCACTGCACCCTTCTTGTTTAGGGGTAGTGCTGGATGATTGTCAACAGCATAATCCATGTCAAGAGTCTTGCTCCTATTGCTGGACTTTTCTTGTACAGTGTTGCTCAGAGGCAGGGTAGTGTCCCCTCTTCCTCCAGCCGGGGTGCCTCAGAGGTTCATCGCTTTCTTGCTCTTCATAGAATCATAGAATGGTTTGGGTTGGAAGGGACCTTAAAGATCATCTGATTCCAACCCCCTTCCAACACCTTTCACTAGACCAGGTTTCTCAAAGCCCCATCCAACCTGGCCTTGAATACTTCCAGAAATGGGGCATCCACAGCTCTTCTGGGAAACCTGTTCTGGTGCCTCGCCACCCTCACGGTGAAAAAGTTTGATGCAACCTGCTCCTGGCTGTCTGCCTCACTCATGTTGAGCAGATCATTGCTCTCCCCATCTTGCCTGTGACTTGAGCTGGTTTTCCAGCTGGCGTCTCTGTAGGTACATTCTGGAAACCTATCTGTAATAAGTCTATTCTTCCAGGCTTGCTCTTTGAGGTCCTGACTCCTGGCCAAGAAGATTTGGTTAGGACCAGTCAGTAGAAGACCACTAACTGGTCCAAGCTCATAAATAGCCGTCAGCATGCTCTTTCCTCCACCTGAGAAATATCTTCTGACAGGCTGAGTTGTCAACCTTGTCCTCCATCTAGAGTCTCCAATCCTCATCTTCATTTCTAGACCTGAGAAACCAGTTTTGCCTCGCCTGTATTCTTGTATCTCCTAGACCCCTGTCACTGCCAAGGTCAGAAATCCCCCTGGTCCTGTGCACTGGGAGTACGAGGTGGGTGAGGCATCTTGCACTGCAATTAAGTAAAGTCTAAGTTCCATGTGCTCCTTTCTCTTACAATTACAGTAAGAGGAAAAAGTAGCAAAGAATGTGCAAAGCTAGGGAGAAATGGGCACTCAGTCAATGTCTTTGTTATGTGAGGATGGTATAAAAATTGTTTTGTTTCTTGTTTTTACATTAGCAATTCAGATCTTCTCTACCCTGTTTGTTTTTTCTTCGCTGGAGAACTAATAGTATTATGACAGTGCAAGTAAAAGCTGACGAATTTCAAGTAGAATTGCTTTTCCTCCAAAATGTTTTAAGCAGTCTGTATTTAGCTAACATTTATCTAACTCCACTCCTAACCAACAGTTGGAAGAGAAAATCTTCGCAGTTCAACACCTCCTCCTCTCCCCCTTTCACTAGAAGCTGCAAAACCTCCTACTCCACTTCTCTAGATCTTCCGAGGAGACCTCTGCCAAAACACAACTTGATGTTTGATATTTTTTTAATGTAAGAAAAAGCAGAAAACAAAACACATCCAGCCTCTCATACACAAAGAATCAGAACAGGGCACGAGTCCAATTTGTTTCCCTTCCCGTATTTCCTGAACATGTACTCTCGCAGAGGCAACCAAGGCACATTGCTACATGCTCTGCCCACCAGCCTTGCTGCGGCTCTCTGGTAATAGTGATATCAAGGCTATCTGTCTCCAATGTGAGCCTGTTCTTCAGGGCAGGCACCAAAGCAAGGACTTTCCCAGGCTCCTGAGCGTTTGGCAGCAAATGAGATCCTGTCTTTGACAGCTTGGGATGAACTCTCCAGCAATGCCACCAGCCTACAGTGAAGACTCTGGGTATCCCTTGTTTCTGCAGCCGTTAACCATGTCTCATGCAATTTGTGGGTGTGGAGGCTTTTCTCCAAAGCAGACCATGGCCAGGCTTCCCACAGGCTCGCCCAGGAGGTGGTGGGCAGAGAGCATCTGCCCCACAGTCACCTGCCAGCATCAGGGAGAGGCTGTACTGGGGTGAAATGGGCTGTGCCCAAGCCTTGGGAACTGGCCTCCTCGCTCCACTGTGGGCAAAGTTCACATGAAAGAAATGGAGGAGGCTCCCAGCCTGGGCTCCTGGCCAGCCCATGGGTGAGGTCTCAGTTGGGACAATTGAATGAGCTCTGTGCAATTAGATCCTGGCTGGTGTGGAGTGGTGCCTGTGCCAGGGCTACTGAGCAGTCTGCAGGGCAGCAGCCTGCACATGCCAGGCCAGAGCCGGTGGGGCAGGAAACTGGAATACTCCTTTTTTTTAAGAGCCTATTTTGCTTCTCTTTCCTGTCTAGAAACTCTTTTCCCTAAAACTTGCTGATCAGTTGGGAAACTTCACTGCAGTCTCCTAATCGCTAACAGCAGCCAGGCTGTCTTTCTCCCTACCATGCATGAGAAGTTAAATCCTGTTCCAATTGACATGTAGGCAATGTCAGTTCCAAGATGGCAGAGAAGACCTCCAAAAGCTCTTTTTTTCCACAAGTTTCTTTACCTACAAGACCACAGTTTCCAGTAAGGCTGCCACCTCTTTCCAACCTTTACCAGCACAGATAAGCAGCAGCTCTGGCATCTCACTGATGCTGCAAAATTGGTCCCTGCTCAGCTGAAGCTGCAGAGATGGTTTTGGACAGCTCAAAGCTGTTTTGTGTGGGAGGTGGGCACACCTCTTCATTGTTTTCAGTATCTAGACATCTTAACGGATGTCATAGGAGGCTTTCTTGCATGAGAAACCTATGATACATACCTATGGATTGGCTTTCTAATCTCATTGTCTTACTACTCTTCCCTCACTGGGCTGCTGCCACTGTGATGGTCAAGAAATACAAATGCTTCCAGTTAACTCTTAAAAAAGTGGTGTGAATCCATGAAACTCCCACAAGAGACCCTCATCAAATGCTGCAAAGTAAAATGAAAGCTTCAGCATGTGGTAAGCAAGGGAGTGCAGGGTCTTGGTACATCTTTGAATTGACCACATGCTTCTACTGCTAGAAAATGAAATGTCAGCATCTTCTGGTCTCCCCCTTTCTCCCCAAGTACCTCTTGGGATCCCATGGTCCTACTATGTGAAACCTGCTTCAAGCCTGATGACTTCTGCAATCTTTCCATGAGCAATAGTGCAACCTACCAAACGTCCTACATCTCCCAAACCTGTCCCAGGACAACTCAGATGCCACTCTAGGGCTTGCAGGCTTAACACACAGATCCTTCCAGAAATTTCATTACTTTAGGAAGCATGGGCAAAAAATTTGCACAGTCACTGACAGCTCATGCCAGTGGTAGGACCCTTCTTCCTCATCATGAAGGCTCTCCAGAGATGATATCTGCAGAGATGCTTTCTCTGAAGCTCCAGTTTGTAGGTTGGATGTTACACAGCAGGTGGTGGCTACTGCCTTTCTGAGTTGACTGTTCTCTGGAAATCATGCTGGTAACTACATTAGGAGGGCAGTCCTCTAGAGCTGGAGCTTTGCCCTGTCCTATTTAACTTTCTCTGTAGTTTGCAAAGAAAACCTTGACAGCTTGCCGGTGTAGATGTTGGGAGAGTGGTAACTCATGAAGATAACCCTGATGCTGAGTGGAGCCTCTTGGTAAATTAGATTAAAGAAAGTAGTTTGATTATGTCAGCACAGCCAAATATAGGAACCTTTGTCCGGAACCAAAGAGTGGGAGCCAGGCTTACCACACGGGAGGGGGTTTCAAGGAGTCCAGCGCTTGTGAAAGCTGCTGGAGAGACAGAGAGGGAGGTCATGGTGGACAATAAAATGAGGGGGTGTGGGTGGGTGCTGTGCTGATGACCGAGAGCTAATGCAATTCTCCAGTGCATAAAGTGGAAAGCGAGCGGGAGTGGCGAGGTTGCGTTTCCTCGGTGCTCGGTGCTGGTGCAGCTGCTCTTTGGATGCTGCATCCAGCCCTTGTGTGCCTGGGTTTCCTGATCTGTCCTTGCTGCTGGGGGAATGCAGAGCTAGGAACGGGAAGAAGATAGGGGACTGAGCCTCGTGTATGGCCTGGGATCATCCTGCCTAATATTAGGCACCAAACTAGGGTCTCAAAGGTAGAAGCAGGGCTGTCTCATATAGTTGGGTAAGAGAGAGAGGGTCGTCCCCACCCCGCTCAGCCCTGAGAGGGTGTGGGGCAGGCATAGCTCTGGCTGGGGCACCCTGCTCAGCGCCTAACCCAGTGCGCTCAGCGCGGTTAAGGGAAGATGGCATCACACTGCCCATACGCCTTCACCAGGAGCAGGCTGCTTGGTGGAGGAGGTGACGGATGAGTGTGTGCCTACATCCATCCGCTTGCCATTGCGCTGCCCGTGGTGTACTGTGAATTGAATTGCCATTAACCTCTGCGCTGTTAACTGCCGCTCATCCATCCTAATTACAAGCAGAAGGGGTGATGATGCCTTACAGAGGGGGAAGCAATGCACGTAGTGGTTCAGGAGCACAGCAGCTTGAATGAGGGTTTGTCCCAGAGCTGTCTGGTTTTGATGGGAAATTCTGTCCTGGGCTGAAGGAGAAACTCCTTCACAAACTTTAATAGCCACAACTGGCAGTGGAGCATTTGCTGGGAAGATGGTGTTTCATGAGCATGTAAGTACCTTGTCAGTTTTTGATTTTTTTAAATTATATTTTTTAAATGGGTAACTTAGATTCTCCCCTCTCCCTCCTGTAGGGTGATGTACTGTGAAGATTGTGTGATACAGAGACAGATGGAGGGAGGGAAACTTCTGTCTGACCATGTGGTTTTTCACCTGTTGACTTTCTCTTTTCAAGAAAAAAAAGAGTCAGTTTCAAACTGAAAATGCTGTTTAGACACTTTTTCTCAGAAATGCTGATATAAAGCTTTGTTATTTTTTTAAAAGTACTTTTTTTCAGCTAGAACTGTCGACTTGCACTCAGCATGTTTTCATTTGGAGCAGCACAATATATCAAACTTATAATTCACTGAATAACACTTTTCTAACCTGGTTTGACTAAAGAACCTCCATCCCAGAGCCTAACGAGGCAGGCAAGCAGCCCTGCCTCTCAGACGGCTGGGATGCGAGTGTGGCAAGGCACAGCATACTGCCAGGACAAGCAGCTGGTGCTTGGGTTGACGGGAGGACGGTGGGTATCGCACGGGCTCACATTCATCGCCTTGATGAGTGTCCTCCAAGGGAGGGTGAGGATGGAGCTGGCAAAGCTCTGTGCCTAGGTTAGTGAGGGACCAAATAAGACTCAGATGAAATTCATCATTGACAGTGGCTAGCTAGTGGCTCTTCAGAAGATTAATTTGAAGTGCTTATACGTTATTGGGTTTCCCAATTAACTGTGACAGCCCAAGGAGAAAACAAGCCAGTGTAATGCTGCAGATAGCTGGCTCCAGCTCCCTGAGCAGTAGTGAGGAGGGCACAGCGAGCAGGATGTTAGACTGATGAGGAGATGTGGAAAATGGGGCTGAAAAAACACCGCACTGCAGGATTTATAATGGCTGCGATCAAGTGGGTCTTTGATCTTTATCCACAGGCTGGGAGGGGTGATGGATGTGCTGAGCACCTCTGTCCCCTCCGAGAGCCTGGCATGGCCAGGTGCTGTCCCTCGATGGCCAACATGACCAGCAAGCGTGGCCTCATGGGTCGAGCCCAGGCCAGTGGGAGCCTTGTCCAGGGGAGCAGTCAGTGGCAGGGCTTTTCTTTGGGTTTGTAATCACCAGGTCAGAGGGATTAATTCGTCATAGCCTTGTGTGGTTGAGAAAGAAAGCAGAAGAAACACTTCTGCTGTCCATTGGGGATAGAGCTCATGGGAAAGCCAGATCTGCTAACGGCATGCAGCTTCGCACAGCTGAAGCTGATACTCCTATGGCATCCTGGCATCCTCTCCAACTCCTTCACGAACCTCCTGGCCATCTGATCAGGTCCTACATCTCCTAGACAAGGGGGGCAGCCCTGCATAGCCAGGGTCTGAGGATGGCAGGAGGCAGGGTGGCAGCAGCCTTCATTTAGACAGTTAGAAGCTGCCATGGAAAATAGCACCTTTAGCAAAAGGGAGAAAGAAAACTGCTCATTTTGTTGTTATTGTCTTTTTTTGTTCTTTCACGCCTGGCAAAGCTAGGCTTTGTCACTGTAAATAAACAGAATTGCACCTGGGACACATCTTAATTTGTTTCTCATTTTTTCCAATGAAGAAACAACCCTATGAAGTCCTGACTATTAGCTAATAGTTCCCTCCAAGAGGGTAAGACTATAATAATGCTATTAAATAACTTGCTTTCAGTGTTTACTTGCTACAACTGGGTGTGCATCTCCATGACCATGCTTCCTGCAGGAGCACCTCACTCAGGCTGCTGGAGTTAAATGGGGAGGTCCCAGGCTTTGCTTCAGGCCAGGTTTCCGTCCAGGTTTGGGCACCCATGAGCATCAATGGAGGCAGATGATGTCTCCACAGGTGACAAAGGTCTATGCTGGGAAACTGCCCTGTGTCCCTGTCTCGGAAGACACGTGTGAAAAGGGGTCAGGACTGCAAAGCATCAAGCCAGGCAATAGACGCCTAATTGGCAACCTGTACAGAGGAAGCAAGTCAGAAATAATTAACCTTATGGAATGAGGCTGAAAGGCAGTACACATAAAACCACTGAAGGGAAACAGTCTTTCCCTGGTACGTTGGCTGTGGAAGTCATTAGCTCAGCGCTGCAGTGGCAAGTCCAAGAGCAGAGCAGGTAGGTGCTGCCCCTCATCTCTGCTGCAGGGGTCAGCTTCAGGCTAGATTACATGAGGATCCATTTGAAAGCATTGCTTTATTTTTTTCTCTATGCTGGAGGATGATACATAACTAATACTGAATGCTAAAGGTTTTCATACAAGTTGCTCTCACTGGTGCAGAATATTTGAGATTCGATTGCAGTTGTAGGAAGGTGATTTCTTGGGATTTGTTGTTGAGGTTAGTAGTCAGTAGGGATATTTGAATACTAGACCTAAGAAGCAGTGATGTGTGGCTAATCTAGGCTGGATAACCTCGTTACACTGCTGGATGCTCAGCTCCATCTCTGCGGTGGTGAGCTGCTGGCCCGGAGGGGTTTCAGGGCGATGCTCCCTTCCATGGTGACATTTCAGCTGGTGTGAATGGCATGAAGTTATCCTCTTCTTAATGGGGAAGATCATGTCTGGGCACTGTTTCAGCCTCTCTGCAGTTCCTAGTTGCTTTAGCAAACATAACAACTAGGGATGATGTTTCCATTGCAGCTCAGGCTGTTAAAATAGCTATCTCCTGATGCCCCTGCCCTTACCCAGCGCAGCCCCAGTGAAGGCAGGACAGTGGGTTGGGGGTTAATCTATAGTGTTTGAGGGGTTTTAATTTTGTTTGCATTTTTTTAATTATTGCTTTTATTTTTTTCTTGTCTCCTGACATTGTGCACTTGCTTTTACAGGAATGTGACAGGGCTTTTTAAATACACATGGCAGATGTGGAACGGAGCTGTATGACTGGGTATGGCTTGTGTGCAGGCAAAGCTAGTTCAAAAACCTCTGGAGGTAAAGCAAGCATATGAAATTTAAGTTTTCGTAAAAAATTTGGCTGAGTTTGCAAACAGTATAGTTAGCTTTAAAAAGACTCAAGGGTTTTTTTGGTCTTCAGAATAGCACAACCAGATGGCAATAGGCTATTTTTGAACTTTGGTTACATAATTTTGCTAAATATTTTTCTTCCCTCTGCAATTCAAAATTATCTGTAATTCAGACTGTGCTGGTGCTGTGTACGGTAGACTCCTGATACAAAGGCATTCATAATGTACTCCTTGTGTCAGTGAGCAGCCAGAGCCAGGATGCACACAAGGGGAGTGGAGCTGGGAGCCAAGATGGCCCCAGGTGGGATGTGCCCTCTTTGATGGCACTGTCCCACAGGGACCAAAGGCACGGGCAGAGAGGGTGCTGGTTGTGGGGTCCATCAATGTTCCCAGGCACAACAAGCGATGAGCCAGGTCCAGGCAGGGTGTGAGTGCCTCCCACATGAGGCAGGTTGGGGCCAGGAAGGAGTTTTGTTGCTCAGGGAGAAGGTGCATGGACCATTCAAGCTGTCCAAGGGAAGCAGCAATGTCTGGGAGAAGAGGAGGTGATGGGTGTGCAATTAAAAAGGACCCCAAGGGGTCCCTAAATGGGACCAATGTAAAGGGACCATAAATGTTGCTTTAGGGAAAGGCATGAAGCTGTTTGTGCTCCCCACACGAGAATATGATGTTTTTTGGAAGAAAAAAAGTTCTGTTCCCCTAGTCTTAAGCATCCATTGCTATTACTTGAATGGTGAGAAGGGAAGAAACTGTCCCTTTTCAACTCTTAAGTGACAAGGCTGTGAGGCTCCAATTGAAGCAAGTCCTGTCTGAGAGTGTAAGGGCCTGCTGACAAGGTAGAAATCACACTTCTCTGAAAACAATGTAAATAGCTTTTAGAGAGCTTTTTTCCTCTTTGGGAGACCTCAAAGAGCTTTATGAAAGAGGTCAATATTTATTTTTCTTGTTTCAGCCTTCAGCATGACTAGAACTGAGGAGTTATTTCAGAAAAGGAGGGTTTTCCTATTTTTCAGTCTGTTTTTTGCACGTAGCCACAGTGCGTGTGGTTTGCTTCACTGCTTCCTTGGTCCAGTTGGTTACCAGCTTGGTTTCTCCCATGCTGAAGATACTTGCAGACCTTCAGATGAAGTGAAAACTCAATTGCATTTTAAAGGAGTAGCTTAAAACAAATTTTAGTGCATGCCAGTTAAGGGTGCTTTCTGAAAGACTGAGTTTTGTTTTAATAATGTAAAATAGTAAGGTTGTCAGCATCCTATTACTCCATAAAAATAACAACAACTCATGATAATACAAATAAAATTTGTACCTGTTTTTCCCTCTTCCTAGTAATAGTTTCCTGTTGACTGGGTCATATGCATGTATTTGTCATGGGTTCCCAATTGTTCTGTATGTTCATCATATAGAACAGCAAATAATTCAGCAATACACCAAGCTGAAAAAGTACCAATAGATGCTTTTCCACTAGAAAAATAAATTTTTTTGCAGGAATACTTTTTTTAATGATGGTATTTTAATAATCTAACTGATATTACTGGGATGGAATTGCTGAGGATGGAGAATTGGTTCAGAAAAGCCTTGTTCTCCAATTCATTTTAATATCAAAATGAATGCTCTAAAATTTTTTCTTAAAAATCTGACTCAAGTTTTTGACTGAAATCTGGTCCATTCTTAATATTTTTAAATAGCTCATTTGTTACAAAGCAGAATTTTGGTTTCCTGCCCAGTAGTGACAAGCTTTCTTCCTCCGGTGGCCCAATTCTGACCACCTCACACCAGTAGTCCTACATAATCACCCTGCAACAACTCCTGGGTCAAGTCAGTACAAACCCCAGCAGTCTTTGGATTAGTGAGACTAGGGCCTCCTTTTAAGCCTGGGCTCAGTCTTGATTTCTCCATTTCTCTGGACTCTCTACAAGGTTACCACTACCTTCTATATGCTTGTGAGTTTAGCCCTCACTCTAACGTTCCTGACCCTAATCTGCACAGTGGTAAAATCTTGATGTGGCCAAGAGCCCCAAGACACCAGCCACTTGCCATGAAGATCTCGGGGAGGGAAGGCTCCTGCAGTTATTTGCAGCAGGGGAGAAGACAGCCCTCTTTTTCTTTTTTCTTTTTCTTCAAACATCCCAAAATAAATGCGTCCATAGGCAAATATTTCTGTAGTATCACTGGAGAGAAGGAGAGGGATGGGTGGCTCAAACCAGTCTACGTAGCCCAGAAGAATAACAAAAAATATTTCAGGCTGCTCTGATTCTGATTTCTTAAAATATTATGATTTGGGATCAAAGCCAAAAAACCTCAACTATTTGCACAGCCCTAATCTGAGCTCTCTGGAGCGCGGTGTTGCCTCTGTCTACTGGAAAAGGAGACGATTCATCAAGCCACAGAAGTCTCATTGCTCAGATCTCCCCATGCCTCTGCTGTTACCCACAGGGGAGCCTGGCCCACTGCCTCGGGGCGTGGGAGGAGCTGTGTGAGGATGAGCACCTTCCCCTGGGGCTGCTCATCCTGCCACCATGTGAGAATCAGTTGTGGCATGTGAAAAATTTGCACAACGCAAGGGCAGAATGGTGGCTTGGAGCCACGACCTGTGCTGCAGTGAGCGGGAAGGAGCGGCTGCCAGGCCCTGGGGCAATGCACGGGGCTCACCATGGAGGGCAAGTCACCTATGGCAAAAGGTGCGTGTAGGGCTTCATTAGCATGTTCGATTAATGTTTTACTGTGTGTGGTGGTGAGGGAACACCCCATCGTGAACAAGCTGTAGGACTTAACTGTAGACAGTGCCCCTAGGTTATTCTCCAGAAGGGCCAGGGTGTTCAAAAAGTTGGATAATCCATTTGTCTGATCCTTGGGAAGGTGGGAATTGCTAACTACCTTCAGGAGAGCACCCTCAAAAGTGCATTGCCTGCTTGCTAACAGGGTGCAGAACCTTTCTCCTCCAGGCTTACAAAGTTTCTTCAGTCTAGTGAATATGGGCTGGATCTCCTTTCTGGCCAACACCTCACAAATGTGCCATTTTCCAAGCTCACTGGCATGCTCAAGGCTTGTCTGTTTGGAGTAACTCAGGACTATTTTTTTCCGTACTAGCTATCTGTTTTTATGCATGTTCCATTTTATTCTAGGTTGAATGCCCTTTTCTGTTATAGCGTAACACACTTTAAATGAGTTGAGATATTTAAGAATGGGGATTGCACTTACAATTAACACCCTACTTGAATCTGATTTGACTTTCAAGTACAGGCATGGCCCAAAAGTCAAGCCAGGAGCTATGGAGCCAGTGGAGATGGTTGCCCCAGAGGGAAGCCTTTGCTGGAGCAGGACTGAGCTATGCTGATGGGATTGGATCAGCGGCGCTTGGTGTCAGAGAGATATATCATTCATAGGGATGGTGAAGGAAAAGTCTTTCACCAGCTACAGGGCTATGCCATTTTTTTTAGAAGCCAAATTTTTTTTTAGATGCAGCGGAGCTTACTGATGAGCAGATGACCTCATTGCAGTGATTTACTGAAGCAGTTACAGGTAAAGCATGGCTGTTTGCTCCTGGTCCCAAAGCCCATCACCTGGTCCATCACCGAGGTTCCCCTGGGCAGTGACAAACCTGTGGCAGACCTGGCCTGAAGTGAGACAGCCACAGCTGGACATCTGTGCTGGCCCCATGCCTGTGAACTGGGAACGCAGCTTCTCCAGCACAGACACACTCACAGTTTTGGGCTCCTCTTGGTAGATGACTTTTCTATTTTTGTCAGGGAGAGGCTCATTTTTTTTTTTTTCCTGGTGGTGTTTAAAGCTCTAAGTGAGAAGACTGCTTATTTCCCAGTTGTGAGAGGCGGCTAACTCTGGTCTGGTGAGGATGAGTGTGTGGCAGCAGCAGACAACATCCGTCTCTGTCAGGTCAGCAGTAAAACAGCAAGAGACCGAGCTGTGTCATGACGATGATGGCTGGAAAGGGGCTTAGATTGAACCCGGTCCATTTGCCTTCCGCTCCCAAACACAGATGCCTGTACAGCAGTCAGTCAGTCCTTAATGGAGAACGATGGCCAGAAAGCATCAGGGATTTGCAGCCCTGGGAAGCGACAGGGTAGAGGGGAGGCCCATGATCAATATTAATGGTGGCCCCAAGAGGTTGCTGGGTCCTCGTTAGGGAAAATGGAGAGTGCTGATAATATTCTCAACGTTATGCTAATGTCTGATCTTTCATTCCTCCATCAGCAACACCTCCCACCCCGTCTGAGCTCAGTGTCCTGGAGAAGAGTGTGCTTAAAGGTGAGGTCAAGGTAATTTCAAGAGGTGCTAAAAGAAAAAGTGAGGGCAGGCTGGCAGCCAGGAAAGGGAAAATTGGCCCCATTGTTAAAGGAAGAAAAGAACATCAGAGGGCTTTTTAAAATGTCAAGAGTGGAGTATTGCTGTGTGCTCTTTGCTTATTGAGTAGAGTTTGAGGGAGGTTTGCCTTAAATATACCTTCCATACAAATATACAGAAACATGTTTTTTAGTGAACTTTAAACATTAGCTATAATAGTCTTTGGATAAAAAGGCAGTCATTATTTCTTCGAGCACACTCTCTACTGCCGAGCAAACGTTCCAATGTGGCAGGGTGGTGGCTTTAAAAATAGCTGTTCACTCCAGAGCCTCCAAGTGTGGCTGGGAGGTAAATTCAATGTTTGACTGTGAGCAGTCATTGATGTGGTCCAAGAGCCACAGCTGGCAAGCCCTTGTTTCACTGAAGCCAGTGGAAACAGGAGGCAGTGGGAAAAGCTTGCGGAAAGAGAGAAGGTTTGGGCATCTTTGGGAAGCTCCAAGCCTTTCGAGAGCTATTTTTAAAAATCATCACTTGCTGAACTGTTATGGTACCCATCATAAAAATCACAGGAAACTGGGTGGAAGGGCACGGACAGGGTGTTATCTCGGGTGACATACCTGTGCCATTTCTCAAGGTACTTGTCCAGTCTCTTCTTAAATGTCCAGAGATGGAGACCCACATGCCTCGGCTCAGCAGCCGCAGTGCTTTGCGGCTGCCACCGACCCAAAGCTCTGCTGGGTTTTGCCTGAATCTCCCTTGCTGTAACTTACACGCATTATTTCTGTCCCACCAACAGTAGAAATGGGGAAATGTATTTCTTCTTTTCTTTATGTCCTTTGAATTCATCCTTCCTTCTTCAGGCAGAAGAGATCCACTTCTTCTGACCTTCCCACGCAAGCTGTGGTTTTGGGTCCTTGCTCACCCAGCTGTTGTCTTCTCCAAACTCCCTCCAGCGAGCTCATGACCTTCTTAAATTGCCTCCACATCAAATGCAGTAACTCAAGCTAAAATCTTACCAGTGTTGGACAGACTAGAGTTACTTTATGTGTCTTATCAGCAGTGAGCCTGTTTGTATGTCACAGTACAGTATTTGACTTTTTTTGCAACAGCAACATTGATTCACAGTCAAGTTGTGACCCACTAAAACCTTCAGATCCTTTCCTACCCGGCTGATACGAAATTAGCTTCTTATCTCCCATAAATATGAATGCCCGTTTGTTCCTGCAGTTGGGAATTTCAATTTGTCCTTACTGAATTTCATCCTACTTATTTTTTAGAATATTTCTCTGATTTTTCGAGGCTACTTTATATTTGGGTTGATCCAAGCACAAAGCAGCCTGCCCCATGCTGAAGCTATTCATGAATATAATAAGCATCTTCTCTATCCCATTATTAAAGTTACTGATGAAGATACTGAAAGATGCAGGACCTTGCAAAGACTTCTTCTGGACCGTAGAGTAAATACATCTAGTCTCACAGTAAGCGACTGATCACTGAGTACAGTTGAGTACAGTCATTGAGTATTGTTGTACCCCTTAATTACAGGGGTCACTGCAGACTGTTCCCCAATGTGGGGGGGTCTCCTGGCCCCCAACACTGCCAACCCAGCCAGGGAAGCTGCGAGCCCACCAGCACTAGTGAGAAATTTCATAAGAAATTTCAGGAAACATGAAAATATTGATTTTTTTTTTTTTTTTAATCCCTACTTGTCAATTTTCAAAATAAAAAAATTCTTTTTTTTCTTCCCCTCCCCTTTCAATCAGTTTTTTCCTTTCCACTCCCTATTCTCATCACCTTCCCTCAACTTTTCCCCCATCTGCTTGCCAGGGAAAGTACAATGTTTAGATGTTCTTTCCAAATCTTCCTTTTTCCACTGTCTAACCTTTCAAAACTTCAGTTTGGAGAAGTTAGAGAATGGAGAAAAAAAAAAAAAAAAAAAAAAACTGTGAAAACAAAAATGCTGATTTTTCTAGGACATGTGTGGAGCCATTCTTGTGCTGGGACACAAGTAGAAGCGTCCTAGTTAAGAAAAAAAATAACATTAATGTCACTCAGTGGGCAAGAGGAAGCAACAGGGGAGAAGGGAAAGCAATGAAAAGCTTCCAAGGGTTTCAGAAAACATGGATTAAAAGGTGGGGAAGGGGAGGTGTTCTGCTCTGACATGGCAAGGCACAAACACATGCATAATTTGAAAAGAGTTGATATTCTCCCCTCTCTCCCCCTTTCTTTGCCCTGACCAGGTTCCTCTGATGGGCTATATCTCCTCAGTCTGGTTCTGGTTCTGCTTCCCATGGGCTGCATGTGATGGAGAGACAGGTCTCAGGCATACTCTCCCATCTCTGTAGGACTACATACATCATTTTCATGCCATAGCAGCACTAAGGGTTTTCAGTGACCATACCACAGTATAAAAGCCAATTTAAGCTTTTTTTTTTTTTTTTTTTAATGTTTCATGCAAAGAGCCAAGAAAGAACTGATTAGAAAAGTACAAGGGATAAACTCTTTATCAATGTAAAAAACAGCCCTATTACTTCTGGAGAGGGCTCAAAACATGACATAGAGCAGGACTGCTGACTGGAGTCCAAGCCGGCCAACATGTCTTCCCCAAGAGCAACCAGGCTGCTAATCTCATCCACCAGATAACCCCGCTCCCTGCCAAAAGCAGTAATTAAGGGCCATGTTTTCAGCAGCCCTACAAAAATAGACTTGTTTGACTGCAGGAACTGGACAAATTGCAGCATACACAGATAGCATGGCACAAATGCTGGTTTCCCACGCGCAGACACTGAGGGTTTATTCTGGGAGACCTGCTGGAAATGTGGCTGGAGCTGCCTGCCTACCCTGCGCTAAAGGTGGCAGCTGTAGGTGCGTGCAGCCAACGCTCCCGCAGGGAGCACTCACTGTGCTCCCCGAGCTGTAAGGGTGACTGTAGGGGTGGCAGGATTTCAGGACTCCCCTTGCCACATCAAAACAGAAGTTAGACTTTGCAAAGTCCGGGTTTGCACCAGTGCAGCATGCTGGGATGGGCTGTGCTGAGGTGGGTCCCTTTCTAGGGCAGTTTCTGAGGACAGCGTCTCTGAGGAGTATTTCTCCATGTCCCCATGCTCTCTACACATTCTCAGGTTCAGGTAGAGGCTATTTGTTGGTTATTTTTCTTCCTTTTCCTTGCTTGCTTGCTGTTGAGGATATCTTAACTAGAAACATTTTCTGGTTAAAAATATAAAATGAATGTGAAGTAACAAGCTACACCCCAAGCTTCCCTGAAATCTGTGCTGGTTTGGATCAAGGCCTGTCTATGTTCTTAAAAAAAGCAAAGACAGGACCCCCCATCCTCCTGACAGATGGAAATGCCTTCCCTGTGCTGCAAAATGGGAAGCAAGGAGGCAGCTCCTTGCGTGCAGGGATGAGGATGGGAGAGGGAAGGGACCATCTCATGGATTTTATCCTGACTCGCTGTCAGCTTCTTTGAAGGCCCCATTTTGCTGAGATGGGAGTGCATAAATATGGTGGCTTTTCTCTTCGTGCCCTACAAGTGCCAAGGTGCAGAGCTGCATGTTTGGGCATGTGAATGGTGTTTTGCACAGAGCTACCTCCTGACCCAGCCCATGGCCCTGAACGTTCATCCCCAGGTGAGCTCTGTTGGTAGCCCCTGCGGTCCATCATCATCCACGTTGACCCAGTATTCCTACGATAGATGCTCCGTAAGAAGTTTTCAGTCTTATTTCTCAACCACTGTTTTCCTAATGTTGACTCTTCACACATTAACTCCTCGCCATAGGTGGTAGGTCCTGTTGAACTCTTCAGCGCTCTCACATGGAGCTCTTCTGTGCAGTGGTAGCACAAGAGTACGTGGCTCCAGAGTGCCCTGGCATTGCTCCAGTGGCTCTGTGCAGCAGAGGAAGCTACACCACGTTTTATGATGTTTGAGCAAGCTGTTTGCTGTAGACTGGCTACTGCATTTTATGAGGCTATTTGTAATTCATCTTCAGCCTCTTCCCTGATACCAAGTAAGGAAATCAGGGAAAGCTTATTGCACTAAAGCTTTCAAAATTCACAGCAAAAATGTTCTATACAAAGACGGATAAAAGATGATAATAACTAATCCTACTTGGCCAAATCTTGCTATTATTACAGCGGTGTAAATCACAGTCCAGCCATTGGTTCTTGAGAGGTCTCTTCATTTTCT
The DNA here is from genome assembly GCF_965183815.1 of Platalea leucorodia. NCBI lineage: Eukaryota > Metazoa > Chordata > Aves > Pelecaniformes > Threskiornithidae > Platalea > Platalea leucorodia. The sequence goes on from NC_138829.1 coordinate 12,424,610, forward strand.
CACCATTTGAGATGACTGCCTAGCTGAAATGTGTGCCTACCTTGATTGGATTTGTTTGTCCTCCAGAGCTTAACCAAGTACTTGGTTAAGTTGCTTTAGCAATCCGTCTAACATCCTGCCTCCACAGAGGCCATGGCCAAGAGGGCATCATCTTTGCTGCTGATCTCTCTTGGCCCCAGCATCCAGGTCATGCCTAAACCCTCTGGATTTCTTCTTATGTTACATCTCTATGAAAGGCTGCATCTTGCCATGCTAGGACCAAAGCTCCTGCCCAGGCACATGTCGTTTTCTCTTTTGCTCCATGCAAGCCCCCTTCTGCTTGATCTGCACGAATGATCTGTGGTCCTGTCCTGATCCATTTGTGCTGCTGCTGCAGAGATCGCTGTCCTCACCATTGCTTTGAGCATGCCACTCCCTTGGCATCCTTCCCATGCCTCCCTCTTCTCTGTGCCACTGCGTCTGACCTGCCTGGCTTCCCTTGCAAGGTCCTTCATAGCCCTCATGGGAGGAAAGCTGGTTCCCTTTCTCTTTCAAGGGGTACATCACTGATGCTGACCTCTCTAGGCTCCTCTAAAAGCTGTGACCAAGTATATCCATGCTTTAGCCCTTCTTGTCCTCTCATTTGTGAACTTTTTGGATAAACACCCATAAAGAGCCATCTTCCTCTTTTCAGATTCTCCTGCAAACCTGGGCAGTGGGATCCAGGATATTACAATAATGCTGTTGCACTACAATATGACAGGAAATATAAATAATCACAAGCCTGTTTTCAGGCAGTTCTAGAAGTGAGGATTGTTTCTGTGGTGGATTGCCACAGTTTGAAAGGGACTGTCTTTCAAGAAAAATGGCCTTTCTTTTCTTCTGCTGATGTCTGTCTGCCCTAAACATTTTCTGTATTTTCTGTGTAATTCTGTAAGAACATTTTGCTGCTGTCCAGCCTGATGAAATGTATAGCTAGAAAATCTTACACAAATGGATTAGGTCTGATAAGTCTGTCACAATGATGTTAAGTAAAATAATTTTTATTCCATTTTTATCCCATTTTATCCATTTATTTAATTGTTCCTTTCTTCAGAAAGTGTTCTAAAGCCTTTCATACCTTTTTTTCCCACCACCCTGGCATCCTGGCAGGTATGTGCTACATTTGCTCTTGCCTAGTCAGGTGTGACTGCTCTGACTTCCCTGAGGAGCCTTGCTACTAGGATGATGATTTCACATGCCAGAAGGCTCCAGCGGAGATTATTTGTTCTTATTCTCTGTCCATTCCTCCCCCTACGTTTGCTGACTCTAACACAACAACATCTTATACTTCTGCTTTTACTTTAGGTATGATTTTCATTTCATTGTCTTTCTTCCCGTTATCTAGCCCACCTTCTCTGTTATCTTCAGCATCAATGTTCTCACTCGCAAAAGCATTTGCTTCATTTTGAGGAGATCCCTCAGTTACCTTTAATCTACCACGCTCTCACCACATAACAGAACTGCTCTGTCCTTATTCTCCTTTTATTTATCTAACTGAATGACCTCTGTATTATTATTTCCAGTGCAAAGTTTAACTCAGCCTGATTTTTGGCAGTCCTCATTGGTATCTGAGGCATGACAGTCAGGAATATCATCACCAGTTGCACTTACTTTCCAGCCTCCCATACTGATAGGACTCTTTCAGCGTGTCTCTGCCTGGTATAATTCCAGCGTTACTTGTTCATGACCAGATGAGTTCGCAGTAGGGGCCCAACACAGTCCCAGTAGACTATAATTCCCTAAAATAATAGGACTTAACCAGTTTTTACTCTGTTGCATATTCTGCCTCCTTCTCTACAGTCTTTCACAGGATGACCAGAAGCTATACCTTCACCTCCTGTAGCTTCACCATTGCATCTCCAGGACGGTGTGTTTCCTTCAGTGCCCGTGTTGCAGTCAGAACCTCCATTTCTCCACATCCCACAAGCAGGAACTTTCAACTCTGTATTCATACATTTCTATCAAAAGAGGTCTTGCACACAAGGCGTCTGTTTCTTCCCACTCTCTCCTAAGCTCAGCCTTGACTGTGACTGAACACCAGAAGAGGTTGCTCAGGGAGGTTGTGATGTCTCCATCCTTGGAGATACTCAAAATCTGACTGGGCACGGCCCTGAGCAACCCACTTTCGGTGGCCCTGCCCTGCAGAGGGAGTTGGACAGACGGTCTCCAGAGGTCCCTGCCAGCCTCACCCATCCTGTGAGTAGCTCCAGAACCCCTAATGCTCTGTCTTCAGCCAACTCTGTGAAAATGCCCCCCTTTGCTGCGGCTATCGCCCTGCTGAAGGCATGCTGCCAGCGCTGCGGCTGTTCCTCTGGCTTGTCAAACAGTGAAGATCACAAGGTCTGGGATTTTCTGATGCTAAACAACTTGAGTTTCCGTCACCTTTTTTCAAAAATACTGATGGGTTTTATGATGACTGTCGATAAACTGCACTTATTTCAGAGTCATTGGAAATGCCCTGGTAATTTTTTTCTCATGTCCCTGTTAGAAGTGTTTTATTTTCCATTTCTAGGTAAGCAAGAAAAAACATGAGTCCCCCAAATCTGTTTTTAGATTTAGTATAATCAAGTTAATTACTGCATTCTTTTTGATACTCAGTAATTTCAGCCTAAAGACATGTTGAACTTAACAGCTCTAAATACACAGATATAATGGAAAGGCCAATCCATTCTCAGCTAGACCAAGGTGAAGGCATGGTGACAAAATAAAAATTTAAATACGCTGCTTCATTTAACTATCTCAGCAGACATCTGTTTACAATTTGTAAGGTTTCTTAAAGGTTTGTCCATTGTTTTGGGCATGTTTCACTTTCTTTTCTTGCTGAATGAAGATTTCATTCTCTCACCCCTTAATCTGATGAAGCTGGAGACTCGGGATAGGTACTTGTATAATAATTGCGCAAGACAACATCTACTGAATAACCTGAAGCAGAGAGAGGTAAGTGACTGCAGACATCTCTATTGCCCGCTATTAATTGGCACACCTATTGCACAGACCACAGGGTGTAACAGTAAAAGATGAAATCATGGTAATTGCAATCTTCCCGCAAGCTATCATTTAATTTACACTTTAATTAATTTTTGTAAGTCTTGTAGTTACAAAATATTGAAGCAATTAAAGGTATGAAGGAAGGAACATGTCAGTGTCAATTAAGGACAGTGACTCAAAAAGGACAGTTTGGTTCAAGACGAAGTTCATATGAAAAATAACGCTGTGTAATTTATAGTACCATAAGTTCTTTGGAAACCTGAATAAAATAAGCCACAGTTTTAGAGTCTTAGACATTTAAGAGATCACTAATTTCCTTAGTTTTCAGATGGGGAAACTGAAGCAGAGAGAGTTTGAACATCAGTTTCCTGAGCTCAAAGGGAAAATCTGCAGCAGAGCTGGGAATCAAATCCTGAGCCGTTGAGCAATCCAGGTAAGTATCTCCTTACAAGAGCATCCTTCCAACTGGCACACAAAAAGGAATTATGAGACGTGTGTGTTTTTGTGAGTAGGGTGACGCCTTTGTAACACAGATCTCATAACCTGGCCTTTGGCTACCCAACCATTTGGTGTACTCAGAAAATGGCTGCTACTAAAGCGAGCGTTGCTAAGTCCTGTGATTTTCATATCTACTCTTTTCTTAAAACTCCAGTTCCTCAATGCCGAATCTTTACTTCTGTTTAAATGAAAAAATTTCCAGCTGTCAGATTTGTACAAAACATAAAGCACTGCTCCTAACTGCACAGAAACCAAAACATCAAAATATATTTTTGAATCACACCCAGTGTACCATACCTCGAGTTTTTCAAGCCACCTCCATGATTCTGAAGGACAGATTTGGGACTTTCAGTGTTGCTGATGTTGCACATCAGACGGGAATGAGCCTGGAGGCGCTGAGCTGCTCTGAGCAGTCGTGGTCATGCCAACAGTGCATTGTCTGGAAGATGCCAAGAAGTGGCTGAGACCGAGGACGTGGGACAGCAATGCTGATTTCACCTCTTTGGACTATATGTCAGTGCAGGTTTGAGTGCTAAACCGGGGAAAGAAAGAAGCCGGGTTTGCTATCATAAGAAATGCAAACATCTGAGAATTAGGTGGTTTCAAAGCAGCAGCTAACACAGGTAACTGCTTACGCCGGTGGGGGGGCTCAGCCACCAGCAGGTATCAGGCTAAATCTCTGCTGAGGTGCAGCAAAGATATGACAGGTGATTTACGGTCTTTTCACAGGGCGTTGTCTCCTCCTATGTTATATTCCTATAAAGCCTATAAGGGATGACACAGGGTAGAAAGCTTTCTGTTTGCTTGGTCTGGGCAGGGATGGCACACAGCCCGGCCTTGGAGATGATGGAGAGAGACACCCGGTCCCCAGAAACGGCTGGCCTCCGTGCAGGGAGACACAGCTGCTAGGCTGGCAAAACCTGGGGAGGAAAACCAGCTTTGCAGCAGCAGTCTGAATTGCAAACGCTATTTACTTTTATTCTGGCTCATTCTGATTCTTCTCTACACCAAAGGGTTCTTTATTCTCTTCTGCTCACCAAACCTGGCTCTTGAATTTTAATTGGTTTATTTGGAGAGCTCAGAGTGGGAAAAAGGGCCAGGGGGGTCCCTTGAAGGTTTATCTGACTAGAGGCTGGGCTACCACGAGAGGCACCAGCACCAGCGGGGACTGGTCTGCTCCAGGTGGCTGGGAGCCCCACGAGCAGCCAGACTGCAAGGGCACTTCTGCCGCCTGCGCAGACGTGCTCAGGGCTTGCTCAGGCACACTGTGCGCACTTGCTCGGGCGCGGCGTCAGCCCCTCGGGGAGGCAGGACGTTCATGCTCTCATGTGGGGCCTTGCAGAGCCTTCAGCATAGAAGCTAACCCACTTTTTCTGCTTTTCCTCACTGCAGTATGTCTGCAGAGAGCGTGTCTCCATCCTTCCCTGCTACTCCTCATCCTGAGCAGGCTGCAGGTCTCTTTACCAGTGTTTGCTCTCTGCCTCCTCCCAGGGATGCTCTCCCCCTGCCTGGCTGCTGCCTGGATGGGGCTGCTCTTGCTGCTGTGGACCTCCAGTTAATCAATATTTTCATACTATTATAACCTGAGAGATGTGAGATCCTGAACGAGTCCTGGGCCGGGGAGAGGCTGTTCTTTACCTTCACACCACCGCGGTGCAGAAAGCTGCTAAAAACAGGCAACTCTGGGTTAGCAAGGGATGTGAACAGGCATGAGCTTCCTGCAGGGTTTCAAGTTGCATCCCACGGCTGGCTGCCGTGCTGGAAAACAGGGGCAGTGGTGGCTCTGGCGGCTCTGCCAGCACCCAGGGACGCATGCGTGGCACCGGCTGCTGGAGGGGACAGCGAGGGCAACCGCAAGGAGCAGGCAAAGAGACATGTATCTTTGTCCTGGAGGGAGGAGGCCGGGTGGAAAAAAACAGGAGAGATGGGATGAAAACCAACCAGGAGAGCAAGGTCCGTGGGCCAAAAGTGCTGCAGCTGCCAATGTCATCAATGGCAGGGCTGGCAGTGGGGTGGGAGCCACCCTTTCCAAACACAGCGGAGGACGTTGGATGCTCTCCCAGAAGCAGTGCTGCAAACCCACCCTAAATGCTCCTGACACAGGCAAAGAGAAATATTATTCTCCCATTTTAAAAATAAAAAGTCTGATAAAATATTCAGAAAATGGTGCCGGCTCAGCCCTGCTCCTGCTCTCAGGGCATCCAGGGTGTCACTCTGCTTTGGGGACAGGGACACAGATGTTGTGCTGGGTATGGCAGTGCAGGTGCCCAGGGAATGCAGGGATGCTCTCTGCCTAGCGGCAGCATGCCCAGGGAGCTGCCGGGAGAGTAAAGGCAGAGCAGGATGCATGGGGCCTCTTGGATCCTCCATCTGCAGAAACAGAGCTGCAGCTCAGCCTCGCAGAAGTTACCATCCACTGTGAGCTGCCTGGCTCGCTGCTTCGGCATATGTCTGCGTGCAGCTCCTCTTGTTAACGAAGCACCCTTTTTCAGTATTGCTCATATCATCCCGTTTCCACATAGATGGCCCCAGGCCACTGCTGTGATGGAGGAAGCTGACCTCCCAAGTCAAGCTGGAGACAGGGACTGTGAGCGCCTGTTCGCATGACTCTCCAGTTCCCCCCTGGATTTTAAGCCACACAAAGCTGTGTACAGCCAGGCCCTGAGCTGCAGGAGGTGTTCCCAGCCTTTCCTCCTCTGCCCCTGTTCCCGTGCTGTCCTTCCCCATCACCTTCCTTGCTGTCTGTGGAGGGATCCCCACATCTTCCAAGCTCCAGATGCTGCAAACGCTGACACTTGTTCAAATCTAACACTGCAGACCATTAACATGGGAGAGCAGTTCAGTGAGGAGCAGAGAAAATTTTATTAATGTTCTTTTCATGTTGAAATTATACTTCTGCTCCGTAGGCTGAGCGATGAAATAGAATAGCTGTGTCATAGTCCATAATGGGAGGGAAAAAGAGTCGTTTACAACCATATTGGCTGTTAGAAAAGGTTTAAAGTCTCTGTTTGAAGCTGTGCATTGCTCCAGCATTAAAGTATTGGGAGGGGGGGTGGGCAGATAGGGGTTGCAGGTGTGCTTGGAGCATCCCCCAGCCACTGTAAGGCACATGTAAAACCGAGCAGCGGGAGAGTCCTAAAAGGTGAGACTAAAGTGCTAGTGAAGATCAAAGCTCAGACGCCAACCAAGATTCCCCGTTTGGGACTTGTGGAAGGCAAAATGTTCTCATCTGTGCTGCTGATAAAGTGCTGCTTATGGAGGAAGAGGAGCAGACCACGGCAGTTGTCACCGATGGAGGAAAGACAAATGTATGGGGAAATTTCATGCAAGAGGTTTATCCTTGCGCTGGCCAGAAGGTGCTGGACCACACGTACCAGAGCAGAGGTGAAAAGTGGGGGCTGCTCCATCCTGCAGGGACTGCAGCCTGCGAAAGCGACCTGAATCCACATCTCCTTCAACTGATTTGTGTAAGCTGAGGAGGATTTTGAAAAGAACAAAATCTTTTTTTTTTCTTTCAGATTTTTTGACTCCTTATTTACCCATTTTTTCCCCTGAACACTTACCCTTGCAGTAGATCTCCCTTGTTTATTTACTCCTCCTACAATCCCAGGGTAATAAGAATCGCTTACATTAGAATTCAGGTTGTTTATCCACTGCTTTCTTTAAAAGACAAAGCCTTAGAAACACTTTTGTAGGTAAAATACTGAAGCTGCACATTTTAAGTAAGAAGTTGGCAGGTGATGCAAAATGTTTTATTCTGAAATTTAGAGATGTCAAATTAAAAATGGCAGCTCTCTGTCATCTAAATGAATGTTTTTCCATGTAATGCCCAAGGTGATTGTGCCAGAGAGGGTAGAGAGAAAATATTTTTGTGTTCTTTTCAGTTTTCTTGGAAAGCCCTTAAGACCCCCAATGTCACAAGTTTTGCATGTACTTTTCTTTGTATCTTATGTAGTGAGCCTCTTTGTTTCGCTTCATTTTAAACATCTACTTGAAGACGAGGTTGATCTTCCTCTAGAAAGGTCTGCTTTTCTCCATTGGCTACAAAGGGAATAGCTTGGTGTGTGCAAATCATTGAAGTTAATGCAGGGGACCTGCCTGCACGCCCAGACGCCTGCCCTCTCTGGGCTCCTCTTTACCTGCTTTCCAAGAGCTTGCTCCATATCTCAGCCATCAATTTTACCAAAGGCGCTAAAGGGAGGTTGACTCTGTTTTGCTGTGTGTGTGTTTTGTGGGCATCTCTCTCGGGAAATCACTGTGTTTGAATGTGCTTGGATATAATAATGCCTGAGACCTTCAGTAGCCTATTTCTGTCCCTCCCTAGGCAGTTGCTGAAGGCAAAGCTCACCCTGGTTTGTTATTTCCAGCTTTCCAGCCCATCAACACCTGAGCAGCATGTCCGGCAGCAGCCTCTCTTCCCAGCTGCTGGTGCACTGCACGGCTGCCGGTGAGCGCTGCTGGTTCCAGCTCAGCTGGTGGCCAGGTACCGGTGTGCCACCAAGGCATGTCACCATGGGTCCGGGAATGAGTAAACAAGGTGTGCAGAGAGAAAGCCCTCCCTGACCACAGTTACATCTGAAAATTTTGTTTTGTGTGTCCTTTATATTTCTGTACTGCCACTAGCGCGATCTCACGCAGCTCCTTGGACGTCCTGAGTTATTTATTCTGGTGGTGAAGCTGCTTGCTGCTCCTTCGGGCAAATCTGCACCTCCTCTCCTTGGGCTGGGAGAAAGGCAGGAGCCCTTCAGAGCACAATGGCAGAAAGAGGGTCGTCAGAGATGGCACTTGATTAGCGACCTCCTTCATGCCCTATCCTCTGCATTTGATGTGGGCAATCAGGAGATGGTGTTGCCAAGGCTACGAGATCTTGTCAGTCTGCCTTCCAGGTCCTCTGTGGCTTCCCTCTCCCCCCCCCCAATTGTGCTCAGACTTTCTGTTTAAATACCATCTGCTTCAGCTGCAATTTGCACAAGTATCCCAAAGGGCTTTGCTCTCGATTCTCCGGTAATCTGCCCTTTGTATGCTAACCCTCTACGAGATGGTCTTGTTAAAGAGAAAATACACTTGTCTTTGAAGAATGATAAAATAAGGATGTGAAGCAACAAAAGACAAGCAGGTCAAATCTGAGATTGATGCTGCCTGAGCCAGATTCTGCTGCAGATAATTCCTGAAGATAACTTGCGATCAAAGCAGTAAAGCAAGAATTTGTCATAACCACTGAAAGAGTTAATGGAAGAGCCTGTCTGTAATGAAGTATCTATCTGCTGCACATTCCTGCTCATATTCAGCAAGCAAAATACCTACTGGTGTCAGCAGGGGTGTCAGGCGGGGAGTAACGACTTTGCCATGGTGATCCACATCACCGATGTGAATCAAACCAGGTTTAAAACTGGCTGAGTTTCAAAGGTTAGATGCTGATCCCTTTCTGCTTTCACCCTCTCTTGCCCCAAGTTTTCTCTCTTTTACATAAAAACAAATTTGAGTTAGGCTAGTGGGGTTCTTGCTGGCAAAGAGCATCCCTTAAAAAAACAGTCTGATCCCAACAGCTTTATAAACTAATTAAGAAGCAGTACCAGTCCCTTCCCAGCAGGTTCACAGTAAGGCATCTTTCATGATGTCTGACCAGTACCTGTGCACTTTTTACAGTATTACAGGAGGAGTAAGTATTATCCAAATCAGTAGAATTTATTAATATAATCAGGTTCTTCCTTTTTGCTGTTTCTCTTGTACTTGTACAGCAAGTTTAGGAATACTTTTGCTGACAGCATCATCTTTGGAAAGACCCATCAGCACTCTGCTACGGGCTGCCCTGCTAGCGCTACCTATTATTCAAGCTGTTTGCCTGATGCTTCCGATTATCAGACCCTTTTTTCTCTTCTGTTTAGTTTGCAGTCTTTTCCCATTTGGGCTGAAATGTAACATTAATAGCATTCTGACTGAGCCAGGTAATTTGATATTTACTATATATGTAAAAAAGTTAACCTAAAGCAGCAGTTTCTGAGAATAAAGCACAAAAAAGCATATTGCTTTGCCCATTTTATGAAATGATTGAAGGAGTGATTTCAAATTTGATGGGTGTGTTATATCAAGGCTGCCTTTCTCTGTGAAAATTCCCCTAAATGGAGATAAATGTGTGAACCTTCAAAATAATCACCGTTTGCACAGGAAAGGCTTGCAGGAATTTCACAGCTGAATTCCCTGAGAGTGTCTCCTTTCCACAAGCTCTGTGCACTGCAGGGAATATTGCCTTGAAACTGTCAAAGCAGCGTTGCTCTCTCAGTTCCCCGCAGCACATCACCAGAGCTCTGGGTGCAGTCTATGTCAGCTGGAGCTTCCCTCAAGATCCAGCGTGAGCAGATGTTTTCTTCAAACATGCTCAGCAAAGAGATTTTCTCTTGATGTCCTGTCTTATATCACTTTGTATCCTGCCGTGCTTTGTGGCAAGTCAAGGAAGAGTTGTTAGGGAAAAGTTGGAGTTGCTTCTCACAAGGTTTCTCTTCTGAGACCTCATCCCCTGGTGTGACTCAGGCAGCCTGGCAGGGTCTCACCTGCCTCCTCGACTTGCCCACTGGTGCTCCCATGGGTCAAGGCAGGACAAGTAGCACATCTCCCCTTTTCTTTGGCTATTGCCTCCACTCGCTCCTGATGTCTCTGTATGGTCAGTCAGCTCCCTGATTTATAAGGTGCCTTCATTCCTGTGTGCCCTGTTTTTTTCTCTCAGCTAAGGAGCTGGGAGAAAGGTGAGGAGGAGTAATGATGGACAGGAGACACTGTGAGAAGGAGTAGTGATGAGCAGGAGGCACCTCTTTCACCGTCATCTGCATGGCTGAGGAGAAGAGGGCATGAGACCCATGCAAGAATTTGTTAAGTCCTTGCCCTTTGGTATAGGACTGTAGGTTCAGTGTGAGACAGAGGATAAAATGGTCCCTGATCCAGGGAGGCTCTTAAACCACATGGGAAACAGAAGAGTTGGGCGGTTGGTTATACAGGAAGAAATGAGCTGCAGGGATCGGGGCTTCATGGGCCTAAGCTTTGACAAACACCTAACACACTTTGCCTCTTCAGGGGCATTAGGTGTTTGTCAGTGCGTTGGCCAGCAAAGCCCTGAGCAGGATGGAGAAGTGCAAACCAAGGAGAAAAGGGGGCACACAGGTCAGAAAGCTGGACACCCTGCACACGCAGAAGTGGGAATGGTCTCCTGGCTCCCATCTGGCGTCCAGGTCCAGGTCTGCCTCCACATGTGGAGGAGGAAAGAGTTCAAAAGACATTTACAGCTGTGACTGGCTCTGGGTCACCTAAAACAGTCACAGAAATAGGGCAGGTGGTGGCATGCTCTTACAGACCTCCCTTCTCCTGGAAGGAGATTGTCCAGATTGTCTTCCCAGGTGGGGCTGACATCTCTCTCCCCTTCAGCATGCAACCCAAGGGGACTGAAAGCAAACGGGACTGGATCCGAGTTTAGTAGGAGTCAAATGGAAGAGATGAGCAGAGGGTGGTTTGCTCTGCACACCCAGAGCAAAGGGATTTCTGCGCTGGCTGTTTCTGCTGGGTGTGCTGAAAGGTCAGCAATATTTCAAGTCAACCAGCCAATAGCTATTTTTGGCTCTTATTTTGCAAATACCACATCAGAAACAAAGAGTTATTTTTGTCCATCGGGATTGCTCTGATAACTTTACTCAGTACAATGTTAAATACTCAAACCCCACAGGAATAACAGCACTGTTTTATAATCCCGTATTATCAGATATATAGAGGCACGCAGCAGGGTGTGTGTGGAGGGGAGAGCTGAAATCTCTTAATGAATACAAAAGAATATTTATATTATTCATATCATCTGAGTCCACATATTACAGTGATTTGGAGTATTGTGTAGGTGTGCAGGGAGGTGTAGATTTTTTAAACAAGGGGGTACTTGTCCCAACAGGAGAAAATAGCAATAGCTATTGTCCTCCACCGCTCTTTAGCAATGCCAGTGCACAATGTGGCTGGTGTGACAAGGAGCAGCTGAGGCGCCTGCAGAGCCCCACTCCTACACATGCTGTCACCATGGCTTCCTCCACATCTGTGTTGTGGAAACACCTCCTTTGCCCATGAAAACCCCAGTGGAAGTGGAGCGTATTGATTTGTGAGTCACTGGTAGCACTGCTACAGCAACAATGAAGAGAAAGTCCCAGCTTCTGACTTTCTATGGTTTATGTCACACAGGACCCAAATAGGACCAGCGTTTCCTTTTGCTAAACACCGAATGGACTCAGGAAAGACAGCCCTTGCCCAAAGACGCTGAAAATGTCACTGGGGAAGACAGATAAAGGTAAGAGAAAGGGAGTCTTATAATATCCAATTTATGGTTGGAGAAGTTAAGCACAGAGGCCTCACAGACCATTTGCTCCGCGCCTATCACATCCAGCGTATTTTTTAAAACTTGCTATTTAGGTGCCAAAGAAACACCTGTGTTTTCAAACATGGTCTTCATGGCAGGTGATCACCACATGGAAAAATCTGCTCCAAAGTATCCAGATGGTAGCGGTGAGAAACTGACCTCCCCTAGAAACACAGAGGATCTGGTCCTGTGAGAGCTAGACACTTTGGAGCCACCTTCCTCCAATTACCTGCCGATGTTGTCAGGGAGGCTGGTATCAGAGTGAGTCACTGAGCCAAGATATCTTGAGCAGGCCTGGGTCAATGGTTCAACTTTTTATTAAGCCCACCTTTCCATTCCTCAGAAGGATAAGAGAGATCTTTCTGTCTTGTCTTGTCTAACCACCAGTGGGTGGTTATGGAGAAGAGGCAATCTCTTCGCATGTATGCACAGTGAAAGGACATAAAGTGACAGTCAGATATTGCAGTAGGGGATAGGACATAAGGAAAAAAATTCTCCAAGAGGGTGGTCAAGCCAGAGAGCAGGAACCCAGAAGGGATGTGGCGATCCCATCCTTGAAGGTGTTCAAGATTCAATGGGACATGGCCATGAGCAGCCTGCTCTACCATCAGATGTAGCTGGGGTGGCCCCAAGAAGGTTCCTGGCTGCAAGCGCTGAGCAAACACCCCTTGACACCAAGGTGTAAGTCATGGGGAGAGGTAGAACTTGAACCACCTCCTTCCTCAGGATTTCCTGCAGCTTAACTTGGGCTTCCCCATGCGGATCAGGCTGGTTGTAATAAGTCCTGTTTCCCAGGGACTACATCTTCTCATGTGCCTCCCAGGGAGCCTCCATGACTCCTTTGGTGAGTCTACTGGTTTGCAGGATGTGCAGGAGACTGGCCCTGGGAATGATGTCCGTGTGTGGGTTTAGCCCAGAGGGAGCCAGCGACTGGCCCAGCATCACAGAGTAGGCTTGAAATGGTGAGGGAATGTGGGCTTCCAAGGTGGTGTCACTGACTTAGGGTTTATTGCTCGCTAGATCATGTTCTCTCACATTTCCAGCACCTGGAGCCACAAGACTATCAGAGAATCTCAATTTGGGGTTTTTCTAAAGGATGTTCTCAGCTCTTTGTGCTGCAGAGAAATTACTGAAAATGCAGTACCTCTCCTCTTCCCCTGCTGCAAAAAGCAATTAGGGAGCCCAGATCTGTTTGTTTTAAATCTGGTAATTTTAAGCCAATCATAGAACTTTTGAACACCTGGAGTTAGCAATCCCACAGTCCAGAGGTCCTTGTGCCTAGACCACCCAGCCTTTGCAAATATCTGCACAGATACATGTGTCTTCAATTTGTAATGTATTTTGTAAAAGCCGTTTCAATTTCTTGAAACAGGCACTTGATACCTTGAACATTCTCATTCCTAAGCACTGGCCTCTTTTGGAGTATTCATGTGCTTTTTGTCTGTGTGATGGAGAGGCTGCTCTCACTCGGTCAGAAAGAAGATAATATATGCAGTTGCATATTTGGGTTGCTCATCTTCTGGAGTGTTGAACAGACTTTCTAAATGATGCCTTAGTCCTTTGTTCAACTTTCAAAATGAATATCCCAGACAGGTCTGCATTTTCTGGCTCAGAAAGACTTTCAAGCACAATGAATCAAAAAGGGGATGATTTTTGAAGCACTTGTATGGGAAATTTATGGTTTTGCTTCTTCCAAGATGAAAAACCTGATGTAGGCTATAAATTTACTTAGAGGATTGCCTTTAAAACTCAGCTTGTGACTTCTCATGGGAAACAGAGGACAGGTAGGTATAAATCAACCTGTGCTAAATGGAATGGCTAAGACTTCAGAAAGAGAAATCTAGTCCAAAGGACACGCTCTTTGTTGTGGACTTTAGCTGAGCTCGAACCCAGTGTTATCCTTTCACTCTTCTGTGCACACAGGACCCTCTGGCTTGAGTTTTGTGGCACTTCCAGCCAGGTGAGCTGGCACGAGTAGGAGCAGAGTCTGCTTGCAGAGAGGATGCAGGCTAAAAAACCCTGCTTGAAGCACTCCTATAATTTTCCACCTGTGCCAAGAAAGACAGAGAGGTTTTCCCAGTAGTGACTAGGGGAAAGAGTAGGATAAATTGGTGTGGGGCAGCACAAGAGGCTGGCTACCCCATGGCTCACACCCAGACTTGGTTGCCCCACAGCCAGTGATGGTTATTCAGCATAGCTGATGTGAAAGCAAACCCTGAATTGCTCTGCTGGGACAGAGAGCAAAAAAAAGTTAAACTGCTATGGAGAAACAATCCCATGTTTATTCCTGATTAGTTTACACTGAAACATGGCTGCTGACAGGTTATTTTGGTAAAAAGGCAAGAGCTCATTGTGTCCCTCGTTCTGCTGCCTACTCTGTATGGGTGGAGTTTCACTGAAATCGGCTGGAGCCCTTCCACATACAGCAAATGGCAGGATTAGCAGTGATGTTTTGCAAATATCCCTCTTACTCAAATAACCTATTAACTAAAATGCTCCATTGAGCTACAATCACTAGCAGGATTGTTTTAGTTTATAGTTTCTATGGTGAGTAGTGTGTTTCTGGAAGCTGGGCTAGGTATTTTTTTTTCCTTCACTTGGAAACATTGTGTTGAAGAAAGTGGAGATTGTTAGATGTTTTGAAACATGTTCTTCTGCAAAAAAGTTCCCTTTTGAACACTTGATAATAAAAATTCATTTGCATAATACTACAGGCTGTGGGCTAAATTTCGTGGCTGGATGATTGTTTAGCAAGATACGGAGTTGCCACTAAACTAGATGCAAGTTCAGAAAACAACCAGGCATTGCCCAAGTTTGCACCTCCAGTGAATCGTCAGAGAGCAGAGGGATGGAGAGCTCGTGGCATCACGCAGGGTACTGGGCAGTGCTGGGGCTGAACGCCACACAGAGCAAATCACAGCATTAAATAAAGCACAGGACGTGGAGCTGAGAGGCAGGTCCCATCGATAGCTCTGACAAAAAGTTTTCTGTCTGTCCCTCCGCTCTGTAACCTGGAACAATGGCTCAAGCCAGCCCCAGAGGGGTCCCAGGGGTGTCGCAAGCATCTGCCAATGACTCTGGTGGTGGGCGACTGCCGTTGTGTCAGCCCCTTCGGCAGATGGGGATGGAGAGAAGCCAGCGCAGAAAGGTGTTAGGTACAGGTGGGCTGGGAAAGGAGAATAATTTGGTTTCCAGGTGTCAGTTTGGTGGCACTTGGGGAGGGCTGAGCACTGGCACCTGCTCAGGGCAAGCAGCAAGGTTATTGCCAGCGGCAGGGTTTGGCCGACCATCGCTACAGCCGCAGGTTTGGCTCCTCAGCTCTCTCTTGGCTGTTCACATCCAACAGAGGCAGCTGTGTCCTGGAGAGGAGAGATGGGTGTGTAGCAACATCAGGCGACTGCTGATAGGAATGTAGAGTATTTGAGCTATTTCACTTTTTGTGTATAAAGCTCAGCATCAGCACCAGAAATGCAACAGGAAAGCAAATGTCAAAAAAGGAGAAGAGTCAAGAACTGAAGAGTAACAGCTTCTGGTAACCACATGCATGATTCCACCCATTAGTTTGAAGATGTAATCCCTAAATCATGCCAGCCTCACCAGTATGTTTTATGCAAACTGTTACTGTCTACAGGAGCTGCAAGTAAAAACACTGTTGTTATGCTCTTATATGAAGTATAATGATTCTTGTCCAATTTGCTAAGCAGCAGCGTTCAGTGTCACATTGTGTAGGCATCAGAAGTATTATTTGGTAGTCTTTTTTAATTTTAAACATTTCTGAAATGCCAGGCATATAAATTGCTGCTTTTAAGTTTGGGGTGAAAAGGGAAAAATATAAGAGTGTCACTGCTTTTAACCAGCATATCATCTCGATGCCACACTCTTAGCGGGGAGCACTTAACAACCACTCAGCAACCTTCCTCCTGCCCCGAGAAGAGGCAGCCAAAATCTGTCCTGTGGGGACACTGTCTCCTGGACTGGGCCCCACTGATGAGAAAGTTTGTGAATCCCACAGGTGTACGTGACTGTGGGTGTCAGAGGTAAAAATGCAGAGCCCTTTGCCGAGGAAAGCTAGATACTCCCAGGCGAGTAAAGACAGAGGGGTTGAAAATCTGGGGACTCAACATATAAATCTCCTTGTGTGACTTCAGGTCAGATAGACGAAGTGGCTGTGCCTAGGTTTGTGGTGCAACAAGAACCAGAACAGAGGTCTAGGGACTCCTACACCCCAGCAAGCAACACTTCTCCCCCCCCAGTTAATCCATCTTCTTTTGAATCATTTATGGATGTTTTGAGGCTGCTTACGAAGTTCAGAGGCATTAGGCTGGAGAAGAAAGTGTGGAGAGGCATTGCATGTGCTGTCAGCCCCCCCGGTGGTGTGTCCATCTGCTCTCGTGCGCTAACGAAGACCTGCTGCGCAATGCCTTCCAGGAAGCTCCAATCTTCAGGGTCTTTTGCATTAATCTTTAATATGCTCTTTGTGTGCTTGTCATGTAGGAATTCCAAGACTGCAAATAAGCTGCTTAGCAAAGATGGGGCATATTAGCTGACTTCTACTCCAGGCTGTGGGACAAATCCACCAGCCTCTGGTGCAGAAGAGACCAGCTCAGGCTAACATGCCCTTTTGCAAAATTCTTACAAAAAGGAGAGGAAAACACATCAGCACCATAAGGGATCCCATCCTGTGTTCTTTAATCCTTCCTTTGTTTGAGCTACCTGATCTCTCTAAGAAGACACAGCTCATGAGGAAAGTTCTCAGTGGAGGCCCAGCAAAGCTGCAAAGAAATGCACACCAGATGAACAGGGCCACAACCACTTCAAAAGTAAGCCCCAACAACAGTTCAAATGCCCAAATTCAGTGTATTACCCATCTAGAGGCAGGTCCACAAAGTCAAAGGCATTACCTCTGTACATACCTGATCTCAGAGGAACGTTGGGTTGGAGGTTCATGAGCACAACTTCACCAGACCCAGCCTAGCAGCATGGACACAGCTGGGGTTGGTTTATGTCTTTGTGTTAAAAGTTGAGTATCTGCATCAGCTGTTTTCACATTAGGCATCAAAGATTCCTGCTCTTTCATGTGTAGTGGGTCCAAAGCGTTTTGCTTTGAGTCTGTAGCAAACCATTACTCAGAGGGTAATGGTATCATTCTAGGTAAAAAAAAAAAAAAAATCCACAAAGAGAAGATCTAGATTAACTCCAGGATAATTCAGTGTACAGAGTTCCTGGTAGCCTATAAAAAGACTGGTATACTCAAGTTTTCTGAGTTAGTGCTGGCATATGCAGTTCTGCTGAAATTCAACTTTTGAATTCTAGTCATGGTCTTAAAGTTTATTAAAATGCACTGAAAAGGAAGGTGACATTGTAAAACAGAATAAATAGTGGTGCCTTGTAAAGCCTGAAATATCATTATGAGTATCTTGAGTGCAGTGCTAATCGCAGTAAATTTGGAGTGGAAATCAGCTCTTACAGTTTCTTCTCAAATCTTTCTCTGGAGCAGAGGTGATGGTCACTCTAGGAATGCTTAATATTTGATGTTTGGCATCATATGTTCTGTGCTCATAAGTCTCATTTGGCTTGTGTGTGTTTAACTTGTGTAAATTAACTACTCTGCAGTAGTCCAGTACTTACAAACTTACCTACTGCGATGCATCGCCTATAGCATATGTTGCTACAGAAGCTCTGTCGTTTTATGAACACTCCAGGCATGATTGCATTAGAGTGATAGCTGTATTCTGCTCTGGTGTAAAGCATGGGCCTTATCCTGCCATCTGCAGTCATCCTTCTGCTAAGAGCTCGCATCCTCTTGGGTTCAAGGCACAAAAAATTGTTGCCTGTGGAATTTTCCTTCTAAGTAAGAACAGTTCCTTGGGTAGGGAGGTATTGCTAAAACACAGCAGCATCTGGTTCTCATTTTGGGAATCAGTCATTTATCCAGTTTTATAAGACTGAGACACAAGAGGTCAAATGACTTCAGTTCAGGCACCGAGTTGGTGGATCAGGTTGATTCACATCTCAGGATGCTCTTAGTTCTCTCCTTTGGCCAGTAGCTGTTACAAACTAATACAAAAGATAGTTTCCAGCATTAATGCAGTATTGCCTGTCTCTTCTCCTGTAACCTATGCACACCTGTATGTTACGACTCTGTAAGATCACATCACAGTGTTTCTCCAAGCTTGTATATGTTTTCTGATCAGATATGTGCGCTGGATTTAGCCAAATCCCTGCTTAAGTGCTGTACGCTATGTATCTAGGTCATTTGCACAACAATTTTTATTGTAAATCTGGAATAACAAGCACAGCTCTTGGCAGAGTTCTGCACAGCAGAAACACGTTATGTCTTCATATGTGCATGTGAGCTTTTCCGGAAGGGGGAAAAAAAAGAAGAACAAATTAGCTAATTTGTCTATGGTTTTCCTGGCAACTCAAGAGTAACCAGGAAAGATAACTGGAGAGACTCAGCACTGCTGCTTTTACTCTACTATTAGGCAAGTATGTTGGGCAGCTCTTGGACCATTTCACCTGCCTCCTTTGGTCTCAGCCCACTCTCAGTTTGGCCCCAGGCACCTGCAGTGGGGAATGCAGCGAAAACCTGCTCGTTTTGTCCTTGCCAGAGCCAGCTCGCCCACCCAACTGGGCTCTGCGGCAGCCCCCTCCCCGGGCGGGCTGCAAGGAGGAGCATGGCTGGCAGCTGCAGGGCGAGGGGCGATGTGCCATAAGCTGCCCCAAAGCAGGGCAGGCACAGCTCAAGCCTTGGGCAGGGTATGGGCCAGGCACCTCTGCATGGGTACAGGCACCGCAGGCATCTCTTTCCAGCTTCCTCCCGCCGCAGGGGACCCTCCAGCTTGCAGACCAGAGCCTGCTGCCATAGGCGCCGTGCAGGTATTTCCAGCACAGAGCAACCAAAAGGCAGTTGCCACCCTAAAGAGTTTAAGACCTAATCACTTGGAAGGAAAGCTTTGGCTCAGTTACATTAGTGGTTATCATGACCGGAGCCAGGTGCTAGGTTGTAACAAAATCACCTATTACGAAAACAAGGTAATTACATGTCTGGATTATTTGAGAGTTGAACCAGTTCCTTCCTATTTGCTGAAATTAAATGCAAGCACCTAAGCAATGCAGTTTGCTGCATTGTTCGAGCAGTGAAGCACCTCCAGCAGCACTGCCAACCAAACACGCTGCGGCTCTGGATGGTGAGAAGGGCACACGTCACTGTTAGAAACCAGAAAAACTTGGAAGAATGCAATAAAATCTGTACTTAGAGAGCTGTCCTTGCTTGGGACAGCGGCTTAGTGTGATAAGCACCATCACTTGCTCTGCTTATTTCAATATATTTCTGAGCATTTCTGAGCATTTCTGATATATCAGATGTATTTCTGATCTGATATATATATCAGATATATCTGATATATTTCTGAGCAGGGGTTTAAAATACCCTCATTTTATTCTTTTTTTCTTCCCCTTGGTACCCAAACTCATCCATCAGCTGCAGTGGACCCAAAGCAATGCCAGCAAATTTAGGGGATTTCTATCAGTGGATCTGCAAGCAGAGTTTGTACCCATGCATCAAAACTTGGTATTATTTTAATAGCTTCTTTTTCTCAGAATGCGTATGAAAATCATACAGATGTTTTCTAGCAGGATGGTGGTTCATGCTGAGCCAGCAAATAATTTTATTCTCTTATTTTGAATCACTCTTGGAACAAGTCTTAGCTCTGCATGTACAAACTAGGCCAAAAAAAAAAAAAAAAAAAAAAGGGTGGGGAAAAAGACACAAGGCCCTTTGTCCTCTCTGGAATTTGTTTAAAACCTCAGGGATGAATAAGGCACTTTATTTAACTCAGCCTGGCTATAAATAGGAAGCAGCACCTTAGCCTTTATATGAACTAGGGAATTCAGATGTGTCGTCTCAGTTATGATCATACTTGAGAGGCACAGCTTCAATCCAAGATGTGTCCCTACGCTAAAGGGTTGTTAAAAGTAACCGAGGGCACCAGGTTTGGTCCAAAGAAAGACACTGAGCTAGAAGGAAGGTGCTGGGACCAGCAGGAGTCAAATGGCTGCTTTGCCTTTGCTCGTGTTTTCTGGTCGTGCTTTAAGCACCAAGTCCTCCTGGTGTTTAGCATCCCAAATACCATCTTAATTTTTTTTCTTGTTCCTACTGGAGCAAAATTGGTTTCGGCACAGTGGGAATGACCATTCATCCCTGTGATACCTCGAGGGCTTCATTTTGGAAAAGTCACCAGGAGCTGCTCTTCCCTCTCTGCAGAGGCCCTTTGCAGGAGTGGGGTTAGCTCCTGTCCCCCCGGGGAATGCCATCCCAACACCTCCGGGCCACACCACTGGGCCAGATTAACCAAACACACAATGGACAGGAACACCTGAGATGGAGAGAAACCTCTTCTGCAGCAGCTCCCAGCCCTTGGGCCCACAAGGAGGGGGAAGATGAGTCGCGGCGGCCGTGCGTCTGTCCTGCTGGGGAACGGGAGGGCTAGTGGCTGGACATGGCCATTAAGAATTAAAAAAACAACCATGCTGCTTCCAGAGCCAGTGCACTCCATGGCTATGTGGAGACTATATTTGTGTCCAATTCACTTTGTTCTGCCTCAGTTATAAATTTGGGGAAAAAAGCTAGTTCCTTCCCCTCGCATACCCAAGCTAGGAGTTAAAGACCAGTACCACTGAAATAGCACCTGAGTTGCTGGGTTTCATCCCATGTTCTGTTTATTTTGTTCTTCCCCTGTGTTTTCAGTTGCGGTTCTGTAGTTGCAAGACCTCACCAGCCTGAAGAGCTAATCCAGGAGGACGTATGGGGCTGTCAAGGGAAGGCTGGGTTGATGAGATAGCTAGATGCCTGTGCTATTTCTTCTTGCTCGAATCATCATCAGTGAATAGCTAACAGCAACAATAAATTATTCTTAGGTTTCCAGTGCTGTGGTATCTGGAGCTTTCCCCAGCTCCTGGGTCTCGCTGTACATTCCAGCAGCATCCCAGTCCCAGGGGTTTTCATGGCTTCATCGCCTACTCAGTAGTAATGCGTGGGGGTACAGTTCTCAGGGGTATGGAGGACACGTGGGTATGTGACAATATCCAACCTATGTTTCATAAATTAAATGACTAATTCATAAAAAGAATCTGTAACACTCCAGGAGCCATGCTGAAGCTGAATGCTGACTTGATTGCAAACACCCGTTTAATGGCTGGACTCACTGCAATCACAGGCATTTTAAACAGATTTCTTTTGGTGTGTGGGCACGAATTGTCAGGCAGCATGAAAAGATCCTTGTCCTTTGTAGTGTAAGGTCTGAGGTCTGAAAGCTGAGCATGAGGAGAATAGCTGCTGGTCCGTGTCCCCACCTCCCTGGAGACCCCGCTCCTCCGCTCCTGCCCACCCTCCTTGATGGGCTCAGTGAGGGCCTCTACAGGGGAAGTCTGCTAAGGTTAGATGTGAAGTTTTTGGACTCTTCATGGCAGAAATGTTGGAGAAAATGGAGGAAAATTTTTTATCAGCGTTCTTAGAGGAAAATTGCAACTTTTTAATGTTTCAAGTTTATTTTTTTCAATGATTTTTTTTTTAAGAGAGAAAACCAGAAACTTTGTTAAAATCCTAGTTTTCCAGAACTGATTGAATTTAAACTTTGGGGAGTAACTGTCTGAAATGAAAGCTGCAATGTGTTTTCAAAGACAAAGGGAAGAAGAGTGCCCTGCTCTAATTTGTGGTGGAAGCAGTGCATATGAATAACAGCTTTTATAACGTGACTGTAAGGGATGTGCTGTTTGCTATGGGAGTCATGGCTCCCTGTAACTGCCAGGGATCACCTTTCTCCACAAATATCGGATTTGGAAAAAAAAGATGGTAAAAACACAAATTAGGATTGATTTGATTTAGATGTGACATTTTTTCAGTTTAACGTCATAAAAGCTAGTTTCCATCTCTTACTAGTGGTTTAAATAAAGGCCAATTCCATTGAAAATGTTATTTGCTCCTTTAGATAGGAGCGTCAAGCAGAATACATCTAAAAGAAAGAACTACTAAGCAGATGTCTGATTAAAGAGAAATGAAAATATCTCGTAATATGTCAATGGCATAACATTAAATGAACCTGAGGATCCAGTGGATTTAAGTTTAGAATATAAATGTTAGGAGCAAGACAACAGTGTTCCCATGCTCATCCTATATAATTAATTACAGATAAACTCTCCCTGCCCTCAGACTCAAGAAAAGAAAACAGCCAGGACTTGGCACAGATCTCACAGCGACATAAAATTGGCACCAGTTGAAATTGCATCCCCTGGAGCCCTCAGGTTATCACCCCTTTCATCCTTACGTGGCTGAACACCATACACCAGGCAGGAAAACCCCAGCAGGAAGGGCCGGCTCCTAGGGAGGTGAGGAGGAGGCAGCGTCAGCCCCTCTACCACCCCACCCCCAGGGTAATATATGCCTGGAGAGGAGATTTTCCATGCATGGTGCATGGAAACTCCAGTACTGAGTGACATTAAGCATCAGGTTTGCAAGCACTGCGGTGCCAAAGCTGGGCTCATTGCCTCCAGCCCAGGATACAGAAAATGTCCCTAACCATGCCACCACTGCCCGCCAGGCACAGCCCTGCAGCAGCAGGTCCCCAGCCCAGCTGGGGAGAAACTGGCTTTGACCCCAAGCAACGCTTTTTTGCCATGCTGACATACCCATTGCAGCAGGCAGCAGCTGCTTTTGAACTGGGAAAGTCACAGGGAGTCTCATCCTCCAGTTATCCGATCCTTAGCTTTTTGGTAACTTGATGTTTTTGGAAAAAATTCATTGTTCAGTGGCAGACTATCTCTGCCTCTCATCTTTTCTGCCACACGAGCCCGCTTTCCTTGCACAGGGTATAGCTTTCTGGTAATGCGAATTCCTGCTGGGCTCCACAACAGCCTTTCCAGAAAATGTTAAAAATGTGTGCTGCATTAAAAGGTGAATGAAGATGAGCCAACTGGCTCGCTGCTAGCACCGCACGCAAGGCAGGGCACCACCCACGGCGAAGGGGCCGCACCAGGCAGGGCAGCAAGAAAATCCCAAGACAGAAGCAGTAAGCGTTGAGCTGCCTGGTCTAGGGAGGGCTCAAAGGAAAGAGCAACTGCCACTGATGTAAATCTGAATTTATCTGTGTAGGAATATGTGGGATGGAGGGCTGGTGTGAGTATTTGCATGCCATGGGGCAAAGGCAGGCTTACAGCGGGCTTCATTCCCCTGTATTAGTGGTAGGACAGGAGCAGCATGCCACCACAAATAATCCTTCGCATCTTTAAACGAAGACACTGTGGGTACACCACTTCTTCCAATCGGTCTAGTATAGGCATTTAATAGGCTAAATGGTGTAATACATCTACAGGACATACATTAGTCGAGTATTATGTACAGGTGGCATTTTACAAAATTAGAAAGAACTGAAATAGAGCAAAATCCAACAATGTCTTACTCCATAAAACTTCCTTTCTGCACTACATGAAATATTCTACAAGCTAGACTAGAAAAATATGACTGAATGTCTTTTTTTTTCCTTTTTAGTTTCTACAAAGCTTTTAATCCAGAAAAAAATACAAAACAACTATTGAGTTTATTAGAGAGACAACACTTGCACACAGACAAAGTAAGTGGACATTCATAGACCTGCAAGTTGAATAAATAGGGCTTGTTTGTATAAAACAATTTTCTCTCTATCTTGCTCTCCTATTTTAGGGCCTTTGGCCCATGCTCAGAAAAATAAAAACGAGAGGAGGAGTTTGGCTTTGCATGGTAGTTAAACAGAGGCCACACGGCTTCAGGGGAAAGCTGTAGTTCGAAGCATCCATTTGCTTCAGGTAAAATACTCTAAGGGAGCAGCACAAAAGAGGAAAAAGGAAAGAGGAGTAATTAGGCTGGAAGGAGGAAATCTGGCATTTCTATATGGGCTGTAGCTTTACGTACTAGGATGAAAAACGTAGTGCTGCGTGGCGTTTTTTCAGGGTGTATGTAGAATTTTGTTGTTTCTTTGGGAAACTTACTTAGGGAAGTGCCATTGACCTCAGGTGGAAATAGGATAAGAGCCATCCAGAGCAGGAAGGGAGGGAGCGTCTGAAAGCAGATAGAGAGCACATAAAATTGAGGGAAGTGTTTCAAACAACTGCTTTTCCTTTTACAAAGTGAAAAGCAAATTAAGTGATACGTCTAACGTCATTCCTCACGAAGCTGGGCAGACGCAGATTGAAAGGAAATCATACAGCTAAAAATATGTCGTCACTGTCGTTGTTTTTCCCCCAGAGCTTTGTAAAACTTCTTGACAGTTGATGCAAAAGCAGCGTTTAAAGAGCACCTCGCATCTGCCCGGTTGCCTCGCCAGCGCAGCCTTCCTCCCACCGCAACCAGCTGCAGACGGGTCCGAGCCGGGGACCTCCTCTTGCTGCTCGTGTGTTACCCAAAGATGTAGCTTGAGCTTGTTCTCACTTCGTTGGCTTTACCAGAAAACTGTCACCAGCAAAGGGCGTGAGGGGGACAGCAGCCAGATTTAGGAGGTGCCCTTGAAACCTTCAGTTACTCTGGTGAAATTTGGTGCTCTGACCAGAATCCCACTCATCCAACAAAATAATTCTGTGACAGCGTAGGTAAGAGAGTCTACATCAAGGCAAAACAGATTGTTATATAGGTTGAGAGAGCAAAGTTTAACTTAAGTATCACATCATACTATACTACACTGCTTATAAAAAGGGTCCTAGTTCCCAAACACCCCAAATAATGAGCTATATAGTTTTGTACATAAATTAATGTTGCTTTGAAGTAAAATAGTCTCTTTCCTTTGTATTAAACATTCATTGCACAGAATTCTTTGTAAGTAAATATATTAAATTTGGTTGCTAAGAAGGTATAAACTTATCATATTAATACATCTGGCCAGTAAATCTTATCCACCATCACACAATTAAAAGTTGCCATTAGAGAAAATTATTACTGGAGAAAAGAAAGCACTTGGAAGTCAACTTAGGAGTTAACGCTGGAAGAAATCCTGTTATTTCGTTCCACCTACAGCGAGCGGCTTCTTCCGGCTGCAACATTAATTGGAAGTACAGACCCCATCCAGCCCTGCAGAGATGGAGAAAGCCAACTTCGTAGCTTACGGGACACTCGTCACTGACACAGTCAAACCCTTTTTGAGTACATGCATTATCTGTCTCCACCAACACTGTCCAAAGGGTAGCGTTTTGGGCCAAGATCGGTGCTTCTCCTGGGATGGTGGGAAGGAGTCTCTGGGAGGTCCCCGTGCAGGAACGGGTTCCCCCCTGTCAAAATGGCCCCCGAATCCCCAAGGAAAATCCACTGGAGGCCTGAGGCGTCCAGAGACAGCTTGTCCCACCATGAGCTCTGGTCTCCAGGAGGTGGCCGTGCAACCAAAGCCGAGGGGGCCATGAAACCAAAGCCGAGGGGGCCATGCAGCCCCCATGAGAGGGTGAGGGCACCCCCTGGCACCCGCACGCCCACCGGCAGGGCCGCTCAGGCAGGAGGGAGGCGGGTGTGCGTCCCGCCACCTTGGCCCTCCTCCACCCCCTTCTACTGCGGGTGGCTTGGGGGGGACCTGGCGTCAGGCAAAATGGAGGGCAGGTTTGGGCCATGCCACGGAGCTCCCGTCACCCACCCCCAACCACCGCCCGGCTTGGGTCGAGGGAGGAACAGCTGGGCCTCTGCACCTACGTTATACACAAAACATACCAAAAGAATAATTGTCACAACAATTTCTATTAACAAGGTGGGACAAATCCAGCCCTGGCGGAAGCGGGAGCCATCTCGTTGGCTTCAAGGGAGAGGAGCGTGCGCCACGCCACGGCTGGACCTGGGCCTGAAGAGTGCACGAACAGCACGATCCACCCGACCAAGCCTACAACAGACAGCCTCACTCCACAAACACCAGCAACTAGCTAATCCGCTTCGTCAATGTACAGCGAGAAAGCGTTTCCGAAAGGCGTGAGCCTTATTGAAAAGGCGACTTAAGAAAAGGCTGGTTCATCTGAATTTGCACAGGTTAGCCAAAGGGAGAGAACTGCTCTGGCTGCCCCGGGGCGGCAGCCTGGAGGCAAATCTTACACTTGCGTCTCTATACAAAAGTTACAAAATCAAATGGTGACATTATATTACATCTATTGTCCATAATATCACAGTGCTAGTTTTAAATGGCTAAAAACAAGAAAGGTTTTAGATTTAAGACATCCCTCCTGTAGAAATGTAACCCCTTTGCCCTGCTGTTGATACCTGAAAGCAGC
The DNA here is from genome assembly GCF_965183815.1 of Platalea leucorodia. NCBI lineage: Eukaryota > Metazoa > Chordata > Aves > Pelecaniformes > Threskiornithidae > Platalea > Platalea leucorodia. The sequence goes on from NC_138829.1 coordinate 12,450,762, forward strand.
CTTGCTTGAAAAAGGTAAATCCAATGAAATGTGCTAATTGAAATTAGGAACATTTTTCCTTGATAATCTCGTATTTCCTAACACGTCCCATTGTTTCCCAAGGAAAAATTAAACAAATAATATGAATCCCAGCCTGAAAATCAAAATGTTGAAAAGAACAGTTCTAAAGCCCAGACGCTTCTTACCAGGTACTAACTAAATAAAACCCTTGCAAATTTAAATACAGATTACTTTGACATGTCTTCAGAGTGTGTTGGCTTTCCAACAACATTCACAATGAAGTTTCACTTCTGAGGCCACAGAGTCCCTACTCGTCCTCTTCAGTTCTGCTTTCCAGAGTATCTGTACTGTCTTCCACTTCTTGAGCTGGGTGCGCTAAAGTATCTGCAAAGAAATAGTCTGTCAGCATTTATTTCCCCATGCAGGTACAACGGCCTTCATTTGATTCCCTGCTCTACCAGGTAGATGATCCGTCAGGGTGCTCAGACTCTACATGAGCAATTTACTCTACTTGCAAACCAGTAGTTAAACCTGGAGTAGGGTACTCTGAGTGCATCACAGCCTGACTTTACAGGGGATGTCAGACCTCAGGATGGGTAGTGAGGTGAGTTGATGATGCCTCTCATTAAAAGCAGGACAGCCACCGTAGTGGGAGGGCTACCTGCTGTCTTAGTGAAATCTGCTCAAACTCTCAATACCGAAGGCATAACGAGTCCTAACATCACTGCACAAAAACAACACAGAGGCCATAACGTGCAACCTGAGGTCAGGCCATAGATTTGGCTCATATTTCCTCTTCAATGATCACACCCTGTGGTTGCCACCACCCAGAAATGCCAACTGGAATAGCAGGTGATTTGACACTTCAAGATCAGACCATTTGTCATCGCCCGTGGGCAGGTGCCTCTTGCACCCCATGCAATGCTGCTGTCTCTGGGCATCTGGGTGGCGAACAGTGCACTGAAATGGAAACCATGTCACTCTTTAAGGGAAAAGGAGAGCACTGAGATGAAAAAAACAGAAATAAATAGACCAGTTCCACACTGGAGCATTCACTGTGCAAGCTTCACTCCAACAAGCTCTTATCTTTAGCCGTATTTACCCCACAGTGACACTACTAGTCCTGTCTACATATCTGTGAGCTCCTGCTACATTAATGCTCTCCTGGGACACCATGATGCTTTGAAAATGTGCAGCTGTTAAACACTTTGCTTCTAGGCTAGGAGATAGGGAGGTAGATACATGCTATTGAACAGGACTACTGTTTCCTCGAGTGAACTGCTGATGTGCAGTAAACTGCCTGTTGCCCATGTGAGTGGCCAGCACCGAGCCTGATGCAGATGAAAACACCATGTGCTCAAAAGCTACAAGGAAATTATTTTCAGTCCACAGGACTTCCAGTGCAGGTGTTTCTGGGCACCTTCAAGCACCCACTGCTCTTTGGTACGCTATTAATTCAGTGCATGGCATGGCCTGAAACTGCTATTTTCCTATGGGGAACAAGGATGAAAATTACTCATTCAGACCTTCCAGATCCATCTGCTGCTGCTGCTGGACACAGACTCTTTGGTCACCGTGAAGACCCTTGTCTTCTGCTGATTTCAGGTCATCAGGAGGCCAGCGCAGCTCCCCGCTCTCCACCTCCCCCGACTCGGTCGGCTCCACCACGATCGACGGCAGTCTTTTGGACAGCTTGGGGTACTTCTCACGTGAGTCTGGGAAAGCCTGGTGAGACATGTGGGGACATGCCTGTCAAAGCCTTGCCCAGGGATGCATATTCCACGCCAGCAGAGTAGACACTCCATCTTAGCATCCTTTCTACATTTGACACGCACTCCCATGTCCACCAAAAAACCCGATCAAACTGGTGTAGGGCAAGCTGTCCTGCACAGGGAGGATTTCAAAACCTCCTCACTGGCCAAGCATGGACGCAGAGGGGCTAATAGGTCCCAGCACACTCTCCCCTGCACAAGTTGTCCCTTGCTGGGCAAAGACCAGGACCAGAAACCCAACTTTGCTTTCCAGCGTGCTGGGCAGACAATTGCCATGACTTGTGTGATCTGAGGTGCATAGTAAAAATGGAGACTTAGGTGACAAAATTCATTATGTTGCCAAACACTTGCGTTTCAGTTCTGGTGGGTTTTTAGGACACAAAGGTCACTGCTGTAACGCTAAGCTAAATGGCTGCTGCAGCCCTTCTAGCTGCTGTCCTTTTACTCTGATATGATATTTATGTTTTCTTGCAGTGACAGTTTATTAAGAAGCCACCATTCTGCAGAGCTATTTTCTGTAATGTGAAACACTATTTTATGATGCATTCATGCAAAACAGGTAGCCCCAGAGACCATTTTTACACAGATGATGGTGCCAGCTATTATTTTCATTTGTCATGTTGAAGCTGCAGGTCAAACACTATGCAGTGATTAGAGCTTGAAGCCAAAGTACGTCTTTTTAGTGAAGGATATTGTAGCACATAACAGTGCTTTCTTGTTTTCAACATGGCTGGTTCATTTAAATCTCTCAGGGTACTTTGTTTTGGATTGGGTTTTTTTCTGGGGCTTTTTTGAGGAAAGGTAATTCCAGCTCCTCCAGGATGTTAACATAAGACAAACTCTGTTGCTGCTTCACTAAAACCTTATCTCCTGGCTTCTCAAACGTCCATATACCTGCACTGACGGGCTGTAAATTTCTCTGTGCTAGCTGAGTTTTATTTTATTTTATTTTATTTTATTTTATTTTATTTGTAACAATAAAAGCAAGGTGCAGACTAGGGGACTGACCTAGGGGTTGAGAGCAAGAACCATCCCAGTTTAACTCCAGGTGCTGCCACAGGTTTGCTGTGTGCTGGTGAGGACCTCCCCGCCTATTTGCAACACGTTCACCATTGAATTAGAGTCTCTGGTTAGGCTGAGCACTGCTGTTATGTGAGCCAGTCTCAGCACTGCTCCTGCTACGAGCACAAGCAGAAACATTCATATATTCCCTAAACACCATAAAACTGGGCACATCCTCCAGGACATTGCCAGGGACCTGGGGACTGCAGTGTCATAGCCCAGTGGAGGTGTTTGCTCCAATGGCTTTTGCAACCTTCCTTCATCCCATGAGCTGCTCTCTCTACGACCTTAGGGTTTAGTTGTCCCATGTGGTGTCAGAGCTGGCATGGGGAGGCAAGCCCTTGGGAAGGGCAATTCTCTTCCTGTGTGTCTGGGAAGCAGCAAGCACATTTTTATCATTGCTGTGATGCCTGTATCTGACTTCTGGAGATGGGGAAGTACAATAATTCTCACCCTCACGCCCTTGCTCCTCATGGTAGTGTTGCAGGGATTCATTACTCTTTGCAAATTTACAGGAAGGTGAAAAACGTTGTATATTATTGTTAGTGTTGCAAAGTGAGACACAATTAAGAAGGACTTTTTTTGTGAGAAAGTCCCTTTAGTGCAACTAGACCAAGTGAACCACTGAAGGCAGACCTTTCTAATGCCTCCCTGAGCTGCACCCACATGGGCGTAACTTGTCCTGATCAAGCAATGTTGCTTGTGCTGCCTATCAGAAAAGTTCCCCCCAACTTCCCATTACACAGCCTCCTCCTCAGCTGTTTATAATTTGGAAAGACATTTCCATGGCAGCCGTCTTGATTGGGAGGAATTTTTAAGAAGCTGCTAATATGATCCTGCTACTTCCAAATATGAGACAAGGTAAAATCTCCTTGGCCAGGACAGGTCCAGAGACACCCCTGAACAGCAGTGCACTCTTCTTCAGACCAGGGGGAGCCCAGCTCCCTGAGCCTGACGGCTCAGCTGGCAAAAAATAGCCATAAAATTGTGGGCAAATTGCATTATTTCCTCCCAGGGCTGCGCCTACAGGTGACAGTGACCTGCTCCCCCGGCTGCTGCTCAGCCTGCTCGGGTGGCAGAGGGCTGCGTGAGAGCCACCCTGTCCCCAAGCCTGCCAGCAATCCCTGGCAGGGGGATCCAAGGCAACAAAATTTCTGCTTTTTCTGTCTGCTTTCTGAAGCCCTAGGAAATGACACACGCTGATCTAAAAATGTGCTAAAAGGAGACTATTACGGCTGCAGCAAAATTTAGGAAAGGCACCTGTGTGGCTTCAGCTTGGCTATTTTTGTTTGTGTCATTCTCATATGGTCTTTTCTCACACCAATCACATAATGTTTTTTTCCACCGGAGCCCAGTATTTACCACGTCCCTCCAGGAATGAGTCAGGACTGGCAGGAAGCAGAGCTGCCTGTCGGGCCTCGCTGTGTTTTTCTGCGGAAGCTGGAGTGTGTGACGAGTGGGCAGGAGACTGCAGGAAGAGAAGGACCAGTCTCCTGGCCAGAGGGCTTGGAAGCTGCTGGAAGAAACCTAGTTTTCCCACCAAGTCACTGACTTTGTGCTGCCTCTCATGGCTTTTTGCTTTTTTGCCTCAGTTGGCCACCACTAAAACGTGGATGGTATCACTTTCTGCCAGAGGGGCAGGGTAAAGGAGCTGGGGGAAAACCTCTGGAGTATATGATCGGGGACATCACAGAAAAGCCATAAAGACATAGGCGGAGTCAGAGCTAGCACAGAGTTTGGACAGTGTGCACTAATACAATAAGGAAAACCTGGGACTCAGTGAAAAAGAGGAAGGAGAATATTGAAAATGTGCTCTTTAAGTGAGCAGCATCTATCCTGTGCGGTCGACGAGACACGGGAAAGTCTATGGTACGCTCTTTAATTGCATACAGCCTTCCATTACATGCACGAGTGACCTGAAAGGAATTTGCAAAATTTCAGTTCTGACTTCCCTGGCTTGCAAATGCTTGACTTTAACCTGCAACAGGCTTCTCCTAGAGTAGCTTTCTGAGTCTGCTCGCAATAACACATCTTGTGTTGAGAAGCAACTCAGGTGCACCACGACACTTTTAGGTGGTTTGTCCCCAGCAGTGACACCGAGAATCAAGAGCACAACCGCAGAGCACAAACCGGGGCATGGGGGTTGTCACACGGGGGGCCTGGGACATCGTGATCCCTCCTGCTGGAAATGGCACCGCAGGCGGGTGCACGAGTGGGTGTCTGAGACCGCCTGGGGACAGAAAATGCTCTTGCACCTGCTAGCAAATGGCCCTGACCAGTGCTGCTGCTACGGTGCCACAGCCATTTATGTGAATTACACCATCATTTCAAATGGTCTCTTTTCTAAAAATGGAGCTCCCTCTGAGCCTGAGGAAACGTAGCTCATTACAAGGCTGGCTGTATAAAAGCTGCGGTACAGTATTGGCTGGATGCCTTCATCACGCGATGGTTGCTCAGCTCTGAACTCTTGGTGACAAGCACCCTCTTTGCCTGCATCCCCACACGGGCAAGACATCGCTGCCACTGTGCCCCAAGGGCCTGGCACCCGACAAAACCCTCCCGCCAGAACTCTTACCTTTTAAAAATAAAACCTAAGTAGGATCAAACATGTATTTCAGGGCTTGTTCTTCTGGCATCTGTGCTCTGCAATTCAACATCTACATGCATGACAGTTGTTGGTTGTATTACATTGCTTTTGAAAAGCAATTCAGGATACTTTCGAGTTTTTCTGAAGTTACCTGGCTCGAAGGGCCTCCTTCTTCCTCAGGAGTCTGGCTGAGCGCGAATTCCTCCATCACCGGTTCCCGTGTGTTCATCACCTCTGTCATGCTGCGAATATTAAATCAGAATTGGAAAACTCAGCTCTGAACTTTGGCCCCACAGTTAATTTAGCAAAAGACTTTGGCCTTTCATATTTGTTAAAATAATTGTGTTACAGTTTGTCCTTTCTAAACAGCCCCCCGAGAAGTGTTTCCTTGGCCCCCCAAGCAAACTGCTGCCACTGCATGCTGTGATGCAGAGCGGGGCATAGACCCCAGCTGCCCCCCGGAACAGCAGAGAGGACCCCACAGAGTCCCAGAGTCATCAGCAGGAAAATATGAGCCCTCCTATGTTATCAACAAGCAGTTGATTACTAATATATGAGCTCAGAAATTGCATCTGTTGACCAAAAAAAGTTACTTGTGGAAATATCAGCCTTGAATTAAACTCCCTTTCTGATTCTTCATAACATCTTCAATATTTGCTCTTCCCAGACATCTCTTCCATTTAGTTATGAGCCAGCACTTCTTTTTAAACTGTTAATTCCAGACACACCAGCTGTATTGGTGTCTAAGGGCCAGATTTTCAGTAGTCTTTACTTGCCTGAGTGTTCAGAAAGGTGTTGAGTGGGATTTTCAAATGCATCAGGGAAGGTTTGGCACCCAAATCTCATTTAAATCAGGGACTTAGGAACCTAGGCTGTTTATGTGCCCATTAAGCATCCCCCTGTGCTGTTTGGCACCCAAGGCACTGGCCCTCGCACTCTCCTTGTTCCACGGGGCACTTGGGCAGCCCGGAGCAGAGGGACGAGAGCCGGCTGCAGTCCTCGCTGCAGGGAGCGCAGCCCAGCCCATGGCTGGGTAGCCGCGCATCTCTACGGCGTTAGGATTTTCCTCACGTTTGAGATTTACAGATACAGTGTTCTGTAGAAAAAATTGAGGATGCCTGAAAACTTCATGACGTGTATGAAGTGCGTAGAGCAAACAGAGCCTGAACCGCTGTCTGACCTACAGACTGAAGGGGCCACGTTCATTTTGGATGGGAATACATCAGCCCTGGATGGGTTTAGCCCCAGAATTTCACTCTTTCTAGCTGGCACTCATCAGGTACAGCAGCTACTGGCTGCCGGAGCCTCCTGCAGCACGCAGAACATAGGCATCATCAATTACACCGCCCTGCCACCTGCCACAGCAAGCACCCCTTTAGGCACGACTAAATGCTGCCATTAATTCTGGTCCTGCTTCACACACAAAAGCCTTCTTTGTAAAGGCTGCTCCTACTGAGAAATGCAAACTAAAACATCTTAAGGATAACTTGTTTCAGGCTTACATTACCAATTACCCCACAAAACTAAATTTTACAATATCTGCAATTACTACAAAACCCTTCACAATGACTTTAATTAGCTGTAGCACAGAGCAGCGTGATATCACAGAGACTTTCACTCCCACTGCATCATACTTAAAAAAGAGCACGGCAGACCCAGGAGACACTTGAGCTCAGCTGTGGACCAGGACCCGACCCCATAGGCATCCATCATCAGCTTAGGAAAAAGCCCTGAAACGCCAGCCTTGGACACAACCAACGCTGAATTAAACAGCACGCTTCCTGGTACACACACACACAACAGGGGAGCAGAACCAGACTCTGAAACTCAGCAAGAGGCTGAACCAGACCGCTGATCTCTGCATCCCCCAGCTTACACATGCCTGAATCCTCCCAGAGCCACAGCACAGTAGAAGAGGGACAGATTCTGCCTGCTAGGAAGAGAGTTTTGAGTTCCCTGCCCTTGCTTGGACCTGTACCCCTCCCGAGGGGGGGTACATCATGTCCACATCAGGACACCACAAATCACCTAATCCATAAAATACATTTATTTTCTGGACTCATGCATTTATTCCTGCAGGATCCAGTGGGCCATACCACTGAGCACCCGTGGAAGACAACACTGAGGGACCAGTGATCTGGAAATGGGAGACCCTTTCCTGGAACAGTGACCATGGGCCCAGCTGTGCCAGCTGTTCCTACACCCCAAGACAGCGCTTGAAAAGGACAGAGCTGTGCCCTTGGACCCTTCACTGCCCAAAAGGAAAGCAGCACTCCCTCTGTTGCCTCCTCGCTCTGATCACCCCTGGTGCTCATGCAGTTCTTGCCTTTTTTCCCCATCCTGGTCCTGGTCTCTCCCTTGGTCCCAGAGGGACCCTTTTGTAGCTCCCTCCTGCCGTCCCTCCAGGGCTGCCTCTGCGGATGACCATGCTGGGCCATAGCGGGACCCCGCTTTCCTACCTCAACTCTTTGGGAAGAGTTTATTGGGGGGGCTTTCATACCCCCTGTTAGCTAGAGCCAGCCGTGAGCCTGGAGGAGCACGCGGCCCACTGCTCTGACCATGACCAAGATGAACATCTTTCTTTTCGGATCCTTTTCGAGGTTCAGTGCCCCATCCCCAGCTGTCCTGGACTGCAGGGAAAGGGAAATGAGAAAGTGTGTGGCTGGCTGGAAATAATCTTGGAGGCTTTGTGGGGGGCCGGGATTTATGCAGTCTTGGGCTTGGCTACCATGGAGAAGACATGTCCCACTGCTGTCTGTCCTGGGGGTTGGTCCCTGCTAGCCAGCGGCCGACTCCTGCAGTAGCCCACAGCTGGCTGGTTTATTTTAGCAGTCTTTTAATACGTACCAAGTGTTTAAAACACTTCTCTGTCCTTGTTCCATGGGACATTAGAGATATACATCCACTCATGCACTGTCAAACGTATCATATGAGCTCAAAGATGTTGTTAAGACCTCATGAAATTCTATTATTGAACAATAACGGGCTCCGTGCTTCCCTAAGACCACATTACACCCCATAGATTATTTCTAAATGACAAAGACAAATGATTCTGGCTAGGAAAATGGTGACAGTCCTGCCAGTGTTACAGCAGATGCCTCAGTGAATCAGCTCCCAAGCTGTTGAAGGCCAGGCCATTTCACAAAATCTGCGCAACTTAAGGCTTTGATTGAATAGGATGGCAGAAGTGATTGTACTTGATACGTTTCAGAAAAGAACATGGGGCCATGCAATTGGCAAAAGAATTAGGCTTTAACTGGAATAGATTAATTGTTCCTGGTCTCCACTTAGAAACAGCAAAGGAAAGCAGAAGAATCTATATGGGCTGTGAAAGCAGTGATGCTTTTAACAAGCTTAACTAGGTATTTAACACTAAAAATGACTAGAAGTAAAATAATTGAGAATGCCACTGCAAATCAGTTCACCTGAAACTTCAAAATCACCTGTAGCGCATCACTGAATTGTTTATAAAGCCACAGAATCTGAAAAAGGGCTTTGGTGGCTGCTTAGGGCTGTTTTAACTATGATATGATTTATGTGCAGGAGAATTTTTCACTTTGCAGCCAGTTTTGATGGGAAAATATTGAGCCACTTTTAGTGCTGCTTTTACGTGAGATGTACTAACATACAACAGAAAAGTGGCTGATACAAGCAAATTATTATAAGAACTACATCTCTTTTAAATTCAGTATTGCATTCATTTTATGTACGGTAGATGCTGATATCACCAGTGACATACAGTAGCCATAGTGATACAAAACAAGGCAATAAATAGCATTTACAAACAAAGAATAAATTCTGTTCTGGTGGATGAGTCACCTACTCTGAACCTTAAAACTCTTGTGGCAGTGAATTAAGAGATGCATTTACTTCCCCTAGGTTTAATTAAGCGCAGATATACCAATTAGGGAAAAAAAACCAGCAAAATCTGTTCTTGCTTTTCTGTGAGAAAACTACATTTAGAGACGATTATCTTAAACGCAGCTGCTACAGTTGCAGGACCACGCTATGCTGATCTTTTTCCAGGGGCGTGGAGCAAACGCACAGCTCACTTTCTGCTGTTTGGGATGGCTCTAACGAGGTCAGTAACATACAGAGCAATATATAGGTTGACAAGTGCTAAACTACTTACCAGAAAGTGCTCAGAAACAATGCACACATTTTTATTTTAGGTTTTGAACAGAGGGCAAAACTGACCTGTGAAATTCCTGGTGGCAAAACAGTATTTGAATGAAGACCAGCTTCAGGATTCAAAAATGTGAAGCACTTATGTGGCTACGGAAAACAGGCAGGTTGCATGACGCAAGCAAAGATTTTCTTAAGACGAAGGGCAAAACCACATTTTATGGGACAGGCTGAGCCACAGTTAGGAAGAGCTGGTACCTGAAGCAAGGAGCAGCCTGGAGGATGCTCAGACGTGCACCAAACTGAGGCCTGATCCTGCTCTCACCTCACCAACCAGGATGAGCAGCAAGAGAGGACGCCCGGCCAGAGCATGAGGCTCTGTGGGTGATAAACGGCAAATACAGGGCAATGAAGAAAAGAGCATGTTACCTTCAATCACATCAACAGATGTCACTTCCAAAAACCGTCCTTGCTGAAGGCGTTCACGTCGTTGATGAAGTGTCGTGCAAACTCTGTCAAATCCGAAAAGTGCCTGAAAGAGACAATACAACAGTCAGAGCATGCCACCAAAGTGGCAACGCTGGCAGTGACCGGTGTGAAAGAGTACTACTGAAAACTTGCTGCAGAAACTCCTACTGTGAAGGTCTGTATAATTTTCTACGCCAGACGGGATTTGATCTCACTAAGGATGCAGCTCATAGAATAGCTTGTGAATTATCGAGGCAATTAATGTTCCAAAAACACCCAAAGCTCTTAGCTGAAATACCTTGCAGTCTGACTCTTTTTGTGATGCTAAACCTTATTAGTGTAAGCTACATAGAAACTGGGACACTTTGAAACTCTCCCATACAGGGATTTTGATGATAGTTGGAAAATTAGAAAATAAAAATGTATACCCTTATCTGGCAGGATCAGTGTGCTCAGTGAGACATGGTTCAAAACATCAAAGAACGAGATTCCTGCTCAAGAAGCTACTGGTCAAGACACAAGGAAAACAAAATATGCTGAAAGAAGGATACCTTAGCTTTACATTACTGCACGTTTCTTTCAGATGTCACAGGAGAAGTGATTTTTGCAAAGGTCTACTCCAAACTGAAGGTAATATTGTGACTGGTATCAGGATAGGGAGCCTGGTGAGCAGAGGTGAGGATCCCACCATTTCAAAGTGTGAATCACTGATTTCCAATGACTTCTTTGTCAGACAGTCTTAGCTGAGGAGCTTGAGGAGTTACAGTGCTGAAATATAGTCAGTATCTTGGCCAAAGATGATTTTCTGAAAAATTTGTTTAACTCTACAGCTTGCCAAATATATATTCATGCCAGCCACAGCTACTTCCTTGGATGGGAAAAAGGTGTTTTCAGTGAAGTGAATGGCACTAGTGTATATATTTTATATCCTCCAGTGGTCTGGATTCCAGCCCAAGTGATTAAACAAATCTACCTGCTCTGGAAGCCTTCCTACCAAGATTTATAACAGTGGATTAACTGCACACTGATTTTATTCAAAAACAGAGGAAAAACTGTGCATTGCATTCTGGAGTTTCTTCTCACGCCACAGGCCATGCTTATTGCAAATTAGGGAAGCAGGAAATCACATCTCCATCCCCAGGATTCAATTCAGAAGGTTTAATTCTTGTCTGGCAATTCTCCTTCCTAACCAACGATCAAACCAACTTCAGAGAGGCTAATGTTTTGTCCCTTAAAAATTCATGACTACACTCAATGCTTGTCTCTTGTATGGAACCCGGAGAGCATCCGATACATGTTATCCAATACTCTGGGAAGAAGATTTTTATCCCATTACCCATAACAAAACTGCTACTATTAAATGTATGAAAACTCAGCACGAACTCATCTACCTTCAACCTCTCCTTTAGAAAAGACTGGATGTAGTAAGAACAGATATTACACTGAGTCATCTCTCAATGAGAGACAAAATGGTGTAAGAGATAATGAACCGGGCACCACATGGCCACTGGTTGGAATCCAAGCCAGGCCACTTGCTATATAGAGGTATCTTCAGATGGCTGGTTAGCGGTATATAAGGATCTACACAGTACTGAATGAATTAAACCCCCATCCATTGCTTTTCCAGTCTCAGCAAAGGACTTCTGGATTGAATTGACCCAAGACCAATCTCCTCTCCAATGTTTTTGGGCAACTCTGTCCTATGGTGCATGCAATGTTTGAAAGGGGATGTCAGTCCCTGGCGCTCAGCAACTGGAAAGCTGTAATAAAAAGAAAATCACTTAAGGACTGCATTGTGGAAGAAGTCCCTCTCCCAGCCCCACAGCCATATTTAAAACCAGAAAAACGTCTTCCCAGTCAAGATTGTTGAAGAGTTCAGTGTTTCCAGTGTATAAAACTACCAGAACACATTTATTCTCTGAAGAGGAAATACTCACTTTATCTACCTAATAGATGTGATTACCTTCCTTGGCTGACACTAGAGGAAACATAAACTAATACTCCTCCTTCTACGATACTGCTTAATCTTTTAAAAACAAGGCACGGCTACTGAGACCATGCGACAAGCCTTTACTGCAGTGGAAAGAGTCTGGAAATTACCCGAGTAAAGCCTTTCTCTGCTTATCTCTTCTTGTCCCTTCTTACTTTTACCCACCTTTGCTGCTTTGCTGATTAGTCCAGCCTGGAGCCCATTTGCTCAGTGCACCCTCTCCCAACCTATCCCTCTTCCACCCCCAAAATAACTTGTCCTCCTTTGCCTCAGCTTGATAACCAGCTCCTTCTCTGGCTCCAGGAGTATCAACACAGCTGTGCTGCTTGCTATTAACGGTGACCAAGAAGTCTCAAGTCTCAGAGGCCAGTGACACTGCCTAGCCACCCCTCCTCTGGGCATGGAGAGGACCCTGCTACACCTCCCAGTAAATGACAGTTGATTTAGGGACTACTCCAATGAGCTGGTCATGTCCTGCCTCTTTAGGAGCCGTAGCACCAAGCAAAGTGTGAAGAGATATAACCAAGGGAATGATACGAGAGGTAGGTCCACCAGTGAGACCAAGCAATGCTTCAGTGGTGGCCCCTTTGCCCAGATCAAGGGCCCTCAGCCTCCCACTCCACACAAAGGGATGGATTTCCACCTGTGCTGCTTGGCACAGGCCAAAAGCCAAGGCACTGAGAGGTGACCTCCAGGCTTCTCTCCCACTTTGGAAAGCAACTGGGACACACTGTATGTTTGGAGTTTCTACACCACAAGGACGCGGTCTGTCCTGATGGGGTGGTCTCACCACCCATGGGAGGACAACCAGTGCGAGGCAGCAGAAGCAGGATGTTGTGCAGCAATTCTGGCCAGCTGGGGTGTGTGGGAAGCCCAGCCTGGCTGTCTCTCCTGGGTCGTGCCTGGCCTTGTTGTGTGGGGACAGGACTCCACCACGCACAGCAGTGGAGGCCTTTCCTTGGGATAAATCCGCCGTGAATTGCGAAGCAGATGTTTTTAAGGTGAGAGTACTTCAGCGGGCAAAACAGAAATAGGAACCGGCCACAGGTTGCAATCCTAGCAGCCCGCAGATCGGCCACTTGATAAAGGAGCCCCACGTTTCAGAGGCGCTGAGCCCTGAACGCTTCCCTGGGAGGCAGCAGCTCCTCCAACATCAGGCCACTTTTATTTAGAGATGCCTTCTACTCTGAAAGCATCACCTCTCCTCTCCCAGCTGCCCCAGTGCTGGAAACAACTGGGTGGCAGAGGGAGACCTGACCTCAGGGTGCCAGGGCTGCTGCTAGATTAGCAGGGGCTGCGGGGCAGCCTCCTCCCCTCCTGGGCTTCCCGAGTTAATCATTCCCCCACTGAGCACTCATGGAAATATTATGATAACGGCCTAACAATGCCACATTGAAGGCGCACCTTCTAACAAGTAAGTGTAGATAGGCAGCAGAAATTGGCCTTGAACCACTGCTCCGTGTGCAAATTTATCATTTTTCTGGCACTGCAGAAACGGGAACCCTTCCCTTCTTATTTCAATGGGACAATCCCAGGGGTTTTACTAGCCCCGTATTTAAATTGTGCCAGAGAGACGTCCCCCACGCAGCTCTGCGAGCTCAGCCTCGCACGCAGGAGGACTGTAAACACCGAGCTGTGGGAGCTCGCCCATGCAATCGCAGCACACACGCGGTTCCCACTGATTTCAGATAGCACCTCAAACAAACCAGGAGTTCAGCCTTGGGCGTCCGGTCCCCCCTGCTTCACCCCACTAAAGCCTCTGGATAAATGCAAACTTTTCTTCATTCAAGGAGTCTAGTCTTTGTGTGTGCTACAAAAAGAAACCCCTGCTATTGATTACAAGGAAAATTGGGACAGGGCATGCATAAGAATGGTGTTAGGCAGGAGAAACAATGGTCTACTGCTTCATTTTTGCAAAGTGGAATATTTTGACGGGCCACAGTAAACCGTGCTCAGCAATTCCCAATAAACAAACAGATCCAAGGAGGTTTTTCCACCCAGAAGAAGAAAAGGTGCCTTATTTGGGCCACTTTGCTGCAGCAGATCGGGCTGTCAGTTCAGCCAGGGTGGATGAGTGGGTGATCTAGGACAGAGCTACGGTGGTTGTGGCGGATGAAGCCACAAAGCGGCTGCTCGCATGGTACCAGAAGGTGCACATCCCTGCAAGAAAATGCCAGTCGGCATTTTCTAGGGCCAGGTGCTTCTGTGGATTCAACTCTTCTATGCCTCAGTCTTAAATTAGTGCCCTAGGAGGACGGAGCTACAGCTTAGGCCCTGCAGTGCTTCAGGCCACACAGGCGGCCTGGGCCATCCATGGGTAGGACCATGCCCAGTACCTCTGCTGAGGGTGGGACAGTAGCTTCAGCACCTTGGCACAACCCAAAATACGCGCTTACCTCAGTGACACCTGCAGCCTCCAACTGCTGAGACTGCCCATTGAGCTCAGCTTTTGGACACCGTGGACAGGAACCTGGACAGCTTCTTTGTTTCCCCAGTTGCACATTTGTCATGGACGCACTTTATGAAGTGTTGTGGATTCCATGGGACTAGCGAAATGTAAGTCACGGCACGGACCACAGAAGACAAATGCGCGTGTGTATGAACTCCTATTTAAACCTCCCACTTCTTTTTGGATGCAAATCTCTTTCCTAAGCAACTGAGAAAAGTGCGATATGTGTCAGAGTCTGGAGATTAGAGATCTGTTCTGTTCCCTCATTTCAGAAGCTCTTGTCTTCGGCCACCCACGCAGTACTTGAGTTCTGCTCTCCGCAGGCCAAAGCTGCCTTCCTCTCCTCGGCAGCGTGCGCTCTGCAGAAGATGTCGATCTCTCTCAGGAAGCAGCGAGATGAAATGACTCTCGATGTGGAGGAGCAGGCATTTCAGCATGAGACACAGCACGTAGTTTGGGAGAGCGAAAAGGGGTAGGAGGCTGCTATTTCCAGACCGTGCTGCCTCTCACCGCTAACTTCACAGAGAGCTGCAGTTTTTACTGTTCCTGCTCCAAAGAAGCTACTGGGGTAAATATCACCCTGGGGAATTTCTCAAACACTCATCTGTGGACTACCAACACTAGAAAACACAGGCTCGCAAAGGGCATGGTACTGGCAGATCACTCTAACTCAGCCTCCTTGACTCCTGGTGTTGCACAGCGAGGCATCAGGAGCCGTTGTTCTTCTTACATCCCCAGCTCCTGGAGCACCATGACTGCACACTAACCTCGGCTTCCAGTTTATTGGAGTTGCCCAAGCTCCTCCTGGCCCTGTTTGCAAAAAGGAGCTAGGAACTTGATTCATAAATGGTCAAAGAAGAAGGAAAAATAACTAAGCCTGTGTTTAACTATCACAATTTTTAAAGCAATCTCATGATTTGGGGGTGATTTAACTCAAAGTTTTTTGCAAATGATGTTTGCAATGCTGCTTGCTATGGGTGCTTCTTTGGCGGGTTTTTCTTTTTTTTTTTTTCTTTTTCCTGGCTGCTTTAGAGAAGCTCATTTATTTCAGCTGTTTGATCTCAGCGCTAAACTACCTGAGCTTTCTCGCGGAAGATGCCACAAGGGATAGGTAGGGCAAGGGAGGAGAGAGGGGCAGCCAGCCAGGATGCTCGGAGATAGGGATGCAGAGCAGACAGCCAGGAAGCATGGCGCAGAGCAGCGGAGGGAGGAAGAAGCAGAGCAGATGGGAAGAATGACTAAGCCAGCTCCTCCGAATGCTGGTAGACCCCGGTATCATGGAAATCTCCACAGAGTCCTTGTGGAACCATGTGCCAAGAGAAAGTTTGGATTTATTTTTTTTAACATCGCATTCAGCAGCTAATTGATGTGAAAGGACCTCATTAAGAAAACAGCCCCATCAAAATTAGAGATAAGCCTCAACAAGCTGTTAAATGTTTCTGGAGGTCTCTCTTCTGGTACTCGCTGTGCAAATACTCTCTCATCTAAGAACTTGCTTTTGGAATCGGAAATGCCTGTGCTGAGCAGTGTTTCCAAGCTCTGCTCAGGCAGTGAACCTTGCATTGGCTTCAATCTCTCAAAACAACCTTATGCAGCCAGCACCTTACAAATAAGTACATCACTCCTTCTAATTCAGAGCAACTGTTACTAAAGGGTCTCAGAAAGAAATGGTTTTGTTTCTGGGATCTTCCCTGGAAGATGACGATTCTCTCATCCCTCATATTTGCCACACTTGTCCCTCACCTTCCAGCACCCGTGGGAGTTGGTGGCAGATGAAAACTGGCTTCCCGTGCTTCCTTCTACTATTCCCTAGGTTTTTCTGGATGGTCCTGAATTCAGGCCACGATCTCACGAGCAGAAGACGAGTGAGGAAGAAAGTAACTTAGAACATCAACACAGAGCAGGTGATTCTTAGATGGAAAGGTCATGGGAAATGGATTGTGAAATATCCGATGTCTTTCTGGCACTGTGAAAGAATACTCTAGATGATAGTCTACCACTGGGCTTATTTCTAGGTAACGTTAGGTAGAACAGTATTTACTTAAAAGATAAACTAGTTCTTTCCTTGTAACTCTGGGGAAATTGGAATATAGTGCTATCAGTGCTGTAATATGATGCAATATTGAGCATTTAGTAGAGAATTTAGTAAAGCCAATGCAGCAAAAGTGTCAGATTTTAAAAAGAAGCAAACAAAAACCCACCAGACACTCCTAAGAGAACAAAGACAACGAAGAGACTTTTAGTGTTCCCTGTGGGTAATTAACAGCACAACCGCAGGTGTCACGACATCACAGCCTCACTCCAGAGATGCAGCTGGTTTTCTCCAGGAATTAAAACTCTGCAAGCTTAATTGAATTTCCAAGTATGGGAAGTTGCCCCAGCCTGAGATGGAGGATATGAGAACACCGTGTGCTATCGCAGTAGGGATGGGCACGATGGAGGGTGAGGACAACACGCAACTAAAAATAAAGAAATTATTAAAAAAATAAAAATGCAGTATGTTTTTTTTTTGAATAAGCCATTAACGCTGAAAGCAGATATGCATTAGTAGGGCTACGAGTCTTCCTGCCAACCAATTAACAAGCACCTTCCGGATCTAGAGGTCTCCTAAATATTTGCACACAGGCAGTTTATGCATGTGCATGTCAGAGACAGAACTCAGCTGAAAATTCAAGTTACATCTTACAGAAGTTGCAGTGGTCTCAACAGAGGAGCTGCGCTTGGACTATTCTCTCCTAGTCCTATGGGGACACAGGCGCTATGGGGCAAAACGCTGTGGGACCAGTCATTGCACCCTGGCGAGAGCAGGGGCTTGTCCTGCTGGACCACAGCTTCTCCCAGCACTGGTATCTGCTCTGCAGAAGACGCTACTGGTCACGCTCTCTCCAAACGGTGAAGGAGAGGTGATCCCAGTCCCTAAGGACTTGCCATCAAAGAGGGACAAAGGCTGAAACAGGGGGCTGAGATAAGGTTTTAAGGACCTGTTGGTATCAATCAGTGTTTTTCATTCTACCTGGTTGTTATTGGTTGGCAGTTTTCCTGGGGTTTGCAATAAAGTCTTCCTTTGAAGATGGAAAATGCAGGAAATACTGATTCATTTACAGATTTTTCCAGACAAGGTACACATGTCTGAGGAGCAAAAGGAAGAGCTGCTGCTGAGGCAGACGCTGGTCTCCTTGAAGTCACGGCAGGGCTCCTCCTGCCTTGCACGACATAGGATCCACCCCGGATCAAGGCTTCTCTGACTGACCCCTCCAAAATAGACAGGTGTGGTTAAATAGGCTCCAACACGGGGGCATCATGTCAGAAATGAGAGAGAAGGAGCAATTTCAGCCTGTGACACTGTGGGGTTGATACCTGATCTATGCAAAAGCCTGTTGCTTAACACAAAGAGATCATTGTGAGAAGGGAGGGAAAGTAGTGACTCTATTTGCACGTTCATTTCTTCTGCTAAAGTCATGTACCAGAGACGTTAGAGGAATTCCACTTGATTGACAAATTGTCAGGCTAGATCGGGAAAGCAAGGAAAACAGGTCAAGCCATTCCCTGTTTGCTTCTTTTCTCTCTATGATCATACTGTTGACTCTGAAAACATGTTTTTAAATGGAATATTAATTATCAGGATCCTGAGCTGTGAGCTGGATTCTTTTCTGAGCACAAAAGTTGTTGCTCATTAAATTTAACAGATGGAAAACACTGGCTTGAGCCTGGTTGTGTGTAGGCAGATTTCCCCGCTTCACCTTCATTTTCAGGCTACTCATAAGGAGGCATTGTGCAGAGAGCCAGGCTACGGGACGGACTTGAACACCAACTCCTGGGTCCTTCAATAAGATTTGAACCTACAGCGAGGAGGGCTTACCTTCGCTGCACCACTGACTACACGGCTGCAGTAAAGATCTCGGTCAGGCAAAGACTAATGGAAACAAATTTCTCTCTGTATGTCGCTTATTGTGGCTCGAGGGGTTAATGCCACATCCAGCCTAGCCTAACTCCCCTCCGCGACTGTAGCCATATTCAGAGATCTACAAACACGGCTCTGTCCCAGATGAAAAGAAAATTTTTGTGGTATGTTCATTTGGCAGCAGGAAAATATTCACACCCCTTGCTCAGAGTGGAACATAGTCCTCATTTACAGAGCAAAGTAGGCTCTTTCTTTCTCTACAAGTAATCGTATGTGTGGTATTTGCTACCTGATGGGAAAAGCAGGATTTCAGTGTTCTTTTACCCAGTTCAGCTAGGCTGCAAGCAAAAGCATCACTGTCTGAAACTTGCGCTTTGTTACCCGCTTCCTCGCCTCAAAAGTTGCCTTGAAAAAAAAAAAAAAGGAATAAACGAACAGCTGAGGCGATCGCAGACCGCAAACTAACAACTCCCTCAGTGCTACGCTCATTCATCAGGATTCCTTCACACAGCCCTGTCGGCTGCCGCACAAGTTGGTTGTCTTTTTTTTTTTTTTTAAAGGAGACCCCATTCTTCAGTGAATTCTCCTTAACATCCCTTACTCAAAAAGAAAAGCATCTGCAGAGACCAGCCAGCGCAGAGCCGCACTTCCAGCCTTGCCGTCCCCGTAACCCCCGCAGCCCGGCGTGCAGCTGCAAGGCTCCTTCCCGGCCGGCGCTCGCCCCGCTCCGCGCCCCGCACCGCCCCGACCCGCACCGCCCCGACCCGGGCTCCGGGCCGCCGCCGCGGGGCTGCAAGCGGAGGACTTGGAGGCGGCGGCTCTTCCCCGGGCTGCGCCGGACCCCGCAGGCGAGCCGCCCCCCGCCACCCGCACCTCCCCCGAGCCCGGCGGAGACCCCCCGCCCCCCGGCCCGGCTCACCGGCGGGGCAGGCGAGGCGAGGCGAGGCGGCAGCCGCCCGCCGCCCATGCACGGCGGCAGAGGGGAGCCGGCAGCTCCGTCAGCGCGTCCGCATCCTCCCGGGCCGGGCGCTGGCACCGCCGCCGCCGCGGCACCTCCCCGCCCGCAGACCGGCCCCGCCGCTGCCGGCGCGGGGAAACCACTCCCCCGGCAGCGCCGGCGGGGCGGCGCGCAGCCACGGCCCCCCCGGCACGGCACGGCACGGCACGGCCCCCCGCCGCGCCCCCGGCCGCCCCGCGGGGGAGCGGGGGGCGGCGGCCCTCGCCGTCCCGGCACCTTCCGCGGACACGCGTGGAACAGCGCGGCCCCACCCGGGCGCGGGCCCGGCCCGCACAGCGCCCCACGCGCGGGACAGAGGGGCGCGGGAGGGGGGACAGTGTCCCGAAGCATTCCCCCCCTTGTCCTGCCCGCGGGCGTGGAGCTGACACGGGGCTCCAACTCCTCCCCGCAGCAGTCCCCGCTGAGAAAACACCGAGTTCAGGAGGCGCAATCTTTTTCTCTTTTTGGGGATTTCTTTGGGAGGGCTATTCCCCCCAGAGTGAGTTTCCCAGCTGCATGCCCTGCCCACAGCTGGGACACACTCTCCCGTGGGCAGCATCCCCTCACCGCCTTGTGCAGAGGGGCCACGGAGCCGGGGGTGGCAGGCAGACTGTGCCAGGGCTGCGGTAAGGGCCCCCCCCCCGGGACCCTGTCAGGAGCCCACCTCAAACCCACTGGAGAGAGGCTGTCAGGGGAGCATCTGCAGCTCTGCTTCTGTTTGTGATGCCTGGGGGAGAGGCAGAAAACACCCGCAGTGGGGTGAGGCAGTCTCATGGCAGGAGGCTGGGGAGCAGTGGTGGGGGGATGCGGCCCTGGAGGGCTGTAAAAAGGAGCCTGGTCCTCCCTGCTGCTGCCTGTCCCTCGGGAAGCAGCTCAAGCGCAGGCGCTGAGGGGTGCGAGGGGGGCCGAGACCTGCCTTCCTCCCTCTGCACACCCAGCGATCGGAGCTGCGGGTTCAGCCTGCGCAGATGCAGCCCCTGGGGTCCCCTCTTTGCTTGGCCCCAGGGGCAGGGGGGCTCTGAGGAGGGACGTGCACCGCGGCTGCCCAAACAGGCCTTGCCTTTGATGCCTCTCCCGAGAGTGGCGCTTCCTGCAGGAGCACACGAGAGCACGATGGAGCAGCGTGAGCACTGAAGGGGAGATGGGTGTCAAGCAGGGGAGGCTCTTCCAGCCTTTGGTTCGTGTGAGGTCCTGCGAAACCAGTGCCAGCAGGCGTGGATGGCACAGGGCGTGTGGAGCATCCAGGGGAGGCACGGCGGCAGGCGCGGGAGCCTCTGCCCGGCCAGCAGCGGGCTGGGGAAGAGGAGGTGATGCCTAACCTCCTCTTCCATCTGCCCTGCTTGGGCTAACATTGAGTTGTCAGGAAACAAGGAGCTCGGCCTGCGTTTCGGGGTGATTCATGCATGGCTGGTGGGGAGAAAAATGTCAGGTGCTGCTGGTTTATGGAAGACACCCGCCTGTTTCTGTGGGCAATGCTGAAAGGGCATTGAATGAGGGCAGTGGGACAGGGCTGCCTTCAGCTCTTCATGCAGCCAGGATGGTGGGCGGGAGGGCTCTGTGCCCACACCCAGTGAACCCAGTTGGGAGTGAAGGCAGCAGCTTCCCAAAGGCCATATATAGATATACGTACGCTCTCTACACAGAGAATGTATCTACCAGGGTATTTTCCAGTGCCAGGGTTATGGGCATGGACCCGAACTCAACAGCCACCCAAGAACTGGTTGTGTCGGCTCTCCTTCAGGAGCTGCTCCTCCGCTGTGAGCTTTCACACACCGCGTGCTTTTTACACGCTCCTTTTGCAAGTGTGTATAGAATATAGCTATCGGTTTAAACCTATATGGACAATATATAGCTTCAGTGTATAAAGACATGGCGTGCTGAGAATGAACTCTGCCGTGGCAATGGGCTGGCCGTTTGTTTACAGCTGTTATGTTCCCAGACTCGTAATAGGGAGTTACTCTTGTCTGAGGACAGAATGGCTGTAAGGGGAGATTTATAGGGTGGATGTTAAAACTGACTTCCCAGTGGCATTAGGAATTGCAGGAATTCTTTAGGAAGGAGGTGTTCATGTGATTAGAGCCCTGGGGTGATATTAGGGAGCCTGTGTGCCCCATCGGGCACTGGGGCAGCGCAGGTGATGGCTGGGACGTGGCAGGATCCAGCCGTGGAGCTGGGCAAGCTGCTCTGCTGGGTGAAACAGAGAAGCTGCTGCTGCCGCTGCCCTCCGTATCTAATGGCATCAGAATCTCGCAGGGAGGTTGGTGGGGACGGTGCGGTGCCACCGAGGGACCCTTCCCTCTGCTTCCACTTCTACTCCCCGCTCCCCATCAGCAGGTTCCTGCGTGCACTTTTTCCTGAGTTGCTTACCAGGAACTGCAAAAGGCAAGGTGAAGAGCGGGGATGGGGGATGACTGCTGTCAGAAAAAAAGACATTTTAAAGCTACTTTGAGTTTTGTGGAAACAACTGAGGGTTTTTTTGTGGCCACAAGGAAGGAAAGAACAAGCTTCTGTCTCCACCACGGGATCTGCCTGGTGGCACCCGGGGCGCTGTGCCCAGCCAGCTGTGTGGGTACCGTGGGATGTGCTGTCTGCCTTCAGCCCCCGCGGTGCCCTGCAGTGTGGTGGGCTTTGCTCCTGCTCCTCACAGAGATCGTGGCGGGGAAGTGGGCAGTTGTGCCTCTTCCTGAGGGGCTTTCAGGTAACAGGTACAGGCTCGGAGCCTCTCTGTCCTTCCTCCCCACCAGCACGCTGGGGACGTTGAGCGCTGGGCACCAGTCGAGGGCTCTGCCTCCTTCTTTGGATGTCACGGGGCAATGGGCAACTGCTAACTGAGACTGATTTAAGAGCAGCTGGCTGGGACACTACCCAGACAGGGCAGCAGGGACAATGAGGAACGACATGGACAACCAGAGGGAATGGTTGAGGTTCCTTTGAATCATGAGAAATCCCCAGATGCTGTTTGATGGCTCTCTTGTAGCAATGCCTCCACTGCGTGTTTACCACGTATCTGGTGAGGAAATGTGACCCTTCTTATCTCGCACGAACACTTGTGATACAGTCCATGCCTCTGTCAGCTCAAGATGTGTCCACGGCAGCTAGTGAAAATGTTCAGAAGAAGCAACCAGCATCTGCCTGGTGCCCTCCAGGAGGGCTTTGGAGTTGTGTTTGCAACCTTTGAGGTCCCGAGTAGGGAATTCACTTCCCTCCATGGCCAAGTTGATCAGATGCCGGTTGGGAAAGCAGAGGATGTGGATGGGATGTCCTCTGTTCAGGCTCCTGAAGCCTCATACTGGTGGCTTCTGAAGCCCACAGCAGTTTCTAAAATAGGCTGGATGGCAGAGGCTCTCTAGAGGATGAACAGGGTGCCAGTCAGCTGGTGTTACTCCTATGGAACTGATTTGAACACTTGAAAGACTGAATTTAATTTCATGATTAATTACGCCAGGAGACCCCAAGTATTGCATAGGTGCCTTTATTAAATAAATATCATGGAAATATTTCTTCGTTCCAAGAGAAGTGGTTTGCATTTGCAGATCTGCAGTAAGACTGGGGTGGGAAGGGCATTTATCCTGCCTGCTAAATTAAGATGCCAGTGTTCAGGCCCTGGGTGACACCAGTTACATGTGCCGCCCCTGGTTTCTTGGGAGGAGACCACGTGCAAGCCCTCGGTGCCAGCACTGCTGAATCAGAGAAGCCCCTGCCTTGGGCCTTGCCAAAACCTGACTTCTTGTTACGGCCAATATGCCACAGTTATGGCCGATATTTTGCCCTCCTGAAGGCTGCAGGGCTGCCTGTGACCTCTCTCCTTCCACCCGTCCCCCTTCAGACTTGGGCTCAGTGTTTGCTATTGAGGTGCAAATCTCCCATGCCTGACATCCTGCTGGTGCGAGGGCTCCTGCGGCTCACAGCATTTTTTACACTTGTGTAGCCGACCACAAGGTAACAGCAAAAAGGCAGAGAAATACCTGGATTAATCAGCGAGAGATGCAGCTGTCACCTTGCTTCTTCATGGTGTGCGTGCCTCTCTTTTTGCATGCCTTAACGAGTCACTGCATCAGCTAAGGGCTGGCAACTGGCCATCTGTGCAGCATGTATGCAAAGGTGTGTCTGACCATAAACCTTTTTGCTATAGATTAAAAAAGACCGATTTCTTTTTCTTCTGTTGCAGGGTAACATCAGAAGCAGGGACAGCCATGCTGGCTCAGCCGAAGTGAAGGAATCGGATAAACATGCATGATGCTAAACCCTTATTAACCTTGTGAATTTACTGTTGTAAATTTGATCTTTCTGCTCCCATCCCGCTCCTCTCTGTGGATCGCTCCTGTCCCTCCTGGACACACCTCTCGTTCTGAATCGTGAGATGTCATACCTTGTTGTTTGCTGTGCAGGTCACCTTGTGAGTGCTCCGAGACAATTAATCACCCCAGTCCTGACTGAAAATTCTCAGTCCTTCAATTTTCTTGTTGCATTTGACTGAGTAACATCCTTGCAGAGGCAGGGGAGAGAAAAGTTTCCAATTCATTTGCAGATATTTGATTATTTTAAAAGGTATTTTTGTGAAGCATCTCACATAAAGTCCAATGGCTACGTATCCCAAAGGAAAACCCAGGCAGCACAGCTCCTTGATCCAAGCAGGCATGGCCAAGCTGGCCAACGGCAGGCTCAGCTCTCACTCAAATCAGGCAGCAGCAAAAGGGATCAATTCCTGCCTGGTACAAAGGCTTTTGGGTCAGGAAATCTGGTCACGCCGTGGTGCTGCTTGAACTGGAGAAGGTAAGGTGTGTTAACACCGAGCACGAGAATCACAGAGGCTTCAGATGCCAGGTCTTCGGGCTGGGAAAATAATAAAGAATCACACAGGGCTTTCTGATATTAAATATCAAAAACTTATAGGAAGGAGGAGAGTAACTTTTTATTAACACACTTGTCTTTCCTTGGCTGCAGAGCTCCTACTTATACCCTTTCCCCATCCCTTCAGGCTTCACTCCCTGGTAGCTTTCGAGGCCCCGCATCTTCATCCCTTGCCACTGTGCCAGGGACGTGGCATACCCCACACGTGGGTGTGCAACACTGCAGGGGTTATTCGTGGGATAAGACCTTCAGGGATTGCTATAACGGGGGCCTCCCTGTATAATACCAAAGGTTCATTTAAATTATCATGCTTAATGTTGGCTATGATAATGAGTTACTACGTATTACAGTACTGGCTTCTGTTTCCTTCTCCAAATTTGGTCCCTTCTGGCGCTGGAGCAAGGTTTTATCCATCTGAATCACTGCATCATCATCATATGTGGTCTATAGGCACAGGACTGTCCTCCAACAGCCCATCTCCCCTCCTGGAGGCTGTGGTTGGGAGTATGGTTGCCATGGTGGTAGCGAGACAGTTAAAATGGCTTTATAACCAGCTGAAGGTACTGTTTCCAGGATACCATATATCCTAATCAATCTCGGCTCTGACAGACCTTGGAGTGAAGCCAGGTCCAATGACAGCGGTTGGTGGCGTTTAATTTTTTTCTTCCTTCTTCAGCCCTCTAGGGTTAGCTTTCCTGCAGGGGTTTGAAGCTGCAGTTCAAGGTGAAAAAAACCTCCGTCCTTTGTCGATGTGGTATCTTTCAGCCTGCATCCTTTAATTTGGGCCACCCAGCACAAAAAATGTATAAAGTTGTATCACCACTCGTCTGGTCTCTTGACCTGCAAGAAGCTGAACTGGCTTCCTTGCATTGACTGATGTGGGTGCTGCCCTTTAGCTGAGTGCGGAGAATAAGGGATCTCTTTGTTAGAGGCTCCTCCTAACAGGCTGTGCTGCTCCCCCTGCCAGGCCATTCCCCGTGGGTGGTGGGGGCTGGAAGCAATATGTTGGAAGTCACACTGTATCCCAACAGCTTGGGATTCGGAGCTGTCAAGCAGTGGCTCATTGTTAGTACAACTTCTTCCAGAACACCAGAAAAAGAAAAGGCGACTTAAAACTTTTTATGACCTGATGACACTTGAGTCTGGTAGGAATCCGACTGTCTGTGAATTGGAGGAATAGTGGAGGGGTTTGGAGATCTGCTGCTGTTGTTGCTAGTTACAGGGTTATTTCTCCTTACAGGTAGCGATGGGAGCCGGAGGGCTCCTCCAATTTGCGTCTGGTTCTTCCACCTGGCTTACATGGATCTACTTGGTGGTGTAGGTGCTGCCCTGCGCTGGGTCAGCACTTCAAATGGATGTATAGTATTTTTCTGAGGGCTTCTTGTATCTTTGCCATGATTCAAGAACAGTTGAATTCCCATTTTAGAGAGTTTCTGACTTATATGAGCCCTGAGGTGACTACTGTAGTCCCAGGTAGGCAGCTGGGCCAGCTGTGTCCTACAAGTCTGGATCAGTTTGCAGTGTGGGGCTACAGGACGGCACAAAACGGCACTCCTGATTGCTACTACTTTCCCCCACATTTCTAGAGAACTTAGGGCTGCTCTGTGTGGCACTGGGCACTTCACCAGTGCAGGTGCTACAATGGGTTTCAGTTTCAGGACTCTTCTGCATTTCGTGGTGATGCTGTCTAGCTCAATGTTCTCAATTTCTGTTTTTCTTGAATCCTCACTTACAGACAGAATGTTTAAAGCAACCACAATTATCAGCATTAAAATAAAATCAACCTGAATCTAACTTAGGCTTAGGGCCCCGCTTAAGCCTTCTGGGGTTGTGAAGCCTGTTTCGGAAGCTGCTGGTCTATGTCTTTGCAATCAATCAATAGCACGCCATCAATCACTGTTTATCATTTGCTTTAGATTATCAGACCTTGCACAAGTCTCCTGAATTTCTAGCATGCCCATAGATTTGCTAGCTCTTCACTCTCTGTTTAGATTCACCTGATCCCTCCAGCTGGAAGAGTCTGCAAACAGCCTCCAGTTCACAGAAGGGGCACTCCACCCAGGCAAATGCTCCGGGCATCTGCTGAAAGAACAGATTTGGAAGCATTAGGCTGCTCCATTAGTCTCCAGGGTAGAGGGTCATTGAAAGTCCCGAGGTAAACCAAAAACCTTGTCTGGAGGCTTCTTCTCCCTTAGGAACCAGCTACCTTCAACACCTTCCCAGTGACCAAAGAGAACAGCTTGAAAAAGCCCTTATTTTCCAAAGATAAGCAATTTAGCAATGTAAATTGAAAGATATGGGTTTCTGTAAAGGCTCTGTTTGAAGATATTTTTTCCATGATTCCCCCTTGACACCATTAGGTCTTCCTGGCTGCTCATTTTGGATGATTTTGTTTCAAAATCTGTTTAGAATCTTAGGTTCTAACGAAGGACAATAATTACCCAACTAACAATGAATTTAACCAACCACCCGAGGAGTCGGAATGATTTACAGTTTTCACAGGAGCTGATGCTAGCTTCCCTTTTGTCTTTCTACTTAATGCCTCTCTAATATTCTTCTCTGGACACAATGACTTTCTGAACTGTTTTTTCTCCTTTTTTTTTTTTCTTAAATAGAATGCTAAGCCCCTCCACCACCTAATTCTTTGCATACAAAAGAAGATTTAATATCCTCTAAATGACTATAAAGAACAAACCTACCAGATGGCAGACTTTGTTGCTCAAGGGGGATGCAGGCTGCTTTTCTTGGAGAAGCATTTCAATATGGTTTTGAAAGAGAGAGT
Organism: Platalea leucorodia; assembly: GCF_965183815.1. NCBI lineage: Eukaryota > Metazoa > Chordata > Aves > Pelecaniformes > Threskiornithidae > Platalea > Platalea leucorodia. Next base: position 12,477,746 of record NC_138829.1, read on the forward strand.
CACTAGATGTATTAATCTTTTCCTTAGTGGGGTGCTGTGATATAACTCAGGAGTGGTGCAAGAAGAGGGAGATATAGTTTGTGATCCAACAGAGGAAACAAACGGAGCTGCGTGAGGAACCTTTTTTGCTTATTTCCTGAGTCTCTTTGAGAAACACGTCAACTATGACCTTGAGCATCTTTGCAGAAGTTTTGAGATGTAGCGTCTGGATCCTAGGCATAACTTTAAAAACTTGAAGAAAGATATAAGAAAGTTACTAGCATTCAAAGACTACTTCTCCAGATTTAAAACAAGGATGTTGCTGACATATAATCAATGCTCTTCAGGGAGAAACTGTTCTGCTTCATTCTCTTTCCATTTTTCCTATGTCAGAAGCCAACTTGATAACAAGATTAATTGATTAAAAGGAGGACTTATTTAAAAGCAAATGTTTTGCATCTCACTTATTTTCCACGTATTTGGCTGAATAATTCATCTGACACATAGCTAAATAATTTCTTTTCATAGATTATCTGAGAAGAGATCACAATATTTACATATGGACCTATTGTTCAGACTTATTTGCTAAATGATTTATTGGAATAATCTGTGCTCTGTCTCATTTGTGGCCAGTTCCTTGGGAGATGTTGATACTCTGGTGATGTGATATGTTTCTGTTCCCAAGTGGGTGAGTGTAACTTTCTGGAATTATTTTGTGATGTAAGTGGTTTTTATTATGAGTTTGAAATGTGTTTTCACGCTAAATTCACACTTGGTGAGTATTCCTACCAGAAAATGTGTTCCCTAGGATAACTGTGGAAAGCAAACACAAAAAAGGAAGGAACACAGTCAAAGCAAATCCATAAAAAGATTCAGATGAACAGAAATGTGTTTGCAGGACACACTTATCTCTTGTGAAACAACGTGATAAAGGAGGAGACCTCAGATTTACAAGGCAGAAATCGCTATGTGCCAACCAGCTACATATCCTGTATGGACAACTTGGAAGACGATCAGCTGCCAGACCTGCTACCAAACAAATACGACCCACAGTCACTTGTGTTCTTCTTGGGATGTAGGTTACACAGCAAAGTGTCAAGCAAAGCAAAGCGTAAAGTTACATATAAAATGAAGAAAAGCGAGAAACGATAAGAAGGGCATATTAATGGGATGGCAACAATCTCGGTATTAGGGATGAAGAAAATGGGGCATTTTACATGTCTCCAAACTAACACAATAGCCTGTAGTAACAGCCACTATCTGATACCTTGAAAACAAGAGAATAATTTCCATCGTTATGTAGTGATCGGCTTTCACCCTGAATTTGGAGATCTGATCCCCTTATCTTTGCAAGTGCTACTGGGAGACCTGCTTGGTAACAAGAAAAAAATTCAACCTAACAACAGCCCATTCATCCTGGTGCTGTGTCAGGCAAAAAACAAGTGCTTATCTGGAACATTAATTCTCTGCAGACCTTTGCTTCAAATCATGTTTGCTGTATGCCAGTATGTATATTAAAATAGCCAGAGAAAGAGGCCTTACTCTCACAGAAAGTCAATTGAACTATGTTTCTCCCCACTGTGAAAGAGTAGATTCAAACGGTAAACCTGTCACAATATAGTCATATAGCTGAATGATGAAAACCAGCTATTCTCGATTTAATCCCAGCTATCAATTGGGAAGACAGGTGGCAGTTTTGTCCCTCTCTAGTGTTCACATTTTTCTCTAAATTTCAAAGGATATCTTTGGACCAACTAGAACAGACACTGACTTTTTTAGAGCTTTGGCCATGTTTATACAGGGACAGTATTTTTCTGTATATATATAGGTATATTGTTTACACTATATGAAACTCTCTTGTCTACTCTCCTCGTTATGATAGTCTAAGATGCTTCTCTTGACAATCCTTGTGCATACACTGTTTGCTCAGTACTTGGGAGATGTCCTCAGGTCCAGCAGTCCCTCGCTCTGTTCCGTGCTCTGCAGATTTACTGGCAGTACATTGTGGGATGCCTTTCCGAAATGACAGGGATACTGGTCTGGAGGGGTAAGTGTATTGAAGTGCCAAACTCCCGTGATTCACATCCTTTCCTGCCATCCATTAATGTTCCTGGCACCATTTTCAAATTACTATTGGGCAGCATTTGTAGGACATGCTGCTAAGTGCTATGATTATGAGATTCATTAATATGGATAGGATTATGCACATGCATTTGTAGTTGGGCAAGCAGAAGAATTTGCATCTGGGGTTTCCTAAGATGCTTGATACTGAGGTGATACAGCTGTAGGAAATGGTGCTGTAGGAAGATGAGATCAAGTTTTGTGGAGTGCTTACGTGAAGCAGTTTTACTTGACAAAACTTTTGTTTCAGGGCTCACATAGGCAGCAATGACTGGTGGGACGCAGGTAGCGGTGCAGAACTGGATGGCCACTGCCAGTGGCAAAGATTTTGGATGACAAAGACCAATTAGAGATGTGAGCAGAGCCCAGACCTACAAGAGAAGAACACAGCCATGAGTGTGCCAATCCAAGTGGGCAACCATGCCACTGTTACGTCTGGCATCTTACTGCTGCTCGGGGGCTCACCAGCTGGGGTTGGGAGACCAGCTACAGCAAATGTCACAGGGATGTGAAATGGGGAGGTTTCTGCTCCGTCATGTCATAAGCCTGGAAATGTGTAAGAGTTGGTGCTGGCTTTAAAGGGTTGTAAATGATAGACACATATGCCTAGTTTTTGCCAGCAGGAAAAGGTATTTTCCATGGTATTGCAGAGGCTGACTGATCACTATAAAATATTCACTGATGGTAATGTGAAGTGGAAAGGTCTGTAATGCTTGTGTTATTGCAAAAATCGTCTCTAGGTGCTGGAATGGAGAGGGACGACTTGCTTCTAGAGAGGATATGAACATTATGGTTCCTCTTCTTGTTCTGGGCATCTGGATTCAGTGTATGCTCTGTTTCCCTGGCCAAGGAAGCTCTTTGTTGGTGGTTTCGGCATGAAGGAAGAATTATTTAGCTTTGTGCGGAGCGATTGCAGATGATCGCTGGCATGTACTTCAGGAAGATGGATAGGAGGGAGGTGGTACTTCATGAGAAGGGTGGGTGTTTCTCATCATGATGTGCCTCATGTGATAAGTGCCTGCAGATTTTTTGCACATCCGTAAGAAGAGAGCCATCCTGAAGGAAATATTGGAGCAGGAATGTGAGTGGGAGCAGGAGGCAGAAATTTAATATTTTAGGCAGATGGGGAAAGCATTTCTGTTAAATGACCAAAATAGTCATGACCACAACATAATGGATGTTTGGTGTGCTGAGGACAGAGAGTGATTTTTGGCCTATGAATGCATTGTAACCAAGGAAATGTCTTCCCGTTTGATGTATTGATGTGTGTGGGCATGATCTGTCATTTAAGGGTTGAGCTGGATCTACATGACCTTTTCCAGTCAAATGCACCAAAATGAATTTGAGTGAGGAAAGTAATACATGATGTGTTGAATAAAACCCCAAAGACTGCAGTGAGGAAACACACAAACAGCTGTGAAAGAGATGCCTGGTTGGACTATGGATGTATAGGACCACAGAAAGGTGCCAAAGTGGGGCTGGCAGTAACAGAAGCCCCAGGATGGTATGTTTCTTGGGTTGCATGGGGTTCTCTGTGCCAAACCCAGTCTCCCCAGATGTTTACCTCTGCATTGTCCATACAATCCCTCCTTCCAGGGTGCCCTGTTCCCATTCTTTGGGAGCACCTCAGGAAGTGCCACCTCCCTGCTGTCTCTGCAGCCCCTCTGCTGGGATGCATCCAGTCAGCCCTGGCACAGATTCTCTCACACATTTTTTTCCCATTCAGGTATCTGTCAGCCTCCCTGTGCATGATAATGCTCCTCTTCACACAGGTTGTGTGCTACAAGTGCTAAGGGAAATGATAAAACCTCTAAGTGCTTATTGTCCATTCCTAGTTTCCATGGCAACCATGATAAAATGTTTCTTTTCCCACATTTCAGGAATGCCATTCACCTCCTTTCTTCCCACTCTTCAGTTCCCTTCAGGAGGAGGCGATGCTTACCTGGCTGCTTCCCCAGGGACAGAACCCTACGGCAAAGGCTCAGCACTGCCTGGGCCCCCAGGGCAGATGTTCGAGCGAAGGGGGCAGCGCTGGGTAGCCGGAGGACATCACCTTGGCACAAAATCCCCAGACCCCAAACAGGTCTCGCCTGAAGAGGCGATAGTCACGCCAGGACCACACTGGGAGCCGGAGTCTGCCAGGCTGGCTCTCCTCGGCTGCAGGAGTGGAAGGGGAGAGCCAGCTGTGCCATATGGGCTTTGGTTTCCCTTACACGGGGCCTATAGATCAGCACAAGCGCACTGCAAATTAACTGAGTTTCCCAGCAGTCTTCCTACACGCTTCACAGCGCCCTAAAATCTGCGTGCCTGGTCAGCCGTGGTAGCTCGGTCACCGGAGCTCACCGCTGATAGCTCACCTTCTTAATCAGCTGAGTGAAATAATGAGCTAGAGAACCTTTTCTAGAGAGTTTTTCTGCCTGGGATGTATTACTATTATACACATAATGGGTTTTCAGCGTGCTTAATTACTTAACCAATGTGTTGCTGGCGTGTTGAACCCTGCGTTGTGTGAGCTGCCGTGGGTGTACAGGGCTGAGCAAACCGCCAGTAGCACGGGAATGGGATGGGAGGGCAGCGAGTCTGGCTAACGACTGCAGGGTGGACCTGGCAGGCAGCAAACCTGTGAGTCTTGGATGACTGCGTTTTGGGTTGGGTGGGGCACGTACAGAGGGAAAGAGGGTTGAATGCTATGCAAATAGAGCGACAGTACCTGGAGAAGAGAGTTTTTATATATTGTCTAAATATATATTATATAATTTACATGTATTTATACATATCTGTTACTGGCGGCTGTCTCTGGACTGTGTTCAGTGAAGCTCTTCTCAAGGCATTTGAGTGCATTGCCCAAATCTGCTAGGTCTTTGCCCATCCTTTGCCCATGCCTTTGTTAATGTCCACCTCGGCAGACCCTGGTCAGAAATGATGCCAGGGTTTTACTTTTGTCTTGCTACTCCCTGGCAACAGGGTGGTTCTGGGAAAATGGACTATTCTGCCACTGTCCTATCTGGCAGCGTAATCTGCACAGCACATCTGTAATGTCAGGGATGTTATCTGCAGAAATATAGCCCAGCTCCTCATAAGCTGAACAAAGAGGGGGATCGCTGCCTGCAAACACTTCTACCAGAGCGGTCTTGCCTTCCTGCAGCACTGGGCTGGCTCCAGGAGGGTTACTCCTTCTCCATGGCTCTCCTTGTCCTGACGGTGCTTCTCCAGGCAGAGACCAAACGTGCAGCTCCGGAGAGGCAGCCTCGTCAGGCCCCTGCAGGGTCTGTAGAGGAGCCGTGCAGCCCTGCTGAATGAACATGCTACTCTCAAGCACTGGGAAAAGATAGCACTGGAGAGCTGGCATCTAGTTAAGACGTGGTGGGAGCTGCGATGGGCACACAAGGGCAGCAAGGAGGCCATTCCCAATAAGGAGCAGTATCATTTGGGTAATGTTTGGAAACCTAGCAGATGTGGCAATGTTGGTACCAGAGCCAACTGAAGATCAGGAGTTCTGATTCACCAAAAATTACATTTTTTTGCCTTTTTTTTCCCCCCAAGAGTTTCAGCAAATTTGGGCCAAAGACCCATAACCTCAAGGCTTCTTAGCCCGGGAACAGACTTTCCAAATACATCTTTCTGCCCCCACAGTTTGCAGTACCCCCAGCCTGAGGATGTTAGGGACGCACAGGAAGGCACCCTAGAGCCTGGCCTCAGATTTGGTTGGCTGAACCTAACATGTTATACATGAAGCATATAAGATTTGAAGAAAGAAGCTGTTGGGCTGAAAATTTACTGGAAAGTTTCCAGCCAACCACAGTTTGAAATGAGCCTTCGTGAACCCTAGAGACCAAACGGCCTCACTGGGAAGTCACCCAGCACCTATTCATGGAGGTTTCTTATGGGTCCATCAGCATGAGCAAATCAAAGGCCCCAGGTGCGGGCCATCATCCACACTGTTTAATCGTTGTCTTGCTCCCTGGCCTGGTGCTGGCCGGTGCCCTGGCACAGCACGGAGGGCAGCATGCACCAAAGACTGTTCCCGAATGGGCAGCGGGGGCCAGGCTGCACCGGCTTCAGCAGCGTCCTCCCCACACAGTCCTCCAGCAGTGTCATGCTTTTTCCATACCCCCATTCTCATAGTAATAAAATATTACCTGGCTCAACTGCAACACTAGCTCAGACGCTTTGAACTGAAAAAAAAAAAAAAGATAATACTAGTACTATTGTATTAGGGCCACAGGGGCAGCACATGGGGACCAGATGAGACCTAAAATCACATGTGTTATGGACTGGAAGCGGCTAATCTGTGCCAATTGGCTTCAGGGCCAGAGAATGGTCCCTGGCCTGATTTTATTTATTTCAGACCTAGACTGGCCAGCAAATTTGGTATAGAAGTGAGCAGCATAAAGACATCAGGCACTTTTTATGCAAATTAATTTAGTTACTCTGGGGTAACATCTCCTTAATGAAGGTTTTATGGAAGCAGCTAGAGGTACAGATGTGTTGTTTTGCCTGCATAATAGGTTCATAAGGGTGCTCAGGATAAAGTAAGCTACACTAGAGATTCTTCAAATTTCCAAGGTGACCAAAATCCTGAGGGCTGCACAGTCTTCTGTACACACCATATTGTGATTTCAGTGGTGGTGTTTATAGACTGCCCATAGTTTGCCAAATTCCTCATTACGGGACAGTTTCTACACGGACTTACCCCCGGTCAGCGTACAGAATGGGGAGTGGGGGTCATCCAAGGTTGGAAGATATTAGCTAGCATTATTTCAGATTTTCACTCCTCTAGTTCACGAGCAGTTCTTTGGAAATCAGCCTGGGATTCCTAGGTCTGTTGGAAGAAAGGTATTTGAAGAAGGACTTGAAAAAGAGGGCTAAAGAAGAGTTTGGCTGCACAGCTAATTCCACATCATAGCCATGAGCATCTCATCTATCTCCCAGCCATTCCCATTACATCTAAATAGACCTGTTGTAATGAAGCATTGAGAGGTGTAAAAGGGGGTTAATGTACTAGTCTGTTACTGCTGGAGGTATCATTTCCAATTTGACGGAGGTCACACACAAAACTAACTGTGGTTATTTCGCTCAGCTGATTCTTCAGGGCATACCTGGTGGCTAATTTTCCTGAAACATCCTGGTTTTGCATTAGTTAAGAATCTGCATAAGTGACTTTGAGAGAAGAGATTGTGTTTATATCCTCTTGGTTTTATTTAACATTGTACTCTTGTTACCTGGGGTTTACTCTTCTGGTGTGATGCATTTTCCTCCTCTCAGATAAAGCAAAGTAATAGCTACCCAGAGGCCTGCAAAGAATACAAATGGGGCTGAGTTGGAAAGGTCAGCCCTACAGATATGTTGGACCATGCCAAAGAGCAAGGTGAACAGATTAAGCTATATAAATATTTAAAGAGCTGTAATTAGGTCTAACATGGCCTCCCATGAACTCCCAAGGTTCATTATTATACATGCACATGGCAGAAAAGTAACTAATCATGACCTTTTTCCACTTGCTTTTCCTTATGTTTTTGACAGCATGTTTTTCACTCCCTAAGATGTTCCTGGCTGGCACTGCCTCCCTGGGAGGGGACAGGAGATTTGTCATTGCTTTCTGTGAGGCCAGGAAAAATCCTAGAGAGGTTTCAGAAGCAAGTAATGGGGAGATGTTGGCTTTTGCCCAGGTGTCACCCTGTGCTGCTGGGGTCTGGGGCAAGGAGGCAGAGGTTTCCCAGCATGGCGGACACTCTCGTTCAAAGCCCAGCAGGACTTGAGGAGCCCTTGCTAAGGACACCAAGTGTCCCAGTGTCACAGACACACAAACACCTTCCTCTGGGCGGGATGACTCCAGCTCATCCTTGGCCTCAAGACCATGTATTTGTGACTCCTAGACTCAGCTGTTTCAACTCTCCTTGAGGCACGCAATCTCACAAGCTAAAAACACTCTAGTTGGTACAAAGCACAATATCCTCTTTGCTTAGCAACACACGTTTCCATGAACACCTCACGCCACGAGGCTCGCTGTTGCCTCATCACTCATCAATCGAGCCCGATGCAAGATCTTCATCCTTGGATGGAGGTAACGGGTGGCACAGCCCCCTCCACCCCCACTGCCGTGTCCTGCAGCAGCAGCCACCTTCCCGTGACACAAGAACCAGTGGGACAGCCCAGGGGCTGGGCCACCATGGCAGCCATCCTGGGGTTTATGCTCCTCGAAGTGCAGCAGTAGCTCACCACCTTGATGCCACCCCCTCCAGGCAGGGAGAGCACAGGGGGCCGGTCGCTGGAGGAGAGTTACCTTCTCCTTCAGAAGAGGTCTGAGCTGTCTTCCTCAGAAAAAGAGGGTCAATGAGGGTCAGAGGCTTTTTCCAGATTGCCCACAGACAGACCCTGGTGCTGGGTGGGCACCAGACTTGTAAATGCTCTCTGCAGCATCCCACAGGGGACCAGCCCCTGCAGCACTGCTGGTGTGGGTCAGGGCTCAAGGCATACACCCGCACCACATTTTTAGACCTCCTGCTTTTCCAAACATAGCATTTTAAGTCTGTGCCTATGCCCCTTCCCACCATGCTCACGGCTCGCGAGGAAGAACCAGAATCACCAGCTCTACAGCACAACAGGCATGCCTGTTTTAAACCAAATATGGTGGTGTTGGACAACATCAGCTGGGCCAAAGCAAAACTTTTGATGGCTGTGAACCAGTTTTGATGATATTTCCATTGAGAAAGACTTACTGGTCATCTGACCAAAATGAAGGAAAGAAAGAAAGAGGCAGAGTAAGGGAGGACATGTCTCCAGAGAGCCTGGAAGCTTACAAGCACACCTGTATGGCACTGGCCAGCAGCCTGCACCTGGACATGTCTCTGAAAGTGCCCATGGAACAGAAAAAAATCACGTTCATGCACAGGGAAAAAAAAAAAAAAAAAAAACAACGAAAAAAAGCTTGTTTGCTGCCCTACTCTTCCCTGCGGCTAAATTAATTGGGTCTTACTCCTGCCGTCTGTACGCCGGCAGTACTCCCACAGCACTGACTTTAATAGGAGTGCAGATTGCAGGATCAGGCCCACGGTGTCATGGAAAAGATGAATAATAATCACTATGTGGAGAAATACTGCAGTTTGCAACTCAAAGAACACTTTGAATCTGCTTAGCAATTTGTAACGCCCACAGTAGCACACTGTGTAAAGCTGCAGTTATGAGACAAATCACTTCTCCATTAACCGCGGCTCCAGGATGTGCCTTATGGCAGCACGCACGGGGAGCGGGGAGGGATGGAGGGGAGGGGGACACCGTGCGCGGGGCGGTGCGAGAAGCCGAGAGGGTTGCTTTTTACGGCAGCAGCTGTGTTATCCCTTTACGGTTATTTTCTGGGCTCACAGCAATTAATTCCCATACGGCCTGACTCCAATGTCCGTTCATCTGCAGACGGTTGTGCCGCCTCTCAGATCTAACCATCTCTCACTACTGATGACTTCCCTTCAACAGCATGCCTGGAAAAAGCAAGTTATGTGATTTTTTTCCAAATTATGCTATTTTTCCCCAAGTGCAAATCTCAGTGTCATTTGATGAAGCCTTTCTGGCCAGCCCGTTGGTGTTCCCTTGGCCACCCAGTGTTCTGCCAGCAGTTATCTGACCTCACCTACACCTGAAACATCCCTCTGCCATGCCAAAGCGCAACAGCGGGGCTATAAAAGCTCATTTCAAGGGCCTTCCTCTTTCTTATTTAAGACTTTGACATCCTGCTGATCTTCTAGAGGCAAAAAACATCTCCAAATGCAATATGCCCTTGGTTGACTTGGGGTTGTTTCGCACTAGCAGGAGGCACTGAGCTGCCTGGGGCAGGAGTAAGCAGCAGGTCTCAGTCTTGGCCACCACAAACTGGTGCAATCAAAGGGTGTTTAACCTGCACCCGCTGCTCACCTTGCCTGGACCATGTCGAGAGCAGGCAGTCTGGGCAAATGTTGGGAGCCCAGGGGGAGAGGAGCGCTGGGAGCCCGTGGTGGGGAGCAAGGAGTGTTGCTGTCTGAGATAATCCTCCCCAGTCATGGGAGGGCTGCTTCTGGGGAGCCTTGTGATAGCTTGTGAGTGAGAAAAGTCTCAGGAAAGAGAGCCAAAATTGAAGAGGTCACACAGAAATAAGCCAAGAGAAGCCAAAGGGACACTGACTCCAATGTTCAGCCTCCAAAGCAGGTAAAGGCAGTATGTCGTGGCAAAACAATCCTGATTCACGGGACTGAAGCCTGAACCCATTCTCCCCAAATGGCCAGCTGGCGTCTCCGGGGTCCTCTCAGATTTGAAGGGGGGCAGCAGTAAGGAGAGATCTTCCCTCCTAGTCTACAGGGAAGCAGCAAAGCTGTTAATTCTGGAGCCAGTAAGCCCTGCAGCTGAACACCCATCACTGGTGCTGAAGGGTGGATTTAACCCCCCCTTGCCAGCTCTGACCCCCTTGTCCCCAAACTCCCCCACGTGCCAGGTGCAACGAGCCTCCACCACCCTCCGGTTATAACTTGATGGGTACCAGATGATGACAAAAAGCATCGGCAGAGACACCATCTGAACCACAGCCCTCAGCGGCAGGAGGCCATTTACAACAAATTCTTCAGCAAAGGCTTGGCCAGAGTGACCTGGCTCTGAAGTGCCACCAGCAGAGTGGGCTGCCGAGCACAGCTCTCTACCGAGAAAAGGAAAGATCTTGGACACACTGGAAATAAAAGTGTGCTTTGAAACGCAGGGAGAGGGAGGACAGTGAGCTATCTTGAAGCATCTACATGAACCGTATGATGACATTTAAGCCTGACAAGGCGGGTGAGGAGATCCAGGCGGACTGGGGAATTAGACAAAAGGGCCAGGGTCTCAGTGCAAGCCTTTATCACATTCCTAGGGAAGGTGTTCGGAGACCTTGAATGAGAAGAAAGGGTAACAAGATAAACAGAGCAGACAGCTGAATCCCCTCAAGATTTTGAAACAATGATCAAAGGAAAATGCAAAAGAGCAACATGCCCTCAGAAAGTCAGAGGAAAAAGATTCATAGCTTGGTGGTGGGGATCAGGTATCAGAGGAGGTATTTCAGCTCCTCCAGGGAATCCAGCCTGTCCCACACCAGGAAAGCACATGCTCCTGCTGCAGGGAGAGCATGGGCAAGGCCGAGCAGAAAGGCCAAGTTTCCTCCTGCCTAGATTATGTGAAATGCCTCAGGTCCTAAGTGTTGGATCTGGGATGGCATGGAAGGATGTGTAAAAAATAAGATATTGCATGTAAAGGAAAAAAATTTCACAGCAAGGGTGGTCAAATGCTGGAACAGGTCACCTACAGAGCTCGTGCAATCTCCATCCTTAGAGATTTTTACAGCTTGACTGGGAAAGGCCCTGGGTAACCTGGTTTAATCTTGAAGTTAGTCTTGCTTTGAATGGGGGGTTGGACCAAATGATCTCTAGCAGTTCCTTCCAACCTAAATTGCTCCATGATTCTGTAACTCTATGATCTGAAGTGATCTCAGGTTAATATTTTAAAGTTTTAATATGTTTGCCTGCTGTACTAGAAACCCAAGCACTGCAATACTTGGACTTAGAGAGCTGGAAGGGAGCTTACAAGAAAATGCAGGCCATCCACCAGCTCAGCAAAACCTAAGCCGTTCCTAGAATGACTCTAACAACCAAAATCAAACTTCCCCAGTCTGCTCGCAGACTGAGGTAGATGATTACATATCTGTACTCCCATTGTGAATGCGAGGGATTTTACCAGCCAGCGTTTCCACTTGCAAAGGAGCAAAAGAGCATCTCTACTTCTTGCAAGCAGTCAGATATTTTTACTTTACATCCTATCTTAAGACAAGCTTTAGTGTTGGGTTTGGGTAGTCCTGTGCTGATGGGGAAGAAGCAGGAACATTTCGTACTCTCAAGGTCTCTTTGCAGACTTCATCCTGCCAGCCTCAGGGGACAGTGTTTGGCCATAACGCGTTTCAATAAGCCTGCTGGAAGAGTAAGCCCCAAGTCATGAACCCTGTAGCCCTGACTCAGAGCAGGAGCTAGAGAAATAAAAATTAAACCTGAAAAATAAAAGTGGGGGGAAAAAATATCCCATGACACAAGCTAGTCCTCAGTCACACTAGTGGCAATATTTGATTTCAAGCTGGTCATGCCTTGTGTATCGAGGCACGGCCAGGATGCCTTACCTTGCAGCTGTCAGGACTGAATACCCCAAACAGATCACATTTGGTCATTATTTCTTCAGTAGTACCTTGAGGCTTCACTATAGGACAAGCACCCTACAGAGCCACATATAATGTACACAAAATAGACACCACCCCCCCACCCCCCCCCCATCATCATAGTGAAATTCCCAGCCTATTTTCTCCCTTGACCCACATTTTTGTAGCAGGTGCTTTTAAATGAAGGAAAGAAAATGAGAAGCAGCTGTTTGATGGCTACTGAAGGGCCTGGGATGGCAGCAGCAGCCTGGGCTGAGAAGGATTAATAGGCAGTCTGCACGTGAGGAGGTCAGAGGTGGCAAATAAATGCAGTTTATCAGAGAGTCACGGAAATAAAGGAGTGAATCACATTGCTCTCATCACTATAGATGAGGTATAAATAGAGTTAATCAGCACTGAATGAAAGCATATTAACTCAAGGAGAATTATTCATGCACTGCAGGTGTCTTCCCAATCCCTGTCCATAGAAGTAATGAGTGAGAGGAGTAATTGCTGTCCAGCCCATCTCTAGCCAGCAGCTATTGCCCCTTCTGGACTGAATTAATCTTCTAAATTGCTATGCTGCTTTACAACACATATTTCAACATAATGATCTTTTACTTATTATTATTTTTGGTAGCTAGTGAGTTATTGAGATTGATAGCATCCTTTGCAAGAGAAATAAAGAACCCAAAAGGAACTGATAATTCATTGAACTTTTGAACTGCCTCCAAGTCACCTCTCTGGGACTTGAAAATTATGATGTATTATTTATCCAGCCCTGGCTGTGCCTCTCGCAGTGTGGTAGGAAGCTTCGGGAGGGTAATAACAACGCGGGCCCTGTATGCTTTCCCTGAACACTAGCTGGAGAGAGCCTGCTACTAATTTGCCTTTCAATAAGGGCTGTATTTTTCCTTTGTAGCCGCTTTTTAAAGCAGCAATTTCTATATGTCAGGTTACCAATGCAGCCTCAAGAGTTTCCTTCGCTGGGGTCGCCCGAGCTGCTGCCTCCCTGCCGCGGCACAGGCAGTGTTTCGTAGCCCTCACAAGGAGGTGTACGGCTGCTGATGGCCTCCCTGGGCCGACACCGTATCTCCCACAGGCTTCAGCAATACAAGGACTGAGCCCCAAATAAGTGGATGTAGCTCCTCTGGGTCCAGATCTCCCTCTGCAAGGTGCTGAGCTCTGTAGCCCAGATTCAGAAAAGCGTTTAAACAGAGGCTTAACACAAGCATGTGCTCACTTTCCTCATGAGCTTAGAGCTCAAAGGATCATCCCCAGGCAAGTTCAAACCCCATTTAGCTCCCAGGGAAGTGAAAAGGTGAAGGCTTCAGTGGGTGCTGAGAAAGCAGCTTTCATCCGTACCAGCGATGATGAGTTTTCTCACACTCACCCCTTATCCTCCTTCATCGTGCCGGGCAGGGGCAAGGTGCAGGCTCAAGGGCCGCTAAGGGGACCAGCCCCAACCCCTTGGTGCATGGCAGCGGGGCTGAGACGGCACCGCTTTGCGATGGCAAAGTCCCATTTCTCTGAAGGCCTGAAGCGGTGCAGCAGGAGGAAGAAGGGCGAGCACGACAGGCGCCCACCTTTGCCACTTGCATCAGGTTAGCCTTTGACAGCAAAGGCTACGTGCTAAAACTATTCTGTGGGTATCGCAGGGATGTCACCGAGCCCGCCTGCAGCTTTTATCTCGTGCTTAAAGCACCAAATGATGTGTAAATACGTGATTAACCCCTCGGGGGCCAAGCCCCGGCTGCGCAGGTGGCGCGGGGCGCGATGTGCCGGGGCCGCCGCCGCGCCCCCGCCGCAGCCTCGCCCGCAGCCGCCGGGCGGGGGCTCGGGGGCCGCGGCGGAGCCGGCAGCAGCCGCCTTTCCTTTACTCCTGGCTCCCTCTCGTGGGCCTCCCCAAAAAGCACAACTTGGGCGGCCCCGCAGCTCCTGCCCCGCGGCCGCCGGCGGGGACCCCCAGCCCCGGGGAGCCCGGCAGCCCCCGCCGGCTCCTGGCCGTCATTCGGCCCAGGGAGCTCCGGGGGTGGCTGGGAAATGAAACTGCAGTTTGGGATGCGATACCCATCCTTCTGGTTGCAAGGTAAAATATAATAATTTGAGTTTTCCAGGGTGTGTTGGGCTTAGCGGTGCTCACGCCCCCAGCTATGGGGAGCTGCTCATTCAATGCTCTTGCTTTCATGCCTTACCACCAGTTTTAGGGACAGATGTGCTTTCTGCCAAGCAAACAGACCGTCCGTAGTTGTCAGTCCTCTGCCCTTTCCTGCACTCCCTCAAGCTGAAGTCTGCAGTAGCTGCGCTGCTGGCAGTGCTGCTGCATTTCCTTCCCCTGCTGCTTCCTCCTGTCCCATGGGGTTGGGCCTGCTGGTCTCTGTACCATCCTCCACCTACCCCACAACCTGGCTTAAATCTTCGTCTAAGTCTTCAGCTTGCAGCGCTTTCAGAGAGCTGTCGCCTTCCTCCTCATTCCCAGCCTGTCTGCCAGGTCCTCTGTCCCTTCTCGGCCCACTTCACCCGGGCTCTCACCTCCCTTTTCACTAGCCATGGCCCTGCGCCTGCTTGGCAGCCCTTTCACCCCTCTTCCTTCTCTCTCAGCACCTTCTGCGCTGTTGTTTGTGAGGGCACTGTCATCACTGCTGTCTGCCTCTGGTGCCTGACCCTTTCCTTTCATCCCTATGACACCAAATCACCTGAAAATGCGCTTATCGTCCTTCACTCCTTCCTTTTATTCTTTCCCCTCTTAGGTTTTCATGTTTCGGTCCCAGCTGTATCCCTTATTCCAGCCGTAACTCATTCTGAGATGCAAACAAAGAGGGACAAGCCATGCCACTGAAAGCTGTAGCGGGGACACGGAGCTGGCGTGAGGCTCAGGACGTGCCTGCAGCTGCGGGGCTGTGAATTCGGGTCTGCTGCGTTGCTGCATGAACTCAGGTAGGTAACCAAACCTTCCCATGCCTTTCTTTCCCTCCTTCATCTGTCCTCGGTTTCAAACTTAAGCTGCTGAGTGCAGGACAATTTCTTATTCTCTTGTGGTAAGGTGTCAGATTCAAAGAGATCCTATTTTCCATGCAAATCTAAGGCCTGATAAAAACACAAATAATAACAGCAGTGTATAGAGCTTGTGAAATAAACCTTTGGCAAATGAATGTCTTGTAAGTGAAGTGATGCTTGCTAGACTTTTACACATTAAACACCCAGGAGCCTGCAGCTGCCTCCAGGACAATTTATTTCAATTCCACCTCATTTTCCACTTGTGAGATACTCCATAAGACTTAGTGACAGTATGTGAAAAAGGAGCTAGAAAGCATTTTAGTGTAGAACAGCCACTGAGCCATCCAATATGCTTGATGTGCTTTATTCAGAAACATAAATCACTGAGTACTAAAACGTTATGGAGAACGATACCGTTTGGTGATGCTTCTGCCTTGCCCTTCTCACCAGGTCGGTTTCTTAGGGCTCCCTGGTGCCTTTAGCAGGGAGGAGCGTGCCCTGCCGCAGCTGGCTCTTCCATGCCCCGGAGCCATGGAGCTCCTTTGACTCACGGTACAAAGGCTGTAAGTGAAGTGGAAAGCACATGTTCTTTCTCTGCAAGAAACACTGTTTACATGTCACTTGCTCGGAAAATTTAGCAAGGATTGCGTGTGTTAGAAATGTCTTAAGTCTTTGGAAAACAAAGCAAAGCTATTTCCGAATGGTATCCTTCAGACCAGCGGGTTTCCCCATGGAGATGGAACTTGACTATTAGATAGCAAGATAGTTGACAGGGGAAATTGGTTTTGCTTTGACTGGTTTGGTGTCTCTTCAGTCTGGTCATCCAGATCTCAGCAACATCAGCTGCACACGAGCTGACCTGGGGCTAGAAATGCCTTTGTGTTGACCTCACTCATTAACCATTGCAGAGGTGCGGGAGGAAGCCCCAGCCGGGTTCTGCTCCAGCACGCCAGGCATTCGGTGAGAGGCAGGATTTCCTCTGGGGAGAGCTCGCAGGGGAGAAACAAAGTCCTCCGACAGACATCGGAGGCTCAGCAGGAGAGCTTGCAAAGCTGCTGCCCGGGCCCAGCTCAGCAAGCCTGGGGGGACACCTTGCCCCCTCGGAGTCAGGTGCCCTCAGCTTTGTCCTTTCGGGCCCAGCTGTGCTAGAGACCACGGACCAACCCTGTACAGGTGGTGTGGAGATGCCTAGCCCTAACCCAAATTTCTAAGCTCATGTAATAGATGTCAAGGGCTTAATGTGCCTTTACAGTCTTGTGCACTCAGTGGGACTGGTCAAAAGCTGAGACAAAATTTTATTAAAATATAGGATAGAGTTCTGGGCAGCTTATGGGATGTCCACCTGATGGACCCTGTGATGTCCTCCCACAGCACAAACCAGTACTTGCATACAAAGGTATGTATGCATGAGGACCAGAAAGCCAATGTGGCTATTCCCACCGTATACACTATTTAGTGAAGCGGCATTGCCAGGATCTGAAAGAAGTAGCCTGCAACAAAATGGAGAGCAAGACAGAAGAGCTAAGCTGGGCTGTGAAAGGAGCAGCTATCTGATTGCCTTAAGACTTGCCTGAAAAAGAGCAAAAGCATAGGGGACAGGAGACCCCACAGCCTTTGGGAGAGGAGAAAGAGGAAAGGGCGATGGAAGTGAGCTGAGCCACGTGTCCAGAGCAAGAGGCAGATGAGCTAGCTGGGCCTGAGCAAGTAAGGTCCACATGGGGCAGAGCACAGGCAAGAAACACCTCCCCAGCTCGCCATCACTCTGATAAGGATGGCACATTTTGTTTCTGCAGCCCCTGGGCACTCTGCTGCCCCATGAGGCCAACCTTGCTGGCAAAAGTCACCCATGGCCCCAAGGGCTCTAAGCATCGCGGGCAACAAGAGCAGCTGGCTGCAGCAGAAGACAAGTCAGAGGGCAAAGGAGGAAGGTCAGGCAGTTATTCAAAGCATATCCAGCACCGTGAGTCAGTAGGAAGATGGCTTGAAATCTGCGGAAGTCAAAGCAGTATAAATATCTATCTGCTCTTCCTTCAGTCTTTCTTTGTTTCGTCTGTTCCCACAACTCCACCTTTTCTCCTCCTTCTTTAGGGGAACCATGTGGGTTGGAATTGTGGGGTAGTGTCTTCATGGAAAATAGCGATGGAGGTGTAAACTGGGATCTGAATTTTTTTTGAGAGGCTCCTTAGGGATTTTGATGTGTGGAATCAGACTTTCAGACAAATCTGTTCCCAGGCATTTTACTTGTGTGGTGCTAAGCTATATGGAAACTGAGGCTAATCAGTCATCAGAAGAATCAATTTCCTAGCGTGACTTTTGCCAAAATCTGTAGGAGAGAGCAGCATGGGTCATAGCAAGTTGAAACAGTCCATGAAGCATGAGAGAGGTGGGGTGGGTTGTATTTTAACTTAACTGCAGGTTTAGTAGTCTGCTGCTGCTGCTGCTCTTATCTTCAGCTTTCCTAATACACCATGTGGAATAAAACACCTCTAGAGTGGCAGATTTTTAGCGTAAGCGTGATACGCATGTTGCTAGCTCTTGATCAAATTTGGTTTCAGAGCACTGTTTAAGAGAGAGATTACACAGAGCTGTGCAGAACTTCAAAAATAGCTTTATTCTTCTTTATTGTGAAAGACCGTATCAATGAAGCAATGTTCAATTAGATTAGAAGGCATAACCAGTCCTTCTCCTTTTTCTGGCTTTATTAGAGTTGATGAAAAACAGAGCATGTCACTTAGCTAAATAATTTTCTAACAGATACCTGAAAGTGTTTAAGAAGGAGGATTTTATGAACAGTGACATTGAGACTCTTCCTTATTTTTTGTTACGACTTCATCCTGGATATGGCCATAAGAATGGTGCTGCTAATTGCTTTATCTTTTAGCCTGGGCAAAGATTTCAGTGAACGCAAAATGCTCAGAAATACATAACCACATCAGGGAAAGTCAATACTGCATTTTGACTGAGAACAAATACAATGGATTAAAGATCTCACATCGGTGAAAATGCTCTGATCTCTTTGATAATTAAAACCAGGGCAGGGTGGGGAATGTACCTGTGACTGAGAAGCTGCAGAATACTCCTGTGAGTGTTACAACCATCCCTTTGGCTGGTGGAAGATCTCACTTCTCTACATCAGCTGCAGAATTATACTTCTCTTGGAAGTAAACTTTGATTTGAGTTTGGGAATGGCTTCCAGGAAAAAGTGCATCAGTATGCAGCTTGAAAAAATGAGTCAGCTGAATATGGACTTGTGTTTCTCCTCCTTCTCCCTCCATGGGTAAGGCCTATGCTCAGTTGTCACAAACACCTTATCAGTTGCATGGACTGCGCTTGGAAGAACACAATCAACTTGTTAACGGCTAATGGCTGGACTTGATGATCTTAAAGGTCTTTTCCAACCTAAATGATTCTATGATTCTATGATTCTCTTTTTTCTGGCAGTCCTCCCTCTCTCCTGTTTCTGCGTTTCTGTTTTCTTGCTCTTACACTCTCTTCTGCTTTCCTTTCCTCTTGACCCCCATGCTCCTTCTCGACAGAAAGCTGCCATCTTTTAGCAAGGCGCCTCACATCCAGTCTTGGCCTCTTGCTCTGCCAGTTGAAAGGAGACAAGATGCAAGGTGCCAGGCTGAAGGCAGGATAAATATGCCTTTCCAACCACCCCAATGACCAATCAAAGCCAGAAGAAGTGCAGGAGATAAGAGAGGTGAACACAAAGACTCAACCTTTTTTTTCCCTCACTTGGTGCTAGGCCTTTCCTCCAGCATATCCTTTCAAAGCCACCGCCAGCACCACCAGTGGAGAGCTGACTTTGGGCAGCACAGCACCAGCCACTGCCTATGGACCAGCCGCTGCCGTGAGAGCACAGCACCAGCCACTGCCTATGGACCAGCCGCTGCCGTGAGAGCACAAGCTCCTTCCTCTTTAAGCAGAGATGGGATGCCTCTCGTCTCTCATCAGATGCCATCATGAGATGGGAAAGAGGAGCCTGCTCCTGCTGTCACTGCCTCCAGTGCCGGGCTTGTTTTCAGTGCTGACGGCACGGGCTCCAGCTCAGAGCTGGCCGTGTCGGGGAGACCCAGGCTACTAGTGTGACGTTCATTTGCCAATGTTTGCCAGCGAGAGCAGCCACTCACTGTGTGCTGCTGTCTCCATCCTGGCAGCCTGCAATCCACTTCCCAACACATTATTTTATCAGAGGGATAAATGCTGGCCAGTGGCTTGGCCACTCGGTGCGTTTCAAGGTGGGAATGTGCTGCTAAACGAAGCAGCATGTGCTCTCCCTCTACCTCTCCCCGTCTCCTTTGCCTTCAGCAGGAATTATTTATTGCTCAGGAGCAGCAGCGAGGGGCTGGGTGCTGGTCTCTCGTTTGGAGAAAGGCCGCGGCCAGAGCTGGGCTCTGCCTTTTGATTCCTTTGCTGTTGGATCCATTTTTATTTCAGAGGACCAGATACTACTCTCTTGATGTATAATAGAAATGCTTACCCCAGGATCAGCCTCTTTGAATTCAGATGTTTGATCAGCGGATAAAGGGGCAGAGAGCAGGGGAAGGAGGGGAGATCGCAGGACCATAAGCGTCTTGAGGAAGCCTTGGCATCTTTGTGCTGTTTCCATCGGTGCGGAAAGTCTGGAGATTTTGATGCTGCACATCAAAGTCAAAGGTGAAGGCAAGTAAATGGAGTTTATTCACTTCTCATTTGGGCGGTAAGAGTTTCCTCATTCCTCACCAGGTGCCTAGAGCCCCAAGCAGGGCGATTGCTTACTTTTATTCACCACTGGAGCACTGATCCTGTTTCACAGGCAGGTTATTTTTATTTTTTTTCTATTTATTTTTCAATTTAACGTTACACAAAATGGCTGAACAAAGTCCTCTCTTGCCTGTGCCCAGGAGAGGCAACCAGCAGGTACTTAGGGGAGACACAAGCACAAGCTTTCCTCGACCCGCAGCTGCGGGACTTTGTCGACGGTTGTGCCGAGACCTCTGCGCTGAACCCCCCTTGGTGGTCCCTCTGAACCTGCCGGGTGTGCGTGCCACCCACCCTGGCTGCACCTTGGTGGGCTCCTTGGTGGGCTCCTTGGTGGGCTCCTTGGTGGGTCATGCGGGGTGAGGTGCTGTGCAAACACACCCTCAGGGATGGTCCCCTCCTCCCCTAGGGTCTTCATGCCGAAGGACGGGACAGGGAACTTCAATATGGCCACAAAGCAGAGGGCAGCAGCAAAACCAGCCCCTTTGCTGCCTGTGGTTAAACTCCTCTCCACTTGTCCTGGTTCAGCACAAAACCTCTGTTAGAAAATTTTGGAGATGACTTAAGAGAGACCACTGCAGTCGGCAGGCAGATTTGGGGAGGGCTTTCTAGCAGCTGCTGAGAGGGGAGGCAGAAGCATAACCACAAACAACAGAAGACCACAAATTGGACATCGATACTGCCTACACAGGGGAAGCAAAGTGGCCGAGGGCGGTCACAGCAGGGTGCATGATTTCAAGATGGAGCCTGGGGTCCGGCTGGAGGAAGGCTTCTGAGCTGAGAGGCAAAATGGCATGGCCTTGGTGTTATGGCGATCTTATGATGCCGCACAAAAGTTACCTTTCCTTCCTTTTTATACTTAACTTTTTATTAATAATTTGCAAGGGGGAGGCAGGAAAAGTAAACTATTTCAGCCTACATCTTTGGTGGCCAGGTGCAAAGCTGGACTGTTGAATCTATAAATGCAGGGCTCCTTAGAAGAGCCGGTGACTGCAAGCTGGATGCCCTGCTCATCCCCACACCCAGGCTTGTGCTCACACGTCGGCTTGCACGAAACCAGGAGTGGCACCATGGCTTCGTCTGCAGCGATCCTGAGTGCTGGAAACTCTGACTAATTCCCCAGGGACTCGCGGGCCACTGACTTAGGAGAGCATTTGCAGTTAGTCAGGCTGGAGAAGTCCAGTCACAGGCAGCAATGTGGCATCTTATTGCTCGATTCATTCATCTTATTCGATAACCATTACAGAGGGAGAAACATCCTGCAAAGACGTACATCTGACAGGCGGAAAGCGGCCAGAAGCCTTGCCGACACCGTTCCTGCTCCCGCTGCGGTTACAATGCAGGGCTGCGGTTACAACACCCATCACGGTTAGAGGGCACGGGCACGGTTTCCTGCTGCGGCTAGCGGGGTCTGCAGCAGACAAGCGGAATCAGGCAGCGTAGCATGAATACTGTGCTCTACCTAGGCTTGCACTGAGCAAACCAATGTAAAGGCCACTGGATTTGGATTTAAGAGTGGGGAAAATGGCCCTTTGGAAAGAGGGTTCTGGCTGGAAATGATGGATAAATACTATCCTGTCCCCTCCCTGGCCTGCTGCTGGGTGATTTACGAGCCGTTTTACGGACGCACACATGCAGTAGCGATTGCCTGTTCCTCTCTGCAGTGAAACGCAGGCTGCAGCTGGCAGCAGCTGAAGAGGGGAAAGCGCTGCTGTGCAGTCCCCACGGCTGGGAAGCGACAGGCCCGCCGCTCCTGACCCCGGACAGACCCACGCTGGGGTCCTCCTCCGGGATAACACCCGGCCCAGCAGTCACAGCAGTCACATCCCAGCCTCTCACGGGCAGTCAGGGCTTGAAAAATTGTATTCATAAGGCAGCTGCAATATTCAAGGGGTCAGAGCTGCAAGGATGCTCTTTTATAAATCAAGTCCATCTACTGACTACATCTGCCCAATCAGTTCCTAGGGAAAAAAAGGCTTTTTGTCTGGAATTAATGTTTGAGGGCTTGCTTTATGATTCCAAGTCAATACGTTTAAATGCTTTGCAAAAGAGCAATGGAAAAGAAAAAGCTCTGCAAACTGGTCATGTGTATAAAAAGCCTCATCCTTCAGCAGACTAAAGCCAAGTAATAATCCACTCCGCTCTCGCTTAATTTAGGCTCATTTTTAAAACAAAATATGGAAAACCATCAGAATACTTGGAGTGCATTAGACAACGCAGTATCTCTGACTGAGCAGGTCGCAACCTGCAAACTTTCTGGAGGAACTGTGTGTGGCTGATTTGAATGTCCCCATCCTTCTGCCGCCGCGCGAGGCTGTGTGTTGGGACTGCAGCCCACGTAGGCCAAGGACAGTTTGCAAGATCAGCTCAGCGGTGTTTCATTCTTGTCTTGCTTTGCCATAATAAAGACAATAATTACAATCAGCATTATCACCCTAGCTATTTATTATTGTTATTTGACTTATGATGATAATTTGCATTATCGCATGAGAGCCCCTCTCTATTCCAAGCAATCAGATTGGATTGGGAAGATATATTGGCAGTCAAACTGCCCATTTTAATTGACTCCCTCGTTTTAGCAATGGCAGCGCCGGTCCAGGCTGCACACAGAGTGAAGGCCTGCCAGCTGAGGACGCCAGCAATTTGCTCAGCTGTTCATCTCCTCACTTGACTTATCCCAGTAAATGGATTTCCACCAGGAAGCAAAGAAACAGGTAGGCTCCTACCCGAGCCCGCTGCAGTTGCAATAACGTGAACGGAGAGACACACCAATATCCCGATAAAAACTAGGGAGTTGCCTGGGACAGATACAGTCCCCATGTCGGGGACAGCTGGAAGAACAGAGATTTCTTTGCCCTGGCTCTGTGCAGGGCTGCACGGAGGGAAGGGAGAGATGCCCATGCTCGGGGCAGTGGGGTTTGGCTCAGGGCAGTGGGGTTTGGCTCGGAGCCCTGCTGCTGCAGAGGCAAGGGGAGCAGGCTGAGGGAAGGTACTGCCGGCCGCCTCTCTTGCTTCATTTATTTGAAAGGGCAGCTGATGGCAGAACTGCGAGGAACATTTGTCTGTGACTTTATCACTGGTTTCCATGGAAAATATTGTGTCACAGGGGAGTATGAATTAAAGGCAGGAAAAAGCTGAAGAATCGGAGAAGCTGGGTAACAGGGCTGCTGCCGCTGAGCCAGGGCAGCCGGGGAAAGGCCGGTTATGGATGGCACCGGTATCTTACCGGTGGGCTTTCTCGGTGGTCAGCTTGCACCTACAGGCTGCACGGCTGCTGCAGACAGCCAGGGTTTCCAGCAGGGTACAGTGACAAGGCCACAGGTTATTTTTATAAATCCTCACCCTTGCAAAGGCCTCTCCCCGAAATCACCCCTCGAGGCTTCCCTGGGCTCCCACCGCCACGCCACCGGCAGACCCCCGCACCCCGAGTCCACCGACCCCCCCTGGGGCCCCTGCATGGCTCGGTTCCCATGTCACTAGAGGGCACTCGGGTTATTTTTTCCACCAAGCCTTCATTATTAATATTCATAACATGCGCCGCGCTCTTGGGGCGGGCTGGCAATATTCTCTTACGGGAGCGGAGCATTTTTTTCCAGCTGGTTTGCAGGGAGCGGGAGCGATCGCAAAGGCAGCGCCTGTTTTCGGAGGGGATGCCGCAGGGGCTGACGCCAGCACCAGAAATGGTGCGTGCACGGCGTGCGCTGCGCAGGCTGCTGCGCCCGCCGTACGTGGGACCCCTTCCTGCTGCGCCTCAAAGCAGTGCAGGAGAAAGAGATGGGTCCCAGCCCCGCAGGGCTTTCAATAAAGTGCTAATTGCAGCAAACTCCCAGCCTCCTGGAGCTTCAAATAAAACAAGAGTACTGACACATCTGAAGCTTGATGCCTGGTGAAGTATGAACTAGCAGTGCGGGCTTTTGTTTACTGCCTCTGAAGCAGATTACTAACACAGCAGTGAAGTAATATACTTCTATAGCGACCTGGAAAAGATCCTTTAGAAAGAGGAGATGTGAGTGATGAACTGTCTGGATCAAGGGGTTGCACTGCAGGCCTCACTTGGAGGGCGTTTTTCCTCTATTTTGACTTGACGCTAAGGCTTCTGGTGTCCTGCCCTGGCTCTGGTGTCCCCAACAGAGCAGAGGGTCCAGCCGCTGCCCATGCGCCGTCCCGAGCCGGAGCAGCAGCGCTGCCCTCGGCGCAGGCACCGTGGGCCAGTCTCCCTGGCTCAGCACCGTGCTCTGCGCTTCCCCAGCTGCAGGTTGCCCCACGCCAGGTCCTCCCGCCGTGTCCTGCCCACAGGCGCATGTGCGCACACACACACACACCAGCACACAGGGTACCATTGGCACATGCCCCAGGAGCAGCCAGCAACTGGCACGGGGTACAGCTCCGAGGAGCAAGGCTGTGAGGAGCACTTAGGGTTACAGCTCCTGGGTTCCCCCAGCTGATTGGGGCTGGCCTTGGCCCAGGGGGTGAGGGACCTGTGGCAAATTCACTGATGCCTCCTCCACCGACAGCTGAGCACTGGGCTGGGGGCGAAGGCTTCGCCCTCCCACAGGATGCCAGAGCTTGCACACTGCCGTCGCAGGAGGGTCAGTCTCACCACAACCCTCGAGACTTCGCCAGCACCAAAGCGTGTGTCTCTCTTGTCTGATGAAGCACATTTCCCTCTCACAAACCACGTTCTCATTAGCCGTAACGCTTTCTAAGCTGTAACTGGTATTCAAATCAAAGAGAAGTAGCGTATTTTCCCTTATTTATTGCCACTTTATTTGCACTGGAGTAGCAGCTAGAGGCTCTGATTGGGACCCCCTTGTGCAAGACATAATGAAAAGACGGTCCCTGCCCCAAAGAGCTTCAGGTTTAATTACAGAACAAGCGACAACAGATGGATGCCCCATACAGACAGGGAGGAGCACAAGGTAACAGGGAGACAATTATGATTAGCTTAATAAGCCGCGGTCACACTACAACAGCTGCCTGCCATTGTCACTAATTGTCGCTCCAATTGCTATGAAAGAATTCTTCCAGTTTAATCACGAAATGTTCTCCGTCACCCAGGGGGAGAAAGCCCAGATATTTTCCTACGCCTTGTGCCTCACTGCTCTATGAAACCATCCTGCCAAGCCCAGGGATCCAGGACACGTTGCCTCCGGCAGCAATGCTTCTGCAGGTATCTCCCTCCTGGCTGTGAGACATGACAGCGGTTTCTGCCCCTCCGCTCCCCTCCCTGCATGGTCTCGCCATGAAATGGGTGGAGGAGCTACACCCAACGGCACCGGCAGGGCTGCAGGGACAGAGCACCATGCACCCAGCCCCACACAGGAGCGAGCAGCAGGAGGAGGTCTGGCTGCTGAAGGCCTGGTACTACTCAACCACAGCCTGATGGTTAAATCCATCTTTCTCTTATTGTCTCTCTTTCTCCCTACCACGACTCGGCTACATCATACGTGCTCACTCCCAGCATCTCTCATACTCTGATACTGTGACTGTTGCAGTGTAAGACCAAATTGCTGGCTCTTTCGTGGCTGAAGTAGCCATCGCACTTTTAAGTGGTATTTAATTCAAAACTGCTCCCATCTGTAGCTTTCTTGACTAGCTACTTTTTATGTATTTCTGTTTTTTTTTCTATGGATTTCTATGTCTACTTCCAGATTTTGACCACTCAGATTAATTTTTCAAAGGTTTCCAAGTGTTTGTTGAGACTGGCTTGCCCGTGTTACACACACACGTACACACACATGCTCAGAGGACACGGAATTCCTCCATGCCCACAGAGAAGGACAAACAGAGGGCACATCTGGCCATCCAGATTGGATTTCTGCTCTTACTGAGCCCCAGAGGAGCCTGTCTCTCTCCAGCAAGCAGAGAGTCTCAGGAGACCGAGGGTGCAGCTTGGGGTTCAGCCCAGGCTCCACCAGGCGCAGCTGCCCTGCACTCCTCCATTTCTATAGCCACCGGCTGTTGTCCCTTCCCATGCACAGGCATGAGTCCTCGCGTTGGCTGTGGGCTGACTCGGACCATCCCATCTCCCTTCTCCACAGATGCCCATCTTACCTCAGACTGGAAAAAATTACCCACTGCCTGCTGAGTTAAACCCAGGCTCTCAAGGACCTCCATTGGACCGTGCAGCTCTTGGTAGCATCTCCCCTTTACACTGAGCTTGCTCCTAGGAGGAAGCAGAGCTGTGAGCATTGCCCTTGCTGGCTGCAGCCGTCGCACTGCAGACCTCTGTGTTACAGGGACCTCAGCCCAACCTCCCTCCCTTCCGGGGCCTTGTATTGACTTTGATTTCCTTTGCTGCTCTCCTCAAGCTGAAGTAAAATACACCTGTGTAGAAAGCATGGGGTAGGGAAGGAGGATGCATTAGTCTGCACCAGTGAGGACACGGCCCTAGGCTCTCCAGGGCTCAGGCTGTTCCCAGCAGCACCAAACCCGCTGTGGCAGTGCAGCGAGTGACAGCCAGCAATGAGGAGCAGTGGCTGGGCTGGCATCTCCTGGTCGTGCTCGGAGAGGCTTCCCCGCACGCCGGCACGGATGCCTGCCAGAGGGAAACCGCTGCCAGCCACACCAACAGTGCTAGCCGTCGGCGCTGCGCCATGTGGCACGTTGTGCCAGCGTCCTGGAGAGAAGGGGATTGCTGGTTTACCGGCTAGGATGGAGCCCGGCCAGCTTGGAGTGAACTAAATGGGAGTACTCACACCAAAGCAAAGGATGAGCCTGTCTGCACTGCACGCCTGCGAAGTGCCATGGGCGGCTCTTGGGCAGGCCTGGCTGTGTCCTGCGTATAAAAGCCAGTTCAGGGCACTTCGTTCACTTTGTAGTGTCCTAAAAGCAAGAATTAAGTTGCTTTTGCCTTGCAGCTTGGATCACTCTGCGTCTTTGGATACTTACATCAGGTCAAGTGTGAATTAAATGTACTTGGGGCTTTCCTAGATATATTGCTTTTGTTGGAACAGTAAACTGCCAGGTTTATTAGCAAGTTGAAGAAAATCTCTGGGTTTTGGTTTGGTTTTTTCCTGAACATTAATAACTCCTTATTTATTCCATTATCACACACAAAAAAAAATAAAATATTCAAAGATTTTATGGCAGCTGCTGCTGAATCATTGCAAAGTTGAAAAACTTCTTCAGTAAAAATTAGCTCATCACATGTTTGTTTGCTGGATTATCTGAGGTTGCATTTCTTTCCTTTCCCTACCTGGTAACTATCGACATGACAGGTAGGAGAAAGATACAAGATAAAGGGCAAATGTAATTTTAAAATAAAACCTTCTGTGTTGAAAAGTGGTAACTACATTGCAATCAATCTGCTGCTACTGTTTTCCTTCTGCTCAAGTGGATATAAGTCAGGGAAAAGGAGGATGCCACAGGATATAGCAATGTGCTTGCCGCAGCCTAGGCTGCCGAACGAGTTATCTCGGGGCCTTAAAGACCGTGACAGGTGGAAATGATTTGCCGGCACATATTTTGCACCATATGTCCTAGCAGTTGAAGTACCTATAAAGTGTGCTTAAGCAATGATATGCCGCCAGGACGAAGGCTGGTGTTCCTCAGCCTTTCAGCAACTCTGCTGAGGGGAATGATTACAGAAGCTGGAGAAATCTGTTGGTTTTTCTCTACCTTGGGAATGCATAGCTGGTTGAACTTGCCAGCCAGCCCAGCAAAAAGGTAAAAGACATCAGAGGCAATTAAAGGCGAGTCAGCGTAGAATTTGCAGAGTTCAAAAATACTTGAACCGAACCTGTCAGAGTGAGACAATATTCCCAAAAGAAAAATGCAGTCAGATATAGGGGGGGGGGAACCCCAACACAAGCATGTATTAGGAGGAAAAGACTGTTATTTCTGAAGGATGCAGTAATCTATTTGAGACAGGTCTTGGTAAATCAGTACTTCGGTGCCTTATTTACAATGATGAGACAGACGATATGAAATGATGAGAAGTCTTGCATAACTAATTTGCTGCAATGTTTCAAAGCTGTTAGTGGGATGATAGTAAGGGAAAATAGAGAGGATATTTTGTGCCAAGATTTTTAAAAAGCACTTCATAAAGAGAAAAGTTAAAGATTAATTAACTATTGGCTGTGGTATGATAATGCAGTAAAGCTTCTAGATAGATAGACAACTGGCTTAAAAACAGCTTATGAGGGGAGGCTAGGACATAAGCAAACCAGCAAGCATTTGATTTTAAGACTTTAATTATCTATAATGTCTTGTATTTTTAAATGACTAGGTTGGGATATGAAATATTAGTTACCAAAATTTGCAGGTTAAGACAACAGTCAGATTTAATAAGCAGGAAGGGAGCTGGTCTGTGTGCAATACAGCTCTGCTCTGAAAGGTGACTGTGAAAATTACATACTGGAATTTTTTTTACACAGTTATATTTCATGTACAAGCAAATGACAGTTTCATAACCACCTGCTCTGCAAACTGAACTGGAGATCCTTGAACGTCAGTGGGAATATTTGTAGAGTTGGGTGCTTCTCAAAGTGAATCAGGGCATCAGTCTCTGACCCGAAGCCAATAAAGGAGAGATGGGCTTTAATGTTGATGACTAATGTGAAACAATAAATCAGGGAGAAGCGCCAAGCTGCAAATAGCACTGTCATGCAATACACTGCCAAGTATTCAGGAGTCCTATTCAGAAAACTTTTGAGCTCATCAGCATTGTATGTAGCTGCAGTAAAAGTGGGAGAAATAACGCTGTTGCCGGTGGTATTGAATGCAGAATCTGCACCATATGGCCTGTGGTAGGTGCCTTTTGCTGAGATTACAGCATGAAAAAAAAGCAGTAGTTCCATAAATACTGATTTAGGACTGGGTTAAATCTCATGAGCTATGGTAGTTTTCTATGCTGCTCTTCCATTTAAGGCATCTTTAAGATGCAGTAAACATATGTTTCATATAGGGGAGGCTGCTCAGGAATTCGACTGTTTTGGATAGCGTGGTTTTGTCTGGGTAGTGTTTCAGGCTGAGTGACAAGGGTCGAGAGACAGAGGAGAAACTCACGGGCCATCCAGAAACAGACACAAGAAGATATATTAAAAACACAGCCTCAGCAGTCGGTGGCGGTGGGAAATGCAGGGCTTGAGCATCTCTGTGTCTGCCCAGCCTGGACCCAGAGAGCTGCGCATTCAGATCAGGGCACTGGCTGAAAGGCCTTCAGGGCTGTCAGCAGCAAAACTTGTCTTGAGTCCTGCATTTGGGAAGGCCTGACTATCTCCCTGGCACAAGGGGTCTGCCTCTCCTTAGTGATACAGTCAGATTTCACAGGCCTTGAAGAGCAGTTTCTGACATTCTCACACTCTCGTTTTCCTCCTTTCTCCAAACCAGCCATGCAATTTAGGTCACGGTCAACCCTTCCATTATTGTTTCAAACCTCCAAGCCAACAAAAATAGCTTGTAAAGGCTTTCATCTTATCTCCGCCACCCATTTTTTAGTAATTCAGCAGGAACACTCTGTGCCCTGCTGCCTTGTTGGTCCTGAGCTTCCCAAGCATCTTTTGCATCTTTTTTTTCAAAATTTCTGCTGCAAACAGCTCTGCTGTCTGGAAAACGGCCACTTACTCTTCACCTTTGCCCACCTCTCTGTTAAGGAGCTCATTAAAGTGTTCCTCTGCCTTTCTGCAACTGAATTCTTTAGAACTAAAAGCTCCCATTTTTGTTCTTTATCGCACTCACTTCCACTTGCTATCTTCCTGTCACTGCCACTTTTGGAAAATGCTTACATGCTGTTAGGACTTCTACTCTGCCCGTCATGTCCAGCAAGCCACAAAAGAAATATCTTTAGTTTCATCCTATCAGCTTTTTGTACCCACTTACAGTAGTATCATATCCCCCTGCAAGAGACTGAGTTGGATTTGAATGCAAACAATCCATCATGCTGCATGTCAATCCTCAGCTGCTTTTGTGTCATCTTCCCTGTGTTGTGTATATCTTGTAGATAC
Source organism: Platalea leucorodia (assembly GCF_965183815.1). Lineage (NCBI taxonomy): Eukaryota > Metazoa > Chordata > Aves > Pelecaniformes > Threskiornithidae > Platalea > Platalea leucorodia. The sequence continues at coordinate 12,507,704 of NC_138829.1, forward strand.
CAACATCTTTCATAACTCTCGTACAACACTCAGTCAAAACCTCAAACTCTTCTTAGCATTTCTGTGATGTTCCTATCTAGATTTGGGTTCCTTAAAGCCTCCGGGGTATTTCTATGGCTGTTCTTCATCTGCTTCTTCATCATGCAGGTATTTCTGCTATCGGCATTCTTACAAGTCGCAGTCAGAGCTCCTCAGGCGCCCTGTGTTCTGGCCATTCCTGATTTCCTTAGCAACCTGTCTTCTGGTTATGTGTCTGTTGTTCCCCATGTACCAGCAACTACTGAACCTGATTTCTACCAAATTTGGCAAAAGCACAGAAATAGCAAGGACGCTGTCCTCCTGAAAGTTCTGTGCAAATGGGTGATTTAATAGAGGAGATGCTGTATTTGTACCCTCCCAGAGAGAAAGGCAAGACTGGCTCCAGCCCTCACCTACCAGGTCTGGCAACAAACCCAGCCAGGATGCTCTCAGTGCTCACCTGAGAGCCCACAAGGGGTAGGTGGGAAAAAAGAGGGGAACTGGAAATACTGCAATTAGCCAGAAGGGAGAGGTAAACGTTTTGGCATACTGCAGGGCTGGAGGATGAAGGCATGGGAAGCATAGGTGGGAAAGGCGGGTACTGGGCTGGAGTGCTGGATGTGGGGCAGATCTGAGGATACTGCTGTGGAGATGATACAGAGGACAAGGGGAGGAACGAGCATTAGTGCACAGGGCACAGATCCACTGGAAAAAGGTTCCTTAGTTCTGCTGCTTATGAACCCCCTCCATTCTGGATCAATACTGACTAACTGATTGACATGATTAACAGTGACCTGACCTCTGGAGTTCTGTACAGCCATATCTTTAAGTGTGGCACAGTTAGATGATCTCATTCCCTTCTAATTATTCATAGCACGTGGACTCTTTTACCACGTGATTGGTTTCTTCCCCTATTTTAGCACTGTAGTTCTGTCACCCATTTCTTATGACAAACTTGAGAAAACAGCATATATTGGTACAGTTCTTCATGGACTGTTCCTGTTATTTCATCATTTGCTTCTGCAGTGACTAGTGATGAAGCAGATACTGTGCTCTCTTTTTTATCCTGAAACAGCAAATTTTTTCACTGAGGGTTTCCAAACTGGTGGCTGCTAATAACCTAGGCTCATCATAATACATGCTCACACTGCATATCTAGCTGGCTTGCTTCTGCTACAAAACAGTGGGTTTGCTCATTTTTAAAAGGCAGACTTCCAGCTCTCTCAACTTTTGCATGGCTGTGATACTCCTCTGGATGCAGTGCTGTATTTTGGAGGTGGCCTGAACTGGCCACTCTCCTTCAGCATGATGGAGGAAGGAGTCTGCAAGCAAAACTACTGGAGGTTTAGCTCTGTGCCCATGGGAATACAAAAGCCCTTCTGCATGGTTGGACTTGATGATCTTAAAGTCTTTTCCAACCTAAATGATTCTATGATTCCATGGTCATATGCTAACCAGAAAGGGCCATTAAAACACCATTAGAGCTCATACTTTGTGATGAATGAGGCCCACATCCCTGCCTCAAGGTAGTGAAAATGAAGCAAACCTTCACTGGAGCCTTGGGACTTATTCTCATGGGGAAATGCAGTAGGCAGGAGGAGGTGCAGGCAGAGCAGGACAAGCTGTTAATGTGCAAAGCATCTGGGTTTAACCTGAGCGGCAGAGACTGGAGACTGCATGCCAACTGCGTTAAAATGTCACGGCCTGTCCCACACAGACAGGACAGCTACTCACAGCAACACTGATAAAGCTAGAGAGTGGATGGCCAATCTGACCAGGCTGTGTCTCGACAAGTCAGGAGCTGCTACAAGGTGTCTTAGACAGAAGAGTTTGCCTACATGGCGTCAGGGTCAAAATCCTGGGATAGGTGTCCACCTAGGGCTCAGCATGGCTCAGATCTTGGGTTGCTGCCCCATGTCCCTGTGTGTGTCACCAGCCAATGCCATCCTCGTGCTTTGCTAGGTGTCCAGCAGGATCCCACAATGGGAGCTGCACATCATCTTGCTCAGTGGTAGCTGCTCCTCAAGGAGGCTTTCTCAGTCATAACACACCAGATAGTTTTGGGGCAAGATAGATGGGTGGACATGACTAGTGAGGACCTGACAAGGTAGATCCATTGGTTAACTTAGTGCACTCTTTGCTATGTTCAGAGAAGAGACCATCTCTGCCCTGCTGAGCAGTGTCTCAGCAGGTTCTCTAACTGTGAGGCTTGGTTCCAAGGGTGATATCCTCTCCATTCCTGCACAAAGCCTGTTTCCCCCAGAAAAGGTGGCAGTTACGTGCCAGCAATGTGTCCTTGAGACAAAGAAGGCCAAAGGTATCCTGGGCTGCATTAGGAGAAGTGTTGCCAGCAGGTTGAGGGGTGTGATCCTTCCCCGCTACTGAGCACTGGTGAGGCCATACCTGGAGCACTGTGTCCAGTTCTGGGCTCCCCAGTACAAGACAGACATGGACATAGTGGAAAGAGTCCAGTGAAGGGCCACTAAGATGATGAAGGGACTAGGGCATCTCTCTTACGAGGAAAGGCTGAGAGAGCTGGGACTGTTCAGCCTGGAGAAGAGAAGGCTCAGAGAGGATCTTATCAATGTATACGAATACGTGAAGGGAGAGTGCAAAGAGGACGGAGCCAGGCTCTTTTCACTGGTGCCCAGTGACAGGACAAGAGGCAATGGACACACGCTGAAACAAGGGAGTTTCCATCTGAACATCAGGAAACACTTTTTCTCTGTGAGGGTGACCAAGCACTGGCACAGGTTGCCCAGGGAGGTTGTGGAGTCTCCATCCCTGGAGATATTCTCTCATCCCTGGAGATATTGCCCATGGTCCTGGGCAACCGGCTCTAGGTGGCCCTGCTTGAGCAGGGGGGTTGGACCAGATGACCTCCAGAGGTCCCTTCCAACCCCAACCATTCTGTGATCTGTAATTCTGTAAAGCAAGCAGTGAGGATCATGCGTAACACCTGGACTCTCAGCACTTTTAAAAAGGTGACCTCAACTTTCTACTATGACAATGAGTGATTGCATTTGGAAGCTATCCCTGAGATTCTGCTTGAGCTGAAGCCTGCTGTGAGTACTTTGCATTTACTCTTAGAAACTACACCCAGCTGGGTGGTTCAGAGAAAAAATGTATTTAAATTAGGCATGTGGATTTGCATGTTAATCACGTTATCATGATTAAGTAGTACCTCGGTGTTACCTGAGGCAACCATAGGCTACACACCTAAATGAAACCTGAAATAGTCAAACCCTTCTGCTTTACATATATTATGTCAGGGCAGATTTTTACATCTGCAGGGCAAATCATAGATTGGCAAGCGGCATTTTAATGATTGAAAGAGACAGCATTGCCCAGGACAGGCACCAATTAATTGCAGTAACAATGGATGCTTTGAAATAATGTATTCTGTTCCTGGACCATCACAAAATTAAATTTAGGTCTTGTCCTACTCTCGGCATAATCAATAGCAAAACCTTGGAGTCAGCTGGACATCAGTGGATTTCAATGAAGTTATGACCATTTCTACCAGCTGAAGATCAGCCCTGGGGAGCTTAGTTATTGACATCACGAGTCTCTGCAATTTGTGATTGACTCCAATGAAGTCATGACAATTTACTGTAGCTGAGGATCTACCCCCCTCCTGCTTAATGTCAGGAACAGAAGCAGTATCCATTAAATCATTAATCCTCTCAGAAAGAGCAATCACGACTTCATGCTCTTCTGGGTTGTCCAGCCTGAGCGCTCAGCCTGTGGCAATGGCCACTGCAGAGTCTTTATTTTTGCACTCAGAAAAGTCCCCGTTTCCCCATCACAGCTAACGGACTCAGAACAACAAGTGATATTCACAGTACCTGCCTCCTCTTACACTATACATCTGCCCTTATATCTCATGGTGGGCAAGCAGCTCTCTGAACCCAAGGCTGCTTGGGGAATCCCTCCTTTCTGCTCTTCCCATGGCGCTTGCTGGTTGGAGGACCTCCTCGCCTGAAACTACGGGCTCTTGACACCACAGGGTGATCACTGCCTGGCCTTTTGTCACTGAAAACGGGGCTCTGGTAAGACATGTGTGATGCCGTAAAATGTATATTTGATGCTGTCACACACACTAGTGGGCACAGTCTCCCCCATGTTAGGAGGACTGCACCCACACCTGTAACACTGTGTTTGGTCTTGTCTGTGAAGCTGAAATCCCAACTGAGGCAGCTCATTGCAGATTTGATTTTCAGAACAAGTTGCTCTAAAATGTGTGGATGACTTCAACGTTGTATGGAGACAATGTTTTAGCTCTATACAGAGCTAAGAAGAAAACACAATAAAAGTGTGGGGACTGCAGATAGCTTTTTATTGTCAGGAGTGGTCGAGGGCTGGTGACTACAGAGTGAGCTGGAGGCCCATGCAGGACCAGCAGTTGTCCTCTCCTCTTTCACTGAAGCTGGAGAGTAACGCTTGCTGCTATTCCTTCCGAGGGGAGGGTGAATGCACTCCCAGGAGCATTGCCAGTCACCGTTCAACCTCCAACCCCAAATTAGTAGGTGCATGTCCAGCTCTTCAGGGTCCTCCCTGGCTTTTTGTCTCCCTTCCCCCTTGATTCTTGCAGGCAGCGTGACCTCCACGGACCCCTGAAAACTCCAGTTGGGTGCCACCACCCACTCCTGCAGCATCTGCTACTGGAGGATGAGTAGCTCATCGCTAGTCCCGAAGAGAAGGGATGACAGGGAGCCTGAAAACTCCAGTTGGGTGCCACCACCCACTCCTGCAGCATCTGCTACTGGAGGATGAGTAGCTCATCGCTAGTCCCGAAGAGAAGGGATGACAGGGAGCCAGCCCCCAGCAGGGAGGTGGGAAGGGGTGATCAAATATTTCCCATGGGGTGGGGGACTGGCGGTGGCTGGGAGAAGGGGAGTCAGGCAGGAGTAGCATTCATGCTTGCCTGCAGTGCTGTGAAGTTCAGGTCTCTTCTGAATTGCTGTCAATGTTGTTACAAATCTCAGTAATTGCTGGCGTAACGTGTGAGATGGAGGGCTTCCGCGCAGCTTTGCTGAGACAGGGTAAGGTGGAAGCCAAAGATAGTAGCATTTCTGTAAATCCAGACTGAGTGCCTCTGGATGTGTAACGGTGCAGCCAAGATCAGCCTGAAGCTTGGGTGAAATCTTTGTTCAGATCAAATGAATAGGAGCAAAATGTCTTTTTTGCACATTGTCAGAAGAATCACTTTGTTTTTGGAAGAGGTTTTATCGAACAGAAAAGTGAGAATTATCAGGAGCAGCCTTTCAGGATATCTGATGCTGAAGTTGGTATCGTTATTTTTTCACTGTCCCAGGATACTGTGAATAAATTGAAACCATTTTGGTCCCACCTCTGCCTTTCTGAACCGTGCTCAGAAATGTATAATAAAGAACCATCAGCTGAGGATGGTTTGCCAGGTCGTCATTACTGAAGAAGTAAAAGTGTTTTCCACACAATATCTCCTGCTGCTTTTAGGGCAGTGTACAACTGTATTTTTCCTGAATGCTATTTATGGTCTGCCTTTATCTTAGAAATAGATTGGAATATTTTCTGATTTCAACTTCTCATTACCACAAAATGATTATCTATGGATTGTCCGCTGTGGAGAGGGAACCAGGGAAGAGAATACAATAGAACTTGCTTTTTATTTTGATTATACAGTCTCTGAAAATCAAAGAGCACTTTGTCATAGAAGAATGAAGTGTGTATTAAAGTAACATTACTTAAAATGCAAAAATATTTCATTCAAAGCAGCAGTTCTTTTCCTTGTAGGTAGACTTAGTTGTGCTTATCTCCATGGGAACACTTCTATTAAAATCAGTGACAGATTTTTAAAGGTTCAAGAGAGAAGACTGGAGAAGTTTTATTTTTCATCTCCAGTCATTCCTCTCGACATAAAAAAATTAATAAAATGCAGTATTAATTTAAAATGCAATATGAATACCACTGCTGCTCTCAGCAACCCAAGAGAACTAATCCTACAGCTTAGCTAAGAAAAAGGAACACATTTCCTACCTTTTTTTTGCACGTATCACCTAAAACGCATCTTATTCTCTACTACGAACAGTACTACTGTCAGCTTGGCTGAACCAGAGTGCCAGAGTATCTAGCAAATAAAAAAAAGCCCACAAAACATAATCGGATAATCTTAGTCTAGCATCAACTCAGGCGCAAAAAATTGCCTCTAGCAACACGATGCTTTTCACAGTTTGTACAAAGATTGATCTGACTGAGTCTGGCAGATGTGAAGTTGCAGTAACACACTATTAAATGAAAAAATGGCAGCTGTACAGAGAGCAAGACATGGTACTGCTACTTGCAAGATGTCATAATTGTCGATGAGTATTTGGGGTTTTTAATATCATCCCTGTACCACTGCTTCCACCTCCTCTGAAGATCCCTGAAGTAGCATGAGTCTAAGGAGAGTTTTATGTTTTGTTTTGCCACTCTTTCAACATTATCATGTGCCTAAACAGACTGGATCATTGAGCCAATGCTTTCCTTGGGATATTGCGGACTTGAAATCAGAACTGAAATAAAATTGAGCTGTTGTGTTGCCTACATGTGGTGATGACATTCTGTTCCAGATGTCCACAACAATGACCTCATCTAAACCCCCAGTTCCCTATACTTCACTCATTTTCAGACAAATTCTGGAAAAAAAATAAAAGAACAAGTGGCCTCATAATGATTTTGATGGAAGCAGCTGCCCACTTCAGTTAATGCTGCTCTCAAAGCATGAATGGAATGGGAAGCCCATTAATTTGATGTGATCCATTTCAGGCTCCTTGTATTAAACTGCCTGTAATCAGGAAACGTACTGATCAATAAGACTGACGGTTTCCTGAACCAGCAGCAGGGAGGCAAGTTCCCTTCTTTCAGGTGAACTTTGAATAGGCATAAATTATTGAGAAAGAAAACTATGTGAGTAAGATAAAATACCGAGGAAAAAACTAATGTGTTTGGGAAACTGCTGCATCTAGACTCAAAAGGGACTTCAGAGAACCGAGGCGATTACTTGAAGGATCAGGAGCGCAGGTGGTGTTTTCCTCCATCCCGTCAGTAGGCGGGAGGCACACGGAAAGGAACAGGAAGACCCACCTCATTAACACGTGGCTCAGAGGCTGGTGCCAGCCGTGGAATTTTGGGTTTTTCAATCATGGGGCAGTTTACGTGGCACCAGGCCTGCTGGAGACAGATGGGGTTCACCTGTCGTAAAGGGGGAAAAGGATTCTGGCTCAGGAGCTAGCAGGCCTCACTGAGAGAGCTTTAAACTAGATGCGAAGGGGGAAGGGGATAAAACCAGGCTTGCTAGGGATGATGTGTTGGAGAAGAGATCAATAGCCCAACTGAAGTGCATTTACACCAATGCACGCAGCATGGGCAATAAGCAGGAGGAGCTGGAAGCCAGTGCGCAGCAGGAAAACTATGATGTGGTTGCCATCACGGAAACCTGGTGGGATGACTCACACAACTGGAGTGCTGCAATGGATGGCTACAAGCTCTTTAGAAGGGACAGGCAAGGAAGGAGAGGTGGTGGGGTGGCCTTGTACATTAGGGAGTGTTTTGATTGTCTAGAGCTCAATGAAGGTAATGATAAGGTTGAGTGCTTATGGGTAAAGATCAGAGGGAAGGCTAATAAGGCAGCTATCCTGGTGGGAGTCTGTTACAGACCACCCAACCAGGATGAGGAAACACACAAAGTATTCTACAAGCGGTTGGCTGAAGTCTCACAATCTCTAGCCCTTGTTCTCGTGGGAGACTTCAGCTTAGCAGATATCTGCTGGAAATACAACACAGCAGAGAGAAAGCAGTCTCGGAGGTGCCTGGAGGGTGTGGAAGATAACTTCCTGACGCAGCTGGTCAGCGAGCCGACCAGGGGAGGTGCCCCGCTGGACCTGCTGTTTACGAACAGAGAGGGCCTGGTGGGCGATGTGGTGGTCGGAGGGTCTCTTGGGCTCAGCGGCCATGAAATGATAGAGTTTTCAATTCTTGCAGAAGGAAGGAGGGGGGTCAGCAAAACCGCTACCCTGAACTTTAGAAGGGCAGACTTCGGATTGTTTAGGAGTCTGGTTAGCAGAGTCCCTTGGGAGGCAGTCCTGAAGGGCAAAGGGGTCCAGGAAGGCTGGATGTTATTCAAGAAGACTTAAAGTCACAGGAGCAGGGCGTCCCCATGTGCCATAAGTCGAGCAGGCGGGGGAGAAGGCCGGCCTGGCTGAACAGAGAGCTTTGGCTGGAACTCAGGAAAAAAAGGAGAGCCTACCGCCTTTGGAAGAAGGGGCAGGCGACTCAGGAGGACTACAAGGATGTTGTGAGGTTATGCAGGGAGAAGATTAGAGATGAGAAGGCCCAGCTAGAACTTAAACTGGCCACTGCCATTAAAGGTAACAAAAAATGTTTTTGCAAATTTATCAGCGGCAAAAGGAGGGCCAGGGAGAATCTCCCTCCTTTGTTGGATGCGGAGGGAAACTTTGCCACGAAGGATGAGGAGAAGGCTCTTTGCCTCAGTCTTTAATAGTCAGACTGGTCATCCTCGGGGTTTTCAGCCCCCTGAGCTGGGAGATGGAGATAGGATGCAGAACGAAGCCCCGGTTGTCGAAGAGGTGGCAGTCACCAACCTGCTCCTCCACCTGAATGCCCACAAGTCCATGGGCCAGACGGGATCCACCCGAGGATACTGAGGGAGCTGGCAGAGGAGCTTGCCAAGCCACTCTCCATCATTTATCAGCAGTCCTGGTCAACCGGGGAGGTCCCAGATGACTGGAAGTTAGCAAATGTGACGCCCCTCTACAAGACGGGTCGGAAGGAGGATCCGGGGAACTACAGGCCTGTCAGCCTGACCTCGGTGCCAGGAAAGGTCATGGAGCAGATCATCTTGAGTGCCATTGCGCGGCACATGCGGGAAAATCAGCGGATTGGGCTCAGCCAGCATGGGTTTATGAAAGGGAGGTCCTGCTTCACAAACCTGGTCTCCTTCTATGACAAGGTGACCTTCTTAGTGGATGAGGGGAAGGCTGTGGATGTTGTCTACTTGGACTTTAGTAAGGCCTTTGACACTGTCCCCCACAGCATTCTCCTGCAGAAGCTGGCTGCTCACAGCTTGGACAAGTGCACTCTGCGCTGGGTTAAAAACTGGCTGGAGGGCTGAGCCCAGAGAGGGGTGGTGAATGGAGTCAAATCCAGTTGGTGGCCGGTCACGAGTGGTGCTCCCCAGGGCTCAGTGTTGGGGCTGGTCCTGTTCAACATCTTCACTGATGATCTGGATGAGGGGATCGAGGGCACCCTCAGTAAGTCTGCAGATGACACCACGTTGGGTGGAAGTGTCGATCTGCTGGAGGGTAGGAAGGCCCTGCAGAGGGACCTGGACAGGCTGGATCGTTGGGCCGGGGCCAACTGTATGAGATTCAACAAGGCTCAGTGCCGGGTCCTGCACTTGGGTCACAACAACCCCGTGCAACGCTACAGGCTGGGGGAGGAGGGGCTGGAGAGCTGCCTGGCAGAAAAGGACCTGGGGGTGTTGGTTGACAGCTGCCTGAACATGAGCCAGCAGTGTGCCCAGGTGGCCAAGAGGGCCAATGGCATCCTGGCTTGTACCAGGAATAGTGTGGCCAGCAGGACCAGGGAGGTGATAGTGCCCCTGTACTCGGCACTGGTGAGGCCGCACCTCGAGTGCTGTGTTCAGTTTTGGGCCCCTCACTACAAGAAGGACATCGAGGTGCTGGAGCGTGTCCAGAGGAGGGCAATGAAGCTGGTGAAGGGTCTAGAGCACAAGTCTTAGGAGAAGTGGCTGAGGGAGCTGGGGTTGTTTAGCCTGGAGAAGAGGAGGCTGAGGGGAGACCTTATTGCTCTCTACAACTACCTGAAAGGAGGTTGTAGCGAGGTGGGGGTCGGTCTCTTCTCCCTAGTAACAAGCGATAGGACAAGAGGAAACGGCCTCAAGCTGCGCCAGGGGAGGTTTAGGTTGGATATTAGGGAAAACTACTTCACCGAAAGGGTAGTCAGGCCCTGGAACAGGCTGCCCAGGGAAGTGGCTGAGTCTCCATCCCTGGAGGTATTTAAAAGACGGGTAGACGTGGTGCTTGAGGACATGGTTTAGTGGTGGACTTGGCAGTGCTGGGTTAACGGTTGGACTCGATGATCTTAAGGGTCTTTTCCAACCTTAACGATTCGATGATTCTAGACTGGAAGAAGTGAGGGATTAGCATTGTTTCTTTGCCTATGATGGCACTCTGCTCCCTAAATCCTGCAGAGCAAACCAGTCAGAAGTGATAGTATCCCTAAAATCTCTACTAATACACCTAACGATTTTTTGCTTTAGTTTTTTTTCTCTTTAAGAAAGCATGCAGCAAGTGCAAAATCTTTTCATATCCCAGTTTGCCTCACCTTCAGTTCAAAATGTCGGGTTATACCATCGCTAAAATCTAGACACTTACAGGAGCAAAACAGAAGCACTGCCAACAAATGCACTTAGTGGCAGAATGCACTTAACAGAAGGTAGCCTGCCAAATGGCTTTGCTGCTCTTTTTTTTTATTATTGTTATGAGAAAGCATTTAGTGAAAATTGGAAATGACCAGACTCTCGACCCTTCCCAGCACTTCTCCATGAGCAATGGCCCTTTCTTTCCTCCCACTTCACTCATCATCATGTGCAAAGACAAGAGCGATTGTGAAACCCCCTCGCTCAGCTAGTGCATTAGCAGTGAGCTGAAGCAGACAGAGCTCCCTGGAAGCTGAAGCAGAGTTCTAGCATCCGCCACCCTACCAAAATAGCAGAGATTTTGTTTTCTTGGAGAAATTTTCTATGTGCTTCCCACCATGGCTAACATCATACCAATGGTGACTTAGCTGTTGTTGTTTTTAATATTGAATATATTAGCTCAGTGCTCAGGCTTACATGATGCAATGTCATCAAAGACAACCCCCACTGATAGACTATTTTTGGCTCCCAGTATGGATGACAGCTGTAGATTTACACCGCTTTTGGCAAGAAGGAATTTTTTAGAATATTGCCAAATACAAACAGAGCTGGAAAGGTGACAGTTTCCTAAAAAATAATTCCAGGAAGGAAAGTCTATGATAACAAGAAGATATAAAACAGTTGTGTTGCTTTTAGGCATGTTTAACTCTTTCTTATAATCTACCTTTGGAACTCATTACTAGGAGCTTTCTCTGATTTCAATTTAATTATATTTTGCATTCTGAATCCTTAAAAAACTCCCTTCCTCCACATTAGTCAACTTCTCTCTCAGTTAGAAATTTCATCTGATTTCCTTAATAAGTAGAATATATTTAGATCTTCTAGCTAGGTTTTCTAGCTGTTCAGAGGCTCCCCTTTGCCTATTAATGTAAAAACAATTAAAACAAAAAGCAAGATTGCAACTTGATGCTTTTTCCTCTTTTGCTAGAATTATTATTTCTAGAATTTCTAGAATTATCAGTCTGAATGTGACAAAGTAGATATTTGCAACATCGTCTTCACTTTTTTTTTTTTTAGCATGGGGGTCTTCATTGTTAATGAGCTATGTTTGCAATTTCTGTCCATACTCTTTATATTTCTTCATTCTTTTCAATTCCAAAATGATCTGTGGGTGGATTTTCCTGAAGTCATAAAGTGGTGACACAGCTATTTCCTGTTGCCATCAAAATTCTGTAACAGAATTTCTCCCTCTTCTAGTTACTAAGTTACTTGGAGTACAGCCAAAAACAAAAAAAAAAAAAGAGACCTAAGTTGACTGGATCTGAAAAAACTTTTCAATAGCCATATGGACTTCGTGCCTTCAGTTCTGCAAGTCTACAATGATTCCAGAAAATACATAAGTAAGAACCTGTTCGCTTATATTTTTTCTCATAAAAAACCCGATTTTTAAAATCAGATCAGTCCCAGAAAAAGGGGCTGTGTTTTTCCACTGAAATATACCACAGGAAAAAGGAACTGGTAAGATGGATCATTTAATTCATTTTATCCAGATCACATTTATTTTTAGTATATGGAATTGGCACAGATGAGTAACAGAAGCAGAATACCTTCAGCTACATTTTCAAGCTTACGAACATTTTTCAGTACGTATACTGAATGTCACTTTTGAGCTAGGTAGTTTTTTTTGTAACTGCAAACCTTGCTGTGAAAACCCAGCATTGTTTACAATACACAAGGCTTTTACCTCTTCGCAATAGTTTTTGAAATCTTTCAACTAATTCTGGAATACCTATAGTATCGCTCATAAATAATCCTGCACGTGCTGGTCTGATACACTAAACCTTCCATAGTTGTTAAAGCAGGCTACAATATCATCTGTCACCCATCTGTCGTTTTCCCAGCACAGGATCCGATTTTTCCCTGTGACTGGTGTAAGTCAGGAATAGCTCTTGAAATCCCTGAGTTCTACTAATGTAAAACAGACCAAGGAGACTGGAAATATTAGAGCAATTGGTAGGCAGAAAATGGCTATTTCTTCATCCAGCTGCAGTTTCCTTTATAATCTCTTCCTTGCTGAAGGAGGTGGTGATAATCACCATCTGCAGGAACAGATAAGAAGGGGAAAGATAGATACTGTGACTGGATCTTTAAAACTCTTTTCTCCCTAGCCATTACTCTGATCAACTGCCCAAAAATGAGTCTCCAAAGTGCTAATAAGCAGAAAATGTGAAACTCCACTTTTAAACAAAGCAACAGCACCAGAAATACAATTGGAATTGTTAAAAAGCTAAGGATCTTGCACATGAATGTATCTATGATATTAAACAGTTTGAGGTCAGGTGAAACAACTGCAACCAGGGAGAAACATCGAGAGAGAACAATGAAAACTTCTAGATATGCTGTGAAATACTTTTTCAAGTGGATGTTTGCAGAAGGAAGTACAAAGAGATAGAAGTCATTTAGGAAAAACAAAACAGAACTATTTTATTCCACTGTGGTTTTTCTTTGTTTTAAAATTATAGGTTCTCAGTATAAAAGTGTGATTCATGGGATCTTCTATCGAATTGCATTTTTTAGAATTAACAGGTCCCAACACGCCTGTACCTTCTTGATCCAGGTAGTAGGTCCAAATGCACAGCACGGTATTATTATGACCTGAATAGCTCTCAGATATAACAGGTATTTGGTGTCAAAGAGATATCTGTCAGATATGCCTGAGGGGCAAGGGCTCCTAGAAACAAGTATTTCTGTATTCATCTGCTGGACCTCTCTGTCATGCTGGAAGCAATACTTTCAGCTACACAATACTCCATCTAGCTCTGTCTCGTTACGCTCCCAACGCTTTGAAAAGGGCAGCTCCCTGTACGCAGCACAGGTCAGGTTTGGCCTAGCCACTGGCCTTGAAGGTGACGGTTGAGAACATTCAGGTCTTTCAACGATGAGCAGCTACCACGGTGCAAACCCCTGCCTAGCTCCAGCTCCTGGAGGCAGGGGGTTTCCCAGCCCTGACAGAACCAGCACTCAGCTGCCTCTCTTTCTGGTGTGATGATTTTCAGGAAGCACACAGCGCTCCATCTACTTGCCAGGGGAGACAAGCAAGGAAAAGGCATCCTTCCCAGTTCAGCTTTGCATCAGGACCTGACTGGCTGCATTCCTAGAGACGTAAACTCCCATCTCAAGCTACTCAGCATCTTGCCTTAAGGTGCTGCAGCCTCCAGAGAGAACAGTTCTCAGAACAAGTTGTAATGAAAAAAAAAAAAAAAAAAGGCACCACAGAAAGCTTGAGTGCCTTACACCGAGCTCCCTTCTCCTTCAAGGGAGCATGGACAGCAGCTGTTAACACACAAGGCTTAATTTGCCCAGGCTAGCTGCCGCTGCTTTGAAATAAAGCCCTGTCGCCAGGCGGGTTATGAAAGGTGCAGAACGCCACAGCTTCCAGGCGCCATGTCCTGCTGCGGGGCCTTGCCTACCCCGCCAGCCACAGGGGCTCCACCGAGGCAAGTCCGGCCACAGAGCAGGGAATCGCGGTCGAGGCAGGGAAAGGGAAGGCCCCGCTCCAGCCATGGCTGCAGAAGCCTCCCGAGCCCCACACTGGCCCTGGGCGGGCAGCGCCCAACGAAGACCACCCCTGTCCTTCGAGGGAAGCCGTGGCCCGGCACAGCCTGGGCGGCTCGGGGCGGGCTGCCCGGCCTCCAGAGCACCGCGATCCCTGCCTGACCGGCGAGGAGGGGACTTGGCCGCCGAAGCCCCGTGGGGACGGCACAGGCCGGGACGCACGCACACGCCAGCAGGCTGAGCGCTGCCGCCGGGAGACGAAAGTGCGGCTGGGAACGCGCAGCTGGCGCTGCCCCCGCCCCCTGCGTGGCGAATCTGCCGACCGCGGCCAGGCGCGCGCAGCCGCGCCTCCCTCCCGCCCCCCCCGCTACGGCGCGGCGCTCGTCCCAATCTTCCTGTGCGGCTTCGCGCGGCCCTGCCCACGTCGGAGCGCGCGGGCGCTGCGTGGTGGGCGTGGCCGGGTGCCGCCGGGGCCGCTCGGTGGGACGCGCCGGGCCGCGCTCGCCGGGGCCGCCGCTGCCGGGGGAGGAGGAGCGGGAGCGGGAGCAGCCCTTCCCTTCCCTGCCCTTCCCTGCCCCGCCGCCGGGGAGAGGCCGGAGCCGGGGGCGGGGGGGTGGCCGGGTCCGGCCCATGGACCGTCCGGGCCTGAGGCGGAGCCCGTGGAAGGAGCCGCTCGGCCCCGGCGCGGCCGTGAGGGGCGGGAGGCGGCGCGGGGCGCGGGCGGTGCGGCGCGGCTGAACGCGGCGCCCCGGGCCTTTGCGCGCCGCCGACCGCCGGCTTCGCCGCCGCCCGAGCGGCCCGGCCCGGCCCGGCCCTGCGCCCGCCGCCGCGGCGGCACCATGTCGGCCAAGGTGCGGCTGAAGCGGCTGGAGCAGCTGGTGCTGGACGGGCCGCAGCGGCACGACAGCGTGCTGAGCGTGGAGACCCTGCTCGACCTCCTGGTCGGCGTCTACGCCGAGTGCAGCCGCGACTCGCCGCTCCGCCGCGACCGATACGTCTCCGACTTCCTCGAGTGGGGTGAGGACGGGGGCGGGCCGCGGGGATGGGGGGATGGGGCCCGGAGAGCGGGCGGGGGGGTGCGGGGTCCCCGGGCAGGGGGCGGCGAGCTGGCCCCGGAGGGCGGCCCGGCCCCGGCAGCGCGCTCCCCGCCGCCGCCTGCAGCCGGGCCGGGCGGGGTGGGGTGGGGTGGGGAGACGCCGCCCCTGGATGCGGAGCCTCCCCGGGGAACTCCCCCGCCGCCAGCCGGGCCTTGACCCCTGCAGGTCTCCTCCCAGCTCCGCTGGGTCCCAAGCGAAGCGCTTGGCAGCCGGCAGCAGGAACAGCACCGGAGTGTCCTTGGCCTGGAACCCTGCTCGGCTTAGCCCGAAATGTCAGGCTAATCCAGCGCTCCTCCAGGGTTTCCTACCTGGGGGAGGGGAGGAGGGGGAGAACAGCAGGCTCAGGCTTTGAAATACGGCTCTGGTGCCGGGTTTGCTGCTGTTGGAGAGGGCGTGCGTGTCTGTCTTGAAGGAACAACAGTTACCGTTCGTCGTGCGCTCTTTTTAATTCGGGCATGCCCCCGAAGGACAGAGCAATTCTAGGCAGCCTTTATAACAGCTTTGTTTAATGGTTTCCTACTATTAAGCGGCCTGATAATGAGAAACCTCCAACAGTCCAGAGCGTGCGGACAAAAGAAAACGTGGATACTTGTGATAATGCTTAGGATAAAAGTTTTCTATCCAGTGTTGTTTAGTTAAGACTATTGACTACAGCTATGTGGATAGTAGAGAGCCTTCCCTGCTGCATGCCTAAATGAATTTATGGTAAAAAGGCCATGGTGGCTGACTGGTTTATTCAGCTGAGTAAGTTATGAATAATAATGTCTGACGAAGGTGACTTAACTTCTCCATGGAATAAGAATTGGAGGGGAGGGAGGAGAGATCATTGCTCACGAGTATATCGTCCCGTTTATCAGCTGTTCCATGCGTGTACAGTTAATTAGGCTTTTAAAGAGCCTTCTTAAAAAAAAAAAAAAAAAAAAAAAAACACGAAAACAAAACAAAGGATTTCCTAAGGGAGAGGGAGGAACCGATTTACTTCAGTAAATGCAAATGTGTGTCTTTGGCACTACAGACCAGAGCACTAACATGTAGGGACAGCTGGTTCTCCTTAATTTCTGTGGGGACCACCACTCTTTGTCAGACACTAACAAACTAAGAGGATTCACTTCCTGGACTTTTCTATTGACGTCAGTAATGCGATTGCCAACTGAATAATTAACCACTTTATCACATCTGCCCTGCAAGGCTGCAGCCTGGGGAACATTGATTATTTGTTTTGTGGTGGGAGCTTTGTACGTCTTCTGCAGAGTGCGATCTGGTTTAATACTCTTGTTTTCAAGCTGATGGCTTGAACGAGTGAGCACTTACAAACTGTTAAATGTGGTAGATCAGACTATGACAGTACTTTAAGTGCTGAAGTTGAGGAAGGGATTTGGGGCAGGCCAAAGAATGATATGCTTTTTCTATAGCGCTGCTGGTGGTTGTGTCTTACTGATTGATCCCTGCGTTGTCATTTTCTGTGTGATGGAGAGGCCGATTATCCAATTGTTTATAAAATCACTTCTTTTAATTCTATTTATTGTGTTCACTGAATGTGAAAAGGGTACTGACTTGATGAAAACTATAGCTCCCAATAAAAACAGTGTGTAGTTCTTACTGTGGTGTGGGATTACCATAGTATAACAAAGTGCCTATTCAATAAATAATTGAAATGTATGTGAGCTACCATCTGGTGCTGCAGAGTAGGGATAAAAGTTTATAATCCAGGCTCTTGATGGTAAGGGGATGGGCCTAAATCTGGACTGCTGTATATTTGTGTTCCATCAACAAGGAATACCCTTAAAACCAATTACAGTTGATACTGTGTGTTCCTCCCTTTCCTTCAAGCTGTTAAAAACAAATAAATGCCAACAACGAGACACCTTTTATCTGTGTCCTAATGCCCTCACAGTATGTTTCCACTGACAAGGAACTTGTTTCTGCCTGCAGCTAATGAGGAAAATATCATGCCAAACACGCTAATCTTCCTCGTGTCATGATGTGCAGTCTTAATTACAGCCTGATTCTCTGTTACAAGATATTCTGGATTGATGTGCACAAGTTTTGTGTGTTGTTGTGTGTCTGTAGAAGCATGAGAGTGTAGTTAAATATTTGGGATATACTTTGAAGATCAGTGTTTCTTTATCAACTGGAGACAGAAGGAATTTCCTTTTGACAAAATGGAGACTTATCACTGACAATGGAAATAAGCTGCATAGCTGTTAAGGTTAAATTAAGCTGAGCTATATAACAAGCATTTCTTTGCTATTTCGGATTTAAAACTGGGTGTGAAGTATCACACACATGTAAAATTCCCTTAAAATGATTCAGTGTGGCTAATGGACTTGTGTGCACTCTTAATTGCCAAGAGAAAATAGAGTTCAGGCGTGGTAGTTGAGGCAGAGTTTTTTCCTGGCTGTGGGCTGTAGAGGAGATGCTGAGTTGTGTGGTGTAGCTGCTGGATGTGGAGATATCTGCTCTCTGACAGCAGCGTGATGCTGCTTGTATTTTGGAGCTGGTGATTGTGGGAGAAGGGAAGTGGAGAGTCCAGAAAATTAAGTCCCACATTTATCCTGTGAGACTTAACGCCACCTTTTCCCTGTTCAACATCTGTAGAAGCCTCACACCTCACCTGCAGAGGCTGGTGAGCCCCAAATGGTGGATCTCATTGCCTCTGTCCTATAAATCCTGCTGCTGCTTTCTGGCAGTCCTGCCACAGGCTTATTTCTTCAAAATTTTCTTCCTATTTGCTAACCATAGAAGAGCGTAGGGTGTGGCCGTTCGCCTTGGGGCAGCTTGTGCCTTCCATCGCTTTAGAAACGTTGTAAGAATCTGCCATTTTAACCTTGGCAGTTGTAGCTTTCCCATGGTGAATGGAGCTTTCAAACAGACTATATTTTTTCCCTATGCTGAAAGTATAATGCGTATATCTTTATGCCGAATATCTTTGGAGAAGAGCTAGCTGAGCTGCAAGTGAGGAGTTCAAAAGTCCTTTTCTTCTACTTTTATTTGTAACTCCTGTTGAATATTTTTTATTTGTAACTCCTTTTATTTCTAACTCCTGTTGAAAGGCCTTGCCCAATGGGTTGTCACTGTATCGTTTATATAATAGGTATTGAAATAATGTTCAGTGTTCGTAGTGGGAATTGAATCCAAGTCTGTTAGATAGCAGACCCATGTCTACATGTTCAGAAAGAATTTCCCAAATCTGTGCTTAGTGTCTTTTAAACTGTTGCTACATCTGCTGCTCCTAGAGTGAGAAATAGTGAGGAATCCTAACAAGGAGGAGTCCTGTTTATTCCAGTTATACTTGCTCATTCCTCTCTGAAAGTCATCAGTGAAACTGGGCTGCTACAACCCTCGTGCCTGTGAGGCCAAATTGCTTGACCATCTCTGCTCATCCTTGCAGTTGTCAGGAGAGCGACCTAGCTGGTGTCTGGGGAGTTGCTGGAGCTGGGCAGTCTTGGTTCCTAGAAAGCCTGTAAAACAGTCTGCATGGTCCTGGGAGTCTATGGAGGTACTTCCCTTGGTAAAGCTGACCTAGGCCACTAGTGAAGACTACCTAAAGCCGTCAGCAAGCACAGAGGAGGCTGCGTGGCCTTTGCACTTACCTGATGGATTACAATGCACACCAGTGCTTGGGTGCTGTGGGGTGGTATTGTCCATGCACTGCAGAGGGACCTCCTAAGAGACTCTTCCTGCAAAAAAAATGTATGCTGTCCTTGTTTCACCTGACGAGGAGAGAAGTACAGGAGTGCTGGAGCAGCATGGCTGCAGCTTGGGTGTCTGCATCACCTGTCCTTTGGCTTTCAGGTACAGTGTGTTCCTCCCTATGGGAGCGCCTTGTTCTGTCATACTGAGGGATCTGAATCTTTCATAATCCTGTGCTAGAATGGCTGCTTGCAGGGCACCTTGCTGGCTGGCATCACATTCGTGCTCGTATGACATCACCTTGTTTTTCAGGAGTTATCTTGGTTGGCTGTGGCTGGTGCTCACTGCCCCTTACTTCCAGTCAGCAGGGACTGGCGCAACCGGCTGCTCCATTTTTGAACAGCTACTTGGCACAGTTTGAAGCCAGTAGGCAAGCATGTTCAGAGAAGAGTCTAACAGGAACGGGCCTTATTTGTATTCAAAATGCTCTTGGTGCTGCATAGACTCTCTTGCTCCAGCCTTTGTTTCCTCTGACCCTGTTTTGTACTGCTGGCATGCTACAGAGGGCAAGATGGCACATGTCCCAGCGTAGTTCATTCAGTGTTGTCTCACTCCTGGACTACGTACTGGCTAGTCGTCTCTGTGAGAACACCTCAAAACCAATGTCAGACTAGTTTAGACTGATATGAAATGGGTTTTTTTTTTTTTTTCTTGAAGCAGGTGCACGGGATACTTCTGTGGACTGTTACTCCTGACGTGTGACAAGCCATCTGTTTGAATGCTGACTTATCTTATTTATCTTCTGTGTTCTTGGTTTGTGTAAGGTCTGCTACCCAGCTAGACTGGTGTTCTGCTTTTGGACAGCGGTGGTGGGGTTTTTTTGTTTGGGTGTTTGTTTTTATTTTTCCTGAGAGGAACTTATTTTAAGGAGGCTGAAGCTGTGGGGAAAAGAAAGAAGATTGCAGATGATTAGCACAAGTAGGCTGGCTGGGCACCTGCTGCTGAGCCCTTGAAGACAGTCTGGCATAATAGGCAGCGGATGCTGATGTAGTAACACCAATATATTCCCAGTCTGGGCTAGAGGAGGGAAAAATGTGCATGCAGAGTGCTCAAAGCAACGTCTCTAGCCTAGCCTCAAGCTGCCACTTTTGGATATATATCTGTTACATTTGACGCTGGACCATAGATGGAAAAATCATGCACAAAAAGTTCACCAGAAAGGGTTGCTGTTGCGCTGCTGCTGGTGCAGTGATTCACAACTTTGGGTCGCTGTCAGGACCGGTGCTTCAAGTTTGGATCTTGCTGTTGCGGGAGCTCTGTGAACTTTGCAAGTCTACTCCCAGACCTACTTTCTCCTCCTTCCAGTTCTGCTTAAAGAGGCACCTTAACCTTTCAAATAAAAAAATACCTAATGAGGGAAGGGAGAACCTTGCAGGGTGGCCTTTCTGTCAGAAGAGTGTAGAGCTTGTTCTCTCAGCCTGAAAGCAATTGTATTCACAAGTGTAGATGCAGACCTGAGAAAAGGTCTTCCCAGCCTGCATTAGAGCATCTTCAAAACTAGCTGCAGGGTAGACCTAGTCCTCTGACTGCCACAGGCACTGTTGTACTAGAAGAAAATGCTAGGTAGGGGTGGGGGCACAGTGTGTGGCTGAGTGTGCTGCTAGTATAGGAGGCAGAAACTATCCCTAAGAATTTTCGAGATGACCTTAGAGTTTGTCAGACTTTGAGGGTTGCTTATGAGGATCTTTTCTTTGGCCTTTTTGGGTTACACCAGGAAAAACTGTCACTTGATAACATGTCGTATCTCTTGACTTGAGGGCTTAAATTCCTCTCTTCTTTCCCTTTAGCATTCCTCCCCTCTCCCCTGCTTGCAGAAATACACATAGAAAGCCAGGAAGGGACCTCAGGCTCTGCTAGCTTGTACAATGTCCTCTCTGTGCGGGCAAAAGCTGTGCAGTGAGCGATAAGCCTGTTGGGCATATGTACGAAATGAGCGTGGTTGGATAATGAAGACAGCTGATGAACGAGAAAACTGAATTCCAGATTCTGGCCTAAGTTTCTCTACTTCCATCCTCTATCCACCAAAGCCTGTTACAATCCCTTGTACTAGAGCTAGCGGGAGGAGGGTGTGGATGAGGGCCCACTGGGGCAGGGTGAAGCTACAGGTGCCTTGCAGAGGTTCTGGAAAGGCCGGTGGTGGTGTTGGTGGCCACGGTTTCCTTGTGCACAGTGCAGTGTGGATGCAACTGGAACCCTTTCCTGCTCCCTGAAGGCTTTCCTGTGGTTGGAGATGGGGCACCATAGCTTGGATCGCCTTTGCTAATGAAGTCTTTGATGGTCATCTGGCAGAATAGCGCGAGCATGGCTGCCGAATACCAGTTTCCTGCGTTCCCTGCTTTAAGTAAACTGGTTTTGTTCTTTTGAAAAATATATGTTAGGATTAATTCATGTTGAAGTAGCCCAAACTGCCATGATAGCTTTGATAGCATTGTAGTCAGGGCTAGCGATCTGAAGGCAGGAGGTACAAAGCCTGCTGCTGTATGTATGATGGACCCTTTACAGTACATCTGTTCTAATCTGTTATTTTTAGAATGAGCCAATATCTTTTAATGACTTTTTCTGTAAAACTTTATGCTGCGAAACATTGGCACTGAATGCTGCAGTCATGTTTTGACAGTGGGAAAGTAATGTGGTCTGGAGGATGAGAGATAGATTGGCGTGTGCTGTTGAAATGACAGACGTCCTGAGCGAAGCTTGTCTTTTGTCCCATAGAAGGAAGTCGGTATCGCTTTTCTCCTGTAGATAAAGTTGCTAATTAATAGCAACGGTCTTTAGTGAGGGCTTGAGGAATTATGTGGTGTGTCAAAGGCTGTGACCTATATTTTGTATTTTAATTTTGTTTATTATATGAAAACTCAGAAAGGGGTAAATAAATCATTGATAAATTTGTCTTCATATAGAAAAAATGTGTGCAGCTAGTAGTTTCTCACTCATGGTACATGATAAGGTATAGAATGCAGAAGTAAGGTTTCATAAGCATCCGTAAGTCTACCATTTTTTCAGACTTGTTTCAGTTAGAAATCTAAATTATTTTCATATTGATTTTTCATAGATAATATTAAGATATTTTGCAAAAAAAACCACCTTAATTTACATCCTTAAAACAGTTATGTATTATCAGTGGAAATGGCTTGGATGTTGGTTTGATCAGCAGATTCAGGGCAATGAACTTTTTTATCAAGTGAAGTTGAACTAACCTTTTTTTTTTTTTTTCCCCAAATAATTCACATGTGGGAGTGAGTCAGTTTCTTCTACACCTACTAGAAACAAATGATTTTAACTGTGTGAGTCAGAACTGAAGAGACTTGTTTCATTAGATTTTTTTTTTTTAGCAAGTTACTTTATGGTTATATATTAATGTTTTGGGTTTTGGAAATGTTGATCTGTAGCAGAGATTAGTTGGGAATGTTAAACTACTACGGATTCTTCAAATTTATGAAACTTACATTTTATGCTTTGCTTGTAATTTGAGGCAATTCATGCAAGCTGTTTTTAGATGGGTATTACAAAAAGGAAGAATTATAATACTTACCTAAACAATTGCAAATTTATCTGAGCTGTTAACAGAATATAGTGCCTAGGATTAGGAAAAATTTTATGGGTTCATCTTTTTCATTACCCATGTCTGAAAAGATGAATACTGTATTTACTGTGTTTTTGCTTTTGATAATGCTTGAAACAGAGTTGAGATTAATTTTCTAAGTCTTTTATAAGGTACACTTGAGAATCCCAATATATTCTTGATGGAGTTACCAAAGAGCTTGTATCAAGCTCACTAATATATCCCACTGAAGCTCTAGGGGTGGGTTGGGTTTTTTTGTTGTTGTTTGGTGTTTTTTTTTTTAAGAAAAGGGATTTAATTTTAAAAAGCTTTTCCAGGTCTAAGAATTTCTAAGTGCATTTGGTCTGTGGTTCAATGTGATCTGTTCATTTTAGCTGTCTCCTAATACTAAAATATTCCACTCTATTTTTCTCATCAGCGTATGCAGATTGCCAGAATGCAAGCTTTCATTTAAAAAGATCTTTGTTCACTATAATGAATGTAGCTTTCTTCAATAGGAAACTACACACTGTTTTCTTAAGCCCTGATTTTGCATAGACCTCAGTAATCATGTCTGTAGATATACTTAGAGTGCATTCAGATTAAGTGTGTGCATCCATCATTGCCAGCTGAGTCCTTAGGCATCCTGAAGTGCCCGAGATCTTAATTTCTGTCATTCATGTCATCAGGGTCTTAACACTGAAACCTGTTATTACTTAACCATGGCCTACAGCTTGAAATGTGACTAGCACCTCTGACCTGAGATCTCTATAAAGGAGTCTGAGCTTTGGAAAATGGTGGGGATGTCTTCACCAAGTATTGAATCATTGAAAATGTATGGAGTTTATTAATCAGGTGTGCCTTAATGAAGGCTGAGGTATAGTTCTCAATTTGCTTAAGTGCAGTGCCATTGAGGGCTGAATATGTATAGCTGTGTTTCCCAAAAAGACCAAGAAGATAAAAGATCAGAAGCAGCATTAATTCCAGATATATCCCAGATTCTTTTCACCATTTATAATTGTTCTCCAACATAAAAATAAACATGGGTAATTGCTTTGTGAAGTCTTACTTGAAATGTGTTTATGCCAGTTTAGCAAGACATACATGCTCAGGATTTTAGAAAAGTCTATACGAAATTCTGTCTGGACTTTTCATTCAGCTTAAACCTGTGTTATATTGTTCTAACTTTCATCAAAAAAATTCAGTGAAAGATGAATTAATAAGTAAGATGAAACCAGTTTTAAACTCACTGAAGTAGATATGTGGAAGTCAGTCTTAAAGGAGTGTTGCAGCTATTCCGGCAATATTGTACTTTTATTTGGGACTGTGTAGCTCGTGGGATGTGGTTTCACTGTTTTTATAGATGGTGTGACTTTACCCAAAATATAGCAATCAGTATAGAAGTATGGGGAGGGAGTTTATTATATTATGATTTCCCAGCTAGTAATGGTCCCTTAGTCTAAGAACTAAACTGTATGCCTCCCCCGGATAGATGAGACTTAAGGAAAAGCTTTGGGTCACTAAAAATTCTCCAAAGGTACATAAAAATAGATCATGCCCTAAATTGGTTTAAATCCTGTAGTACTGGAAAAAAAACAACAAATACCCTCGCCCAGCAAGGAACCCATTTTTTTAATTGAAGGCATTAAAGACTTAAATCCCTTTTAGAGTTGTGCTAGGTGGGGTGTGGGGTAGGGGAAATCTCTGTCCTCATCTGAGGAAGGACGAGGTTTCTAGTAATTGCATGGCAATACTTATGGGGCATCTGAAACCTTTTTCCCTGCTCTTGAGGAATTCCTCTGTCCCTGGTTCTCCCCCCCTTCCAGAGATCCACATGTACCTTGGGGGTGGATGGGGGTCGTCTCCATTGCCTTGCATGCCTTTGGATTGCTGCTGTCATTACAGCATGACTTCTGTGATCTTCGTTTTGCACATCCTTCCTCAAAAGTTGGCTTCTTCACAGAGCTTTTCTGTGTGCTGCTGGCTTTATTGCTGCCCGTGTGACTTGGATTATCAATACTGAAAGCTGGAGTGTTCCAAGTGTCTTTTTATTTTGCTGTAGTTAAGGCAGAGTAGAAACAGCAGGAGGGTGACTTTAGGCATGAAGATCCTATTATAATTTTGAAATATGTTCCCAAAGGTTTGCTTTTTAAGATGCATGTTTAGTCTTTAAACTTAGCTCTTTTTCTGATAGGATTGGTTAGGTCGTGTCATCGTTCCCTCCACCCCCATTTCTGTGTATGATGGCTACGTGGCTATGGTCTCTTGTTAGCACGGAGAGATGGATGCCTAGTGTGCATGCTTTGCAGGCTTTGTTCTGCAGGCTTCTGACTATCCTTGGACTGTGGATCCGAAGAAGAGTAGCAAATGTATTTTTTCTATGGCTAGGTATACTTGAGTAAGAAGTTTGTATTGAAAATTTTAAATTAAGGAATTGGGTTGTCGTTATCTAGTCTGCGATCGTTTGCACTGCATCTGAGTGAAATGGGAATGTAATATCTGTCCACATTTTCTTTCTTTTTAGTTTGTGTGTCCTTTAAGGCAAGGAAGGGATCTCACTGAGCACTTGCTATCAGTGGTTCCTTTTAGATGGCTTTGCTGCCCTGCGACATCCCAAGTTACTCAACTAAAAAAAGAAAACTACATTTCTGTGATTTGGAACCTCACCCTATATGACTTATTACAGGAGGCTGGGAGAAGAAAATTCTTACATGTACAAATGGCTAAAAGTGATCTAAAGGTCCTAATGGAATAACTGGTAGCTAGTAACTGCTAGATGTTGGGTTATAAATGTAGAGTGAAGGCTGGAGTCTGTGGTATTTAGTCTTTCTGCCTTTTATGGGTAATATGGTATTTTTCTAAACTCGCAACACTTCATCTTTCAGAGCAGACTTTCTGAGAAGTTGCAGATGAGTTAGTCTGTTGTGTCACAGGGAAGAAGCACAAACATTTTCCTTCCAGACCAGCTTTAACTAGTTGTAGCAAAATGCCTTAGTCATGTGGCATGGTATCGCTGCATGGAGGAATTAAGTTTGACTGTGTTAGCTTACTCTGTTATGCAATTGAAGATTTCCATTACCAGTAAGTTCAGCCTTTGGTTTCCTGGACAGTTAATATTTAAGTTGGGAATAATGACAATATCAAACAGCTGTTTTTAAACTGTGGTTCCACTGCCCTGGTACTCCAGATAACATAATACAGGACGGCATACGGTGGGGATACCTAACTGGAGGCTGTATCCGGCCCAGACTGTCTTTATCTTACCCTTAGAAGTATTTACTCGTTATTAAGGCAACTGAACTGTGGTTATCACTCTGTGTATGTTATTGCAGGCCAGCAGGATTTACTGGATTGGGTGTAGTGCTGTACCAACAGAGCTATACTGGTCAGGCTTGACCCAGGCAGGTCTACATCCATGGCTAGAAATAATCAATCCTTGTGCCTCTGACGCTGACTGCATCTGATGTGAATTGTAAAAGACCTGACACTTTGAAAAGGAGGGAAGGGGGGGATTTTTCATTTAAAAAAAAAAATTTCAGTGATGGAGAAGCTTTTACTGTTCTTAGGAAAGGGCTTTGCAGTAATTCTCCTCAATATTAAAGGTATGCATGCATTTGAGTGGCTCAAACCAGGAGCAGAAGTGCCCTGGTTGATTTTGACAGAATTGGATCTACCGGTAGTCTAGTTATAAACTTCCTGTTCTTGTGGGTAGTATTAAATGTTCTAAAGGTTTTGTTTAATGTTTCAGGCACTTTTTTGAGGATGGGGATAGCTGAGATTACATTCTATACTTTACCTTTTGCATACCAGCATTGTATTTCCTTCACACTGTAAAACCTCACAAAGTTCAGCATGACGAGCACAAAGTCTTGCACAGTGGAGCTGTAAATGTTGGGGAATGGCCAACTAGAAAGCAGCCTTGCAGAAAAAGATTTGGGGATCTGGTAAGCAATTAGTTGAAAAAGCCAGTAGTACATCATTGTAGAAATGGAGGCTGCCTGTGTACTGGACTGCATCAGCAAGAGGGTAACCAGCAGGTTGAGGGAAGTGGTTATTCTGCTCTTTATAGCACTTGTGAGGCCATTTCTGGAGTACTGTGTCCAGTCCTGGCTTCCCAGGACAGAAAAAACACTGGGAAACAGAAGCGAGTCCAGCAGAGAGGCACTGATGTGGTTGGAGGCCTGAAGCATGTGATGTGCCAGAAAAGCCTGAGATACCTGGGTTTGGTGAGCCTGGAGAAGGAGAATCTGATCATGATCCTCAACTGCCAGATGTGTGGTTAGGGAGAACAGAGGCAGACTCTTCTCAGGTGGACCGCCAAGAAGGAGAGGCGATGGACACAGGCTGTGGCAAGGAGGATTCTGACTATGTGTAAGGGGGGGGGGGGGGGGTGGGGGGGGGGGGGGGGGAATATTCCTCCTGAGGGTGGTCAGTCACTAGAAGAGGCACCCAGAGAGGTGATGGTCTCTCCATTCTAGGAGATAAACCTCAGCTGGACAAGGCCTTGAGTAACCTGATTGAACTTTGATGTTATCTCAGCTTTGAGTAAGAGGTTGGACTCCGATCTCCAGAGGTCCCTTCCAACCTAAAATTCTGTGGTTCAGTATCATCTCCCCCCCCCCCCCCCCCCCCCCCGCCATGTTAGCAAATTTATTTAATATTATGGCTGCTTTAATAGAAAACAACAATAGAAAACAACCTGTGTAAATTTACTGTTCATTTTTTGGTAATCTTAGGTGTTGTCGTGGTTTAACCCCAACCAGCAACTAAGCACCACACAGCCACTCGCTCACTCCCCCTGCCTCAGTGGTATGGGGGAGAGAATTGGAAGGGTGAAAGTCAGAAAACTCATGGGTTGAGATAAGAACAGTTTAATTGAAGTAAAATGAAATAGAATAGTAGTAGTAGTAATAATAATAATAATATAATAATACAATAATGATATACAAAGCAAGTGATACACCATGCAATTGCTCACCACCCGCCAACCGATGCGCAGCCCATCCCCGAGCAGCGATCGCTGCCCCCCAGCCAACTCCCCCCAGTTTATGTACTGGGCATGACATCATATGGCATGGAACAGCCCTTTGGCCAGTCTGGGTCAGCTGTCCCAGCTGTGCTCCCTCCCAGCTTCTTGTGCACCAGGCAGAGCATGGAAAGCTGGAAAATCCTTGACTAGTGTAAGCATTACTTGGCAACAACTAAAACATCAGTGTGTTATCGACACTATTCTCAGCCTAAATCCAAAACACAGCACTATACCCGCTACTAGGAAGGAAATTAACTCTATCCCAGCCGAAACCAGGACAGGTGTTTACCCTGATTGGTTGGCATTTTACCACATAGTCTCAATATAAGTATTGACAAGCTTTTAACTAAATTTTCAGCTTGTAAATGATGGGAAACTAAATTTTGTTCATATTGTTCTGCCATGTATTTAATAAAAGCACCAGTTTCCTTGTTCCTGGAAGAGAATTGCCAGAACAGGTTTCAAGAACTTTGAACCTATGTTTTATGTCTAGTGCTTTTTCCCAAGTGTGGTTTCCTTATGTCTAGCTGTTAGCCTTGATAGCAGTTGAAGTATTTTAAAGCTTTGTTCCATGGAGCTGTCAGAAAAGCCTGCAATGCCTGCATGACTGTGAGCCTGAATCATCCTTTACAAAAAATACAAGTTTAGCTGTTCTGCTAGATATGTTCTCATATCACAAAGGAATCTCTATCTAGTAGGGTTCCTAATATTCTTATATCTGACATTATAGGGAGTCTGACTAAGCAGTTGCTAACAACAGGGTGAATGAAATATTCCTCATACTTGTAAAGATCTAATGGGAGATATTGGCTGTTTTTTGGTTTCCTTTATGAAATAAGAGCTTGTATGACTTACATGAAGTTGGACTTGCAACATGGTTTTAAGGCTGATATGCTTTCTTTGATGATAGTGCACTTACCAAACCAAAATGCACGACAAATTCAGTGTTTCAAAATCATGTTGATATATGGAAAAGAGCATGGGAAGTGCTATCAATGATGAGGATAACAATGTGCAAATGGGACAAAACCAAGAACTGAATCCTTTATTAGTGATGTGTTGTAATTATTAATAGGGTATCCTAAGTGACGCTTGACTTTCCATACAATGAATTTATATCTGTGTTTTTGAGTACGTTGCTTGCAGCAAACTCCTGGGAAAATAATAATATTTTTTCAAAATTGTCATGATTCCTGAATGCTTGGAAGTCTGGTAGACATCCTTGCCAGAGAACATATACTGTCAGCTATGTCATGAAGGCATTCATTGACAGTACTATATAATGTAATGGTCCATTACCCTTCTGGGGCAAGGACTGTGTATGTGAGCAATTTAGAATGTGTGTTAATTTTTCAGAAGAAACTTTGTTCAAAGTGGTATATAGTTGTTTCAGATGCTGTGGTTGTGAGCCCTCAGCTGTGTTTGTGATTGATGTATGGAAGTTGTTCACATTGTGTTCTAGTTGCAGTGTATTGCTTCCCTCTTGGGAGGTACCTGCAGACTGTGCAGATAGTGAAGTAAAGGCAATACCTTCTTTTTTGAACTGAGTCTTGCTACCTAAAACTACTGAGAAATATTATCCCCCTCATCTCACGTCCTTAATTTCCCCTTCCGTTTCATTGTTCAGACTTCTTACTTCATATTTGTATTTGGAGAAGGCACTTTGCAGTCATTTCTTTAAAACAGCAATGCACATTGCTGCAATGATCTTCTGCATCAGTGGCTGTAATATGTCACTGTGCACATTGGTAATAATAGCTCTTACTTCAAGTATATGCTTGATAACTACAGAATAAATAATACACAGACTTTACTGGAAAATGTGCTCCAGTAATTTACCTTCAGAGCTCTGTGGGGAGCTATGAAATGGGTGACAGCTGGTGAAAGATAATGGATTATCTTTCTGCAAGAGAGAAGCATGGGCAAGACCTACTTAGTTCAATCTCCTTGCCCTCATCTCTCCCTCCCCCGTCATGTCCCATATAACACTTAAGAACCCATCCTCTCCATTTTCTGAGGGACTTAGGTGGAGACTGTTAGTTATCACTTTTGTGTTAAAAAAAAATTAATTGGCAAGGAAATAAATTTGGCTGTGCATAACAATTCGTGGAAGAGGAAATGAACACTGTCTACTTGTAATCTTTTAACACTTGTCCAGAAATAGATTGTTGAGGATTCATAGTATTTGAACTAAAATTTGCAGTACTGGAATAAAAAATAAGCAGGTACATGAATTAAAAAGGACTGGGAAAAGCATCACTTAAAGTCCTAAGTATTGATCAATATACTACAAACAGTGGTCAGGCCAGATGTCTTTACCTGGTACTTCCAGAAGTGATACCGTGTACTTTAAGGAAAACTTCGAGTTGAACTTATGTACTAAAATGTCTGTTAAATAAGATTTTGAAGGAGAGATGGAACTGATGATACTCGAAGAAAAACTTTTCATACGTGATAACCAAAAGATTCTTATTAGACTTTGGGGGGTTTTGATATGTTGAAATATATTCAACATAAGAAAGATAAGACACCAGATTGACTTCTTGGTTCTTTGAAAGTGCATTTCTTATAAAGTGGTTCTTCAGAAAAGGACAACTTCTTAAATTTTTATTTCATATAATACAGTTGTAAATGCTCCTGGCTTCTTTCCTTCCTTTAAAATACAGCTGAACAGTCAGTCGGGGTGAACTTTTGCCAGCAACTGCACAAACGACTCAGCTATTGTAAAATTTCTTAAAATAATTAGGCACATTTTTGTTCATGTGTAAGAGTAACTACTGGTGCAGTCTGACCACCATAACAGAAATTGTGACAAAGTGACACTTGCTGCTGATGCAAATAATACAGTGGAATAGTTCAACACATAGCTGTTCCTGATATTTCTTCTTAAAGATGTTGTGGACCTAGATTTTTTTTTTTAATGGTGCTGCTATGAACTTGGTTTTAAAATTCAAATTACATAGGAAACAAGAGTTAAGCTTCAAGAAATTACGATGAAAGTGAAATTTTGTGGCTGTTAGGGTATAAACATTAGGATGGTTGCCAGAAGAATAATCTTCAAGACTTGAACTCCTTTAAAGAAGATCTGAACTACAAAAATGCGAGCTTTATAAGCACAGCCTTCTTTCCCCTCAATGCTGCATGGTATGTATGTCTTGGAGGCCGTTGTCACAGACTTGTGTTGTACGTGTACCTGCCCATAAGAACCAGATTGAAGCTTGCATGTTACTTTAAAGGCCATGAAACTACCAAGAGATTAAAAACATTTTTGGTAATATTGATGTCCTTGTTGGATTCACAGTTGCAACCCAGAGATGGAATGATGTGTTACTAAACAAATGGTCCTGAGCACTTTTTTCATGTAGGTTAAAAAAAAAGACGACCTAAGTGGCATAAATATTGAGAATCTTAAGAGATGAAAAAGTAAAGGAAAAAATTAAAGATTATATATCTTCCAGACTTTTCCATTAGAAAATTCCAAAGTTGTTTATGGAACAAAAGGATTACATATCCTCAGCTCCACAATACTAGCATCAAAAATGAAGCTAGCGTGTCTGAACTACAGTATCAAGGATGAAAAGTTTGACAGTCTTTAAAAGATTGTGGTTTGGGACTGAATGGTTTTTTAAAGTGAGTCAATGAAGTGGAAAATATTACTTTAGAGCTAAAACAATCACTGAATGGGCAAAGTAGCCAAGGTTTACTTAGATGACACTGGAGATAAATTAGTAAAGGAAAATATTAAATTCTATGTGGAAAAAGAGAAGGGAATGGGGTATAGCTAAAACGATGTGTAAGGAAGTAGAAAGGCAACGATTTGGCTTTTCTCTGTGTAAATAGTTGACTCAGTGTCTATACTAGTTTGCAATTACCTTGCAGGAGCTTAAAGCATTTTGAAGATTGGCAGAAATTCCTTGTTCTTCTGCTTGTGTTCTCATCTTCTGCTTGTGGTCTCCTCAGAGGCCATGTACTATGTCAGAAGATTTCTGGAAGGAAGTTAATGCATCTTCACTGGTTCCTACTCTGGAAATGGAAATGTGTCTACACTGGTAGGGTTTTCCAGCTGCATCTGTACTGGCATGCGGGTGCTCACCCTGGTATTGCATTGGAGCATCCAAAGGTTTGGTTGTTATTTTCAAGTACGAGTAAAGGAAAATGTTGGAAGCCGACAGAATGGAGCCTGAGGTGTAGGTGAGGTTTGAGATTGCCAGCCTACTACAAGCTTGTTCTGAATGTCCTGGTACCTCATTTTCTGTGTTCAAATCGACACATCTGTCTAGATGGGCTGTAAATGAGGAAGAAAAAGGAATTCTCTACATAAATGCGTGGAAATAAATCTTAGGGCAGAAGGATTATGGATGTAGTGCTTATTAAACAAAGATGGCATGTGGATAATCTCACTCTTAAATTCAAGTAAAGAGGAGTGTACAAAACTGAAAAGTTGTGTTTAAAATGATAAGCTTAAAAGCAGAATTTTCTATTGGATACTGCATCTGATATAAAAACTTGTTGGGATGATCCTCACTTGATACGCCTACCTTGGAAAGCTGAGCAGCGAGATGTAAAGGTGCGACATATGTGGTATTTACAACTGTGAGTGTAGTGATTGAAATACTTTTCATATTTTAATGACAGTAATTTTGGTATCAGCTAAGGACTATGAACAGATTTTTGTTTCCTACTGGCTTTAAGCATATGCAAGAAGGAGGGAGAAGCTAAAACCCAGGGAGCTTGGGCTGCTGCTGATCACGCTGGGGAGTGCAGTAACGGGAGGTATGTTCTGGTTTGGAATGGTAGTGTGGAGGATAGAAGCTTTCAGGAGCCTACAAGAGGTTTGGGAATGCCTAGAAGCATGTCCATTAAACAGTGTGTCGTGGGCTGGCAGTCTGTTGAGAGCTGCTTGTCTAAATCGTGATCCAGAAACTGGATTTAAGAATTTCTGAAAGATGTTAGGAAAAGATGGGCTAAAAATATTAAACAAAACCAAAAATGTGTTCTTTGATACACAAAATATTGAGATAAGGAGTAAGAGCTTATCCAGTGTACTGTACATAAATTAACAAAAAGTTGGATAAGAAAGGGTGACAGAAATGCAGAATGAGGGGAAGAGAAGAAGAAAGAACTCCATTCCGACTGTACTAAAGAAAGCTGAATTTATAGTGCTTGGAGACTTGGAAATGTCTCTAGGCAAAGGCATGGTGTTCCGTTTTTAGATTCTTGTTCCGTATGCTTTGCATATACATGTGATGTTAAAGCTCTTTAGTCGTTCTCTAAATCAGTTGGATTTCAAAAATTCAATCCTAACTGTTCCAGGATTTGAATTCCCTAAAGATGACTATTTGGTTTAAAGGACAGTTTAAAAAATTTGAACATGTATAAACTGTCATGTGTGTAATATTCCAAACTATCATTTATCCAAAATGTTTTCTTTCAGGGCTATTCAGTGTGTATTAAAAAAAAACCAAAAAAAACCAAAAAAACCAACCAACAACAACAACAAAAAACAACAAAACAAAAAAACCCCAAAACACTACTTCTAAGCAAGCTTTAGATAGATTTGTATTCTTATTTAATAGCAGATGTTATGCTTTTGATCAGTTTGAAACTTTAGAATAATTAGTTGATGCTGTTTAGCAAGCCAGAAACTTAAATGGACAATATTGTAAAACAGAATTCTGCAGGCTTGGTTTATTTCTTAGTAATGACAATTTTGGGCTTTTTTTTGAGCCATGAGCGTGATTAAAAAATCTGTACTGCTAATGATCCATGTACCACACAGTTTGACTCAATTTCTAGAAATCTACCTCTAAGGCCATGTTCAGGATCTTCTTATAGATTTCCAGTAGATTTTTTTCCCCCTCCCTGCAAAATCTAGACTTTCCTTTTTCAATTTAAATTTTAACTGTAGTATATGGAAAGCCTGGGGTTAGGTATAGACAGATTTTGAAATGTACTGAGTCAGCATCAGACATTAAGGAAAAGTTGCATGGTGAAATTAGAAGCATGTTGCTTTATCTGGATAGTTTTCATCACACCTTGGAAGGCTGAGAGATGTATTTCTCTTCCCTTTCTACTCTCTTTATATCCTTTCTGAGCAAGTAAGTGTCAGGAAGCATCCTGCCCTCTGGAGATGCACTGGCCTTCTGAATACCCAGGGATTTTTCTGTTACAGATGGCTGACCATGCTCCTAATGCCTTGCTTGCCCTGCGTTATGTTGGTAGTGACTTTTAGCACTGTGAGTCAGTGAAAATAGTGCTGCTGTAGATGGTCTTCCTCTTCGTTGCTCCCAGACAGGGGCATTGGAAGGAGCAGAGCAAGGCAGAATGGCTTTGGCTCTAGAGTTCCTGGTCTAGAGAGGGAGTTGAAGAAGTGGAAGTATTTATAATAATAAAAAAGCCACTCTGAGCCTTCCACTATAATGTGTAGCAAATCTTAGCACAGGACTTGCTAGTATTCTCTGCAGATTTAAAGACAATCCCCCTCTTCCCTGCTTCTGAGTAACTTGAGCTACTCCAAATATTCTCGTGCCTGGTTACAGTAATTGGTTGTCGCATGTCTTCTTGGCCTTTTCCTACGGCAAAAATCTGACTTTCATTGACCTTTTAATTAGATCTGGAGCTCTGGCGAAGTTCTGAAACAGGGTGAGTAATGCCTGAGAAAATGTCCTCCTGCCTGCTGCCATTTAAAAGGAAGTGAGGAGAAAGATGTACCACACCTGTACTTAAAGTAGCTGTTGCTATCTGAACTCTTGAAAGTGAAAAACAGCTCAGGGTATTTGTATGCATGGCATTGCAGCCTTGAGCCATCAAAAAAAAAAAAAATCGAGTGCAGTTCTGTAGCACCGTAAGCTGATTTAATGCCCCATCCCCTTAGTCTTATGTTTCCCAGTTTATGGTCTTGACCTGGCTGAGAACTGAAGCATCAGGAAAAGGGTAATTGTCATCTGACTCTGCTCCCTCGCCCAACTTTCCGTGCAGCTGCCTGGGTATTAGCACCAAGGCAGGCCACCTCCGCAGCAACTAGACTGCACGAAGGCCGTTGCATGGGCATCCATCTCACCTTGCTCTCTGCTACTTAAGAGGACGGTCTCTGAAAAAGAGCTGTGCTCCTTTACCCTTCTGGCTTTCGCTGGTGTAGCAGCTTCTCCTGACCCTTCAGTGATGATGATTCAATTTGTTAAAACTACAGGATGATAGTTACATTATGTGTCTTGGTAGGTTGGGTTTCTGCTGGTTTAGTGAGCAGAATCTGGTCAGTGAGGTGAGACCAGCTGAATTTGTTAGAGCTGATACAAGGAGGAGAGCAGATCTGTGAAACTGCCCCTCTGGTCACAGTGAACCACTTCAGTTGTGTCGTTGAACTACATCTTTACTTCACTCTAAATTTATAAGTAAAGGGGTACCTCGTAAGGTGGATTTCTCTCCTGTCACTGTAAGTACATTTGTGTAGGGTGCTTTGTCAAGAAAAGCTTATTAATAGAAACCTCTAACCTTTAAAATAAAGGAGGTGGCATGTGGTAAATGTAGCACTGATGTAAAGTATGAATTGTTGTGTTACATAATGCATGTATTAAGTTTTTAGTAACTCTAGAGAACATCTTGTATATATCTCGGGAAAGCAAAAGGTGTGCATTTACTGTAAGTAATCGATAAAAGTTATGCTGCTTGTCTTGTTAAGTTTTAAGATGAAATAAAGCATGCACTCAGAAAACTAGAACTTTGCTCATACGTTGATGATGTAAGTGGTGGCTTCTTAATTAATGTAAGTGTATGTAAGCTTATATCAGTGCAGTGTGGTCATCAGAATGGAATTGTTTTATTTCTTAGCAGGGTGTGCAAGAGGTGCTGGGTCTGATGTAATTTAGATTCATTCATATGTTGTTAATCTCTAGTTTGAAACTATCTGAAAAATAAGTGACAATATCAAAGGGTTTTTCTAAGCAGTCATAATTCTTAAACTATTCTACAAAAAAATATTAACTCTGCTTTTTAGGTTATTCATCATGCAGTAAAATAAGTGGATTTTAGCAATATTTACAACTTTGTTATGGAATGAAAGAAATTGAATCATTGAAATTTTACTGTTTGGAATTAGTGATTCATGTAGAAGCCTGAAACAATTTTTTCCATTACTGATGTGCTTCAACATGTGATTGCCATTTGCTGTGGCTTAAATGGCCTCTCCAACACCTGCAAAATCTGGCCCTGGACTAAGAGTACAGCAAAAATCAGGTACAAATAAAGCTATATTAAACAGAGATTGTATTCTGTGGTGTTCATTGCCAGCCATTTCTTACAGTGTTTTGACATGCATCTTGGAAGACCCTGTCCTAATGTGCTGCGGGTTGGCTAGAAATAGACTCTTGCGTAGCACTTCCATGCTCACTGCAGTCCGAGGCAGATCCACATCAATTCCAAAAAAGGCCATTTTGCCCTTTTCCAGCCTCATCCTGCTGCCTGCCTTGGGCAGCTGTATGTGAGTCACATTGGGTGAATGGTTTGGTGGGAGGAGATGGGATAGACAAGTTAGCTTTCGCCTGGAAATGTTTCCTGGTTTGATGTACCACGTGAACACTAATGATGATCCAGACAATAGAGTGGAACGTGGTGGGAAGAAACAAGCAGGAACTCTTTCGGCAGCAGAATGGGTTTCCTGGATTAAAGTGGTCGTGTAGCTCCCCATTTGGTTGTCTCAAATGTCCAGGATGTCAGACAGTCCCAGGGAAAATCTGTAATCCAAAGAGCCTGTGTATGGCTTCATCTGTATGTGTCTTCTGGGCTGGGTATGATCGTCGTGAGGAAAGTAAAAGGACTGAAGGTGAACCTTAAGAAGGCATTGGATATCAACAGTTATTCAAGAGCAGAAAAGATTCTTTATTGTGGAATAGTAATCTTTTCTTTGCATTTTTTTAGCAAGGCTTAAGAGGAAGGAAAATACCACCTTTGAAAACCTTATGAAATTCACGTAAAAGCAAGATGTGGTATTTCAGTCTCTTCAGAAAGTGACAACTTGCAGACATTATTTGGCTTCTGCAGAATAGATTAGTCAGTGAAGTCTCTAAGGCTGAAGAGGCTGATAGACCACCAGGGAATCCGTGGTTGGTGCACAGTCTGCTGAAAGAGCTGGGGACCTTAGGGACAGGTTAGAGAGGCATGGCAGCTTTCCCTCCCCCAAACAAATGTGACAAGTTGGAAAGAGGTATGAAAAACTGGGCTACAAACTGCAGTCAGGAACACAGTTTCTTTAGGAGCTTTCTTAATTCTCCTGTGAGAATTGGGCTAGAACTTAATCTCAAGCTGCTGAGTGTTTTTGAGATGCCCTGGTTAGTACTTATAAAGGTGCAGGTTTTCTTGTTCAGAATGTGTCATCCTGCTTTAAAAAGTCTGTCTGCGTCCTGACAGCTGTATGCTAAAATGTTACGTATTGTGAAGCTGCACCACACTTGTGTGGATGGTGAGTCACTTCTGGGTTTCCCAAACTAAATGCTATTCACAGTCACATTTTTCTTCAGTCTTAGTACTAACAGTTCCATCTTCCAAGGTTAGCTTAAGTATTGGGGGGGGGGGGGGAAGACAAACCCTGCCTGAATTGGTTCTAGAGACCAAGTTGTACTTTCTAAATTATGGATCATTCCATGACAGTAACACAACATAAAGATGAGAAATTGGGCAGTGAGCTTCCTCCTCTGTTAGATCTCGGGTATAAGCTGCTTCTCCCTTGTACTTGCATCCATCGTAGCATTAGCATATGCCATTACCTTTAGGTCTGAATGGCGTGTGGTTTTTATTTTATCTGACTGTTGTTATTTTTCTGTAGGTAAGCTACTCTCTTTTGTATATACGAGTACAGCAAATAGTCATTTGGTGTTTGTTCTTGGATATGTAAGCCCACGCTTACCTCCTCTCGCCTGCTAGAACTCTGCTGCTGTCTAATTCTCAAAGAGAAGCACGGTGGCTTTGATGAGAGTTAAATTGGCAACCCATTTTGTTGCTTGGACTGCTGAGAACCATCTGTATGTTCCTCTCTACTTGTCTGTACAAATCTTCAGTATTATCTTTGGTGTCCTTTCATTGTAAGCATGAAAAGCAGTGAATGGGCTAGTCAGGCAGATAGCCAGCTATTAAGTGTTTGTGGTAACATTCATCAACGAGCTGGCAAATGGTAGCATATTGCTGCAGATTGAGCCCTTCTATGTGGTACTTGCTTTTGGGGCTTGCCATACAAGAAGACTAACAGTGAACACATGAT
Source organism: Platalea leucorodia (assembly GCF_965183815.1). Classification (NCBI taxonomy): domain Eukaryota; kingdom Metazoa; phylum Chordata; class Aves; order Pelecaniformes; family Threskiornithidae; genus Platalea; species Platalea leucorodia. The sequence goes on from NC_138829.1 coordinate 12,545,306, forward strand.
GTTTTAAGGTAAATGCCTTGCTCTTCTGGCAAATTTAGCGATGCTAATAGGATCAGCACCAGAACTACTGTTCAATATTTTTCTTCAAAACATTTCCTGATGCCATTACCCTTCAGCACGGTGATAAATTTTTCATGCAGTTATCTCAAACTAGTGTACAAATTCTAAATGCCAGGATCAGTTCTTCTGTAACTGATAAAGCCACTTGTGGAGCAAAATGCAGAAGCTGTGAGCACTCAGTCTTGGTTTATGCCTGAAAGTAATGATGGTTTTATACTTTTAAACCTTTGAGGATTTTGCCTGTAATTATCTAATCCAAATCTTGTCCAAAGTCATAGTTCTGTTAAGTGCCAGCAAGGTATCTGATTGAAAGTGGTCAGAGACTTTATTTTACATATGTCAGAAGGCTTTCATAAAACGAAGCAAAATCTGTAATCATGGCTGTAAATGGATATATTTGTGTGCAACTTCTTCAGAAAAGTTTGAGTTTTCTTTAAAACATTTGTATACCGGATTAAGTATCACAATACAATATATAATTTAATAATAGAGTTACCACTTATTCTCTTGAAAAATGCTGGCAATCAGCCTCAAGAAGACTCAGACTTTCTTGGTGTTGTATTAGTGTATATGTCTGTTTCTGCTGGCATTTCAGTTCAGATAAATACTGTTAGAAGAGAACATCTTAAAATTAGGAAGTACTGACTAGCCAGGCACTACAAAACTGGATGGGCTTGCTGGGGGGATAACAGGGACCCTGACAGTGTGTGAAGCAGCGTCCCGTATCAAGAGGCTGTTCTGCAAGGCTGTAAGGACTTTGCAAGAGGTAACCAGGTTGTGTTTCTCAGGTTTTTAACCCAGTGGAGCTTGTGTCATTGTAATGATAACCAAAGTCTTGCACCACTGAATTTGTTTGTCTAATGGATGTTGATGAATGATGAAGAATCAGATCATTGAGCAAGAGGCAGACAGAGTAAGTGAAGTGTGTGTATGTATGTTATAAAAACAGGAGGGCGGGCATGGCAGAAGTCAAAGGCCCAGAGGAGAACGTGTCAGAGAACACAGAACGTGTCACCTTTTCCTTGTAAACAGCAGAACTTCGGTGAAGGTTGGCCGCCTGTAGAATTGGGATCTACCTCTTTTACTAGGCTGAGTGGAATAACCCCCTGCCCTTCCCGCTGTACTGCCTTCCCTTCTCTGCTGTATGCGTCCTTTCTTCCCTCTTCTGTGTCAGCATCGCTCTGCTGTCCCTGCATGACGAGGGACAGCAAGGTATCTCTGCTTCGCACCTTAGTATGTGCTGGTTGCCCAGCTAAGCAGGTGATTGCTATCCTCCTGCTGCAGCTTTTCCCTTAGTGGAGACGATACTGTGGGTGCCTTTCCTATTCACTGCCAGGTTTTTTATGAAACTTGTAGCAACTTGGTATCTTCAGTGAAATTTGGTAAAGGGGATATTAAGGGTCTTCAACAGAGATCAAAAGGTACTGGGAGAGAGGAGTGGACTCAGGCTGCCAAACAGTGTGATCACACATACCTTATTTCCTTAGGAAACCAGACTGAAAAAAAGCATTCACAGGGGTGGACAGTAATAGGAAATAGGCCAGCACAGGAAAAGGGAGGCAAGGATCTATAATTGGAAAAATTAAGACTGGAGTCAACAAAGGATGGAAGAATTAACAAAAATTTACATTTCTAAAATACAGGGGAAATGTCCCAATCAGGTAGCAAGAGGATTGTACTACTTTAAAACTCAAGTGTGGGTTGTAACAGGTATTTATCACCCTAGTAAGCAGGTTGGGGCTACCTGGGTGTGGGTATCTCCCAAGACATGTATACAAGCACTAACTTGTTAAACCTGTCAGCCTGCTGTTTTAGTAGCAATATCATAGGAATGCTGTTTCTTTGAAAAGGGTGCACAAAGGGCAAACAAGTTACTTGATTTCTAGAATGTAAGTTAAGAGGGATGGTTGAGGGAAATGGTAAAACTTGCTACTCTCTCATGTTCTTCGTCCAAAGAAAACATCTTAAATAAAATATTGGATCTGCCTGGTGGGACTATGGCTCCACAGACAATTATCTGCGTCATTTTGTTGTTTCCCTGACATTAATATTTTGCAATTCGCATAGTTTCCTACCACAATGTTTTGTAAAGGGGATGAGTAGATAAAGCGAGCATGGTGGCAGATGAATTTCTGTATGACCAGACAGTTTGGACATACCTTCTGGGTAGATGTACCTGAATATTATCATCGTGTTAGGTAATGACTTAAACCCCAAATCACTTACAAGATCAGTTCTGAACCATGAAACTATCTGGTGCAGGGCAGTCCAGTGTATGAATAGGTTGTCCAGAGAGGCCATGGAGTCTCCATCCTTGGAAGTTTTTGAGACCTGACCAGGGCAAACCCTCAGTCACCTGGTCTGAAATCAATATTGACTGTGATTTGAGCAGGAGGTTGGACTACAGACCTCCTGAGGTCCCTTTCAACCTGAATTGTTGAGAGAGACCTGTAAGTCTGTGTATTATTTTCTTGCAGTTGTCACATTTATTTAAAACTTGAAGCTGCCAATGATACAAAACATCAGATGTTCTTGAACATTTGGCAGCTTCGACTCAGTGATTTTTTTGTGACTCTGAATTTCTGGAAACTTGCACTGCCTAACAAAATACACAGGAGTCCTCAAATTAGAGCTGTTGGGTAACTCAACCACTGAAGCAGTAATCGTAAACCCCGTGGGTAGTCTTTTGTCCACTGTAATGTAAAGGTGCTAGCTTTTGTGATTCCAGATAGTAAATTATTGACGTAAATTGGAAGGTTCAGAATCTGAACAGAAAGTAAAAATCCAAAACATACCTCAGCACTTCTCATTTTTAACCACATTCTAGCTTGGGAAAAGTTGTCCTATTATTTTTTGAGGGTGATGTTGACAATACCGCCATCCTTCTCTGACCTGCTCTCAGAAATTAGAGGAAATTTGACATATGCTTCTGACCTTGACAGAGGCTGGTGTGTGCCTGTTCCTGGGGTAGCAGTGCAGAGTGCCCAGTCTGCCATGTCACATCATCTCCACTGGCATTTCCTGCAGCTTTTAGTCGTTCTGAAATAGTCTTCAAATATCTTTTACCAGGTGGAATAACACAAATTGACTGCAGTGTAGATGCACCAGCTCACAGACCTCAATCACAAACCTGTTTACCTATGACTGCGCTTCAAATTATATTTTCAAATTATTCAAATTGATGTTTTCTTTTTGTGCAAACAAAATATCCTAGTCCCATCTATCAGGGAAGAGGAGAATATGATAGGAACAGAATTTGTTCGTGAGTGGAGTTATGTCTTTCATACCTACTCTGGTTTTTGATGAAGAAATAAATGCTGGCATTTCACTTCCCGTTATGAATATTGATCAAAACATAGACTGTTACTATTTTGTATTATATTCTTGAGAGCATACATTTCTTGGCTCCTTAAAATTAGTTGTGGGTTTTGGTTTTGTTTTTTTTTTCCCTCTTGTGTGGCGTTATGGAGAACACCCTTCTTCCAAACAAATGTAAGTACAATAATGCAAAATCAGCTTGAGACAAAAGGCAGTGATGCATATGAATATATTGCACATAGAACACCTATCCCAAATTCTGATTACAGCCTCACAGTCATGAATAAACAAACTCTTGCAATTACTGTCAGCTGATGTTACCCTGACAACAGTATATATAACAAAATTCAGTAATCACTGCCAACAAAACCCTCAGTACAGCTAATGCTTCTGTTTGCCAGGATGGAATACTTTCATTAAGTATTAAATCAACTCCAAATCATAAGTCCTGCTTTTAATATTAGGATCAAAACTAATCGGTAATGTGTAGTTATTCATTCCAGTATATGGAGAGAAGTTTGCTTTGAGTTCCCTATTCATAAAATAGTGATACATAAAAGGAGAAACTGGAATTTTTTACCCGTTATATAGTGGTGGGTATATCACTTGGCATCATTCTGGCAAGCACAGCGAACACAGCTTTCTGATAATTTTTGGTGCAAGTTTCTGCTCACTCAATTTTGCTAGTTCTGTGCATGCTACTGATCTGGATATTTGAGTGTTGAGGAACAGCAACCCCCTGGGGAGGAGCGGGAAAGCAAATTGGAAATATTTTTTTGATTTAACTTACTTAGAGGTGAAAATTGTACAATTTAGTACTTAAAAGCAGCAAGTCACATCCTGGTGTAAACAGGGTTCTACTCCAAAACACCAATAAAGTAAATAGCAGTTTAAATGAATTACTGGTATGTTGCCTCCTCTGAGCTCTCATCTGCTGCACAACCTCTGGTGTAATCTCTGTGGTGATGAGATTCTGTGGATATTAGGTTTTATTTTCAAATTTTATTTACTTTTAGGGAATCTTAGATGCCTTGACAAAGATGTGAATTTTTCCATTTCAGGGGAAGTCCTATCCAATTTAAAATTTTTCTGTACATTCAAGTATTGTGTTTAGTGCTTAGCTTTCCAAGAGAGAGACCACTGTAGTTGTAGTGTTTCTGAACACCAACACCTGATAAATACTAAAAGCCAACATTAGTTAACTAGTGCATAAATAGCTTGTAAAAATAGTAACTTCCTTTTAGGAGGGGATACTTTTTTCATTTACATGTATTAAACTAATTCATTTTAATATGTAGTACTTCAGTTGACCAATTGAGATGCAAAAAGCAGGACCAACCTAGGACTCTCTCATTTTTTAATTGAAATGGTCGTAAAGAGAACGAGGTCTGCTAATCCTTCCTTCTTGAAGGATACAATACCTAGAAAGATAGCATTAATGCCCATTTTTGCAGACACTATTTCTTCTGTTTACTCAAATTTAAGCGTGTGCTCTCCTTGATACATAATATTTATTATCTTTTAAAATATAAAACTAATTGAATTCACTTGCTTTAGTACAACCTAATGCATTTCTAAACCAAATCCCAGTTTTAGCGAGGTGAAGTTTGATACACTTCAAAGCAAGAAAAACTGTAGATAAAATAGTAAAATGTTTTGTCACCAGTTGACAAAACAAGAAAAATGTAAGGAACAAGGGGTTTCTTTTAAGCGTACAAGACAGCTTACTCTTGCGTAGGTTTGTGTCTTCCTGCTTTGAAAGTTGCTTGGGATCAATTTACAGCAGCAGGGTTTTTTATAAATACTTAAACAAATTATTTTGGTATTCGGTTTACTGACTAGAATTATTGGTAAAATTGGTTATTTCTTTCAAAAAAAACCAAACTACACCACACAACTACTCTTGGGTTAGTATTCCCCAGAAGTAAAATTACTGGATTTCATTTCCCCTCCCCTTGAATTTTAGTAACAGAAGCTGGTGTTCCACAAAATTAGTCTAATGACCTGTATTCTGTAGTAGTGATCCATAACTTGATAATGAAACTTTCCCATTTATTTCTAATCTGTAGTTGGGTTTTCTCAATCTGTCCTATTTGATGGGAAGGGAAGGAGGCAAGAGAACCTTGCAAAATAATTGATGTACATCACAGCCATCAGTAGTGGTATTTACTTGTATAAATGTCTGATTGGACTGGTATAGGTCTCTAACTGATTTGAGTTGGTGTTGCTGGTTAAGTTTGTTAGAAACAATTTGGGGTTTGGGGATGATAGTCTCAATGGCCTTGTGGGGGGGGAGACCGTGGTAGGCATTTCTTCTGCCCAGCTGAAATAGGGAATCTAGCAGAAAATCTACGAGTCTCATTCTTAAATTTTGTGCTTTGGATAGACAAGAAGCATTCAGTGAAAGGGGTATTACTTGTGGGGGAAACCTTCTCAGTAACACCTCTCCTAGGTACAAAGAAGCAGCATGACTATTCTTCACTACAGCTATTTCTTCATTTTGTTGGCTGTTATATGAATTTTTGCTGAGAGGTTTTCAGGCTTTCTTGGTTAGACTTCATACTGAATTCTGTAAACTCCAGTTCAGACTTCTGTGTCTTCTGTGTTTGTAAGGTTTGGTTTGTTTGTGTTAGCATCTGAAATACATCATCAAGGCAGTGACCCTCTTGTAGGAATTCTGTTTGGCTTATAATTCATTAGCTTAATCATAATGTAAGGTGAGGTAAAACGGGAGTCTGTGCTGAATTACAAGTAGTAGTTCTGTGATGTTTTATTCAGTTGCAAATGGGAAAAATACATGTGTTTAAAAGCTTCAGTCTTTTTAGTCTAATAGTGTTTGTGATGAGGTGAAGAAGAGCAATCTTTTTTGTCATTAGTTAGAAGTTTAAGCTGCTGCTTTGTAGACGCTATACTTGCTCTTGTGCTGTTCAGCTTGCACCACTGTTTTTCCTTATTGATTTGGTTAATAATCAGAGTAGTGAATTGTAATAAGTGTTGTATCTGAATAGTAATCCTCATCTTGTGATATGCTAGAAATAAATAAAATATTCTGAATGGGAACTGGGGAGGAGAAAATTGATGGGATGTACAGGTACAGTGGAATTTATCAACCAGATATTTTGAGAAATGTCTTGAATCCAGTGGGACCACCAGTACAAAGTAAGTGTAGGTTAGTTAATTGCTGGACATCTTTTAGGCTGCAGCCCTTCAATACTTGGTCTAACTGAGATCTAGTGAATGTTGTTTAACTGAAAAGATAGTTCAAAGTAGAAATCTTAAATTAGCCACAGATCTTGTAGAAAATTATTGCATTGCTATTGAGTAGAGACAGCTATCTCTTGCGAGTGGGTTGTTAAAGCTTTAGCTGGTACTAACTGAAGTAATAAAAAGTAAAGCTGAACTCTGCTTAAGAAGAGAATTATTCTAGAGGCTGAAGGATAGGACAGATTTTCTCTAGGGTTTACCAATGATGAATCAGGTCTCTCCCTTTTACACGGTCCTTCACTGAGTCACAAAACCCTAAAGAAGGGGGGAAGGGGGAATCCTTCTGGAAGACTGCTTTGCTCTTTACTCACTGGCAGCAAGGCAGAACCAATCATAGGATTGAACTTTTTAAAAAATCCTAAGTGTTAATTAAATAATGTAATTAATATTTTTTCCTTCTGTAGTTGTAATAGTAGTTGAAAAACTACTACTGCACTTTGTATGCAACAAGTACTTTTGACCTCTGGATTATGGATTATTTTGGTTTACAATATTTCTCTTCATAATTTTTTTTTTTTTCTTAAACAGCAAGACCATTTACAAAATTGGTAAAGGAAATGCAACTCCATCGAGATGACTTTGAAATTATAAAAGTGATTGGAAGAGGTGCATTTGGTGAGGTAAGAGATTTTTACTGTCAGTTGTAGTAATGTAACTTTCATCGTTTGTGCATCTGATTTCTTGCTACAGTTGATCTGTATTTGTCCTAAAGACAAGATTCACACAGATGTGTTAAAATATTTCCAAATATGAGATGTAGCTAGGTACTAGTGAAAGGTCCCTTTGAAGCAGGGTGTTTAGTGTCCGGTTCTGCCATTTCTGTGACTGGCTCATTCTGACTTCAGTGTAGCAAAACAAGTGTCTCTTCCATGTGTGTATGAACAGGGTGGTCCCACCTAGCAGCTGCACAGCTGAATTTGGGACCTCTTCTCCCACTTGCCATATGTACTCTTCTGTGCTGCTATAATTTAACACAGAACTGGGCTGCTTCTATGGTAGGAACGCGGAGGCTGCTCCACCCATCTGCCTGTCTCTGTAGCAATCTGGTAATGCAGAAAGACGCATTTGGCTGCCTCAAAGGCTGTTCCCTGTCATCTTTGAAGATCAAAGGCTGCTGGATCTGTTTTTTGGACAGCAAGTTGAATCATGCTGAGATGATAGGAACGCCTTGTGTTTTGAGGACTCGCCAGTCCTGGGACCCTGGACTGAAGCTTTATTTCTTAATACGCTTGATGAAGGTCTCATCAAGTCTGATAGGGCTTGCCACTGGCAAAAGCATTCATGAGCATGTCCCCTCCAGTAGGATACCTGAGACTTCTGGAGAACCTCAAAGACAACTCTTTCAGCATTTAAGTATGTGTAACTAAAACCATAGCTGTCAGCAAAAGAGGTTATTAACTAGAGAATTTCTAGAAGTAAAAAAACGCTTAGATTTCTTTCAGGAAGCTTCTTTTAACTAGTGCCATGCTGAAGTCAAAAGCTCACTTCAGCCCATTAGCACTTGGTTACAACTTCTGCTGCCGGTGGCTAAGGCTAGGATTCCTTATCTTCATCTCCTGTTGTCTCCACCAACAGCAGGACTGCATGCCACGCAGGGCTTTCCTTCCAAGCATGGTGTGCCCTGGACACGTCAAACTCTTTCACATAGGATTTGATTGAGAGACAGAGGTATTGCAGGCAGACAAGAAACTAAGCTAGAAAAATGCCAGGGTCCTACTCAACCCAGGGTCAGCGATGAGGTTTCCATGTGCATATGCAGTGCATAGTAGTGGGTAGTACCCTACCCACAGTGGTAGCGGGTGAAGTAATAGCTTCATATCCACATAATTTTAAGCTACTTCAGAGACTGCTTTTGAGAAAAGTGGGCACCTAAGACAGAAATTAGTGTTTCAAGAACATCTTTTCATCTGTACCATCATCTAATGATGTGATGAGGTAACATGTAGTTCATGTGTAATCATCGTGAGCATAGCTGCTGAAGGAAACTTGAGCATTTTAAGTAGAATGTCCAGATAAATAGTAACATCTTGACCTGTAAGACAGAAGTTCACTTTCTAGTGGATGTTGAACTTGATGAGTTGCAACATTTGTTACAAAAAAGGAGGTGTTAGGGTAGTGGAAGTACTGCATGAAAATCAGTTGGTCGTTTCACTTGAGTGTTTGTTTTTAGCTGGCATGTATTATTTGGATATGGCTTTTAGAGAGAAAAGTTACTGCAAAGAGTTTGGCAGGAAAAAGCAGAAATGGGAAAAAATTCGGTAAGTCTAAGGAAGGGCTGAAAGCTAGAAATTAAGTCCAGAAGAGAGGTATGAGCAGAGAGGTTTACAAGTAGATGAAAGGCCTAGAGAACCAGACAGCGGTAGGTAACTCTCTACCTCTCTGTTAGGGTTTTGATTCAAAGCAGTAGCACAGTTTTGAAGAGAGTTTCCCCACTTATTGCAGAATGATTTTGCTATGCATGAGCTAGATTTCTTTTGGAGGAAACTAAACCAGAACCTCCATTCCAGGTGTGCACCAACTGTGCTTCTGGCCCCAAGCAGTACCTAAGAATCACTCACTGGGTTTGACTCTCCTAACAGCTTCAAAGCACGTTTGGTCCAGGAGACCAGGGTAGATACAGTCTGAAGCAAAATTCCTGAACCGCATACAGTATAGATGGGAAGGCTCAGCACGGGCTACTTTCATCTGTTGTTCCGGTCTTGCTGTGCCAAATTACTTGCTATAGTGGCTGTGACCACTGATATCTAAAGAATTTTAGATAAGTGTTTTGGCAGTTTGTCTTTTGGTGGGATTAAAAGTGGTTTCTGGATCTTTTCAGAACTAGACTTGTGAATGCTATAGCTATCAAAAATGGTTTCAGGTCAAGGGAACCCTTTATAGCGACTTGCAGATGGAGTCAGTGTTGGGAATGCCTTCACACAGGGAGGGCTGTTTTCCATAGTATGTGCTCTGTTCTTTTTCAAAAAGATGCTCTTCTCCACTTAAGGAATTGACCAACTGGAAATCTCAGTACAACAGCAGATGAAGTATTTATATGAACTTCAAGAGACTTTAGTTTATGCTTGCTAGGGGGTTTAGGATGACCTTTCTTAGCTTTGGATCAAGAGTCTTAAGGTGTATAGAAGATACAAATTCTGGGTGGAAACTTATATTAATAGTGTCTGGAGTGCCTGAATCAACAATGTCTTTCATATTCTTTCACTTGAAAAAGCATGAAACTTAACTAAAGCAATTCGTATGTCCCACCCCCCCCAGTGGAAATGAAATTTCACAGAATGAATTGAGAAAGTTCTTAATTTCATCCTTCTGTTAGAGCTGTGAATGCTCACAAAGTCAGTGGTGTTAGTTATCTGTCAATATCACGTTGTCTTGTTCATTTTTTAATTATAAAAGTTTTAGTTTATAGTTGTAGCAGCTTGAAACTTTTTCATCAGTTTAAATTATGCAGGAATCATTGATTTTGAGTTCATTATACTTTAATCCCACTTGCCAGAGAATATTTCATGCTTTTTGCTTGTGAATGAATCCTTTGATCTTTGCGTATACTACACTGCTATAACTGCCAAATATTACAGGCATTATAAAATAGTAATTATATAAAAGTTGGCATTCCATAATGAGAAAATAAAATCTAGTTTCTTGAGGGACTTGTGGCATCTGACTTGTATAAAGCAACACTTCAAAAAAACTGAGTAGGGGAGCTGCAAGTAATTTTTCCATAGTATGTTCATACATACATAGGAACTATGTTAGAAATTACTCGATAGGTTTCTAGTGGTTTTAAGGTTATTCATTAGTTCTTGTTTAACAAAAAAACCCACAACTCTCTGCTAGAAATAAATTGTAAAAATACCTATAAAGTATTTGTTAGCATGCATAAAGAAATTACTTAGAATCAAACTAAACATATTCCTATTAGAATTAAGTAGTTTAAACACTGAACAGCTAAACAAGCCAGACTTCAAAAGGTTGAAAACTACATTCCATTCTTCTCAGTTTGGCTACTTTGCACTTTCCGGAGAATGCCAGGGGCTTTAGTCGTACCAAAGAACTTTTGCATAAATCGGTAGCTTTGAAGAAAGATAACTAATATTGTGCCTTTATTTTGTTTAAGGTATTAGTTAGGATCAGTGGTCAATTTTTGCCACACAACATGTAAGCCAAGGAAACATGGTCTTTGACCGGAGAGAGGACTGACACCACATGTGAGCTTGTCCCTGTGAACACAACTGCAAAATCAGTATCTAATTTAAGGCAGGTTGATATAATCACCAGTACATATTTGTACTGGCATGTCAGTGCCTTTTTCTTTTTCTCCTTTTCAAACCAGCAGAACTCAACCTAGTTCTTTACACTTTTTCCAGCAATATGAGAACAAAACCCAACTGGTCATCCAAAACCACCTGAGTGAAAGTTCCTATAGCATGGGAGATCTGAGAAAGAGAGAGAAAAAAATGTTTCTTAAAGTTCTCATTATTATGCTAGGACAGAAATAGCCTAGCCCAGAACCTAGAGATTTCTTCTCTAGCCACCTGCCAAAACATGCAGTTCTTCTTTTCTCATAAACTAAGCTGGCTACTTTGCATGCAGGGTAAGCTGAATGTCCTTTATGACAACATTGAAGGATCTGACTCCTGGAGTCACTGGCTTGAGAACATAATTTAATTTTTTCAAGTTTCATAGTTATGAAGAAAAGTTTGACATTTTCTTTGAGTGCGTGACAGTTAAAATAGCATATAAATTGAAATGCTAGCTGTAAGAAGATAAACTACTTGTGGCTCTTCCCCATCTCCTAGGGTGTATTCACCTGGGTGTATACCCAGCTGGGTGGAACATTTTCGGGAGTGCCCCAATGCTACTTTCAGTCTTTCTGTTTTGCGGGTCATCTAGGCAGATAGCTCATGTGCAGAGGGGCAACCTCCATGAGGAATAAAACTAATAATAATTAAAAAGCCCCCTGAAATCAGAACTAAAATGGTTTTCTCTAATCTTAATTCAGGTTTCTATTAATAAAATTAATGTAGAAGTCTGTAGACAAGAATGAGTATGTTGTGTAGGCTGAAGTTTTTTATTAACTAGTGAAAATACACATTCTTTAGGAGAAGCTTTAAAGAATATGAGCACAGAATAGAAAACTCCTCCAGCTTTTAGACCGTTAAAAAACCACATCAAAACAAAAAGCCCAAACCCACCTGTGGCTTGAAGTTTGCATGTACCTGACTACTCCTTCTGTCTAGAAACACTGTGGACCATTATTTGAAAGGAAATAATGTTCTGAGAACCTGTGCTTGGTGGGATTGTGCCTACCTGAGAAACTTATGCCAGCCTACGAAGTGCCTTCTGTGTGCTTGGTGTTTGCATGCCAAGGGAACTGGGAGTACTAGTGCTATGGTATGGTGAGAGGGATGGGAGGAGGATCCTGTGTGTGGGGACTGTCTGGCTCTAAATACTTGCACTTGCTCCTTTGCAAGCCTTATCTGACCTCTTAGTAATATACTGGTAAGTCTTTAAGATCACTTTTCCTCATTTTGTGCAAAGGACCATAGAGGCACACTGCTGTAGATTAATGCATTTCAGTGAAGAGCAGTTGTTGAAGGAAGAACCGTGTCAAGATGTACGTTGTTTGAGAACTTGGATTGTATAATGTGGCTGACACCTCCTGTAAATTTGGCAGCATGGGACTGAAACAATTGTTTTCCTTCCCTTGTTTGTTAGCAAGGATTTCTTGAATGAGCAACGCTTACTGTGGTTGCAGCGGAAGGGTGGAACTGCTTGGTCTTGCTTAGCACAAAAATAACTAAAACTCTTAATGTGCCCCACCTAAGTATTATTGCTCTGGATGGATTAGAAATACCTTTTCATATAAATGCTGTTGTGTACAGACTTGATCTGTGTAGTGTTTAGTAATAGGACGTGTCACCTCAACTCAGAATGCTTAGTCAGAGTCTTAGCTGGAATCAACAGACGTAAAAATCTGTTTCCAGAAGAAAATAAGTAGTGGTTGAGAGAACAAGACTGATCCTCTGTGTACCATGAGTTTCTGATAAATTATGTGGTTCCTAATGAGAGATACACTGGCTAAGGGTGCAGTGGGTCTCAAAGTGGATACGCAAGACCTAAGCTTCCTGCAGACCGTCGTGCTTGGCAATGCGATGCAGAGCTGTTTGTGCCTTCTCTGCCTTGTAATTGCAGCCGTAGGGTACCGAGTTTTACGTTTTTATGTACTTCTAGAAATTAACCTGGGGCACAGTGAGCCTGCAGACCGCAGTTAAGGCTGTCTCACCTATTCAGAAGCTTTGGTGATGGGTATTAGGTACCCAGCAGGGACTGTGCCTTCCTACGCTGTAGATGAACAGAGTTCCTAAGTATGGCACACAACGTATGACACTTTTCATCCAGCTATTCAAAGAGGCAAAGCGTTCAGAACACGATGCAGAAGAAATATTTAATTAGCTTTGCTTTTCCACAGTCTGCTCTTCACGAAAAAAAATATCAAAGCAAGCTATTTTCTGCTGTGGAAATGGACGAAGAAAGAAGCTGCTTTGTTTTGCAAAATGCTTCAAAAGGGCTGGTTGCTATCTTAGTCCTCCCCAGCTCCCTGTCTGTTTGTATGGCAGCTCCAAGTTACTATGGTGACAGGCAGGTCGCAATGAGCTGGAGAGGCACAGTTCATGGTCGTGCCGCTGCGAGACCAGCCGTTTGTCTCTGCAATCTCCCCGATTGCTGAGGAAGAGCTTAGGTGTTATTCGGGGCCTTTATTCTTCTTTTGCAGAACCTTTCTGGCTGGCACTTGTAAGTCATTTCTTATTTGGAGGACACAAAGATTCACACCGTGTGTTCAAAAAAATGATTTTGCTTTGGAAATGTGCACCATGGTATATGAACCCTACCAAAAGACGCTCTGGTTGCTCATTTTGAATGAGCAACGTTCATTAAAATAGACATAAAAAAATGTAAAATAGACATAAAAAAACTGATAGAGCAGTCCAGACCAGTTTTTCTCAAAGATGCAATATTAAAACTGTTAACTAATGAGCTATATGTATCAAAGACTTTTCATATCCAAGAGTATCATGAGGATAAAGCAGTTCCTGCAGTGTTTTTTCAGTAGCTAGTGTCCTAGGCATCAATAGTGAGAGGCAGAAACAGTAGAGTAAAAGTGGCATATACAAGCTTTAACTGAGGGAAATGACTGTAATATTCAATTATGAATCTGGTAATAAGACATTACGGATAAATTGTTTACATCTGAAATGACATTTTGTCTCTTCTCCCAGTTGAAAGGCTTGTCTGAAATCTCTGCTCAAATGTCTAAAGCCATTCCAAGTTCCTGCCAAAGGTTAATTCATGGTAATTTTACACGATTTTATCCATGTAATTTCATTGCCCATTAGCCTAAGCAGATATTTTATCATCCTTATTACTGATGTCCTTCCTTCCAATTTTATCTGCAGGTAGCAATCATATCCACTTTTTGACTTTTTTTTTTTGTTTTGAACAAGCAAATCTCTTTCTATTCCCACGGTAGTAGGAGAGGCTCTTCAGTTCCTTGATCACCTCAATAGTCCTCCTTCACACCTGCTCCAGATAAAGTTTATTTCTCTGGGGTGCGGCTGTGTGTGGAGTTTCCAGTGTGCTTGTATTTCTACAAGGCAGTAATGTTTACCCCTCCCTGTTCGTGTGTATCTGCCTATGAATTCCAGTGTTTGCCTTTTTCTTAACTACCCATCCTTATGAGCTGATTGCACGAGGATTATCACCTATACATGGGTGCTGTTCTTCTTTTCAGCTGAGAACTTTTTTGCATTTGAGTTTCACCTTGCCCTGGAAAGTCCAGTCCTTGAGGATAAGTTTTACCTGAAAGTTAAACGTGCCACAAGCATGAATAGTGTGTTAGATGGCTTTTTTATCTTTGCTTCGAAACTAATGCCAGCATGGTTTCCAAGAGGTTGAACACCAAAGAACTTACAAACTTTTCAGTAGAAAGTCTTTTTGTTAACTATCTTAATTGTTTTCTGGAAATCTAGTCTTGCATTTAAATGATTTCTGCACTTTCTTAAGCCGTGCTTATCATTTACATGAAAGAAAATTTGTAACTTGATACTGCTTACTGATGTTGATCATGTCACTCAAGGGGCAAAGTACACTGGTGGGAAGTTGTGTCCTGTTTGTAGAGGCTGATTTGGCTCAGATTCCCACCGTGCAGATTTCATCGGGGCATGAGGAAAGGTGGAACTTGGCGTAGGCTGGCTTTGCACATTGCAACCCTAAATGTCAATATCAAGTGGCTTTTGAAGATGAAAAGGCAGCAAAATACTTCTGTAAAACAATTCAAGAAGCAAAATACTAGCTCTTGCCAAAGTCTAAAAATGTTGTTTTAGCTATATTGGTTCCATTTTTATTTTACTGCAGCAGAAGCGAAACAGAACTTTGAGGCAAAAAGTCCTGAAGAAAATGGATGTCAGAAGTAATACAAATCTGATAGGGTGTTGTGGCGTGTAGTTACCACAAGCGGGCACTCACTTATGCTGTAGCCCCAGTTCTCATACATTTTTTTGACATAAATATGTCTTAAGTTGGTTGAAGTGTAGGCATGAGGATTCGTTAGGCTTTCTGAGGTCCCTGAGGAAACATACTTGATCTTTATTGCAGTGTCCCTGTTGCCGTGAATCTTGAGCACGACGAGTCACAGTGACAGTAATCGAACCAGCTGGCGACAGCTTCGACCCATAGGGGCTTGCCTGGAAGGGGGCTGCAGTGGCGGCAGAACCCCTGCATCTGCAATTTTTCCTTATCAGTGTTTTAAGACTTGGTAAACCAGAATCACCTAAATCTCTCTACCAAACCACTCTGTGATTGTTGAGTATTCAGAACCCTGGATTCTCCCTTCCAGGAGAATCTAGGTCTTAAAACCTAGTTTTAATTTTCTTAATTTGATGCAGGTATCAAAGGTAGTTGTTCTGGGTCAAAGGTGCGTGGATTAGTTAGCCCACATTGCATCCCTTTGGCCAGCGAGAGAGGTGTAGGAGAAGTCCAAGGCCAGAGCAGAGCTGAACCCTCCCAGCTTCCAGTGGCTGAGGGTTCAGGGACTCCCTAACCACAGCTGTAACTCAGTGGTCAGTAGTCTCTGAGACTTCTGCTACGTGTGTTACTTGGGTATTAAGCACGTACTTAAATACTTTCCAAATACTTAGGTGTCCACAGCAGCCTGTGGCTGAGTTCCAAAACTGTTGTGTGACAGTAATACTTCCTTGATCTCACTACCTTTTTATTTTATTTGATGCTTTTCAATTTCTGTGTTATGAGAAACAGCAAATAATTGTTCTCTGTTCATCTTCTCCGCAACATTCAGTTTTGTATGCCTATCGTAGCCGTTATCTCTTCCAGGCCTGGAATATTTTAGGTTATTATACCTCTGCTTGTGCCTTTTTTCCTTTCATTATCCTTAGCATACTTTTTTTTTTTTAACTTCTATTACAGTGTAAGTTGTAATAGCCTTGGAAATGAAGAGTGAGCATCAAAATTAAATCCTGGTCTTTTGCAGTCTGTACATAACACAAGCATTTGTTCAGCCAGTAGACTTTTAAACTTTGAAGATAGAAGCAATGCTTTTGTTCTTAAAGTAGGCATTTGCAGCAGTGTACAAATCTGCGTCCTTTGGAATACCTCTGAACACCAACTGAGTATTTTTTCTTACATTAGTAGATGTGGTGGATTGGTGTGTAGTATAGAAGCCCTCATATTTAAAACCTGACATCTTGCATGGTTTGCACAATTGCAATACAAGAGGTTTCTGTTTGATCTTGCAAAGTGGCCGGTGTGGTTATTGTAATTGAATTTGAGGTATGCCAGAGAAAGAGGAATTAATGCAAAAGTAAGAAAAAACAACTACACCACAGTATCTCAGAAGCAGCCAAAGCATTATATGATGAATGTAAACTTAGAAATACTGCCACCTGATGAAGAAAGTAAAAGAAAGCTAACTCAAGGAAAAGCCGAAGTGTTTTATGGAACAAGCCTGTAGGATTTTTCACAGTATTGCAACGATATTCTTGCTTATAATAGTACTGAGTTTATCAAGGGATAATTTAGTTTGTGATTCCCTGGTTCAGTTCAGGCATCAATGAGGTTTGGGTTTTACATGTCTGTTTGTTTGTTTTCTTAAAAAAAACCCAACAAACTAACGATTAGAATGGGTTGAGGAGTCAGGGTTCAGTCAGGCCAAAGTTCTGTTGCTTCTGTGAGGCATCTTCTGCACCTCTCAGGTTTCTTATAGAGATAAAATTCTTGGGGAATTACCTATTTTGCTGTATGGTTACATCAATTTTTCTGCTGGCACAAGAAGCTGACCCGCTGTCCCCCTTAAAACTAAAGCAGCAGTGTGTTTACTGGTGCCATAACTTGGTAACCACTTATTGTGAAAATATGAGTCAACTTTCCTTTTATTCATTCCACTTTTTCTTCCACAGAGAAAATACTCTTCCTCCAGAAAGTTTAAATTGGGCTTTTTTTAAGCAGTCCTTTCAGTTCAAAATAAATAGCACTAATATAGATAGCAACTGGGGAATTCCTAAATAGGTCCTACAGATTTGGCTTCCTTTTTCTTTTTTTTTTTTTTTCTTTTTTTTTTTTTTTTTTGTTGTTGTTGTTGTTTTTTCTCCTTTGTCCAGGCCTGTTCTCATTCACCACTTTCTGTTCTAAGGTTTGCACAGCTCCTGGGCTGTGCATGTCCTCCAGGATGCCAGGCTCACATCACTCCTCAGCAGCTGAGCACGCTTCAAACTTCTGTCAGCCTGCAGTGCTTTCAGACAGTGATGGCCTTAGATAAAGTGCAGTAGATGCATATCTGGGTTCTGATTTGTGCACTATATTTGTAGTTAAATGGCTGAGCAATTCTAGTGTTGTGGTGTAATGAAATCTGAAGGTTGCTACTTCAGGGCTCGCAGAGATATGCTTGCAAATTGCTTGTGCCCCAGAACTACTGTTACCATGCTCAGTTTGGTCCGTCCCTTCAGTGGAGATGGGGGTATTTCCCGAGTCGTCATGTTCTGTGTGGAACAGAGTTTAAAGTGTAGAGCAGGTGACATCAGCATCTTGCAGTTTCCCGAAGCTTTTAATGTGCAGTTTGACTTACAGTGTGCCTTCAACTGTATCAGGCAAATAATTCAATTAAGTGTATGCAGAGAGGTTGTTACAATGGCTTTTAACTGCAAGGCCATGAGGAGAACAGGAACAAAGCTAAATGTTTTAGGCCATTACTGAAGGTCTGTGTTGAACAGTTTCATATGTCCCAAAGAACCTCGTGTGTTCAGATGAGATGTTCTCATCTTCTTCCTCTTTCCCCTGCAGCATGAGCAGTGGCTGCAGGAGGTGTTTGTAGGCCAGGAGACACTGGGATATAATGTAGCTGGGGATGTTCTACGTAGCTTACAGAAGCTGCTTCTTCATGCTGTGTCTTTCCCAGCAGTGTTTAGGGTCAGATTCCCACGTCTTTCCTGGGATAGGTACCTGCTAGTCCTTTTCTTAAGATATGTTTCCATTACATGACTCTGTGTGCAGGTGTGTACTAGGTGGTGTTCATCCGTTACGTGACCTGGTGAGTGGAGCTTCACACACTGAGGGGTGGGAGGCTTAGGTATGCATCTGCAGTCAGGTGTCTGTCTAAATGTGAATATCCCTTCTTGTGTTACTGGAGGAGCAGTCGTCCCCCTGCTCCTCATCTGGAGCTTCTTTACTGGTAAGGTGCAGGGAGGTATTATATTTCCCTCTTGCCTCCTCAGGACTTCTGACTTTGTGTAGTGTTGCTCTGCCTGACGCATTATTCCACCCTTGTTTTATAGTTAGCGTCTTCTTAGTGTTGCTGCAGCTCCTGAATCCCTTACAGATAAGAGTTTTTAAGCAACCCGAAGAGGCGAGTTGATGTGATTCCTGTTACTTTTCCCACTGCTATTTAGAGCTCTGTTAAAAGCAATGAAAGCTGGTTGGTTTTCTACTTCTGAAATAGAGACAAGCTGAGAAGCAGCAGAAATATTCAAGCAGTCCATGTATAGTCCTGTGAAAATGTTGCTGTCTTAGTCATGATGCCTGCTTTTCTTTGCCAACTGGAAGAATTTTGTGGAAATGATGGCTTTACTACAAGAAGAATTAGTTTTGGTCTTGAAGAATACAAGTCTTGGTCAAAATAAAGTCTTTGCATTCCTAAGCCTTGAAGTTTCTGTATTCTTCTGGTTTTTATTCCACTGGACAGCTATGTGCACAGCTACTGTTCATAATAGACCAGTCTGAGCAAGTCTAATACACAGGATGCATAGTAAAATGCTTCAAGCAAAATGATGAATAAGTACATGAATACTGTTTTTGCTTCTTTTTAAATATCTGCATACAGTACACAAAAGCATGTTAATTTGCAAATATCTTTCAAGTTTCTGAAACCTGAAATGTGAAAACAAATTAGTCAAATATAGTGTATTTCTATTGACAGCAGCCTTCCTTGTTTTCACAGGCTGCCCTTTTAAATGTTGCCTCATTGGCTGAAGGCATGGTGTACAAGCATTGCTTGTTCTGGGCAAACAATGCAGCTTTACTACGCATCTTCATATGAAAAGCTTCATACTCCTCCTGTGTCATCCCCCCTGTACTTGATCATGAGCGCTTGACCACACATGGTGTGCTGTGCATCAACTACATGGTAGTAACGTAGGAGGAATATAGAAGGAGCAAAGGCTCAAGCTGTAATTTATCAGTGTGTGAGCTGATCACTGATGACTCTTATTAATAATTTGTTAATATTAAGCTGTTTAAATATTGTATTTCTCTAACTATGCTTTTATTAAATAAAGATATCTTATTGTTTCAGGTTGCAGTTGTTAAAATGAAGTGTACAGAGCGCATTTACGCGATGAAAATTCTAAATAAATGGGAAATGCTTAAAAGGGCAGAGGTAAGTAATACGGTTCTCTAATGCAGAGAATTTTTTAAATGGCATTAGGAAAATTGCATTGAAGCCCTTCCAGATTAGGAGGAATTATTTCATGAGCGTAGGAGCTTCATTCTTTTTTCTTTTTGTCTTAAGCTGTTTTAATGCAATCAAGTCTGACAGTCCCTTCCAGGCATCTGTTGTTCTCAGCATTACTGCGTATTCGTTTACCAGACAGTCTGCCCTAGTTCTTACCCTGAATTTATTGGCCAGATTTTTGTTTACAATAAAGGCAAGTTAAAGACTACATGAAAGCTGAGATCGGTGCTACTATGACATTCACAGCTGTATACAAAACCATTATGAAAAGGTCTTTTTGCTCTTTCATTCAGAAAGCATACGTTAAGGAGCTTTGCATCTACAGTTTGTAACAGGATTTATGTAACTGGTGAAACTATAACTAAATACTTCGGAATCACAGATTCAGATTGTAAAACAAAATGTGCTAAAAAGATAAATCTGTTTAAAAAGGATATTTTTGATGAAAGGAGATGTACATTGTCAGAACAAATTATGCAAATGTGAATGGGTACTTCACAGATTAGGAAAGGACCGACTGAGAATATGCCATGGGAAGTGGCGTATTCCTAGAATACCTACTCTTGCACTGTAAAGGAAAACCTTATGGCAAATGTAATATTACAGAAATCAGCAGGTAAATGAGCAATAGATTTTCAGGAAAAATAGGTGTAGTCCATCAATAGTTGCAGCAGTTCTGTTAAGGGGCGAAGGCTAGCTGCTTGCTGAGGGCTGAGCCTGCTGACCCTTCCCTGTCCCATTCTTCTGTCCCTTCCTGACACCTCCTTCCCCCCAGCCTACCCTTCCTAGGCCCTCCCTTCCTTTCAGTGAGTCAGTGCCAGCTCTTTTCCTGTGAATAAATCTCCTCCCTCTTGTTAAGCCTCTCTTCACCACTGCGTTTGCCTGATTTAGTCACACTCTGTCCGTTGGTCCATGCTCTTCTGTCAGCCACTGCCACTCGGCTGTTCTTTGAGCTGTCAGGAGAGTTCACGCTCCTGGCTGTGCTGCATCAGCGGTTCTGCGTTAAGCCTTCCC
The DNA here is from genome assembly GCF_965183815.1 of Platalea leucorodia. NCBI lineage: Eukaryota > Metazoa > Chordata > Aves > Pelecaniformes > Threskiornithidae > Platalea > Platalea leucorodia. The sequence goes on from NC_138829.1 coordinate 12,565,977, forward strand.
TTGTGCGGGGGAAATTTGGTGCCCTTTCTACGCAGGTGTCAGTTGGGTTGATTCATTGGTCAGTATAGAATTGTTTTAAACCCAAGTGCTTGTAGAGGGCTCCCAGACTCTAATGGAAATACAGCTATGCTGGCTTACTTCAGTCATTTTTAAAGTGACTTAATTAAATGGGCCACCTAAATAGCTGAGACTTCTACATGTAGAGATGTCCTGAGAAGATGGCTGTTTACAAATTGTCTTCAAATTATGCGACTAACTCCTCTTACCCTCTCAGGCAGACAAGAGGTGGAAAAGGGTTATCCACCAAGAAAGAGGTATAATGAGCAATAGTTGATCCAACAGACACTTGGGACAAGTAACCGTCCAGTTAAGGTCTCTTTCTGCTGATTTTCCCCATCTACAAAGGACAATAAAGGAACTGTCTTCTCTGCTGTGCCCCTTTGTCTTTTCCGGTTAGGTTTGCTCCCTTGATTTGGCTTTTCTGGATAAGCAAGACTTGATAACCTGCATATCAAGTTCATAAAACATCTGGGTGTTAAAATTTCCCAAATGTGGTAAAATTTGTTAGTTTTTAAAATGAGGCCTGCAAGAATACAGTAGCCTCTTAAGTGGGCAGTTCCACTGAAAAGCAGGCTTCAGGTGTTTTATTATCCACTGTATGAGTGGTCTAAGAAGGACGTTGTTATACTGGTTTATGTTTGTTTTGTGAATTGTAATATGAAGCATTTTATGACTTACTAAACATAGCAAAAAAGTTATCTAAACACTGCTTATTTGTGTACTAGCTGCAAGAAAAAAAAAAAGCCATGATCGGAAGCCTCTAAAGTGCAGGAGAGATTAGTGAATATCAGCTGACATCCGTAAATGCGTTGCAAGCAAAAATAGGCATGCCATTTATGTTGATAAGGTGGACCATTTGTATTCATTGTTCTGACAGCAAAATACATAGTCGTTAGTGTATTACTGTTGACAGGTCCAAATAAGTCCTGACTGGCTGATTAGGTAACCTGTCATGCTTTTTCAAGGCACGTCTCAAGGCCTTTTAAGCTAGCGTAAGCAGAAAAGGAGAGTTTTATTCTCTGAATTCATGATGCAAAGTGTTCAGCAGCATTATTGGTTTTGAAGTGTTCGTAACATTCCCTCGCTACTTGAGGTTGCATGGTGAACTGGATCAAGGAACTGATGTCTTTGAAAATAAACAAACTAGTTTTCTGTGTTGGCAGTCTCCTCGCATCGTGGTGCCAGAAGAACTGAGAAATGCTGTGCTCTGGTGCTGCGGGCAGGGGATAGGATTACTTGGAGCTGCTGTTGCTGCCAAACTTTTCGCAGAGTGATACTTTGGCCTTGCATTCATAAACCGTTAAACCACTCTCAGTTAACATTTAATTATAATTTACATCTCTTTGCACCAATAACTACTAACTTTACAATGTGGCCACCGTATGGTCTTCTTCAGTAGAAATGTAAATTGACTTTTGCTTCCTTAGGGGGGAAAAATGGTTGAGGTACCTTTATAAGATGCAATCAATATATGATAAGGCTTGGGCTTCCAAGGAATGTTCCTTCCATAAAACATTTTCTAAGACATCTGGAGAAGTGGCAATGACCACAAAAAAACCCAAACAAACAAACAAACAAAAAAAAAACAAACAAAAAACACCAAACAAACAAAAAAACCCCCAATTATTATCCAGAACCAAACACTTGAACTGCAGCTACTGAATATTCTAATAATGGCTCTCTGAATTGAGAGTAGTGAAAGAGTCCCAAAGTCTGCATCTTGATAGTTCTGTTCCAGTAAAAACATTAATATATTTTTATTAAGGAGGACTCGCTTGAAGTTTATGAAAGTTGGTTTTATGTAAAGATGCTGAGAAAACCTGTTAACACAGAGCTTGCTTCTCTGAAGTGTTGCAGTGGGCTATTTGAAGTAGCGGAAAGATTATTGAAAATGAAAATGTATTATACTGGACAAAGATAAGACAGTAATAGTAAGATCTGCTTATTTCCTATAGTGTGTTGGCAGTGTCTGGAATTGGAACTGTAATGTAAGCAAAGTATACATGAAACTGTTTTCACAAAGGTCTTTTTCAGAAGAACCAGACTTACTTTCCTAGAGCCGTTATCTTTCTGCTGCAGATTGCAGTGACAAGTTATCATTTTTCTGGCTTTTAAAAATACATTATGGAACAAAGATTCAGTGTTGACTCGAATTGGTTTATGGGCTTTTTGGGGGGAGTGTTGTGGTGGGTTTTGTTGGTTTTCTTTTTTTTTTTTTTTTTTTTTTTAAGGTCACAGTCAGGATTAGAGTGACTGAATGCCTGACTACAAGCCTGCAGAGATTCCCTGATTTGTCACTTACACAGACTGAATTCCAATGAATAGAGACCTCTGTTCAGTAATTTTAAATAATCCCATAAAACATCCATATATATTCATCCTGTGAAAACTACTTGTTGATGTTGACAATGGCTTTTCCCCCTCTGTTCCTTTAGACAGCTTGCTTCCGGGAGGAGAGAAATGTCTTGGTGAATGGAGATTGTCAGTGGATTACTACGTTGCACTATGCCTTTCAAGATGAGAACTATTTGGTATGTTTGTTTCATCAGCAAATAAAAGCTTTAGGTTATGAAAGAACTTTATTTTTGGTACATTTAAGGATATTAGTGCAATAAATCAGTCCACCTCATGCCTTGCAGCAATGTTTCAACATTCTTGTTTTTTTCTTGAAGAAATACTTCAAAGGGCTGACTGTAACTCCAGGAGAGTGAGAAAGTCATGTAGTATTATAGTATATAGAGGTTTAGTTAAGTACCTTAAATTGACTAATCTACCCTTGCATAAAATATATCATGCTTAAGTTTAATGTTTTGGATAACATTGCAACTAAATAATTTGAGAGGTGTTAACTCTGTGAAAATAAGAAATACTTTTATTTTAAACTTTCAGAATGTCTTTTGAAGGAAGATTTTGTTTAAAAATGGCAAAAGTAATTTAAAATTTTGTCTAAAAAACTGATTAAACTGATATTTTAAAAGCCTCAGGAAAAAAAGCCTATTTCTTAAAAGTATTTAAATAAAATATGTTTTAAATCAGCAGATTGGTCATCTCAGTAGTTTGAGAGACTTTAGCAACTGTTTATAAAGAAAGTCATTACTCCTATTGCATTTTTTAATGATGGGTTACTAGAACTATATAAGCTAGGTTTACCTTAGTCGCAGAAGTCAAGAGAGTGCTGGTGAGGAGCAAAGTCAGTAAAGCCCCAACATACTGCAATATACTGACCCATACAGCTTCTGTGCGGCTACTTGAGGCTGGGTTTGCAAACCTCCTGTTCCTGTAACAACTAACATAGTTGTAATGCGAAGGTTTTCACCTTCTTAACACTTTTTAAATAGCACCACAGTAGCAAGTCATGATTATAAATAAGAAAAAAATGTATTGATAAAAGGCTTCCAGTGAGTTCAGGAGCTAAGCATATGAAAGAGTTAGAAAATACTCAGACTTTTTCACAGGTGCTAAAACGAAACAAACTATTTTGACCGTCATGTTAATAACGGGATAACAAGCACATCATAAGAAAATAAGTAGTCTTAGACCCTCGTGTACAGGCTATTTCCATTGAATACTTTGTGATAAATCCAGATTTTCAACCTCTCAAAGTTTAGTTACTCTTGGCACTGCCTTATGAAGATAGCTCATAATTTCAAATTCCCTCAGAACCAAACAGCCTTCAGACTTGCATAAAAATAACCGAAGACATCCTATAATGCAGTATTTCCAAGTAGCTTCTAAGAATGGATCTACCTAAGAAAAAATTGTTAGCTGTTCAAGATAGCAAGCAGTAGTAATGACAGTATAGAGAGGGATCTAGTGTTGCTAATACCGTTTTATACAAATCCGTTTCGAGCAAGATATAGCAGTATAATACTTTTCCCCAAGTTGCCAAAGACATTTAGATGTTGAAGTTTCACTTGACAGCAGAATTTAGACATCTAGCATCTAATTTAAGATCCAGTATCTAAGAAAGCAACAACTCTGCCGGGCAGCCAAAGTCAGCAGATTCCCAGCTTGCCTGAGGTCTGGTTTTGCATGTGCTGAGATGCTGCCTTCCAATTTGGTCTGTTACTCAGCATCCATCTCATGTAAACGTCTGGTGCTCACAGATGGAGTGTATCTGCATCTCAGTCACTATTGCAAATGATGCGTGAAGAAACGGTGAAACACATCAGGAAGTGACTTTCATCCAAAAACCTGGACAGAAGGTTCTCTTCCATGCCATCTTAGTGGTACACTTGTCCAGGGGCTAAAAGGTCTCTGTCCAGTTCTCTCCTCAGCTTGAAGAAGTTTATAGCCACGTTTTTCCACATCTCAGGAGAGCACTGCCGTGTTACAGAATCTGAGCAGATTGGGTTTACTTTTTAGCTGTGCTGTTCATCCTAGAATGGAATGCAAAGCTGAGAACAAAATGAGAACAGACAACAGAGCTTGGTTCTCTGACCTGGAGTGGACATCAGGTCTCTCTGAAAGAGAAAGCTCTAGGTTCTGGTGTCTGCTCCCAGTGATGTTGGTGCATTGTAGCTAATGACTCTTAAGTGCAAAACCATGTAAAGTATCCCTGAAGCAGAGCGAGAAGCTTGGTGTCTTCCCACACCTAGGGCTTTGCCATCCTCCTCTGGCTGCATGATAAAGGGCTCAGAATGAGACAAATAGAAAGAAGATGAGATGTTAAGGTAGAAGAAGTAGTAGCTGCCCTTGGAGAGTCTAGAAGTAACTGGGGTTTTGTTCCCTCTATGTAATATTAGTAGAGCACATGATGATGCAGAACTTGCATATAAGCAAAACCCACAAAATTCCACAAAATGTAATGTTCTGGACTTCATTTTCTGTTTCTGCTTCTATAGCTTTAAAATGTTTTAGAGGCAAATACACCATGTGGTAGTGTTTTCTAAACAGCCAACTCTTAAATGGCATGAAAATGCTAGCATGGCTTTTTTCTGCTTCCTAGAAAGCTTTTTGTAGAGACAGTTTGAGTCAAAATGGGTTAAGTAAGCCTTTGGTGATTTTGCTGAAGCAGATACAGTGTAGATAAAACATAGTCCATGAATATTAGAAACATGTATTGGACCTGAAGTTCTTAATCGCTTCCAGATTCAAAATCTGTTAGTTTTCTTGTGCTTTACCAGAAAAATTTTCATTCCCAGTCTCATTCATGAAGAAGGGCATGTGTGTTTGTGTGATGTCAGCCTCTTAAAGGCTCCTGAGTATTCATGAGAGTATTTTGATGTCTTTTTTTCCTTTGATTTCCAACTACTCTCCCCCTGTTTGATGTAGTCACTTCCCTGGAAGAATGTGGTACCTCTAGATTTTAGTGTCTTAATACCCTTCATTTTAACCCCATGTGAAGGGAGAAGTGCCTCCTAGCAAGAAAATCGCTGTGAATTGGAAGATGAATAAAATTTGACTTCCTTATAGAAGAGGTCTTCCATCTTTCTCTGATCCAAGTGCCTCATTTCATGGGTCAGCTGAACTCTTGCTGAGTTATGAACGCTGTGGGAGCTGAGGGAAGTGCACTACCTTGTCTCTTTGACAGGCAGGCTATTTCAGCTCCCACAGAAGCCTCTCTAAGCTCTCTTATATTTGAATTTGAGAGAAAATACTTTAATACAATATCTTTTAAAAGATTGCTGGTTCCTCTCTGTAGCCTTTTGTTTTCAAATGTAATTCTTGTATGTGTACAGTGTTCCAACAAATGTTTAAAATTCCTTGATGGGTTGTGCAATATGGACTGATTGATTTCAACATAAGTGATGAATTTTGCCTATCAGATTAAGCTATAATTTGAATAATATAGAGACAAATACCAAAACTTATGCCTTTCAGAGTTGCTCTTTTAAGCCAAAAGATAGTGAGGAAATGGTTAGTATTGCACTTTATGTTCCTTTGGGTTCCTATCTTGTTTAATTTTCTTCACTTGTGGAAGATGAATCTGTGGCAGGGACAGTGGATTGCAGGGCGCTTTACCTTGAGGAGAAAAATGACTGCTTTGGAAAGTTATTTCCAGAATAAGCAAAGTTATTCCTAAAACCATGTATCAAAGCATCTTGGGCAGCATGGAACAAAATGGCTCAAGACTGTTCGTACCAGATAAAAGTCATTATACTTGAAGTGATGGTCTGGATTGAGGTGGATATTGCTAGGAAATAACTAAAATGTAATCCCTGTTTTGTGGTATGAGAAACAAATAACAAGTCTGAGTCCTTTTCTTTTACATTACCCTATACGTATTGGTTCTTTCTGTGGATAGGATAATGGCTAATTGGCCTAGGAGGCTGTGTACTTTTTCATTGAAATGTATTCAAAAGAACATAAACGTTTGATTTTTAAGTTTCCCACTGCTGTAGTGCCTCTGGCTTGACAGCGCTTCTGGCTTGTCATGGGCATCCCTAATGTATAGTGTCATCAAGCTCCTGCCAGCTATGTTATGCATCCGTGATATGGCATGTGCCAAGATGAGTGTTTGGAGAAGCTGATGTGATAAGTCCCACTTTTGGAACCACTAGTAGTATTGAAATGGTACCAAAACTAAAAGTAGTAATGAAATGTATATTTTAGACTAAGCTGCATCAAGTACTGTTTTTAACTATAGTTTTTTCTTCCTGCATCCTTTTGGAAATTGTCAGTTTAAGGGTTGATAACGTACATCAGTTTTGGTAATACTAGATCATTTTCTTTGTGTGACACTGTAGTTAAGACAGAAGTAAACTCACCCTGATTTACTTTTTTGTTGCTGCCATATCTTGGTTGGTTTTTTGGTTGGGTTTTTTGTAAGGTAAGAACTGAATGCTGATGTGTCACCCTTACTGTGATTATTAAAAGAATATGGGTTGGTTTTACACTAAATAAGCAAATAAAAGTAACGCAAGTGATTACCAATTTGACAACTTCCCCCAGGCATAGAAAAAAAAATTAGTCAAAGTTTTTTTTTCAGCAAATAACTGATGAACTTTAATTTCTTTCTTACCACCTGTCTCTCGGTGCTTAACTGCTTTATTTCTCCTTTTTCAGTATCTAGTGATGGACTACTATGTTGGTGGTGACTTACTGACACTTCTCAGTAAGTTTGAAGACAAACTTCCTGAAGATATGGCTAGGTTCTACATTGGTGAAATGGTGCTTGCTATACATTCCATACATGAGCTTCATTATGTACACAGGTAATATACCACCTCACTTGGGAAAAAATACATATACGGTTATACAATGTTAATCCTAAAGATATTGCTACATGTACAAATGGGCACAGTAGCCACAGGCAAACTGCTGTAGGTACTTGCTTACTATATGCTGCATAATAGCTGTATAAGCTATTCGTTTTAAATATCAAGTTTTTATATTAGGAGTGATGTTTATCTGACTAATCTTTTACTAAAGCTTTTATTTTTATTCAGGCTTCTTGATTATTCTCAATTCACTTAATGAATATTTATCTGCCTTTGTCCAAGCCAACCTAGAAATTTGAAGCAGTTTGAACCCTCTGCAAATGTTTAAACATTCTGCAAAATTTACTCACAGTAAGCCTATGATAACATCAGTGCATCTGTTTACCTGAGGTCATCCTCAGACGTTTTTTGTAATGAGTGGGCATGTGCCTGTCTAATTGTTTCTGCACACAGGATGTATATTCCAGGTCAGTGCCTACCATCATGTTAACTTAGGTTGTGTTCTGTAGTAGTTAAAAATATATAATATTGCTTTTCCTCTGTCAGAGGAAAGTGTTTGTGAAGGTACACTTTGTATGCGTCTTTTATGGCTTCCTCTTGGAGAAACTGTTTTAGAAGAGCTGTGAGTAGAGTAAGGGAGGCACTTGATAAATATTTTGTTTCATCATTGCAAGAATCTTGATCAAGTGAGAATTTCTATCCTTTGTTTGCTTTTCAGATTTAACAACTATGTATGATAATTCTGGAAACCTTTGCGTTGTCTCTATATGCTGAATTTATAGCTTGATTTCAGTAAACAGAGAAGTTAGAAAATACAGAGTGTGACAGTAGTGAGGTTTTTCAGTTAAATGAAAACTGCTTATGGCCGTGCAAGTAGGTTCATGACAGGTCACTGAAGTCCTGGCTCAGGAGAAGTGGACTTCATACTAGCGTTGTATCTGACTTGGCAGGTACATCTTGGCCACGTCCCTTTACCTCTTTATGCCTTTATTTCCTAGACTGTGAAATAAGGACAGTTTTACTCTCTCTTTTATGAATTTTGTGGGTGAAAATCATTAGGTGAGTGAGATGATTTTTATTTACAATTAATGTTTAAAAGACCCAGGGAATTCTCAAACTATAGCGGTTTGAACTCTTCTGTTCAGACTTTGATCACTGCTTCAAAAATTAAAAAGAGAATAGGTATATAAATTCTGTAATACCCCCATGAAGTAAATGTGGACAATATGTGGGGATTTAAAAATGTTACGAGCTCAGAGAAGGTCAGCGGAGGCACCATTGCACCCATTTCTGAGGAAGGTGGCCTAACTAACTGACCAGCTACATCTTTGCACGGGGCTGAATGTCCGTCTCTTGTGGCAATAGGAATGAATGGCTCTGAGGCCAAAACATACGCTTTGAATAGGAGATGTATGAATGCCCAAGAAATTACTGCTTGGCAACTGGAATGGATTAGGAGGAAGCATGATTGCTCTGGAGAGGATTTCAAGGACCCTTTAAAGGCTTGTATGACCTGTTAGCTGTAGATAGGAAACAGCAGAGCTCAGAGATGAGGCATTAAGCCTTTCTGAACAGAAACAGTGTTCCCTTAGGCAAGCGAGATCTGCATGCAAAGCAGAAAAGCAGAGATGTTTTGGATGAGATTGGCTCATGCTTTGAACAGCACTGTGAGCAGTGTTCTTTAAAAAACAAACAAAAAATTGGTGTATAATTGTATATAAGCTTTAATAGTCCTCTGCACCTACTGAGCTTGACTTGTGGTTATGGGACTGTAAGGGAACGTTGACAATATCTAGAACTGAAATGTATGGAGTAAGTTTAACAATAGAAAATTACTAATGAGTTTATTAGGAAAGCTTAGTGAGATGGTCTAATTTTCTGCGTTAGCACATATTTTTCGGTATTATAACAAGTAAGTGCATTTAATTTATGGTGACAGGCATAGATTAGCATTTACTATTTTATCTTAATACTGCTAATGAGCAACAGTATTAGTGAAGTTTCAGTAATTAATTTCAAAGCATTAGTCCTTGGTTAAAAAGTGTTAATTCAAGTTTGTGTTGGAAAAAATTATCAGATTGGCAGGATTTTTACACATATGAGGACCCTTTGATAAACCTATTGTGTTTTTCTCATAAGTCTCCTCGAGTGTGAAACTGTGGAATTCAGCACCTTAAAAATCAGACATTGTCAACTTCCACATCTATGTAGCAAGGTGTATTAGAGCACTTTTTTTTCCTTTTTCCTAGTAATTCTAGTCTCTTCCTCAAAAATTTAAGCTGAAGCTATTGTACAACTTTTAAGGTTTTGAGCACGGGTAGTGGCATTTGGAACTTCCCGTTTGAAAAGAAATACAGTATTTTATGGTGCAACAAGACTGGTGGGTTTAACGTAATGCACATGTGGTTTCATTTATTACTAATAGACAGTATTATTTGAATAAATATGGTATCTTAAAAAAAAAACCCAAATCAACACATTTATAGATTTGGTGATCTTTTTTTGCTAGCTCAGGTAAATAATAGTATTTCAAAATGGCATGGTGATAAGCTAGCATGTTGGGAGCTGATCCTGGATAGTGTTGACTAAAGAAAGGGAAGGAGACTTACATTCTTGGAAGACATGGATGTTCCCCTTTTCAGCCTGCAGAATTGATACATAACTGAGTTGATTCTGTTTTCTGCACTTGCTCTTCTGTCTTCCTTTCTCACCACCTTCCCAACATGTTGGCTAGGTGCTCTTAAAATAATTCAGGATATTTTGAGGCTATTAATTAAAAAAAAAAAAAAAAGAAGCAGAGTGAGTATCAGGACTGTCTTATTAAGTTGTCTGGATGATTGATCTTTTACTGATACTTTGTGTGAATTTGAGTACAAAGTGG